>NC_138965.1:7500-1257500 GCF_055761805.1 Camellia sinensis
TTTTCATGCATTTTATCGCGCTATCTTTCGCACCTCATCGCACTGTTTTCTTCACATTACTTGCATTTTCCATGCATTTTATGGCGCTATCTTGCGCACCTCATCGCACTGTTTTCTGCACATTACTTGCATTTTGCATGCATTTTATTGCGCTATCTTGCGCACCTCACCGCACTGTTTTCTGCACATTACTTGCATTTTGCTTGCATTTTATCGCGCTATCTTGCGCATCTCAACGCGCTGTTTTCTGCACATTACTTGCATTTTCCATGCATTTTATCGCGCTATCTTGCGCACCTCATCGCACTGTTTTCTGCACATTATTTGCATTTTGCATGCATTTTATCGCGCTATCTTGCGCACCTCATCGCACTGTTTTCTGCACATTGCTTGCATTTTGCTTGCATTTTATCGCGCTATATTGCGCATCGCGCTATTTTGTGCTGTGACCATTACTTGCATTTTGCATGCATTTTGTCGCGCTATCTTGCGCACCACATCGTACTGTTTTCTGCACATTACTTGCATTTTGCATGTATTTTGTCGCGCTATCTTGCACACCTCATCGCACCTTTTTCGGCACATTACTTGCATTTTCCATGCATTTTATCGCGCTATCTTGCGCACCTCACCGCACTGTTTTCTGCACATTACTTGCATTTTGCTTGCATTTTATCGCGCTATCTTGCGCATCTCAACGCGCTGTTTTCTGCACATTACTTGCATTTTCCATGCATTTTATCGCGATATCTTACGCACCTCATCGCACTGTTTTCTACACATTACTTGCATTTTGCATGCATTTTCTCGCGCTATCTTGCGCACCTCATCGCACTTTTTTCTGCACATTACTTGCATTTTGCATGCATTTTATCGCGCTATCTTGCGCACCTCATCGCACTATTTTCTGCACATTACTTGCATTTTGCATGCATTTTATCGCGCTATCTTGCGCATCGCGATATTTTGCGCTGTGACCATTACTTGCATTTTGCATGCACTTTATCGCGCTATCTTGCGCACCTCATCGCACTATTTTCTGCACATTACTTGCTTTTTGCATGCATTTTATCGCGCTATCTTGCGCACCGCGCTATTTTGCGCTGTGACCATTAGTTGCATTTTGTCGCGCTATCTTGCGCTCTTCATCGCACTGTTTTCTGCACATTACTTGCATTTTACATGTATTTTGTCGCGATATCTTGCGCCCCTCATCGCACTTTTTTCGGCACATTACTTGCATTTTGGATTCGTTTTATCGCGCTATCTTGCGAACCTCATCGCACTATTTTCTGCACATTACTTGCATTTTGCATGTATTTTATCGCGCTATCTTGCGCATCGCGCTATCTTGCGCTGTGACCATTACTTGCACTTTGCATGCATTTTATCGCGCTATCTTGCGCACCTCATCGCACTGTTTTCTGCACATTACTTGTATTTTCCATGCATTTTAACGCGCTATCCTGCGCACCTCATCGCACTATTTTCTGCACATTACTGGTATTTTGCATGCATTTTATCGCGCTATCTTGCGCACCTCATCGCACTGTTTTCTGCACATTACTTGCATTTTGCATGCATTTTATCGCGCTATCTTGCGCATCGCGATATTTTACGCTGTGACCATTACTTGCATTTTGCATGCATTTTGTCGTGCTTTCTTGCGCACCTCATCGCACTGTTTTCGGCACATTACTTGCATTTTGCAAGCATTTTATCGCGCTATCTTGCGCACCTCATCGCACTATTTTCTGCACATTACTTGCATTTTCCATGCATTTTATCGCGCTATCTTGCGTACCTCATCGCACTGTTTTCTGCACATTACTTGCATTTTGCATGCATTTTATCGCGCTATCTTGCGCACCTCATCGCACTGTTTTCTGCACGTTACTTGCATTTTGCATGCATTTTACCGCGCTATCTTGCGCACCTCATCGCACTGTTTTCTGCACATTACTTGCATTTTCCATGCATTTTATCGCGCTATCTTGCGCACCTCATCGCACTGTTTTCTGCACATTACTTGCATTTTGCATGCATTTTATCGCGCTATCTTGCGCACCTCAACGCACTGTTTTCTGCACAGTACTTGCATTTTGCATGCATTTTATCGCGCTATCTTGCGCAGCTCATCGCACTGTTTTCTGCACATTACTTGCATTTTGCATGCATTTTATCGCGCTATCTTGCGCATCGCGCTATCTTGCGCTGTGACCATTACTTACATTTTGCATGCATTTTATAGCGCTACCTTGCGCACCTCATCGCACTATTTTCTGTACATTACTTGCATTTTGCATGCATTTTATCGCGCTATTTTGCGCATCACGCTATTTTGCGCTGTGACCACTACTTCCATTTTGCACGCATTTTGTCACGCTATCTTGCGCACCTCATCACACCGTTTTCTGCACATTACTTGCATTTCGCATGCATTTTGTGGCGCTATCTTGCGCACCTCATCGCACTCTTTTCGGCACGCTACTTGCATTTTGCATGCATTTTATCGCGCTATCTTGCGCACCTCATCGTACTGCTTTCTACACATTACTTGATTTTTGAATGCATTTTATCGCGCTATCTTGCGCACCTCATCGCACTGTTTTCTGCACATTACTTGCATTTTCCATGCATTTTATCGCGCTATCTTGCGCATTGCGCTATTTTGCGCTGTGACCATTACTTGCATTTCGCATGCATTTTATCGCGCAATCTTGCGCCCCTCCTCGCACTGTTTTCTGCACATTATTGGTATTTTGCATGCATTTTATCGCGCTATCTTGCGCACCTCATCGCACTGTTTTCTGCACATTACTTGCATTTTCCATGCACTTTGTCGCGCTATCTTGCGCACCTCATCGCACTGTTTTCTCCACATTACTTGCATTTTGCATACATTTTATCGCGGTATCTTGCGCATCGCGATATTTTCCGCTGTGACCATTACTTGCATTTGTCATGCATTTTATCGCGCTATCTTTCGCACCTCATCGCACTGTTTTCTGCACATTACTTGCATTTTCCATGCATTTTATGGCGCTATCTTGCGCACCTCATCGCACTGTTTTCTGCACATTACTTGCATTTTGCATGCATTTTATTGCGCTATCTTGCGCACCTCACCGCACTGTTTTCTGCACATTACTTGCATTTTGCTTGCATTTTATCGCGCTATCTTGCGCATCTCACCGCGCTGTTTTCTGCACATTACTTGCATTTTCCATGCATTTTATCGCGCTATCTTGCGCACCTCATCGCACTGTTTTCTGTACATTATTTTCATTTTGCATGCATTTTATCGCGCTATCTTGCGCACCTCATCGCACTATTTTCTGCACATTGCTTGCATTTTGCTTGCATTTTATCGCGCTATATTGCGCATCGCGCTATTTTGTGCTGTGACCATTACTTGCATTTTTCATGCATTTTGTCGCGCTATCTTGCGCACCACATCGCACTGTTTTCTGCACATTACTTGCATTTTGCATGTATTTTGTCGCGCTATCTTGCGCACCTCATCGCACCTTTTTCGGCACATTACTTGCATTTTCCATGCATTTTATCGCGCTATCTTGCGCACCTCATCGCATTGTTTTTTGCACATTACTTGCATTTTTCATGCATTTTATCGCGCTATCTTGTGCATCGCGCTATTTTGCGCTGTGACCATTACTTGCATTTTGCATGCATTTTGTCGCGCTATCTTGCGCACCTCATTGCACTGTTTTCTGCACATTACTTGCATTTTGCATGTATTTTGTTGCGCTATCTGTCGCACCTCATCGCACTTTTTTCGGCACATTACTTGCATTTTGCATGCATTTTATCGCGCTATCTTGCGCATCTCATCGCACTGTTTTCTCCACATTACTTGCATTTTGCATGCATTTTATCGCGCTATCTTGCGCATCGCGCTATTTTGCGCTTTGACCATTACTTGCATTATGCATGCATTTTATCGCGTTATCTTGCGCACCACATTGCACTGTTTTCTGCACATTACTTGCATTTTGCATGCATTTTATCGCGCTATCTTGCGCACCTCATCGCACTGTTTTCTGCACATTACCTGCATTTTCTATGCATTTTATCGCGCTAAACTCTAAAAACCCTAAACCCTAAACTCTAAACCCTAAACCCTAAACCCTAAACCCTAAAACCCTAAACCCTAAACCCTAAACCCAAAAACCCTAAACCCTAAACCCTAAACCCTAAAAACCCTAAACCCTAAACCCTAAACCCTAAACCCTAATCCCTAAAAACCCTAAACCCTAAACCCTAAACCCTAAACCGCTAAATCCTAAACCACTAAACCCTAAACCCTATACCCTATACCCTAAGTCCTAAACCCTAAACCCTAAACCCAAAACCAAAAACCCAAAACCCAAAACCCCAAATCCTAAACCCTGAACCCTAAACCCTAAACCCTAACCCCTATACCCTAAACCCTAAATGCTAACCCCTAAGCCCTAAACCCTAACACCCTAAACCCTAAACCCTAAACCCTAAGCCCTAAGCCCTAAACCCTAAACCCTAAACCCTAAGCCCTAAACCCTAAGCCCTAAGCCCTAAGCCCTAAGCCATAAACCCTAAACCCTAAACCCTAAACCCTAAACCCTAAACCCTAAAACCCTAAACCCTAAACCCTAAACCCTAAACCCTAAACCCTAAAGCCTAAACCCTAAAGCCCTAAACCCTAAACCCTAAAACCCTAAACCCTAAACCCTAAACCCTGAACCCTAAACCCCGCACTGTTTTCTGCACATTACTTGCATTTTGCATGCATTTTATCGCGCTATCTTGCGCACCTCATCGCACTATTTTCTACACATTACTTGCATTTTGCATGCATTTTATCGCGCTATCTTGCGCACCTCATCGCACTGTTTTCTACACATTACTTGCATTTTACAGGCATTTTCTCGCGCTATCTTGCGCACCTCATCGCACTTTTTTCTGCACATTACTTGCATTTTGCATGCATTTTATCGCGCTATCTTGCGCACCTCATCGCACTATTTTCTGCACATTACTTGCATTTTGCATGCATTTTATCGCGCTATCTTGCGCATCGCGATATTTTGCGCTGTGACCATTACTTGCATTTTGCATGCATTTTATCGCGCTATCTTGCGCACCTCATAGCACTATTTTCTGCACATTACTTGCATTTTGCATGCATTTTATCGCGCTATCTTGCGCACCGCGCTATTTTGCGCTGTGACCATTAGTTGCATTTTGTCGCGCTATCTTGCGCTCCTCATCGCACTGTTTTCTGCACATTACTTGCATTTTACATGTATTTTGTCGCGATATCTTGCGCACCTCATCGCACTTTTTTCGGCACATTACTTGGATTTTGGATTCGTTTTATCGCGCTATCTTGCGAACCTCATCGCACTATTTTCTGCACATTACTTGCATTTTGCATGTATTTTATCGCGCTATCTTGCGCATCGCGCTATCTTGCGCATCGCGCTATTTTGCGCTGTGACCATTACTTGCACTTTGCATGCATTTTATCGCGCTATCTTGCGCACCTCATCGCACTATTTTCTGCACATTACTTGTATTTTCCATGCATTTTAACGCGCTATCCTGCGCACCTCATCGCACTATTTTCTGCACATTACTGGTATTTTGCATGCATTTTATCGCGCTATCTTGCGCACCTCATCGCACTGTTTTCTGCACATTACTTGCATTTTGCATGCATCTTATCGCGCTATCTTGCGCATCGCGATATTTTGCGCTGTGACCATTACTTGCATTTTGCATGCATTTTGTTGTGCTTTCTTGCGCACCTCATCGCACTGTTTTCGGCACATTACTTGCATTTTGCAAGCATTTTATCGCGCTATCTTGCGCACCTCATCGCACTATTTTCTGCACATTACTTGCATTTTGCATGCATTTTATCGCGCTATCTTGCGTACCTCATCGCACTGTTTTCTGCACATTACTTGCATTTTGCATGCATTTTATTGCGCTATCTTGCGCACCTCATCGCACTATTTTTTGCACATTACTTGCATTTTGCATGCATTTTACCGCGCTATCTTGCGCACCTCATCGCACTGTTTTCTGCACATTACTTGCATTTTCCATGCATTTTATCGCGCTATCTTGCGCACCTCATCGCACTGTTTTCTGCACATTACTTGCATTTTGCATGCATTTTATCGCGCTATCTTGCGCACCTCAACGCACTGTTTTCTGCACAGTACTTGCATTTTGCATACATTTTATCGCGCTATCTTGCGCACCTCATCGCACTGTTTTCTGCACGTTACTTGCATTTTGCATGCATTTTACCGCGCTATCTTGCGCACCTCATCGCACTATTTTCTGCACATTACTTGTATTTTCCATGCATTTTAACGCGCTATCCTGCGCACCTCATCGCACTATTTTCTGCACATTACTGGTATTTTGCATGCATTTTATCGCGCTATCTTGCGCAGCTCATCGCACTGTTTTCTGCACATTACTTGCATTTTGCATGCATTTTATCGCGCTATCTTGCGCATCGCGCTATCTTGCGCTGTGACCATTACTTACATTTTGCATGCATTTTATAGCGCTACCTTGCGCACCTCATCGCACTATTTTCTGTACATTACTTGCATTTTGCATGCATTTTATCGCGCTATTTTGCGCATCACGCTATTTTGCGCTGTGACCGCTACTTCCATTTTGCACGCATTTTGTCACGCTATCTTGCGCACCTCATCACACCGTTTTCTGCACATTACTTGCATTTCGCATGCATTTTGTGGCGCTATCTTGCGCACCTCATCGCACTCTTTTCGGCACGCTACTTGCATTTTGCATGCATTTTATCGCGCTATCTTGCGCACCTCATCGTACTGCTTTCTACACATTACTTGATTTTTGAATGCATTTTATCGCGCTATCTTGCGCACCTCATCGCACTGTTTTCTGCACATTACTTGCATTTTCCATGCATTTTATCGCGCTATCTTGCGCATCGCGATATTTGCGCTGTGACCATTACTTGCATTTTGCATGAATTTTGTCGCGCTATCCAGCGCACCTCAACGCATTTTTTTCTGCACATTGCTTACATGTTGCATGCATTTTATCGCGCTATCTTGCGCATTGCGCTATTTTGCGCTGTGACCATTACTTGCATTTCGCATGCATTTTATCGCGTAATCTTGCGCCCCTCATCGCACTGTTTTCTGCACATTATTGGTATTTTGCATGCATTTTATCGCGCTATCTTGCGCACCTCATCGCACTGTTTTCTGCACATTACTTGCATTTTCCATGCACTTTGTCGCGCTATCTTGCGCACCTCATCGCACTGTTTTCTCCACATTACTTGCATTTTGCATGCATTTTATCGCGGTATCTTGCGCATCGCGATATTTTCCGCTGTGACCATTACTTGCATTTTTCATGCATTTTATCGCGCTATCTTTCGCACCTCATCGCACTGTTTTCTTCACATTACTTGCATTTTCCATGCATTTTATGGCGCTATCTTGCGCACCTCATCGCACTGTTTTCTGCACATTACTTGCATTTTGCATGCATTTTATTGCGCTATCTTGCGCACCTCACCGCACTGTTTTCTGCACATTACTTGCATTTTGCTTGCATTTTATCGCGCTATCTTGCGCATCTCAACGCGCTGTTTTCTGCACATTACTTGCATTTTCCATGCATTTTATCGCGCTATCTTGCGCACCTCATCGCACTGTTTTCTGCACATTATTTGCATTTTGCATGCATTTTATCGCGCTATCTTGCGCACCTCATCGCACTGTTTTCTGCACATTGCTTGCATTTTGCTTGCATTTTATCGCGCTATATTGCGCATCGCGCTATTTTGTGCTGTGACCATTACTTGCATTTTGCATGCATTTTGTCGCGCTATCTTGCGCACCACATCGTACTGTTTTCTGCACATTACTTGCATTTTGCATGTATTTTGTCGCGCTATCTTGCACACCTCATCGCACCTTTTTCGGCACATTACTTGCATTTTCCATGCATTTTATCGCGCTATCTTGCGCACCTCATCGCATTGTTTTCTGCACATTACTTGCATTTTTCATGCATTTTATCGCGCTATCTTGTGCATCGCGCTATTTTGCGCTGTGACCATTACTTGCATTTTGCATGCATTTTGTCGCGCTATCTTGCGCACCTCATTGCACTGTTTTCTGCACATTACTTGCATTTTGCATGTATTTTGTTGCGCTATCTGTCGCACCTCATCGCACTTTTTTCGGCACATTACTTGCATTTTGCATGCATTTTATCGCGCTATCTTGCGCATCTCATCGCACTGTTTTCTCCACATTACTTGCATTTTGCATGCATTTTATCGCGCTATCTTGCGCATCGCGCTATTTTGCGCTTTGACCATTACTTGCATTATGCATGCATTTTGTCGCGCTATCTTGCGCACCTCATCGCACCTTTTTCGGCACATTACTTGCATTTTCCATGCATTTTATCGCGCTATCTTGCGCACCTCATCGCATTGTTTTTTGCACATTACTTGCATTTTTCATGCATTTTATCGCGCTATCTTGTGCATCGCGCTATTTTGCGCTGTGACCATTACTTGCATTTTGCATGCATTTTGTCGCGCTATCTTGCGCACCTCATTGCACTGTTTTCTGCACATTACTTGCATTTTGCATGTATTTTGTTGCGCTATCTGTCGCACCTCATCGCACTTTTTTCGGCACATTACTTGCATTTTGCATGCATTTTATCGCGCTATCTTGCGCATCTCATCGCACTGTTTTCTCCACATTACTTGCATTTTGCATGCATTTTATCGCGCTATCTTGCGCATCGCGCTATTTTGCGCTTTGACCATTACTTGCATTATGCATGCATTTTATCGCGTTATCTTGCGCACCACATTGCACTGTTTTCTGCACATTACTTGCATTTCCATGCATTTTATCGGGCTATCTTGCGCACCTCATCGCACAGTTTTCTGCACATGACTTGCATTTTCCATGCATTTTATCGCGCTATATTGCGCACCTCATCGCAAAGTTTTCTCCACATTACTTGCATTTTGCATGCATTTTATCGCGGTATCTTGCGCATCGCGATATTTTCCGCTGTGACCGTTACTTGCATTTTGAATGCATTTTGTCGCGCTGTCTTGCGCTGCTCATCGCACGGTTTTCTGCACATTACTTGCATTTCGAATGCATTTTATCGCGCTATCTTGCGCACCTCATCGCACTGTTTTCTGCACATTACTTGCATTTAGCATGCATTTTATCGCGCTATCTTGCGCATCGCGCTATCTTGCGCTGTGACCATTAGTTGCATTTTGCAGGCATTTTATCGCGCTATCTTGCGCACCTCATCGCACTGTTTTCTGCACATTACTTGCATTTTCCAAGCATTTTATCACGCTGTCTTGCGCACCTCATCGCACTGTTTTCTGCACATTACTTGCATTTTGCAAGCATTTTATCGCCTATCTTGCGCACCTCATCGCACTGTGTTCTGCACATTACTTGCATTTTGCATGCATTTTATCGCGCTATCTTGTGCATCGCGCTATCTTGCGCTGTGACCATTACTTGCATTTCGCATGCATTTTGTCGCGCCATCTTGCGCACCTCATCGCACTGTTTTCTGCACATTACTTGCATTTTGGATGCATTTTGTCGCGCTATCTGGCGCACCTCATTGCACTTTTTTCGGCCCAATACTTGCATTTTGCATGCATTTTATCGGCGATCTTGCGCACCTCATCGTACTGTTTTCTGCACATTACTTGCATTTTGCATGCATTTTCTTACGCTATCTTGCGCACCTCATCGCACTGTGTTCTGCACATTACTTGCATTTGGCATGCATTTTATAAAGCTATCTTGCGCATCGCGCTATTTTGTGCTGTGACCATTACTTACATTTTGCATGCATTTTATCGCGCTATCTTGCGCACCTCATTGCACTGTTTTCGCCACATTACTTGTATTTTGCATGCATTTTATCGCGCTATCTTGCGCACCTCATCGCACTGTTTTCTGCACATTACTTGCATTTAGCATGCATTTTATCACGCTATCTTGCGCATCGCGCTATTTTGCGCTGTGACCATTACTTGCATTTTGCATGCATTTTGTCGCGCTATCTTGCGCACCTCATTGCACTGTTTTCTGCTCATTACTTGCATTTTGCATGTATTTTGTCGCGCTATCTTGCGCACCTCATCGCACTTTTTTTGGCACATTACTTGCATTTTGCATGCATTTTATCGCTGTATCTTGCGCAACTCATCGCACTATTTTCTGTACATTACTTGCATTCTGCATTCATTTTATCGCGCTATCTTGCGCATCACGCTATTTTGCGTTGTGACCATTACTTGCATTTTGCATGCATTTTATCGCCCTATCTTGCGCACCTCATCGCACTGTTTTCTGGACATTATTTGCATTTTGCATGCATTTTATCGCGCTATCTTGCGCACCACATCGCACTATTTTCTGCACATTGCTTGCATTTTGCTTGCATTTTATCGCGCTATATTGCGCATCGCGCTATTTTGTGCTGTGACCATTACTTGCATTTTGCATGCATTTTGTCGCGCTATCTTGCGCACCACATCGCACTGTTTTCTGCACATTACTTGCATTTTGCATTTATTTTGTCGCGCTATCTTGCGCACCTCATCGCACCTTTTTCGGCCCATTACTTGCATTTTCCATGCATTTTATCGCGCTATCTTGCGCACCTCATCGCATTGTTTTCTGCACATTACTTGCATTTTTCATTCATTTTATCGCGCTATCTTGTGCATCGCGCTATTTTGCGCTGTGACCATTACTTGCATTTTGCATGCATTTTGTCGCGCTATCTTGCGCACCTCATCGCACGGTTTTCTGCACATTACTTGCATTTCGAATGCATTTTATCGCGCTATCTTGCGCACCTCATCGCACTGCTTTCTGCACATTACTTGCATTTAGCATGCATTTTATCGCGGTATCTTGCGCATCGCGCTATCTTGCGCTCTGACCATTAGTTGCATTTTGCAGGCATTTTATCGCGCTAACTTGCGCACCTCATCGCACTGTTTTCTGCACATTACTTGCATTTTCCAAGCATTTTATCACGCTGTCTTGCGCACCTCATCGCACTGTTTTCTGCACATTACTTGCATTTTGATTGCATTTTATCGCCTATCTTGCGCACCTCATCGCACTGTGTTCTGCACATTACTTGCATTTTGCATGCATTTTATCGCGCTATCTTGTGCATCGCGCTATCTTGCCCTGTGACCATTACTTGCATTTTGCATGCATTTTGTCGCGCTATTTTGCGCACCTCATCGCACTGTTTTCTGCACATTACTTGCATTTTGGATGCATTTTGTCGCGCTATCTGGCGCACCTCATTGCACTTTTTTCGGCCCAATACTTGCATTTTGCATGCATTTTATCGGCGATCTTGCGCACCTCATCGCACTGTTTTCTGCACATTACTTGCATTTTGCATGCATTTTCTTACTCTATCTTGCGCACCTCATCGCACTGTGTTCTGTACATTACTTGCATTTGGCATGCATTTTACAAAGCTATCTTGCGCATCGCGCTATTTTGTGCTGTGACCATTACTTACATTTTCCATGCATTTTATCGCGCTATCTTGCGCACCTCACCGCACCTCATCGCCTTGTTTTCTGCACATTACTTGTATTTTGCATGAATTTTATCGCGCTATCTTGCGCACCTCATCGCACTATTTTCTGCACATTACTTGCATTTAGCATGCATTTTATCACGCTATCTTGCGCATCGCGCTATTTTGCGCTGTGACCATTACTTGCATTTTGCATGCATTTTGTCGCGCTATCTTGCGCACCTCATTGCACTGTTTTCTGCTCATTACTTGCATTTTGCATGTATTTTGTCGCGCTATCTTGCGCACCTCATCGCACTTTTTTTGGCACATTACTTGCATTTTGCAAGCATTTTATCGCTGTATCTTGCGCAACTCATCGCACTGTTTTCTGTACATTACTTGCATTCTGCATTCATTTTATCGCGCTATCTTGCGCATCACGCTATTTTGCGTTGTGACCATTACTTGCATTTTACATGCATTTTATCGCGCTATCTTGCGCACCTCATCGCACTGTTTTCTGGACATTATTTGCATTTTGCATGCATTTTATCGCGCTATCTTGCGCACCACATCGCACTGTTTTCTGCACATTGCTTGCATTTTGCTTGCATTTTATCGCGCTATATTGCGCATCGCGCTATTTTGTGCTGTGACCATTACTTGCATTTTGCATGCATTTTGTCGCGCTATCTTGCGCACCACATCGCACTGTTTTCTGCACATTACTTGCATTTTGCATGTATTTTGTCGCGCTATCTTGCGCACCTCATCGCACCTTTTTCGGCACATTACTTGCATTTTCCATGCATTTTATCGCGCTATCTTGCGCACCTCATCGCATTGTTTTCTGCACATTACTTGCATTTTTCATGCATTTTATCGCGCTATCTTGTGCATCGCGCTATTTTGCGCTGTGACCATTACTTGCATTTTGCATGCATTTTGTCGCGCTATCTTGCGCACCTCATTGCACTGTTTTCTGCACATTACTTGCATTTTGCATGTATTTTGTTGCGCTATCTTGCGCACCTCATCGCACTTTTTTCGGCACATTACTTGCATTTTGCATGCATTTTATCGCGCTATCTTGCGCATCTCATCGCACTGTTTTCTCCACATTACTTGCATTTTGCATGCATTTTATCGCGCTATCTTGCGCATCGCGCTATTTTGCGCTTTGACCATTACTTGCATTATGCATGCATTTTATCGCGCTATCTTGCGCACCACATTGCACTGTTTTCTGCACATTACTTGCATTTTCCATGCATTTTATCGGGCTATCTTGCGCACCTCATCGCACAGTTTTCTGCACATGACTTGCATTTTCCATGCATTTTATCGCGCTATCTTGCGCACCTCATCGCAAAGTTTTCTCCACATTACTTGCATTTTGCATGCATTTTATCGCGGTATCTTGCGCATCGCGATATTTTCCGCTGTGACCGTTACTTGCATTTTGAATGCATTTTGTCGCGCTGTCTTGCGCTGCTCATCGCACGGTTTTCTGCACATTACTTGCATTTCGAATGCATTTTATCGCGCTATCTTGCGCACCTCATCGCACTGTTTTCTGCACATTACTTGCATTTAGCATGCATTTTATCGCGCTATCTTGCCCATCGCGCTATCTTGCGCTGTGACCATTAGTTGCATTTTGCAGGCATTTTATCGCGCTATCTTGCGCACCTCATCGCACTGTTTTCTGCACATTACTTGCATTTTCCAAGCATTTTATCACGCTGTCTTGCGCACCTCATCGCACTGTTTTCTGCACATTACTTGCATTTTGCAAGCATTTTATCGCCTATCTTGCGCACCTCATCGCACTGTGTTCTGCACATTACTTGCATTTTGCATGCATTTTATCGCGCTATCTTGTGCATCGCGCTATCTTGCGCTGTGACCATTACTTGCATTTCGCATGCATTTTGTCGCGCTATCTTGCGCACCTCATCGCACTGTTTTCTGCACATTACTTGCATTTTGGATGCATTTTGTCGCGCTATCTGGCGCACCTCATTGCACTTTTTTCGGCCAAATACTTGCATTTTGCATGCATTTTATCGGCGATCTTGCGCACCTCATCGTACTGTTTTCTGCACATTACTTGCATTTTGCATGCATTTTCTTACGCTATCTTGCGCACCTCATCGCACTGTGTTCTGCACATTACTTGCATTTGGCATGCATTTTATAAAGCTATCTTGCGCATCGCGCTATTTTGTGCTGTGACCATTACTTACATTTTGCATGCATTTTATCGCGCTATCTTGCGCACCTCATTGCACTGTTTTCGCCACATTACTTGTATTTTGCATGCATTTTATCGCGCTATCTTGCGCACCTCATCGCACTGTTTTCTGCACATTACTTGCATTTAGCATGCATTTTATCACGCTATCTTGCGCATCGCGCTATTTTGCGCTGTGACCATTACTTGCATTTTGCATGCATTTTGTCGCGCTATCTTGCGCACCTCATTGCACTGTTTTCTGCTCATTACTTGCATTTTGCATGTATTTTGTCGCGCTATCTTGCGCACCTCATCGCACTTTTTTTGGCACATTACTTGCATTTTGCATGCATTTTATCGCTGTATCTTGCGCAACTCATCGCACTATTTTCTGTACATTACTTGCATTCTGCATTCATTTTATCGCGCTATCTTGCGCATCACGCTATTTTGCGTTGTGACCATTACTTGCATTTTGCATGCATTTTATCGCGCTATCTTGCGCACCTCATCGCACTGTTTTCTGGACATTATTTGCATTTTGCATGCATTTTATCGCGCTATCTTGCGCACCACATCGCACTATTTTCTGCACATTGCTTGCATTTTGCTTGCATTTTATCGCGCTATATTGCGCATCGCGCTATTTTGTGCTGTGACCATTACTTGCATTTTGCATGCATTTTGTCGCGCTATCTTGCGCACCACATCGCACTGTTTTCTGCACATTACTTGCATTTTGCATTTATTTTGTCGCGCTATCTTGCGCATCTCATCGCACCTTTTTCGGCCCATTACTTGCATTTTCCATGCATTTTATCGCGCTATCTTGCGCACCTCATCGCATTGTTTTCTGCACATTACTTGCATTTTTCATGCATTTTATCGCGCTATCTTGTGCATCGCGCTATTTTGCGCTGTGACCATTACTTGCATTTTGCATGCATTTTGTCGCGCTATCTTGCGCACCTCATCGCACGGTTTTCTGCACATTACTTGCATTTCGAATGCATTTTATCGCGCTATCTTGCGCACCTCATCGCACTGCTTTCTGCACATTACTTGCATTTAGCATGCATTTTATCGCGGTATCTTGCGCATCGCGCTATCTTGCGCTCTGACCATTAGTTGCATTTTGCAGGCATTTTATCGCGCTATCTTGCGCACCTCATCGCACTGTTTTCTGCACATTACTTGCATTTTCCAAGCATTTTATCACGCTGTCTTGCGCACCTCATCGCACTGTTTTCTGCACATTACTTGCATTTTGATTGCATTTTATCGCCTATCTTGCGCACCTCATCGCACTGTGTTCTGCACATTACTTGCATTTTGCATGCATTTTATCGCGCTATCTTGTGCATCGCGCTATCTTGCGCTGTGACCATTACTTGCATTTTGCATGCATTTTGTCGCGCTATCTTGCGCACCTCATCGCACTGTTTTCTGCACATTACTTGCATTTTGGATGCATTTTGTCGCGCTATCTGGCGCACCTCATTGCACTTTTTTTGGCCCAATACTTGCATTTTGCATGCATTTTATCGGCGATCTTGCGCACCTCATCGCACTGTTTTCTGCACATTACTTGCATTTTGCATGCATTTTCTTACTCTATCTTGCGCACCTCATCGCACTGTGTTCTGTACATTACTTGCATTTGGCATGCATTTTACAAAGCTATCTTGCGCATCGCGCTATTTTGTGCTGTGACCATTACTTACATTTTCCATGCATTTTATCGCGCTATCTTGCGCACCTCACCGCACCTCATCGCCTTGTTTTCTGCACATTACTTGTATTTTGCATGAATTTTATCGCGCTATCTTGCGCACCTCATCGCACTATTTTCTGCACATTACTTGCATTTAGCATGCATTTTATCACGCTATCTTGCGCATCGCGCTATTTTGCGCTGTGACCATTACTTGCATTTTGCATGCATTTTGTCGCGCTATCTTGCGCACCTCATTGCACTGTTTTCTGCTCATTACTTGCATTTTGCATGTATTTTGTCGCGCTATCTTGCGCACCTCATCGCACTTTTTTTGGCACATTACTTGCATTTTGCAAGCATTTTATCGCTGTATCTTGCGCAACTCATCGCACTGTTTTCTGTACATTACTTGCATTCTGCATTCATTTTATCGCGCTATCTTGCGCATCACGCTATTTTGCGTTGTGACCATTACTTGCATTTTACATGCATTTTATCGCGCTATCTTGCGCACCTCATCGCACTGTTTTCTGGACATTATTTGCATTTTGCATGCATTTTATCGCGCTATCTTGCGCACCACATCGCACTGTTTTCTGCACATTGCTTGCATTTTGCTTGCATTTTATCGCGCTATATTGCGCATCGCGCTATTTTGTGCTGTGACCATTACTTGCATTTTGCATGCATTTTGTCGCGCTATCTTGCGCACCACATCGCACTGTTTTCTGCACATTACTTGCATTTTGCATGTATTTTGTCGCGCTATCTTGCGCACCTCATCGCACCTTTTTCGGCACATTACTTGCATTTTCCATGCATTTTATCGCGCTATCTTGCGCACCTCATCGCATTGTTTTCTGCACATTACTTGCATTTTTCATGCATTTTATCGCGCTATCTTGTGCATCGAGCTATTTTGCGCTGTGACCATTACTTGCATTTTGCATGCATTTTGTCGCGCTATCTTGCGCACCTCATTGCACTGTTTTCTGCACATTACTTGCATTTTGCATGTATTTTGTTGCGCTATCTTGCGCACCTCATCGCACTTTTTTCGGCACATTACTTGCATTTTGCATGCATTTTATCGCGCTATCTTGCGCACCACATTGCACTGTTTTCTGCACATTACTTGCATTTTCCATGCATTTTATCGCGCTATCTTGCGCACCTCATCGCACAGTTTTCTGCACATGACTTGCATTTTCCATGCATTTTATCGCGCTATCTTGCGCACCTCATCGCAAAGTTTTCTCCACATTACTTGCATTTTGCTTGCATTTTATCGCGGTATCTTGCGCATCGCGATATTTTCCGCTGTGACCGTTACTTGCATTTTGAATGCATTTTGTCGCGCTGTCTTGCGCTGCTCATCGCACCGTTTTCTGCACATTACTTGCATTTCGAATGCATTTTATCGCGCTATCTTGCGCACCTCATCGCACTGTTTTCTGCACATTACTTGCATTTAGCATGCATTTTATCGCGCTATCTTGCGCATCGCGCTATCTTGCGCTGTGACCATTAGTTGCATTTTGCAGGCATTTTATCGCGCTATCTTGCGCACCTCATCGCACTGTTTTCTGCACATTACTTGCATTTTCCAAGCATTTTATCACGCTGTCTTGCGCACCTCATCGCACTGTTTTCTGCACATTACTTGCATTTTGCAAGCATTTTATCGCCTATCTTGCACACCTCATCGCACTGTGTTCTGCACATTACTTGCATTTTGCATGCATGTTATTGCGCTATCTTGTGCATCGCGCTATCTTGCGCTGTGACCATTACTTGCATTTTGCATGCATTTTGTCGCGCTATCTTGCGCACCTCATCGCACTGTTTTCTGCACATTACTTGCATTTTGGATGCATTTTGTCGCGCTATCTGGCGCACCTCATTGCACTTTTTTCGGCCCAATACTTGCATTTTGCATGCATTTTATCGGCGATCTTGCGCACCTCATCGCACTGTTTTCTGCACATTACTTGCATTTTGCATGCATTTTCTTACTCTATCTTGCGCACCTCATCGCACTGTGTTCTGCACATTACTTGCATTTGGCATGCATTTTACAAAGCTATCTTGCGCATCGCGCTATTTTGTGCTGTGACCATTACTTACATTTTGCATGCATTTTATCGCGCTATCATGCGCACCTCATCGCACTGTTTTCGCCACATTACTTGTATTTTGCAGGCATTTTATCGCGCTATCTTGCGCACCTCATCGCACTGTTTTCTGCACATTACTTGCATTTAGCATGCATTTTATCACGCTATCTTGCGCATCGCGCTATTTTGCGCTGTGACCATTACTTGCATTTTGCATGCATTTTGTCGCGCTATCTTGCGCACCTCATTGCACTGTTTTCTGCTCATTACTTGCATTTTGCATGTATTTTGTCGCGCTATCTTGCGCACCTCATCGCACATTTTTCGGCACATTACTTGCATTTTGCATGCATTTTATCGCTGTATCTTGCGCAACTCATCGCACTGTTTTCTGTACATTACTTGCATTTTGCATTCATTTTATCGCGCTATCTTGCGCATCACGCTATTTTGCGTTGTGACCATTACTTGCATTTTGCATGCATTTTATCGCGCTATCTTGCGCACCTCATCGCACTGTTTTCTGCACATCACTTGTATTTTCCATGCATTTTGTCGCGCTATCTTGCGCACCTCATCGCACTGTTTTCTCCACGTTACTTGCATTTCGCATGCATTTTATCGCGGTATCTTGCGCACCTCATCGCACTGTTTTCTCCACGTTACTTGCATTTTCCATGCATTTTATCGCGCTATCTTGCGCACCTCATCGCACTGTTTTCTGCACGTTACTTGCATTTTGCATGCATTTTACCGCGCTATCTTGCGCACCTCATCGCACTGTTTTCTGCACATTACTTGCATTTTCCATGCATTTTATCGCGCTATCTTGCGCACCTCATCGCACTGTTTTCTGCACATTACTTGCATTTTGCATGCATTTTATCGCGCTATCTTGCGCACCTCAACGCACTGTTTTCTGCACAGTACTTGCATTTTGCATACATTTTATCGCGCTATCTTGCGCACCTCATCGCACTGTTTTCTGCACGTTACTTGCATTTTGCATGCATTTTACCGCGCTATCTTGCGCACCTCATCGCATTGTTTTCTGCACATTACTTGTATTTTCCATGCATTTTAACGCGCTATCCTGCGCACCTCATCGCACTATTTTCTGCACATTACTGGTATTTTGCATGCATTTTATCGCGCTATCTTGCGCAGCTCATCGCACTGTTTTCTGCACATTACTTGCATTTTGCATGCATTTTATCGCGCTATCTTGCGCATCGCGCTATCTTGCGCTGTGACCATTACTTACATTTTGCATGCATTTTATAGCGCTACCTTGCGCACCTCATCGCACTATTTTCTGTACATTACTTGCATTTTGCATGCATTTTATCGCGCTATTTTGCGCATCACGCTATTTTGCGCTGTGACCGCTACTTCCATTTTGCACGCATTTTGTCACGCTATCTTGCGCACCTCATCACACCGTTTTCTGCACATTACTTGCATTTCGCATGCATTTTGTGGCGCTATCTTGCGCACCTCATCGCACTCTTTTCGGCACGCTACTTGCATTTTGCATGCATTTTATCGCGCTATCTTGCGCACCTCATCGTACTGCTTTCTACACATTACTTGATTTTTGAATGCATTTTGTCGCGCTATCTTGCGCACCTCATCGCACTGTTTTCTGCACATTACTTGCATTTTCCATGCATTTTATCGCCCTATCTTGCGCATCGCGATATTTGCGCTGTGACCATTACTTGCATTTTGCATGAATTTTGTCGCGCTATCCAGCGCACCTCAACGCATTTTTTTCTGCACATTGCTTACATGTTGCATGCATTTTATCGCGCTATCTTGCGCATTGCGCTATTTTGCGCTGTGACCATTACTTGCATTTCGCATGCATTTTATCGCGCAATCTTGCGCCCCTCATCGCACTGTTTTCTGCACATTATTGGTATTTTGCATGCATTTTATCGCGCTATCTTGCGCACCTCATCGCACTGTTTTCTGCACATTACTTGCATTTTCCATGCACCTTGTCGCGCTATCTTGCGCACCTCATCGCACTGTTTTCTCCACATTACTTGCATTTTGCATGCATTTTATCGCGGAATCTTGCGCATCGCGATATTTTCCGCTGTGACCATTACTTGCATTTTTCATGCATTTTATCGCGCTATCTTTCGCACCTCATCGCACTGTTTTCTTCACATTACTTGCATTTTCCATGCATTTTATGGCGCTATCTTGCGCACCTCATCGCACTGTTTTCTGCACATTACTTGCATTTTGCATGCATTTTATTGCGCTATCTTGCGCACCTCACCGCACTGTTTTCTGCACATTACTTGCATTTTGCTTGCATTTTATCGCGCTATCTTGCGCATCTCAACGCGCTGTTTTCTGCACATTACTTGCATTTTCCATGCATTTTATCGCGCTATCTTGCGCACCTCATCGCACTGTTTTCTGCACATTATTTGCATTTTGCATGCATTTTATCGCGCTATCTTGCGCACCTCATCGCACTGTTTTCTGCACATTGCTTGCATTTTGCTTGCATTTTATCGCGCTATATTGCGCATCGCGCTATTTTGTGCTGTGACCATTACTTGCATTTTGCATGCATTTTGTCGCGCTATCTTGCGCACCACATCGTACTGTTTTCTGCACATTACTTGCATTTTGCATGTATTTTGTCGCGCTATCTTGCACACCTCATCGCACCTTTTTCGGCACATTACTTGCATTTTCCATGCATTTTATCGCGCTATCTTGCGCACCTCATCGCATTGTTTTCTGCACATTACTTGCATTTTTCATGCATTTTATCGCGCTATCTTGTGCATCGCGCTATTTTGCGCTGTGACCATTACTTGCATTTTGCATGCATTTTGTCGCGCTATCTTGCGCACCTCATTGCACTGTTTTCTGCACATTACTTGCATTTTGCATGTATTTTGTTGCGCTATCTGTCGCACCTCATCGCACTTTTTTCGGCACATTACTTGCATTTTGCATGCATTTTATCGCGCTATCTTGCGCATCTCATCGCACTGTTTTCTCCACATTACTTGCATTTTGCATGCATTTTATCGCGCTATCTTGCGCATCGCGCTATTTTGCGCTTTGACCATTACTTGCATTATGCATGCATTTTATCGCGCTATCTTGTGCACCACATTGCATTGTTTTCTGCACATTACTTGCATTTTGCATGCATTTTATCGCGCTATCTTGCGCACCTCATCGCACTGTTTTCTGCACATTACTTGCATTTTGCATGCATTTTATCGCGCTATCTTGCGCATCGCGATATTTTGCGCTGTGACCATTACTTGCATTTTGCATGCATTTTGTCGCGCTATCTTGCGCACCTCATTGCACTGTTTTCTGCACATTACTTGCATTTTGCATGTATTTTGTTGCGCTATCTTGCGCACCTCATCGCACTTTTTTCGGCACATTACTTGCATTTTGCATGCATTTTATCGCGCTATCTTGCGCATCTCATCGCACTGTTTTCTCCACATTACTTGCATTTTGCATGCATTTTATCGCGCTATCTTGCGCATCGCGCTATTTTGCGCTTTGACCATTACTTGCATTATGCATGCATTTTATCGCGCTATCTTGCGCACCACATTGTACTGTTTTCTGCACATTACTTGCATTTTCCATGCATTTTATCGGGCTATCTTGCGCACCTCATCGCACAGTTTTCTGCACATGACTTGCATTTTCCATGCATTTTATCGCGCTATCTTGCGCACCTCATCGCAAAGTTTTCTCCACATTACTTGCATTTTGCATGCATTTTATCGCGGTATCTTGCGCATCATGATATTTTCCGCTGTGACCGTTACTTGCATTTTGAATGCATTTTGTCGCGCTGTCTTGCGCTGCTCATCGCACGGTTTTCTGCACATTACTTGCATTTCGAATGCATTTTATCGCGCTATCTTGCGCACCTCATCGCACTGTTTTCTGCACATTACTTGCATTTAGCATGCATTTTATCGCGCTATCTTGCGCATCGCGCTATCTTGCGCTGTGACCATTAGTTGCATTTTGCAGGCATTTTATCGCGCTATCTTGCGCACCTCATCGCACTGTTTTCTGCACATTACTTGCATTTTCCAAGCATTTTATCACGCTGTCTTGCGCACCTCATCGCACTGTTTTCTGCACATTACTTGCATTTTGCAAGCATTTTATCGCCTATCTTGCGCACCTCATCGCACTGTGTTCTGCACATTACTTGCATTTTGCATGCATTTTATCGCGCTATCTTGTGCATCGCGCTATCTTGCGCTGTGACCATTACTTGCATTTCGCATGCATTTTGTCGCGCTATCTTGCGCACCTCATCGCACTGTTTTCTGCACATTACTTGCATTTTGGATGCATTTTGTCGCGCTATCTGGCGCACCTCATTGCACTTTTTTCGGCCCAAAACTTGCATTTTGCATGCATTTTATCGGCGATCTTGCGCACCTCATCGTACTGTTTTCTGCACATTACTTGCATTTTGCATGCATTTTCTTACGCTATCTTGCGCACCTCATCGTACTGTGTTCTGCACATTACTTGCATTTGGCATGCATTTTATAAAGCTATCTTGCGCATCGCGCTATTTTGTGCTGTGACCATTACTTACATTTTGCATGCATTTTATCGCGCTATCTTGCGCACCTCATTGCACTGTTTTCGCCACATTACTTGTATTTTGCATGCATTTTATCGCGCTATCTTGCGCACCTCATCGCACTGTTTTCTGCACATTACTTGCATTTAGCATGCATTTTATCACGCTATCTTGCGCATCGCGCTATTTTGCGCTGTGACCATTACTTGCATTTTGCATGCATTTTGTCGCGCTATCTTGCGCACCTCATTGCACTGTTTTCTGCTCATTACTTGCATTTTGCATGTATTTTGTCGCGCTATCTTGCGCACCTCATCGCACTTTTTTTGGCACATTACTTGCATTTTGCATGCATTTTATCGCTGTATCTTGCGCAACTCATCGCACTATTTTCTGTACATTACTTGCATTCTGCATTCATTTTATCGCGCTATCTTGCGCATCACGCTATTTTGCGTTGTGACCATTACTTGCATTTTGCATGCATTTTATCGCGCTATCTTGCGCACCTCATCGCACTGTTTTCTGGACATTATTTGCATTTTGCATGCATTTTATCGCGCTATCTTGCGCACCACATCGCACTATTTTCTGCACATTGCTTGCATTTTGCTTGCATTTTATCGCGCTATATTGCGCATCGCGCTATTTTGTGCTGTGACCATTACTTGCATTTTGCATGCATTTTGTCGCGCTATCTTGCGCACCACATCGCACTGTTTTCTGCACATTACTTGCATTTTGCATTTATTTTGTCGCGCTATCTTGCGCACCTCATCGCACCTTTTTCGGCCCATTACTTGCATTTTCCATGCATTTTATCGCGCTATCTTGCGCACCTCATCGCATTGTTTTCTGCACATTACTTGCATTTTTCATTCATTTTATCGCGCTATCTTGTGCATCGCGCTATTTTGCGCTGTGACCATTACTTGCATTTTGCATGCATTTTGTCGCGCTATCTTGCGCACCTCATCGCACGGTTTTCTGCACATTACTTGCATTTCGAATGCATTTTATCGCGCTATCTTGCGCACCTCATCGCACTGCTTTCTGCACATTACTTGCATTTAGCATGCATTTTATCGCGGTATCTTGCGCATCGCGCTATCTTGCGCTCTGACCATTAGTTGCATTTTGCAGGCATTTTATCGCGCTATCTTGCGCACCTCATCGCACTGTTTTCTGCACATTACTTGCATTTTCCAAGCATTTTATCACGCTGTCTTGCGCACCTCATCGCACTGTTTTCTGCACATTGCATTTTGCAAGCATTTTATCGCCTATCTTGCGCACCTCATCGCACTGTGTTCTGCACATTACTTGCATTTTGCATGCATTTTATCGCGCTATCTTGTGCATCGCGCTATCTTGCGCTGTGACCATTACTTGCATTTTGCATGCATTTTGTCGCGCTATCTTGCGCACCTCATCGCACTGTTTTCTGCACATTACTTGCATTTTGGATGCATTTTGTCGCGCTATCTGGCGCACCTCATTGCACTTTTTTCGGCCCAATACTTGCATTATGCATGCATTTTATCGCGCTATCTTGTGCACCACATTGCATTGTTTTCTGCACATTACTTGCATTTTGCATGCATTTTATCGCGCTATCTTGCGCACCTCATCGCACTGTTTTCTGCACATTACTTGCATTTTGCATGCATTTTATCGCGCTATCTTGCGCATCGCGATATTTTGCGCTGTGACCATTACTTGCATTTTGCATGCATTTTGTCGCGCTATCTTGCGCACCTCATTGCACTGTTTTCTGCACATTACTTGCATTTTGCATGTATTTTGTTGCGCTATCTTGCGCACCTCATCGCACTTTTTTCGGCACATTACTTGCATTTTGCATGCATTTTATCGCGCTATCTTGCGCATCTCATCGCACTGTTTTCTCCACATTACTTGCATTTTGCATGCATTTTATCGCGCTATCTTGCGCATCGCGCTATTTTGCGCTTTGACCATTACTTGCATTATGCATGCATTTTATCGCGCTATCTTGCGCACCACATTGCACTGTTTTCTGCACATTACTTGCATTTTCCATGCATTTTATCGGGCTATCTTGCGCACCTCATCGCACAGTTTTCTGCACATGACTTGCATTTTCCATGCATTTTATCGCGCTATCTTGCGCACCTCATCGCAAAGTTTTCTCCACATTACTTGCATTTTGCATGCATTTTATCGCGGTATCTTGCGCATCATGATATTTTCCGCTGTGACCGTTACTTGCATTTTGAATGCATTTTGTCGCGCTGTCTTGCGCTGCTCATCGCACGGTTTTCTGCACATTACTTGCATTTCGAATGCATTTTATCGCGCTATCTTGCGCACCTCATCGCACTGTTTTCTGCACATTACTTGCATTTAGCATGCATTTTATCGCGCTATCTTGCGCATCGCGCTATCTTGCGCTGTGACCATTAGTTGCATTTTGCAGGCATTTTATCGCGCTATCTTGCGCACCTCATCGCACTGTTTTCTGCACATTACTTGCATTTTCCAAGCATTTTATCACGCTGTCTTGCGCACCTCATCGCACTGTTTTCTGCACATTACTTGCATTTTGCAAGCATTTTATCGCCTATCTTGCGCACCTCATCGCACTGTGTTCTGCACATTACTTGCATTTTGCATGCATTTTATCGCGCTATCTTGTGCATCGCGCTATCTTGCGCTGTGACCATTACTTGCATTTCGCATGCATTTTGTCGCGCTATCTTGCGCACCTCATCGCACTGTTTTCTGCACATTACTTGCATTTTGGATGCATTTTGTCGCGCTATCTGGCGCACCTCATTGCACTTTTTTCGGCCCAAAACTTGCATTTTGCATGCATTTTATCGGCGATCTTGCGCACCTCATCGTACTGTTTTCTGCACATTACTTGCATTTTGCATGCATTTTCTTACGCTATCTTGCGCACCTCATCGTACTGTGTTCTGCACATTACTTGCATTTGGCATGCATTTTATAAAGCTATCTTGCGCATCGCGCTATTTTGTGCTGTGACCATTACTTACATTTTGCATGCATTTTATCGCGCTATCTTGCGCACCTCATTGCACTGTTTTCGCCACATTACTTGTATTTTGCATGCATTTTATCGCGCTATCTTGCGCACCTCATCGCACTGTTTTCTGCACATTACTTGCATTTAGCATGCATTTTATCACGCTATCTTGCGCATCGCGCTATTTTGCGCTGTGACCATTACTTGCATTTTGCATGCATTTTGTCGCGCTATCTTGCGCACCTCATTGCACTGTTTTCTGCTCATTACTTGCATTTTGCATGTATTTTGTCGCGCTATCTTGCGCACCTCATCGCACTTTTTTTGGCACATTACTTGCATTTTGCATGCATTTTATCGCTGTATCTTGCGCAACTCATCGCACTATTTTCTGTACATTACTTGCATTCTGCATTCATTTTATCGCGCTATCTTGCGCATCACGCTATTTTGCGTTGTGACCATTACTTGCATTTTGCATGCATTTTATCGCGCTATCTTGCGCACCTCATCGCACTGTTTTCTGGACATTATTTGCATTTTGCATGCATTTTATCGCGCTATCTTGCGCACCACATCGCACTATTTTCTGCACATTGCTTGCATTTTGCTTGCATTTTATCGCGCTATTTTGTGCTGTGACCATTACTTGCATTTTGCATGCATTTTGTCGCGCTATCTTGCGCACCACATCGCACTGTTTTCTGCACATTACTTGCATTTTGCATTTATTTTGTCGCGCTATCTTGCGCACCTCATCGCACCTTTTTCGGCCCATTACTTGCATTTTCCATGCATTTTATCGCGCTATCTTGCGCACCTCATCGCATTGTTTTCTGCACATTACTTGCATTTTTCATTCATTTTATCGCGCTATCTTGTGCATCGCGCTATTTTGCGCTGTGACCATTACTTGCATTTTGCATGCATTTTGTCGCGCTATCTTGCGCACCTCATCGCACGGTTTTCTGCACATTACTTGCATTTCGAATGCATTTTATCGCGCTATCTTGCGCACCTCATCGCACTGCTTTCTGCACATTACTTGCATTTAGCATGCATTTTATCGCGGTATCTTGCGCATCGCGCTATCTTGCGCTCTGACCATTAGTTGCATTTTGCAGGCATTTTATCGCGCTATCTTGCGCACCTCATCGCACTGTTTTCTGCACATTACTTGCATTTTCCAAGCATTTTATCACGCTGTCTTGCGCACCTCATCGCACTGTTTTCTGCACATTGCATTTTGCAAGCATTTTATCGCCTATCTTGCGCACCTCATCGCACTGTGTTCTGCACATTACTTGCATTTTGCATGCATTTTATCGCGCTATCTTGTGCATCGCGCTATCTTGCGCTGTGACCATTACTTGCATTTTGCATGCATTTTGTCGCGCTATCTTGCGCACCTCATCGCACTGTTTTCTGCACATTACTTGCATTTTGGATGCATTTTGTCGCGCTATCTGGCGCACCTCATTGCACTTTTTTCGGCCCAATACTTGCATTTTGCATGCATTTTATCGGCGATCTTGCGCACCTCATCGCACTGTTTTCTGCACATTACTTGCATTTTGCATGCATTTTCTTACTCTATCTTGCGCACCTCATCGCACTGTGTTCTGTACATTACTTGCATTTGGCATGCATTTTACAAAGCTATCTTGCGCATCGCGCTATTTTGTGCTGTGACCATTACTTACATTTTCCATGCATTTTATCGCGCTATCTTGCGCACCTCACCGCACCTCATCGCCTTGTTTTCTGCACATTACTTGTATTTTGCATGAATTTTATCGCGCTATCTTGCGCACCTCATCGCACTATTTTCTGCACATTACTTGCATTTAGCATGCATTTTATCACGCTATCTTGCGCATCGCGCTATTTTGCGCTGTGACCATTACTTGCATTTTGCATGCATTTTGTCGCGCTATCTTGCGCACCTCATTGCACTGTTTTCTGCTCATTACTTGCATTTTGCATGTATTTTGTCGCGCTATCTTGCGCACCTCATCGCACTTTTTTTGGCACATTACTTGCATTTTGCAAGCATTTTATCGCTGTATCTTGCGCAACTCATCGCACTGTTTTCTGTACATTACTTGCATTCTGCATTCATTTTATCGCGCTATCTTGCGCATCACGCTATTTTGCGTTGTGACCATTACTTGCATTTTACATGCATTTTATCGCGCTATCTTGCGCACCTCATCGCACTGTTTTCTGGACATTATTTGCATTTTGCATGCATTTTATCGCGCTATCTTGCGCACCACATCGCACTGTTTTTTGCACATTGCTTGCATTTTGCTTGCATTTTATCGCGCTATATTGCGCATCGCGCTATTTTATGCTGTGACCATTACTTGCATTTTGCATGCATTTTGTCGCGCTATCTTGCGCACCACATCGCACTGTTTTCTGCACATTACTTGCATTTTGCATGTATTTTGTCGCGCTATCTTGCGCACCTCATCGCACATTTTTCGGCACATTACTTGCATTTTCCATGCATTTTATCGCGCTATCTTGCGCACCTCATCGCATTGTTTTCTGCACATTACTTGCATTTTTCATGCATTTTATCGCGCTATCTTGTGCATCGCGCTATTTTGCGCTGTGACCATTACTTGCATTTTGCATGCATTTTGTCGCGCTATCTTGCGCACCTCATTGCACTGTTTTCTGCACAATACTTGCATTTTGCATGTATTTTGTTGCGCTATCTTGCGCACCTCATCGCACTTTTTTCGGCACATTACTTGCATTTTGCATGCATTTTATCGCGCTATCTTGCGCATCTCATCGCACTGTTTTCTCCACATTACTTGCATTTTGCATGCATTTTATCGCGCTATCTTGCGCATCGCGCTATTTTGCGCTTTGACCATTAGTTGCATTATGCATGCATTTTATCGCGCTATCTTGCGCACCACATTGCACTGTTTTCTGCACATTACTTGCATTTTCCATGCATTTTATCGCGTTATCTTGCGCACCTCATCGCACAGTTTTCTGCACATGACTTGCATTTTCCATGCATTTTATCGCGCTATCTTGCGCACCTCATCGCAAAGTTTTCTCCACATTACTTGCATTTTGCTTGCATTTTATCGCGGTATCTTGCGCATCGCGATATTTTCCGCTGTGACCGTTACTTGCATTTTGAATGCATTTTGTCGCGCTGTCTTGCGCTGCTCATCGCACCGTTTTCTGCACATTACTTGCATTTCGAATGCATTTTATCGCGCTATCTTGCGCACCTCATCGCACTATTTTCTGCACAATACTTGCATTTAGCATGCATTTTATTGCGCTATCTTGCGCTGTGACCATTAGTTGCATTTTGCAGGCATTTTATCGCGCTATCTTGCGCACCTCATCGCACTGTTTTCTGCACATTACTTGCATTTTCCAAGCATTTTATCACGCTGTCTTGCGCACCTCATCGCACTGTTTTCTGCACATTACTTGCATTTTGCAAGCATTTTATCGCCTATCTTGCACACCTCATCGCACTGTGTTCTGCACATTACTTGCATTTTGCATGCATGTTATCGCGCTATCTTGTGCATCGCGCTATCTTGCGCTGTGACCATTACTTGCATTTTGCATGCATTTTGTCGCGCTATCTTGCGCACCTCATCGCACTGTTTTCTGCACATTACTTGCATTTTGGATGCATTTTGTCGCGCTATCTGGCGCACCTCATTGCACTTTTTTCGGCCCAATACTTGCATTTTGCATGCATTTTATCGGCGATCTTGCGCACCTCATCGCACTGTTTTCTGCACATTACTTGCATTTTGCATGCATTTTCTTACTCTATCTTGCGCACCTCATCGCACTGTGTTCTGCACATTACTTGCATTTGGCATGCATTTTACAAAGCTATCTTGCGCATCGCGCTATTTTGTGCTGTGACCATTACTTACATTTTGCATGCATTTTATCGCGCTATCTTGCGCACCTCATCGCACTGTTTTCGCCACATTACTTGTATTTTGCATGCATTTTATCGCGCTACCTTGCGCACCTCATCGCACTGTTTTCTGCACATTACTTGCATTTAGCATGCATTTTATCACGCTATCTTGCGCATCGCGCTATTTTGCGCTGTGACCATTACTTGCATTTTGCATGCATTTTGTCGCGCTATCTTGCGCACCTCATTGCACTGTTTTCTGCTCATTACTTGCATTTTGCATGTATTTTGTCGCGCTATCTTGCGCACCTCATCGCACATTTTTCGGCACATTACTTGCATTTTGCATGCATTTTATCGCTGTATCTTGCGCAACTCATCGCACTGTTTTCTGTACATTACTTGCATTTTGCATTCATTTTATCGCGCTATCTTGCGCATCACGCTATTTTGCGTTGTGACCATTACTTGCATTTTGCATGCATTTTATCGCGCTATCTTGCGCACCTCATCGCACTGTTTTCTGCACATCACTTGCATTTTCCATGCATTTTGTCGCGCTATCTTGCGCACCTCATCGCACTGTTTTCTCCACGTTACTTGCATTTTGCATGCATTTTGTCGCGGTATCTTGCGCATCGCGATATTTTCCGCTGTGACCATTACTTGCATTTTTCATGCATTTTATGGCGCTATCTTGCGCACCTCATCGCACTGTATTCTGCACATTACTTGCATTTTCCATGCATTTTATGGCGCTATATTGCGCACCTCATCGCACTGTTTTCTGTACATTACTTGCATTTTGCATGAATTTTATCGCACTATCTTACGCACCTCACCGCACTGTTTTCTGCACATTACTTGCATTTTCCATGCATTTTATCGCGCTGTCATGCGCACCTCATCGCACTGTTTTCTGCACATTACTTGCATTTTGCATGCATTTTATCGCGCTATCTTGCGCACCTCACCGCACTGTTTTCTGCACATTACTTCCATTTTGCATGCATTTTATTGCGCTGTCTTGCGCACCTCATCGCACTGTTTTCTGCAAATTACTTGCATTTTGCATACATTTTATCGCGCTATCTTGCGCATCGCGCAATTTTGCGCTGTGACCATTACTTGGATTTTGCATGCATTTTGTCGCGCTATCTTGCGCACCTCATTGCACTGTTTTCTGCACATTACTTGCATTTTGCATGTATTTTGTTGCGCTATCTTGCGCACCTCATCGCACTTTTTTTGGCACATTTACTTGCATTTTGCATGCATTTTATCGCGCTATCTTGCGCATCTCATCGCACTGTTTTCTGCACATTACTTGCATTTTGCATGCATTTTATCGCGCTATCTTGCGCATCGCGCTATTTTGCGCTTTGACCATTACTTGCATTATGCATGCATTTTATCGCGCTATCTTGCGCACCACATTGCACTGTTTTCTACACATTACTTGCATTTTCCATGCATTTTATCGCGCTATCTTGCGCACCTCATCGCACAGTTTTCTGCACAAGACTTGCATTTTCCATGCATTTTATCGCGCTATCTTGCGCACCTCATCGCAAAGTTTTCTCCACATTACTTGCATTTTGCATGCATTTTATCGCGGTATCTTGCGCATCGCGATATTTTCCGCTGTGACCGTTACTTGCATTTTGCATGCATTTTGTCGCGCTGTCTTGCGCACCTCATCGCACTATTTTCTGCACGTTACTTGCATTTCGCATGCATTTTATCGCGCTATCTTGCGCACCTCATCGTACTGTTTTCTGCACATTACTTGCATTTAGCATGTATTTTATCGTGCTATCTTGCACAGCGCGCTATCTTGCGCTGTGACCATTAGTTGCATTTTGCAGGCATTTTATCACGCTATCTTGCGCACCTCATCGCACTGTTTTCTGCACATTACTTGCATTTTCCAAGCATTTTATCGCGCTCTCTTGCGCACCTCATCGCACTGTTTTCTGCACATTACTTGCATTTTGCAAACATTTTATCGCCTATCTTGCGCACCTCATCGCACTGTGTTCTGCACATTACTTGCATTTTGCATGCATTTTATCGCGCTATCTTGTGCATCGCGCTATACTGCGCAGTGACCATTACTTGCATTTTGCATGCATTTTGTCGCGCTATATTGCGCACCTCATCGCACTGTTTTCTGCACATTACTTGCATTTTGCATGCATTTTGTCGCGCTATCTGGCGCACCTCATCGCACTTTTTTCGGCCCAATACTTGCATTTTGCATGCATTTTATCGCGCGATCTTGCGCATCTCATCGCACTGTTTTCTGTACATTACTTACATTTTGCATGCATTTTATCGCGCTATCTTGCGCACCTCATCGCACAACTTTCTGCACATTACTTGCATTTAGCATGCATTTTATCACGCTATCTTGCGCATCGCGCTATTTTGCGCTGTGACCATTACTTGCATTTTGCATGCATTTGGTCGCGCTATCTTGCGCACCTCATTGCACTGTTTTCTGCTCATTACTTGCATTTTGCATGTATTTTGTCGCGCTATCTTGCGCACCTCATCGCACTTTTTTCGGCACATTACTTGCATTTTGCATGCATTTTATCGCTGTATCTTGCGCAACTCATCGCACTCTTTTCTATACATTACTTGCATTTTGCATGCATTTTATCGCGCTATCTTGCGCATCGCGCTATTTTGCGTTGTGACCATTACTTGTATTTTGCATGCATTTTATCGCGCTATCTTGCGCACCTCATTGCACTGTTTTCTACATATTACTTGCATTTTCCATGCACTTTGTCGCGCTATCTTGCGCACCTCATCGCACTATTTTCTCCACATTACTTGCATTTTGCATGCATTTTATCGCGGTATCTTGCGCATCGCGATATTTTTCGCTGTGACCATTACTTGCATTTTTCATGCATTTTATCGCGCTATCTTGCGCACCTCATCGCACTGTTTTCTGCACATTACTTGCATTTTCCATGCATTTTATGGCGCTATCTTGCGCACCTCATCGCACTGTTTTCTGCACATTACTTGCATTTTGCATGAATTTTATCGCGCTATCTTGCGCACCTCACCGCACTGTTTTCTGCACATTACTTGCATTTTCCTTGCATTTTATCGCGCTATCTTGCGCACCTCATCGCACTGTTTTCTGCACATTACTTGCATTTTGCATGCTTTTTATCGCGCTATCTTGCGCACCTCACCGCGCTGTTTTCTGCACATTACTTGCATTTTGCATGCATTTTATCGCGCTATCTTGCGCACCTCATCGCACTGTTTTCTGCACATTACTTGCATTTTGCATGCATTTTATTGCGCTATCTTGCGCACCTCATCGCACTGTTTTCTGCAAATCACTTGCATTTTGCATGCATTTTATCGCGCTATCTTGCGCAACGCGCTATTTTGCGCTGTGACCATTATTTGCATTTTGTATGCATTTTGTCGCGCTATCTTACGCACCTCATCGCACTGTTTTCTGCACATTACTTGCATTTTGCATGTATTTTGTTGCGCTATCTTGCGCACCTCATCGCACTTTTTTCGGCACATTACTTGCAATTTGCATGCATTTTATCGCGCTATCTTGCGCATCTCATCGCACTGTTTTCTGCACATTACTTGCATTTTGCATGCATTTTATCGCGCTATCTTTCGCATCGCGCTATTTTGCGCTTTGACCATTACTTGCATTATGTATGCATTTTATCGCGCTATCTTGCGCACCACATTGCACTGTTTTCTGCACATTACTTGCATTTTCCAAGCATTTTATCGCGCTATCTTGCGCACCTCACCGCACTGTTTTCTACACATTACTTGCATTTTCGATGCGTTTTATCGCGCTATCTTGCGCACCTCATCGCCTTGTTTTCTGCACATTACTTGCATTTTGCATGAATTTTATCGCGCTATCTTGCGCACCTCATCGCACTGTTTTCTGCACATTACTTGCATTTTGCATGCGTTTTATCGCGCTATCTTGCGCGTCGCGCTATTTTGCGCTGCGTCCATTACTTGCATTTTTCATGCATTTTGTCGCGCTATCTTGCGCATCTCATCGCCCTGTTTTCTGCACATTACTTGCATTTTGCATGCATTTTGTCGCGCTATCTTGCGCACCTTATCGCACTTTTTTCGGCACATTACTTGCATTTTGCATGCATTTTATCGCGCTATCTTGCGCACCTCATCGCACTGTTGTCTGCCCATTACTTGCATTTTGTATGCATTTTATCGCGCTATCTTGTGCATCGCGCTATTTTGCGCTGTGCCCATTACTTGCATTTTGCATGCACTTTGTCGTGCTATCTTGCGCACCTCATTGCATTGTTTTCTGCACATTACCTGCATTTTGCATGTATTTTGTCCCCCTATCTTGCGCACCTCATCGCACTTTTTTCGGCACATTACTTGCATTTTATCGCGCTATCTTGCGCACCTCATCGCACTGTTTTCTGCACATTACTTGCATTTTGCATGCATTTTATCGCGCTATCTTGCGCATCGCGCTATTTTGCGCTGTGACCATTACTTGCATTTTGCATGCATTTTATCGCGCTATCTTGCGCACCTCATCGCACTGTTTTCTCCACATTACTTGCATTTTGCATGTATTTTATCGCGGTATCTTGCGCATCGCGATATTTTGCGCTGTGACCATTACATGCATTTTGCATGCGTTTTGTCGCGCTATCTTGCGCACCTCATCGCACTGTTTTCTGCACATTACTTACATTTCGCATGCATTTTATCACGCTATCTTGCGCACCTCATCGCACTATTTTATGCACATTACTTGCATTTAGCATGCATTTTATCGCGCTATCTTGCGCTGTGACCATTACTTGCATTTTGCAGGCATTTTATCGCGCTATCTTGCGCACCTCATCGCATTGTTCTCTGCACATTACTTGCATTTTCCATGCATTTTATCGCGCTATCTTGCGCACCTCATCGCACTATTTTCTGCACATTACTTGCATTTTGCATGCATTTTATCGCGCTATCTTGCGCACCTCACCGCACTATTTTCTGCACATTACTTGCATTTTTCATGCATTTTATCGCGCTATCTTGCGCACTCATCGCACTGTTTTCTGGACATTTGTAACGCCCTCGAAATAACAACAATAAACCCATCAGATAAGACATGCATTTATATATAAACTAACCACACTCTTTTATTCATTAGAGTTTCGTTACACGAGTATTACATGTTACTATCAAAAACAAAATGCCCTACGGGCTTACAGCTTTCCAAGTTAACACTTGGTTACAACAAAAGAGTACTAACTCATTTACACATTAAGCCCTAGTCTTGAAGTAAAGTATGTCCGCCATTAGCCTCCCAGCTATGTCCGCCATTAGCCTCCCAGCTATGTCCTTGGAGGTGGCATGCTTCCTGCACCTGAAAATGATATTCCCATATAGGGTGAGCCACGACCCAGTAGAAATACACTAAACCAACCATGGACAATGACTAAAATATTAGCAATTGATAGATGGTCAACACTGATACAATCACATAAATCACATATTTATGTCTTACAACTTATGAGTCTAAGTTACCTTTCATTTTCCCTTTTTCAACAGATAAGCATGCTAGCTCTATCATCATTTCCACAGATATGTATAAAAACTATATCTCACATTCAGATAAGCATAAAAGCTATATCCACATTCTCAACAGATATGTATAACAACAATATCCCACATTCACATATAAGCATATAAGCTGTATCCACACTTCACAAAGATAAGCATATGAGCTCTATCTTCACTTCTCTAGACAAGCATATGAGCTGTGTCTACGGAGTTCATCCCCTATCTCCTCCCAATACTTATCCGGTTTAGAGGTACATCCCCTATCTTCCCCTAAACCGCGGAGTACATCCCCTATCTCCTCCTCTACACATAACGTATATAAACACATTGGTTCTATATACAATCACCCAATACATACAATTAATGTATTCTATCAACCGTCAAGTTCCATGACACATTTCATTGATTAGCTTCAGTTTACCTAATCATCATGCATTGTCTACAACAATCACGACTATCCTCCACCGATAGCCCAAAGCAGTTATTTCTAAACATAAAATAAATGCACAATGGATATTCAATCAACATTTCATTTCTTCATTCCTCTCAATTAATTATCCCAATTAATTAAACAATGTAATTAGGTCAATTCCCATAATTAACATTTCAACCCTTAGGTCCCATTTTCATCAATGATTCAACAATCATTCCATTTTTTTCATGCCAAACATGCATCTAGGTTTATTATGAATAAAACCCCAACTTTTGTAAAATTACACAAAAGCCCCAAACTTTCACAGAATTACCAAACCAAGCCCAACATCTCAAAATACCAAAATTTAAAGACAAAACCCATAGAGAGGAGTAGGATATCCCTACCTCAAATTCGGAGTCCCAAAGGAGAAGACGACAAAACCCAACGTGCTCCAAAACCCGATATTTTCAGATTAAAATGCAGCCCTCGACGATCAACAACTTTTTTGTAAAGGCCAAAGGTGAGCAAATCACTCCTACTAGATCAAAACCTAGAGAGAAGGTAGTATCTAGAGAGAGAGACTCAACAATGGTGATTTTGGAAAAGTAAGAGAGAGAAGAGAAAGTGAAAAAGTGATTTGAAGAGTCACAAATTCGGGACTTTAACCCAGGTCTCCGCTCGAGCGTAAAACACCCCGCTCGAGCGGCCACTCACAGACTTCCGCTCGAGCGGCCAACCTCCCGCTCGAGCGCAGAATGCACTCGCCCAGCACTTTTGCAGAACCAGGCCTCCGCTCGAGCTCCCAACCCTACGCTCGAGCGTACAACACTGTACAACAAATACTGGATGGGTGTATTCCCCGCTCGAGCGCCAACACCTACGCTCGAGCGGACAGGCCAAAAATCTGGGCAACTAGTTTTGGTTTCTAAACTCAACCAACCTGAAACAAATCCGCCCAACACATCCTATAACTCAAATACGAAGTAAAAAGGATGTAAACAAGATAATAAACAACTACTAACATCCACGGACACATGTCCGGATCTCTGTACAACAAGGGTAAAACCCGGGATCGCTATAACATCACTTGCATTTTGCATGCATTTTATCGCGCTATCTTGCGCACCTCATCGCACTGTTTTCTGCACATTAGTTGCATTTTGCATGCATTTTATCGCGCTATCTTGCGCATCGCGCTATTTTGCGCTGTGACCATTACTTGGAATTTAAATGCATTTTGTCGCGCTATCTTGCGCACCTCATTGCACTGTTTTCTGCACATTACTTGCATTTGGCATGTATTTTGTCCCGCTATCTTGCGCACCTCATCGCACTTTTTTCGGCACATTACTTGCATTTTGCATGCATTTTGTCGCGCTATCTTGCGCACCTCATCGCACTGTTTTCGGCACATTACATGCATTTTGCTTGCATTTTATCGCGCTATCTTGCGCACCTCATCGCATTGTTTTCTCCACATTACTTGCAATTTGCATGTATTTTATCACGCTATCTTGTGCACCTCATCGCACTGTTTTCTGCACATTACTTGCATTTTCCATGCATTTTATCGCGCTATCTTGCGCACCTCATCGCACTGTTTTCTGCACATTACTTGCATTTTGCATGCATTTTATCGCGCTATCTTGCGCACCTCATCGCACTGTTTCCTGCACATTACTTGCATTTTGTATGCATTTTATCGCGCTATCTTGCGCACCTCATCGCACTATTTTCTGGACATTACTTGCATTTTGCATGCATTTTATCGCGCTATCTTGCGCATCGCGCTATTTTGCGCTGTGACCATTACTTGCATTTTGCATGGATTTTGTCGCACTATCTTGCGCACCTCATCGCACTTTTTTCGGCACATTACTTGCATTTTGCATTCATTTTGTCGCGCTATCTTGCGCACCTCATCGCACTGTTTTCTGCACATTACATGCATTTTGTTTGCATTTTATCGCGCTATCTTGCGCACCTCATCGCATTGTTTTCTCCATATTACTTGCATTTTGCATGTATTTTATCGCGCTGTCTTGGGCACCTCATCGCACTGTTTTCTGCACATTACTTGCATTTTCCATGCATTTTATCGCGCTATCTTGCGCACCTCATCGCACTGTTTTCTGCACATTACTTGCATTTTGCATGCATTTTATCGCGCTATCTTGCGCACCTCATCGCACTGTTTCCTGCACATTACTTGCATTTTGCATGCATTTTATCGCTATCTTGCGCACCTCATCGCACTATTTTCTGGACATTACTTGCATTTTGCATGCATTTTATCGCGCTACCTTGCGCATCGCGCTATTTTGCGCTGTGACCATTACTTGCATTTTGCATGCATTTTGTCGCGCTATCTTGCGCACCTCATCGCACTTTTTTCGGCACATTACTTACATTTTGCATGCATTTTATCGCGCTCTCTTGCGCACCTCATCGCACTATTTTCTGTACATTACTTGCATTTTGCATGCGTTTTCTCGCGCTATCTTGCGCACCTCATCGCACTGTTTTCTGCACATTACTTGCATTTTGACTGCATTTTATCACGCTATCTTGTGCATCGCGCTATTTTGCGCTGTGACCATTACTTACATTTTGCATGCATTTTGTCGCGCTATCTTGCGCACCACATCGCACTATTTTCTGCACATTACTTGCATTTTGCATGCATTTTATCGCGCTATCTTGCGCACCTCATCGCACTATTTTTTGCACATTACTTGCATTTTGCATGCATTTTATCGCGCTATCTTGCGCACCTCAACGCACTTTTTTCGGCACATTACTTGCATTTTGCATGCATTTTATCGCGCTATCTTGCGCACCTCATCGCACAGTTTTCTGCACATTACTTGCATTTTGCATGCATTTTGTCGCGCTATCTTGTGCACCTCATCACACTTTTTTCGGCACATTACTTGCATTTTGCATGCATTTTATCGCCCTATCTTGCGCACCACATCGCACTGTTTTCTGCACATTACTTGCATTTTGCATGCATTTTGTCGCGCTATCTTGCGCACCTCATCGCACTTTTTTCGGCACATTACTTGCATTTTGCATGCATTTTATCGGCCTATCTTGCGCACCTCATCGCACTGTTTTCTGCACATTACTTGCATTTTGCATGCATTTTATCGCGCTATCTTGCATACCTCATTGCACTGTTTTCTGCACATTACTTGCATTTTGCATGCATTTTATCGCGCTATCTTGCGCATCGCGCTATTTTGCGCAGTGACCATTACTTGCATTTTGCATGCATTTTGTCGCGCTATTTTGCGCACCTCATCGCACTGTTTTCTGCACATTACTTGCATTTTGCATGCATTTTATCGCGCTATCTTGCGCACCTCATCGCACTTTTTTCTACACATTACTTGCATTTTGCATGTATTTTATCAGGCTATTTTGCGCTGTGACCATTACTTGCATTTTCCATGCATTTTAACGCGCTATCTTGCGCACCTCATCGCACTGTTTTCTTCACATTACATGCATTTTGCATGCATTTTGTCGCGCTATCTTGCGCACCTCATCACACTTTTTTCGGCACATTACTTGCATTTTGCATGCATTTTATCGCCCTATCTTGCGCACCTCAACGCACTGTTTTCTGCACATTACTTGCATTTTGCATGCATTTTATCGCGCTATCTTGCGCACCTCATCGCACTGTTTTCTGCACATTACTTGCATTTTGCATGCATTTTATCGCGCTATCTTGCGCATCGCGCTATTTTACGCTGTGACCATTACTTACATTTTGCATGCACTTTGTCGCGCTATCTTGCGCACCTCATCGCACTGTTTTCTGCACATTACTTGCATTTTGCATGCATTTTGTCGCGCTATCTTGCGCACCTCATCGCACTGTTTTCTGCACATTACTTGCATTTTGCATGCATTTTGTCGCGCTATCTTGCGCATCGCGCTATTTTGCGCTGTGACCATTACTTACATTTTGCATGCACTTCATCGCGCTATCTTGCGCACCTCATCGCACTGTTTTCTGCACATTACTTGCATTTTGCATGCATTTTCTCGCTATCTTGCGCACTTCATCGCACTGTTTTTCTGCACATTACTTGTATTTTGCATGCATTTTATCGCGCTATCTTGCGCACCACATCGCACAGCTTTCTGCACATTCCTTGCCTTTTCCATGCATTTTATCGCGCAATCTTGCGCACCTCATCGCACTGTTTTCTGCACATTACTTGCATTTTGCATGCATTTTATCCCGCTATCGTGCGTACCTCATCGCACTGTTTTCTGCACATTACTTGCATTTTGCATGCATTTTGTCGCGTTATCTTGCGCACCTCATCGCAGTTTTTTCGGCACATTGCTTGCATTTTGCATGCATTTTATCGCGCTATCTTGCGCACCTCATCGCACTGTTTTCTGCACATTACTTGCATTTTGCATGCATTTTGTCGCGCTATCTTGCGCACCTCATCGCACGTTTTTTGGTACATCACTTGCATTTCGCATACATTTTATCGCCCTATCTTGCGCACCTCATCGCACTGTTTTCTGCACATTACTTGCATTTTGCATGCATTTTATCGCGCTATCTTGCGCATCGCGCTATTTTGCGCTGTGACCATTACTTGCATTTTGCATGCATTTTGTCGCGCTATCTTGCGCACCTCATCGCACTTTTTTCGGCACATTACGTGCATTTTGCATGCATTTATTCGCGCTATCTTGCGCACCTCATCGCACTGTTTTCTGTACATGACTTGCATTTTGCATGCGTTTTCTCGCGCTATCTTGCGCACCTCATCACACTGTTTTCTGCACATTACTTGCATTTTGACTGCATTTTATCGCGCTATCTTGTGCATCGCGCTATTTTGCGCTGTGACCATTACTTACATTTTGCATGCATTTTATCACGCTATCTTGCGCACCTCATCGCATTATTTTCTGCACATTACTTGCATTTTGCATGCATTTTATCGCGCTATCTTGCGCACCCCATCGCACTATTTTTTGCACATTACTTGCATTTTGCATGCATTTTATCGCGCTATCTTGCGCACCTCATCGCACTTTTTTCGGCACATTACTTGCATTTTGCATGCATTTTATCGCGCTATCTTGCGCACCTCATCGCACTGTTTTCTGCACATTACTTGCATTTTGCAAGCATTTTGTCGCGCTATCTTGCGCACCTCATCACACTTTTTTCGGCACATTACTTGCATTTTGCATGCATTTTATCGCCCTATCTTGCTCACCTCATCGCACTGTTTTCTGCACATTATTTGCATTTTGCATGCATTTTGTCGCGCTATCTTGCGCACCTCGCCGCACGTTTTTCGGCACATTATTTGCATTTTGCATGCATTTTATCGCCCTATCTTGCGCACCTCATCGCACTGTTTTCTGCACATTACTTGCATTTTGCATGCATTTTATCGCGCTATCTTGCGCATCGCGCTATTTTGCGCTGTGACCCTCACTTGCATTTTGCATGCATTTTGTCGCGCTATCTTGCGCACCTCAACGCACTGTTTTCTGCACATTACTTGCATTTTGCGTGCATTTTGTCGCGCTATCTTGCGCACCTCATCGCACTTTTTTCGGCACATTACTTGCATTTTGCATGCATTTTATCGCGCTATCTTGCGCACCTCATCGCACTGTTTTCTGCACATTACTTGCATTTTGCATGCATTTTGTCGCGCTATCTTGCGCACCTCATCGCACTTTTTTCGACACATTACTTGCATTTTGCATGCATTTTATCACCCTATCTTGCGCACCTCATCGCACTGTTTTCTGCTCATTACTTGCATTTTGCATGCATTTTATCGCGCTACCTTGCGCATCGCGCTATTTTGCGCTGTGACCATTACTTGCATTTTGCATGCATTTTGTCGCGCTATCTTGCGCACCTCATCGCACTGTTTTCTGCACATTACTTGCATTTTGCATGCATTTTATCGCGCTATCTTGCGCACCTCATCGCACTGTTTTCTGTACATTACTTGCATTTTGCATGCGTTTTCTCGCCCTATCTTGCGCACCTCATCGCACTGTTTTCTGCATATTACTTGCATTTTGACTGCATTTTATCACGCTATCTTGTGCATCGCGCTATTTTGCGCTGTGACCATTACTTACATTTTGCATGCATTTTATCGCGCTATCTTGCGCACCTCATCGCATTATTTTCTGCACATTACTTGCATTGTGCATGCATTTTATCGCGCTATCTTGCGCACCCCATCGCACTATTTTTTGCACATTACTTGCATTTTGCATGCATTTTATCGCGCTATCTTGCGCACCTCATCGCACTTTTTTCGGCACATTACTTGCATTTTGCATGCATTTTATCGCGCTATCTTGCGCACCTCATCGCACTGTTTTCTGCACATTACTTGCATTTTGCATGCATTTTGTCGCGCTATCTTGCGCACCTCATCGCACTGTTTTCTGCACATTACTTGCATTTTGCATGCATTTTATCGCGCTATCTTGCGCATCGCGCTATTTTGCGCAGTGACCATTACTTGCATTTTGCATGCATTTTGTCGCGCTATTTTGCGCACCTCATCGCACTGTTTTCTGCACATTACTTGCATTTTGCATGCATTTTATCGCGCTATCTTGCGCACCTCATCGCACTTTTTTCTACACATTACTTGCATTTTGCATGTATTTTATCAGGCTATTTTGCGCTGTGACCATTACTTGCATTTTCCATGCATTTTAACGCGCTATCTTGCGCACCTCATCGCACTGTTTTCTTCACATTACATGCATTTTGCATGCATTTTGTCGCGCTATCTTGCGCACCTCATCACACTTTTTTCGGCACATTACTTGCATTTTGCATGCATTTTATCGCCCTATCTTGCGCACCTCAACGCACTGTTTTCTGCACATTACTTGCATTTTGCATGCATTTTATCGCGCTATCTTGCGCACCTCATCGCACTGTTTTCTGCACATTACTTGCATTTTGCATGAATTTTATCGCGCTATCTTGCGCATCGCGCTATTTTACGCTGTGACCATTACTTACATTTTGCATGCACTTTGTCGCGCTATCTTGCGCACCTCATCGCACTGTTTTCTGCACATTACTTGCATTTTGCATGCATTTTGTCGCGCTATCTTGCGCACCTCATCGCACTGTTTTCTGCACATTACTTGCATTTTGCATGCATTTTGTCGCGCTATCTTGCGCATCGCGCTATTTTGCGCTGTGACCATTACTTACATTTTGCATGCACTTCATCGCGCTATCTTGCGCACCTCATCGCACTGTTTTCTGCACATTACTTGCATTTTGCATGCATTTTCTCGCTATCTTGCGCACTTCATCGCACTGTTTTTCTGCACATTACTTGTATTTTGCATGCATTTTATCGCGCTATCTTGCGCACCACATCGCACAGCTTTCTGCACATTCCTTGCCTTTTCCATGCATTTTATCGCGCAATCTTGCGCACCTCATCGCACTGTTTTCTGCACATTACTTGCATTTTGCATGCATTTTATCCCGCTATCGTGCGTACCTCATCGCACTGTTTTCTGCACATTACTTGCATTTTGCATGCATTTTGTCGCGTTATCTTGCGCACCTCATCGCAGTTTTTTCGGCACATTGCTTGCATTTTGCATGCATTTTATCGCGCTATCTTGCGCACCTCATCGCACTGTTTTCTGCACATTACTTGCATTTTGCATGCATTTTGTCGCGCTATCTTGCGCACCTCATCGCACGTTTTTTGGTACATCACTTGCATTTCGCATACATTTTATCGCCCTATCTTGCGCACCTCATCGCACTGTTTTCTGCACATTACTTGCATTTTGCATGCATTTTATCGCGCTATCTTGCGCATCGCGCTATTTTGCGCTGTGACCATTACTTGCATTTTGCATGCATTTTGTCGCGCTATCTTGCGCACCTCATCGCACTTTTTTCGGCACATTACTTGCATTTTGCATGCATTTATTCGCGCTATCTTGCGCACCTCATCGCACTGTTTTCTGTACATGACTTGCATTTTGCATGCGTTTTCTCGCGCTATCTTGCGCACCTCATCACACTGTTTTCTGCACATTACTTGCATTTTGACTGCATTTTATCGCGCTATCTTGTGCATCGCGCTATTTTGCGCTGTGACCATTACTTACATTTTGCATGCATTTTATCACGCTATCTTGCGCACCTCATCGCATTATTTTCTGCACATTACTTGCATTTTGCATGCATTTTATCGCGCTATCTTGCGCACCCCATCGCACTATTTTTTGCACATTACTTGCATTTTGCATGCATTTTATCGCGCTATCTTGCGCACCTCATCGCACTTTTTTCGGCACATTACTTGCATTTTGCATGCATTTTATCGCGCTATCTTGCGCACCTCATCGCACTGTTTTCTGCACATTACTTGCATTTTGCATGCATTTTGTCGCGCTATCTTGCGCACCTCATCACACTTTTTTCGGCACATTACTTGCATTTTGCATGCATTTTATCGCCCTATCTTGCTCACCTCATCGCACTGTTTTCTGGACATTACTTGCATTTTGCATGCATTTTGTCGCGCTATCTTGCGCACCTCGCCGCACGTTTTTCGGCACATTATTTGCATTTTGCATGCATTTTATCGCCCTATCTTGCGCACCTCATCGCACTGTTTTCTGCACATTACTTGCATTTTGCATGCATTTTATCGCGCTATCTTGCGCATCGCGCTATTTTGCGCTGTGACCCTCACTTGCATTTTGCATGCATTTTGTCGCGCTATCTTGCGCACCTCAACGCACTGTTTTCTGCACATTACTTGCATTTTGCGTGCATTTTGTCGCGCTATCTTGCGCACCTCATCGCACTTTTTTCGGCACATTACTTGCATTTTGCATGCATTTTATCGCGCTATCTTGCGCACCTCATCGCACTGTTTTCTGCACATTACTTGCATTTTGCATGCATTTTGTCGCGCTATCTTGCGCACCTCATCGCACTTTTTTCGACACATTACTTGCATTTTGCATGCATTTTATCACCCTATCTTGCGCACCTCATCGCACTGTTTTCTGCTCATTACTTGCATTTTGCATGCATTTTATCGCGCTACCTTGCGCATCGCGCTATTTTGCGCTGTGACCATTACTTGCATTTTGCATGCATTTTGTCGCGCTATCTTGCGCACCTCATCGCACTGTTTTCTGCACATTACTTGCATTTTGCATGCATTTTATCGCGCTATCTTGCGCACCTCATCGCACTGTTTTCTGTACATTACTTGCATTTTGCATGCGTTTTCTCGCCCTATCTTGCGCACCTCATCGCACTGTTTTCTGCATATTACTTGCATTTTGACTGCATTTTATCACGCTATCTTGTGCATCGCGCTATTTTGCGCTGTGACCATTACTTACATTTTGCATGCATTTTATCGCGCTATCTTGCGCACCTCATCGCATTATTTTCTGCACATTACTTGCATTGTGCATGCATTTTATCGCGCTATCTTGCGCACCCCATCGCACTATTTTTTGCACATTACTTGCATTTTGCATGCATTTTATCGCGCTATCTTGCGCACCTCATCGCACTTTTTTCGGCACATTACTTGCATTTTGCATGCATTTTATCGCGCTATCTTGCGCACCTCATCGCACTGTTTTCTGCACATTACTTGCATTTTGCATGCATTTTGTCGCGCTATCTTGCGCACCTCATCACACTTTTTTCGGCACATTACTTGCATTTTGCATGCATTTTATCGCCCTATCTTGCGTACCTCATCGCACTGTTTTCTGCACATTACTTCCATTTTGCACGCATTTTGTCGCGCTATCTTGCGCACCTCACCGCACTTTTTTCGGCACATTACTTGCATTTTGCATGCATTTTATCGTCCTATCTTGCGCACCTCATCGCACTGTTTTCTGCACATTACTTGCATTTTGCATGCATTTTATCGCGCTATCTTGCACACCTCATCGCACTGTTTTCTGCACATTACTTGCATTTTGCATGCATTTTATCGCGCTATCTTGCACACCTCATCGCACTGTTTTCTGCACATTACTTGCATTTTGCATGCATTTTATCGCGCTATCTTGCGCATCGCGCTATTTTACGCTGTGACCATTACTTACATTTTGTCGCGCTATCTTGCGCACCTCATCGCACTGTTTTCTGCACATTACTTGCATTTTGCATGCATTTTGTCGCGCTATCTTGCGCATCGCACTATTTTGCGCTGTGACCATTACTTACATTTTGCATGCACTTCATCGCGCTATCTTGCGCACCTCATCGCACTGTTTTCTGCACATTACTTGCATTTTGCATGCATTTTCTCGCTATCTTGCGCACTTCATCGCACTGTTTTCTGCACATTAGTTGTATTTTGCATGCATTTTATCGCGCTATCTTGCGCACCACATCGCACAGCTTTCTGCACATTCCTTGCCTTTTCCATGCATTTTATCGCGCAATCTTGCGCACCTCATCGCACTGTTTTCTGCACATTACTTCCATTTTGCATGCATTTTATCGCGCTATCTTGCGCACCTCATCGCACTTTTTTCGGCACATTACTTGCATTTTGCATGCATTTTATCGCGCTATCTTGCGCACCTCATCGCACTGTTTTCTGCACATTACTTGCATTTTGCATGCATTTTGTCGCGCTATCTTGTGCACCTCATCACACTTTTTTCGGCACATTACTTGCATTTTGCATGCATTTTATCGCCCTATCTTGCGTACCTCATCGCACTGTTTTCTGCACATTACTTCCATTTTGCACGCATTTTGTCGCGCTATCTTGCGCACATCACCGCACTTTTTTCGGCACATTACTTGCATTTTGCATGCATTTTATCGTCCTATCTTGCGCACCTCATCGCACTGTTTTCTGCACATTACTTGCATTTTGCATGCATTTTATCGCGCTATCTTGCACACCTCATCGCACTGTTTTCTGCACATTACTTGCATTTTGCATGCATTTTATCGCGCTATCTTGCACACCTCATCGCACTGTTTTCTGCACATTACTTGCATTTTGCATGCATTTTATCGCGCTATCTTGCGCATCGCGCTATTTTACGCTGTGACCATTACTTACATTTTGTCGCGCTATCTTGCGCACCTCATCGCACTGTTTTCTGCACATTACTTGCATTTTGCATGCATTTTGTCGCGCTATCTTGCGCATCGCACTATTTTGCGCTGTGACCATTACTTACATTTTGCATGCACTTCATCGCGCTATCTTGCGCACCTCATCGCACTGTTTTCTGCACATTACTTGCATTTTGCATGCATTTTCTCGCTATCTTGCGCACTTCATCGCACTGTTTTCAGCACATTAGTTGTATTTTGCATGCATTTTATCGCGCTATCTTGCGCACCACATCGCACAGCTTTCTGCACATTCCTTGCCTTTTCCTTGCATTTTATCGCGCAATCTTGCGCACCTCATCGCACTGTTTTCTGCACATTACTTGCATTTTGCATGCATTTTATCGCGCTATCGTGCGTACCTCATCGCACTGTTTTCTGCACATTACTTGCATTTTGCATGCATTTTGTCGCGTTATCTTGCGCACCTCATCGCACTTTTTTCGGCACATTGCTTGCATTTTGCATGCATTTTATCGCGCTATCTTGCGCACCTCATCGCACTGTTTTCTGCACATTACTTGCATTTTGCATGCATTTTGTCGCGCTATCTTGCGCACCTCATCGCACTTTTTTTGGCACATTACTTGCATTTCGCATGCATTTTATCGCCCTATCTTGCGCACCTCATCGCACTGTTTCTGCACACTACTTGCATTTTGCAAGCATTTTATCGCGCTATCTTGCGCATCGCGCTATTTTGCGCTGTGACCATTACTTGCATTTTGCATGCATTTTGTCGCGCTATCTTGCGCACCTCATCGCACTTTTTTCGGCACATTACTTGCATTTTGCATGCATTTATTCGCGCTATCTTGCGCACCTCATCGCACTGTTTTCTGTACATGACTTGCATTTTGCATGCGTTTTCTCGCGCTATCTTGCGCACCTCATCGCACTGTTTTCTGCACATTACTTGCATTTTGACTGCATTTTATCGCGCTATCTTGTGCATCGCGCTATTTTGCGCTGTGACCATTACTTACATTTTGCATGCATTTTATCGCGCTATCTTGCGCACCTCATCGCATTATTTTCTGCACATTACTTGCATTTTGCATGCATTTTATCGCGCTATCTTGCGCACCCCATCGCACTATTTTTTGCACATTACTTGCATTTTGCATGCATTTTATCGCGCTATCTTGCGCACCTCATCGCACTTTTTTCGGCACATTATTGCATTTTGCATGCATTTTATCTCGCTATCTTGCGCACCTCATCGCACTGTTTTCTGCACATTACTTGCATTTTGCATGCATTTTGTCGCGCTATCTTGCGCACCTCATCACACTTTTTTCGGCACATTACTTGCATTTTGCATGCATTTTATCGCCCTATCTTGCTCACCTCATCGCACTGTTTTCTGCACATTACTTGCATTTTGCATGCATTTTGTCGCGCTATCTTGCGCACCTCACCGCACTTTTTTCGGCACATTACTTTCATTTTGCATGCATTTTATCGCCCTATCGTGCGCACCTCATCGCACTATTTTCTGCACATTACTTGCATTTTGCATGCATTTTATCGCGCTATCTTGCGCACCTCATCGCACTTTTTTCGGCACATTACTTGCATTTTGCATGCATTTTATCGCGCTATCTTACGCACCTCATCGCACTGTTTTCTGCACATTACTTGCATTTTGCATGCATTTTGTCGCGCTATCTTGCGCACCTCATCGCACTTTTTTTGGCACATTACTTGCATTTCGCATGCATTTTATCGACCTATCTTGCGCACCTCATCGCACTGTTTTCTGCACACTACTTGCATTTTGCATGCATTTTATCGCGCTATCTTGCGCATCGCGCTATTTTGCGCTGTGACCATTACTTGCATTTTGCATGCATTTTGTCGCGCTATCTTGCGCACCTCATCGCACTTTTTTCGGCACATTACTTGCATTTTGCAAGCATTTATTCGCGCTATCTTGCGCACCTCATCGCACTATTTTCTGTACATGACTTGCATTTTGCATGCGTTTTCTCGCGCTATCTTGCGCACCTCATCGCACTGTTTTCGGCACATTACTTGCATTTTTACTGCATTTTATCGCGCTATCTTGTGCATCGCGCTATTTTGCGCTGTGACCATTACTTACATTTTGCATGCATTTTATCGCGCTATCTTGCGCACCGCATCGCATTATTTTCTGCACATTACTTGCATTTTGCATGCATTTTATCGCGCTATCTTGCGCACCCCATCGCACTATTTTTTGCACATTACTTGCATTTTGCATGCATTTTATCGCGCTATCTTGCGCACCTCATCGCACTTTTTTCGGCACATTACTTGCATTTTGCATGCATTTTATCTCGCTATCTTGCGCACCTCATCGCACTGTTTTCTGCACATTACTTGCATTTTGCATGCATTTTGTCGCGCTATCTTGCGCACCTCATCACACTTTTTTCGGCACATTACTTGCATTTTGCATGCATTTTATCGCCCTATCTTGCGCACCTCATCGCACTGTTTTCTGCACATTACTTGCATTTTGAATGCATTTTATCGCGCTATCTTGCGCATCGCGCTATTTTGCGCTGTGACCCTCACTTGCATTTTGCATGAATTTTGTCGCGCTATCTTGCGCACCTCATCGCACTTTTTTCCGCACATTACTTGCATTTTGCATGCATTTTATCGCGCTATCTTGCGCACCTCATCGCACTGTTTTCTGCACATTACTTGCATTTTGCATGCATTTTGTCGCGCTATCTTGCGCACCTCATCGCACTTTTTTCGACACATTACTTGCATTTTGCATGCATTTTATCGCCCTATCTTGCGCACCTCATCGCACTGTTTTCTGCACATTACTTGCATTTTGCATGCATTTTATCGCGCTACCTTGCGCATCGCGCTATTTTGCGCTGTGACCATTACTTGCATTTTGCATGCATTTTGTCGCGCTATCTTGCGCACCTCATCGCACTGTTTTCTGCACATTACTTGCATTTTGCATGCATTTTATCGCGCTATCTTGCGCACCTCATCGCACTGTTTTCTGTACATTACTTGCATTTTGCATGCGTTTTCTCGCCCTATCTTGCGCACCTCATCGCACTGTTTTCTGCACATTACTTGCATTTTGACTGCATTTTATCACGCTATCTTGTGCATCGCGCTATTTTGCGCTGTGACCGTTACTTACATTTTGCATGCATTTTATCGCGCTATCTTGCGCACCTCATCGCATTATTTTCTGCACATTACTTGCATTGTGCATGCATTTTATCACGCTATCTTGCGCACCCCATCGCACTATTTTTTGCACATTACTTGCATTTTGCATGCATTTTATCGCGCTATCTTGCGCACCTCATCGCACTTTTTTCGGCACATTACTTGCATTTTGCATGCATTTTATCGCGCTATCTTGCGCACCTCATCGCACTGTTTTCTGCACATTACTTGCATTTTGCATGCATTTTGTCGCGCTATCTTGCGCACCTCATCACACTTTTTTCGGCACATTACTTGCATTTTGCATGCATTTTATCGCCCTATCTTGCGCACCTCATCGCACTGTTTTCTGCACATTACTTGCATTTTGCATGCATTTTGTCGCGCTATCTTGCGCACCTCACCGCACTTTTTTCGGCACATTACTTCCATTTTGCATGCATTTTATCGCCCTATCTTGCGCACCTCATCGCACTGTTTTCTGCACATTACTTGCATTTTGCATGCATTTTATCGCGCTATCTTGCACACCTCATCGCACTGTTTTCTGCACATTACTTGCATTTTGAATGCATTTTATCGCGCTATCTTGCGCATCGCGCTATTTTGCGCTGTGACCCTTACTTGCATTTTGCATGCATTTTGTCGCGCTATCTTGCGCACCTCATCGCACTGTTTTCTGCACATTACTTGCATTTTGCATTCATTTTATAGCGCTATCTTGCGCATCGCGCTATTTTGCGCTGTGATCATTACTTGCATTTTGCATGCATTTTATCGCGCTATCTTGCGCATCGCGCTATTTTGCACTGTGACCATTAATTGCATTTTGCATGTATTTTATCGCGCAATCTTGCGCACCTCATCGCACTGTTTTCTGCACATTACTTGCATTTTGCATGCATTTTGTCGCGCTATCTTGCGCACCTCATCACACTTTTTTCGGCACATTACTTGCATTTTGCATGCATTTTATCGCCCTATCTTGCATACCTCATTGCACTATTTTCTGCACATTACTTGCATTTTGCATGCATTTTATCGCCCTATCTTGCATACCTCATTGCACTGTTTTCTGCACATTACTTGCATTTTGCATGCATTTTATCGCGCTATGTTGCGCATCGCGCTATTTTGCGCTGTGACCATTAATTGCGTTTTGCATGTATTTTATCGCGCAATCTTGCGTACCTCATCGCACTATTTTCTGCACATTACTTGCATTTTCCATGCATTTTTTCGCGCTATCTTGCGCACCTCATCGCACTGTTTTCTGCACATTACTTGCATTTTGCATGCATTTTATCGCGCTATCTTGCATACCTCATTGCACTGTTTTCTGCACATTACTTGCATTTTGCATGCATTTTATCGCGCTATCTTGCGCATCGCGCTATTTTGCGCAGTGACCATTACTTGCATTTTGCATGCATTTTGTCGCGCTATCTTGCGCACCTCATCGCACTGTTTTCTGGACATTACTGGCATTTTGCATGCATTTTATCGCGCTATTTTGCGCACCTCATCTCACTTTTTTCTACACATTACTTGCATTTTGCATGTATTTTATCGGGCTATTTTGTGCTGTGACCATTACTTGCATTTTCCACGCATTTTAACGCGCTATCTTGCGCACCTCATCGCACTGTTTTCTACACATTACTTGCATTTTGCATGTATTTTGTCGCGCTATCTTGCGCACCTCATCACACTTTTTTCGGCACATTACTTGCATTTTGCATGCATTTTATCGCCCTATCTTGCGCACCTCAACGCACTGTTTTCTGCACATTACTTGCCTTTTGCATGCATTTTATCGCGCTATCTTGCGCACCTCATCGCACTGTTTTCTGCACATTACTTGCATTTTGCATGCATTTTATCGCGCTATCTTGCGCATCGCGCTATTTTGCGCTGTGACCATTACTTACATTTTGCATGCACTTTATCGCGCTATCTTGCGCTCCTCATCGCACTCTTTTCTGCACATTACTTGCATTTTGCATGCATTTTGTCGCGCTATCTTGTGCACCTCGTCGCACTGTTTTCTGCACATTACTTGCATTTTGCATGCACTTTACCGCGCTATCTTGCGCACCTCATCGCACTATTTTCTGCACATTACTTGCATTTTGCATTCATTTTCTCGCTATCTTGCGCACTTCATCGCACTGTTTTCTGCACATTACTTGTATTTTGCATGCATTTTATCGCGCTATCTTGCGCACCACATCGCACAGCTTTCTGCACATTCCTTGCCTTTTCCATGCATTTTATCGCGCTATCTTGCGCACTTCATCGCACTGTTTTCTGCACATTACTTGCATTTTGCATGCATTTTATCGCGCTATCTTGCGTACCTCATCGCACTGTTTTCAGCACATTACTTGCATTTTGCATGCATTTTGTCGCGCTATCTTGCGCACCTCATCGTACTTTTTTCGGCACATTACTTGCATTTTGCATGCATTTTATCGCGCTATCTTGCGCACCTCATCGCACTGTTTTCTGCACATTACATGCATTTTGCATGCATTTTGTCGCGCTATCTTGCGCACCTCACCGCACTTTTTTCGGCACATTACTTGCATTTTGCATGCATTTTATCGCCCTATCTTGCGCACCTCATCGCACTATTTTCTGCACATTACTTGCATTTTGCATGCATTTTATCGCGCTATCTTGCGCATCGCGCTATTTTGCGCTGTGACCCTTACTGGCATTTTGCATGCATTTTGTCGCGCTATTTTGCGCACCTCATCGCACTGTTTTCTGCACATTACTTGCCTTTTGCATTCATTTTATAGCGCTATCTTGCGCATCGCGCTATTTTGCGCTGTGATCATTACTTGCATTTTGCATGCATTTTATCGCGCTATCTTGCGCACCTCATCCCACTGTTTTCTGCACATTACTTCCATTTTGCATGCATTTTATCGCGCTATCTTGCGCATCGCGCTATTTTGCGCTGTGACCATTAATTGCATTTTGCATGTATTTTATCGCGCAATCTTGCGTACCTCATCGCACTGTTTTTTGCACATTACTTGCATTTTCCATGCATTTTTCCGCGCTATCTTGCGCACCTCACCGCACTGTTATCTGCACATTACTTGCATTTTGCATGCATTTTATCGCGCTATCTTGCATACCTCATTGCACTGTTTTCTGCACATTACTTGCATTTTGCATGAATTTTATCGCGCTATCTTGCGCATCGCGCTATTTTGCGCAGTGACCATTACTTGCATTTTGCATGCATTTTGTCGCGCTATCTTGCGCACCTCATCGCACTGTTTTCTGCACATTACTTGCATTTTGCATTCATTTTATCGCGCTATCTTGTGCACCTCATCGCACTTTTTTCTACACATTACTTGGATTTTGCATGTATTTTATCGGGCTATTTTACGCTGTGACCATTACTTGCATTTTCCACGCATTTTAACGCGCTATCTTGCGCACCTCATCGCACTGTTTTCTGCACATTACTTGCATTTTGCATGCATTTTGTCGCGCTATCTTGCGCACCTCATCACACTTTTTTCGGCACATTACTTGCATTTTGCATGCATTTTATCGCCCTATCTTGCGCACCTCAATGCACTGTTTTCTGCACATTGCTTGCATTTTGCATGCATTTTATCGCGCTATCTTGCGCACCTCATCGCACTGTTTTCTGCACATTACTTGCATTTTGCATGCATTTTATCGCGTTATCTTTCGCATCGCGCTATTTTGCGCTGTGACCATTACTTACATTTTGCATGCACATTATCGCGCTATCTTGCGCTCCTCATCGCACTGTTTTCTGCACATTACTTGCATTTTGCATGCATTTTGTCGCGCTATCTTGCGCACCTCATCGCACTGTTTTCTGCACATTACTTGCATTTTGCATGCATTTTATCGCGCTATCTTGCGCACCTCATCGCACTTTTTTCTACACATTACTTGCATTTTGCATGTATTTTATCGGGCTATTTTGCGCTGTGACCATTACTTGCATTTTCCACGCATTTTAACGCGCTATCTTGCGCACCTCATCGCACTGTTTTCTGCACATTACTTGCATTTTGCATGCATTTTGTCGCGCTATCTTGCGCACCTCATCATACTTTTTTCGGCACATTACTTGCATTTTGCATGCATTTTATCGCCCTATCTTGCGCACCTCAACGCACTGTTTTCTGCACATTACTTGCATTTTGCATGCACTTTATCGCGCTATCTTGCGCTCCTCATCGCACTGTTTTCTGCACATTACTTGCATTTTGCATGCATTTTGTCGCGCTATCTTGCGTACCTCATCGCACTGTTTTCTGCACATTACTTGCATTTTGCATGCACTTTATCGCGCTATCTTGCGCACCTCATCGCACTGTTTTCTGCACATTACTTGCATTTTGCATGCATTTTATCACGCTATCTTGCGCACCTCATCGCACAGCTTTCTGCACATTCCTTGCCTTTTCCATGCATTTTATCGCGCTATCTTGCGCACCTCATCGCACTGTTTTCTGCACATTACTTGCATTTTGCATGCATTTTATCCCGCTATCGTGCGTACCTCATCGCACTGTTTTCTGCACATTACTTGCATTTTGCATGCATTTTGTCGCGTTATCTTGCGCACCTCATCGCAGTTTTTTCGGCACATTGCTTGCATTTTGCATGCATTTTATCGCGCTATCTTGCGCACCTCATCGCACTGTTTTCTGCACATTACTTGCATTTTGCATGCATTTTCTCGCTATCTTGCGCACTCATCGCATTGTTTTCTGCACATTACTTGTATTTTGCATGCATTTTATCACGCTATCTTGCGCACCTCATCGCACAGCTTTCTGCACATTCCTTGCCTTTTCCATGCATTTTATCGCGCTATCTTGCGCACCTCATCGCACTATTTTCTGCACATTACTTGCATTTTGCATGCATTTTATCGCGATATCTTGCGTATCTCATCGCACTGTTTTCTGCACATTACTTGCATTTTGCATGCATTTTGTCGCGCTATCTTGCGCACCGCATCGCACTTTTTTCGGCACATTACTTGCATTTTGCATGCATTTTATCGCTCTATCTTGCGCACCTCATCGCACTGTTTTCTGCACATTACTTGCATTTTGCATGCATTTTGTCACGCTATCTTGTGCACCTCATCGCACTTTTTTTGGCACATTACTTGCATTTTGCATGCATTTTATCGCGCTATCTTGCGCACCTCATCGCACTGTTTTCTGCACATTACTTGCATTTTGCAGGCATTTTATCGCGCTATCTTGCGCACCTCATCGCACTGTTTTCTGCACATTACTTGCATTTTGCATGCATTTTGTCGCGCTATTTTGCGCACCTCATCCCACTTTTTTCGGCACATTACTTGCATTTTGCATGCATTTTATCGCCCTATCTTGCGCACCTCAACGCACTGTTTTCTGCACATTACTTGCATTTTGCATGCATTTTATCGCGCTATCTTGCGCACCTCACTGCACTGTTTTCTGCACATTACTTGCATTTTGCATGCACTTTATCGCGCTATCTTGCGCACCTCATCGCACTGTTTTCTGCACATTACTTGCATTTTGCATGCATTTTATCACGCTATCTTGCGCACCTCATCGCACAGCTTTCTGCACATTCCTTGCCTTTTCCATGCATTTTATCGCGCTATCTTGCGCACCTCATCGCACTGTTTTCTGCACATTACTTGCATTTTGCATGCATTTTATCCCGCTATCGTGCGTACCTCATCGCACTGTTTTCTGCACATTACTTGCATTTTGCATGCATTTTGTCGCGTTATCTTGCGCACCTCATCGCAGTTTTTTCGGCACATTGCTTGCATTTTGCATGCATTTTATCGCGCTATCTTGCGCACCTTATCGCACTGTTTTCTGCACATTACTTGCATTTTGCATGCATTTTCTCGCTATCTTGCGCACTCATCGCATTGTTTTCTGCACATTACTTGTATTTTGCATGCATTTTATCACGCTATCTTGCGCACCTCATCGCACAGCTTTCTGCACATTCCTTGCCTTTTCCATGCATTTTATCGCGCTATCTTGCGCACCTCATCGCACTATTTTCTGCACATTACTTGCATTTTGCATGCATTTTATCGCGATATCTTGCGTATCTCATCGCACTGTTTTCTGCACATTACTTGCATTTTGCATGCATTTTGTCGCGCTATCTTGCGCACCGCATCGCACTTTTTTCGGCACATTACTTGCATTTTGCATGCATTTTATCGCTCTATCTTGCGCACCTCATCGCACTGTTTTCTGCACATTACTTGCATTTTGCATGCATTTTGTCACGCTATCTTGTGCACCTCATCGCACTTTTTTTGGCACATTACTTGCATTTTGCATGCATTTTATCGCGCTATCTTGCGCACCTCATCGCACTGTTTTCTGCACATTACTTGCATTTTGCAGGCATTTTATCGCGCTATCTTGCGCACCTCATCGCACTGTTTTCTGCACATTACTTGCATTTTGCATGCATTTTGTCGCGCTATTTTGCGCACCTCATCCCACTTTTTTCGGCACATTACTTGCATTTTGCATGCATTTTATCGCCCTATCTTGCGCACCTCAACGCACTGTTTTCTGCACATTACTTGCATTTTGCATGCATTTTATCGCGCTATCTTGCGCACCTCACTGCACTGTTTTCTGCACATTACTTGCATTTTGTATGCATTTTATCACTATCTTGCGCATCGCGCTATTTTGCGCTGTGACCATTACTTACATTTTGCATGCACTTTATCGCGCTATCTTGCGCTCCTCATCGCACTGTTTTCTGCACATTACTTGCATTTTGCATGCATTTTGTCGCGCTATCTTGCGCACCTCATCGCACTGTTTTCTGCACATTACTTGCATTTTGCATGCACTTTATCGCGCTATCTTGCGCACCTCATCGCACTATTTTCTGCACATTACTTGCATTTTGCATGCATTTTCTCGCTATCTTGCGCACTTCATCGCACTGTTTTCTGCACATTACTTGTATTTTGCATGCATTTTATCGCGCTATCTTGCGCACCTCATCGCACAGCTTTCTGCACATTCCTTGCCTTTTCCATGTATTTTATCGCGCTATCTTGCGCACCTCATCGCACTGTTTTCTGCACATTACTTGCATTTTGCATGCATTTTATCGCGCTATCTTGCGTACCTCATCGCACTGTTTTCTGCACATTACTTGCATTTTGCATGCATTTTGTCGCGCTATCTTGCGCACCGCATCGCACTTTTTTCGGTACATTACTTGCATTTTGCATGCATCATATCGCGCTATCTTGCGCACCTCATCGCACTGTTTTCTGCACATTACTTGCATTTTGCATGCATTTTGTCACGCTATCTTGCGCACCTCATCGCACTTTTTTCGGCACATTACTTGCATTTTGCATGCATTTTATCGGCCTATCTTGCGCACCTCATCGCACTGTTTTCTGCACATTACTTGCATTTTGCATGCATTTTATCGCGCTATCTTGCGCATCGCGCTATTTTGCGCTGTGACCATTACTTGCATTTTGCATGCATTTTGTCGCGCTATCTTGCGCACCTCATCGCACTTTTTTCGGCACATTACTTGCATTTTGCATGCATTTTATCGCGCTATCTTGCGCACCTCATCGCACTGTTTTCTGCACATTACTTGCATTTTGCATGCATTTTGTCGCGCTATCTTGCGCACCTCATCCCACTTTTTTCGGCACATTACTTGCATTTTGCATGCATTTTATCGCCCTATCTTGCGCACCTCATCGCACTGTTTTCTGCACATTACTTGCATTTTGCATGCATTTTGTCGCGCTATCTTGCGCACCTCACCGCACTTTTTTCGGCACATTACTTGCATTTTGCATGCATTTTATCGCCCTATCTTGCGCGTCTCATCGCCCTGTTTTCTGCACATTACTTGCATTTTGCATGCATTTTATCGCGCTATCTTGCGCACCTCATTGCACTGTTTTCTGCACATTACTTGCATTTTGCATGCATTTTATCGCGCTACCTTGCGCATCGCGCTATTTTGCGCTGTGACCCTTACTTGCATTTTGCATGCATTTTGTCGCGCTATCTTGCGCACCTCATCGCACTGTTTTCTGCACATTACTTGCATTTTGCATTCATTTTCTAGCGCTATCTTGCGCATCGCGCTATTTTGCGCTGTGATCATTACTTGCATTTTGCATGCATTTTATCGCGCTATCTTGCGCACCTCATCGCACTGTTTTCTGCACATTACTTGCATTTTGCATGCATTTTATCGCGCTATCTTGCGCATCGCGCTATTTTGCGCTGTGACCATTAATTGCATTTTGCATGTATTTTATCGCGCAATCTTGCGTACCTCATCGCACTGTTTTCTGCACATTACTTGCATTTTCCATGCATTTTTCCGCGCTATGTTGCGCACCTCATCGCACTGTTTTATGCACATTACTTGCATTTTGCATGCATTTTATCGCGCTATCGTGCATACCTCATTGCACTGTTTTCTGCACATTACTTGCATTTTGCATGCGTTTTATCGCGCTATCTTGCGCATCGCGCTTTTTTGCGCAGTGACCATTACTTGCATTTTGCATGCATTTTGTCGCGCTATCTTGCGCACCTCATCGCACTGTTTTCTGCACATTACTTGCATTTTGCCTGCATTTTATCGCGCTATCTTGTGCACCTCATCGCACTTTTTTCTACACATTACTTGCATTTTGCATGTATTTTATCGGGCTATTTTGCGCTGTGACCATTACTTGCATTTTCCACGCATTTTAACGCGCTATCTTGCGCACCTCATCGCACTGTTTTCTGCACATTACTTGCATTTTGCATGCATTTTGTCGCGCTATCTTGCGCACCTCATCACACTTTTTTCGGCACATTACTTGCATTTTGCATGCATTTTATCGCCCTATCTTGCGCACCTCAATGCACTGTTTGTTGCACATTACTTGCATTTTGCATGCATTTTATCGCGCTATCTTGCGCACCTCATCGCACTGTTTTCTGCACATTACTTGCATTTTGCATGCATTTTATCGCGTTATCTTGCGCATCGCGCTATTTTGCGCTGTGACCATTACTTACATTTTGCATGCACTTTATCGCGCTATCTTGCGCTCCTCATCGCACTGTTTTCTGCACATTACTTGCATTTTGCATGCATTTTGTCGCGCTATCTTGCGCACCTCATCGTACTGTTTTCTGCACATTACTTGCATTTTGCATGCATTTTGTCGCGCTATCTTGCGCATCGCGCTATTTTGCGCTGTGACCATTACTTACATTTTGCATGCACTTTATCGCGCTATCTTGCGCACCTCATCGCACTGTTTTCTGCACATTACTTGCATTTTGCATGCATTTTCTCGCTATCTTGCGCACTTCATCGCACTGTTTTCTGCACATTACTTGTATTTTGCATGCATTTTATCGCGCTATCTTGCGCACCTCATCGCACAGCTTTCTGCACATTCCTTGCCTTTTCCATGCATTTTATCGCGCTATCTTGCGCACCTCATCGCACTGTTTTCTGCACAATACTTGCATTTTGCATGCATTTTATCACGCTATCTTGCGTACCTCATCGCACTGTTTTCTGCACATTACTTGCATTTTGCATGCATTTTGTCGCGCTATCTTGCGCACCTCATCGCACTTTTTTCGGCACATTACTTGCATTTTGCATGCATTTTATCGCGCTATCTTGCGCACCTTATCGCACTGTTTTCTGGACATTACTTGCATTTTGCAAGCATTTTGTCGCGCTATCTTGCGCACCTCATCGCACTTTTTTCGGCACATTACTTGCATTTTGCATGCATTTTATCGCCCTATCTTGCGCACCTCATCGCACTGTTTTCTGCACATTACTTGCATTTTGCATGCATTTTATCGCGCTATCTTGCGCATCGCGCTATTTTGCGCTGTGACCATTACTTGCATTTTGCATGCATTTTGTTGCGCTATCTTGCGCACCTCATCGCATTTTTTTCGGCACATTACTTGCGTTTTGCATGCATTTTATCGCGCTATCTTGCGCACCTCATCGCACTGTTTTCTGCACATTACTTGCATTTTGCATGCATTTTGTCGCGCTATATTGCGCATCGCGCTATTTTGCGCTGTGACCATTACTTGCATTTTGCATTCATTTTGTCGCGCTATCTTGCGCACCTCATCGCACTTTTTTCGGCACATTACTTGCATTTTGCATGCATTTTATCGCGTTATCTTGCGCACCTCATCGCACTGTTTTCTGCACATTATTTGCATTTTGCATGCATTTTCTCGCTATCTTGAGCACTTCATCGCACTGTTTTCTGCACATTACTTGTATTTTGCATGCATTTTATCGCGCTATCTTGCACACCTCATCGCACAGCTTTCTGCAGATTCCTTGCCTTTTCCATGCATTTTATCGCGCTATCTTGCGCACCTCATCGCACTGTTTTCTGCACATTACTTGCATTTTGCATGCATTTTATCGCGCTATCTTGCGTACCTCATCGCACTGTTTTCTGCACATTACTTGCATTTTGCATGCATTTTGTCGCGCTATCTTGCGCACCGCATCGCACTTTTTTCGGCACATTACTTGCATTTTGCATGCATTTTATCGCGCTATCTTGCGCACCTCATCGCACTGTTTTCTGCACATTACTTGCATTTTGCATGCATTTTGTCACGCTATCTTGCGCACCTCATCGCACTTTTTTTGGCACATTACTTGCATGTTGCATGCATTTTATCGCCCTATCTTGCGCACCTCATCGCACTGTTTTCTGCACAATACTTGCATTTTGCATGCATTTTATCGCGCTATCTTGCGCATCGCGCTATTTTGCGCTGTGACCATTACTTGCATTTTGCATGCATTTTGTCGCGCTATCTTTCGCACCTCATCGCACTTTTTTCGGCACATTACTTGCATTTTGCATGCATTTTATCGCGCTATCTTGCGCACCTCATCGCACTGTTTTCTGCACATTACTTGCATTTTGCATGCATTTTGTCGCACTATCTTGCGCACCTCATCACACTTTTTTCGGCACATTACTTGCATTTTGCATGCATTTTATCGCCCTATCTTGCGCACCTCATCGCACTGTTTTCTGCACATTACTTGCATTTTGCATGCATTTCGTCGCGCTATCTTGCGCACCTCACCGCACTTTTTTCGGCACATTACTTGCATTTTGCATGCATTTTATCGCCCTATCTTGCGCGTCTCATCGCACTGTTTTCTGCACATTACTTGCATTTTGCATGCATTTTATCACGCTATCTTGCGCACCTCATTGCACTGTTTTCTGCACATTACTTGCATTTTGCATGCATTTTATCGCGCTATCTTGCGCATCGCGCTATTTTGCGCTGTGACCCTTACTTGCATTTTGCATGCATTTTGTCGCGCTATCTTGCGCACCTCATCGCACTGTTTTCTGCACATTACTTGCATTTTGCATTCATTTTCTAGCGCTATCTTGCGCATCGCGCTATTTTGCGCTGTGATCATTACTTGCATTTTGCATGCATTTTATCGCGCTATCTTGCGCACCTCATCGCACTGTTTTCTGCACATTACTTGCATTTTGCATGCATGTTATCGCGCTATCTTGCGCATCGCGCTATTTTGCGTTGTGACCATTAATTGCATTTTGCATGTATTTTATCGCGCAATCTTGCGTACCTCATCGCACTGTTTTCTGCACATTACTTGCATTTTCCATGCATTTTTCCGCGCTATGTTGCGCACCTCATCGCACTGTTTTATGCACATTACTTGCATTTTGCATGCATTTTATCTCGCTATCTTGCATACCTCATTGCACTGTTTTCTGCACATTACTTGCATTTTGCATGCGTTTTATCGCGCTATCTTGCGCATCGCGCTTTTTTGCGCAGTGACCATTACTTGCATTTTGCATGCATTTTGTCGCGCTATCTTGCGCACCTCATCACACTGTTTTCTGCACATTACTTGCATTTTGCCTGCATTTTATCGCGCTATCTTGTGCACCTCATCGCACTTTTTTCTACACATTACTTGCATTTTGCATGTATTTTATCGGGCTATTTTGCGCTGTGACCATTACTTGCATTTTCCACGCATTTTAACGCGCTATCTTGCGCACCTCATCGCACTGTTTTCTGCACATTACTTGCATTTTGCATACATTTTGTCGCGCTATCTTGCGCACCTCATCACACTTTTTTCGGCACATTACTTGCATTTTGCATGCATTTTATCGCCCTATCTTGCGCACCTTAACGCACTGTTTTCTGCACATTACTTGCATTTTGCATGCATTTTATCGCGCTATCTTGCGCACCTCATCGCACTGTTTTCTGCACATTACTTGCATTTTGCATGCATTTTATCGCGTTATCTTGCGCATCGCGCTATTTTGTGCTGTGACCATTACTTACATTTTGCATGCACTTTATCGCGCTATCTTGCGCTCCTCATCGCACTGTTTTCTGCACATTACTTGAATTTTGCATGCATTTTGTCGCGCTATCTTGCGCACCTCATCGCACTGTTTTCTGCACATTACTTGCATTTTGCATGCATTTTATTGCGCTATCTTGCGCATCCCGCTATTTTGCGCTGTGACCATTACTTACATTTTGCATGCACTTTATCGCGCTATCTTGCGCACCTCATCGCACTGTTTTCTGCACATTACTGGCATTTTGCATGCATTTTCTCGCTATCTTGCGGACTTCATCGCACTGTTTTCTGGACATTACTTGTATTTTGCATGCATTTTATCGCGCTATCTTGCGCACCTCATCGCACAGCTTTCTGCACATTCCTTGCCTTTTCCATGCATTTTATCGCGCTATCTTGCGCAACTCATCGCACTGTTTTCTGCACAATACTTGCATTTTGCATGCATTTTATCACGCTATCTTGCGTACCTCATCGCACTATTTTCTGCACATTACTTGCATTTTGCATGCAATTTGTCGCGCTATCTTGCGCACCTCATCGCACTTTTTTCGGCACATTACTTGCATTTTGCATGCATTTTATCGCGCTATCTTGCGCACCTTATCGCACTGTTTTCTGGACATTACTTGCATTTTGCAAGCATTTTGTCGCGCTATCTTGCGCACCTCATCGCACTTTTTTCGGCACATTACTTGCATTTTGCATGCATTTTATCGCCCTATCTTGCGCACCTCATCGCACTGTTTTCTGCACATTACTTGCATTTTGCATGCATTTTATCGCGCTATCTTGCGCATCACGCTATTTTGCGCTGTGACCATTACTTGCATTTTGCATGCATTTTGTCGCGCTATCTTGCGCACCTCATCGCACTTTTTTCGGCACATTACTTGCGTTTTGCATGCATTTTATCGCGCTATCTTGCGCACCTCATCGCACTGTTTTCTGCACATTACTTGCATTTTGCATGCATTTTGTCGCGCTATCTTGCGCACCGCATCGCACTTTTTTCGGCACATTACTTGCATTTTGCATGCATTATATCGCGCTATCTTGCGCACCTCATCGCACTGTTTTCTGCACATTACTTGCATTTTGCATGCATTTTGTGACGCTATCTTGCGCACCTCATCGCACTTTTTTCGGTACATTACTTGCATTTTGCATGCATTTTATCGCCCTATCTTGCGCACCTCATCGCACTGTTTTCTGCACATTACTTGCATTTTGCATGCATTTTATCGCGCTATCTTGCGCATCGCGCTATTTTGCGCTGTGACCATTACTTGCATTTTGCATTCATTTTGTCGCGCTATCTTGCGCACCTCATCGCACTTTTTTCGGCACATTACTTGCATTTTGCATGCATTTTATCGCGCTATCTTGCGCACCTCATCGCACTGTTTTCTGCACATTACTTGCATTTTGCATGCATTTTCTCGCTATCTTGCGCACTTCATCGCACTGTTTTCTGCACATTACTTGTATTTTGCATGCATTTTATCGCGCTATCTTGCACACCTCATCGCACAGCTTTCTGCACATTCCTTGCCTTTTCCATGCTTTTTATCGCGCTATCTTGCGCACCTCATCGCACTGTTTTCTGCACATTCCTTGGCTTTTCCATGCATTTTATTGGTGTTCATGTTATAATCTGTTTTAAGTGAAAAATGTCGTTTATCATGTTCTTGCGAGACATGAGTATTTTGAGTGTTGAATTGTGGAACCTACTTTTTGAAACAGATTGTATTTACCAAACTGTATGCCAATCTAGTTTCTGTGATATATATCTTATTTTGGAATTGAACCCCGTTTTCAAAACTGTATTTACTATCCATGTTGCTACTCACTGAGCTATCAGCTGACTTAGTTGTTTACCATTTCCAGGTGTTAGACGGACTTAGAGTGGACTTATGGCGTAGCGGGGACTCAATTGCATGGACCTCTAGGGCATTCCTTTAGTTTAGAGTATTATGTCAAGTTTGTGCATATTTATATTTATTCTTATCGAAGTTCATTTAGGATTATTTTTGATATGTGGGTTGTTTATATCCCATAAGTTTGGATGGTTTTTTATTACGGTTGATTTTGCCGTTTATAATTGTGACATGTCTGGATTGAGTTTTGGTTATTTATTATTGGACTATTGTTCAGTTGTTCAATGTGATTGGATTCGTGTTTAGGCTTACGTGTGCCTTGGGCTAAGTCCCTGTGGGCCACGGCCGGTCATGCCCGGATTTGGGGTGTGACAATTGTGGTATCAGAGCTGTAGATTTATCGAGTTACATATCTTGCATTTCATCATTTAGACGAGGTCCGAGTCCTTATAGTCCTTAGTAGTGTTTGGTTAAGTTAGTTTTGTTTAAACTTGTGTTGAATCTTTCTTGATTTCAGTTTGAGGTTAAGCGTTGGTACCTAGATATTTACACGGATTTTTGATTCTTTGTGAGCCTTTGATGTTTGTATTACCGTGTGTAATCCATTAGGAGAAACAGTAGTGTTGAGAGATGTCTGTAGATCTTGTCAGATAAAGATGGATGGTAGGATTTTTCTAGTGGATTTGATTTCTTTAGAGATGAAGGATCTTGATGTGATTTTGGAGATGGATTTGTTGACGAAGCATCATGCTTCTATTGATTGTTTTAGAATGGGAGTAGTTTTTGCTATGATGGGACAACTTGAGTTTTTCTTCCAGGGGGATAGGAAAGGGTCTTCTATCTGTTTTACTTCTTCCTTTTAGGCTAATCGAATGTTAAGTAAAGAGTGTAATGATTATTTAGCTTGTGTGGTGAGTATTGAACTGTCAGAATAGAAGTTAGAGGAGTTGCTTGTAGTGAGTGATTGTGTTGATGTTTTTCCAAAGGATCTACCTGGACTTCCTCTAGATCGCGAGGTAGAATTTTTCATTAACTTGGTCCCAACACAACACTTATTTCTAAAGTCCCCTATATAATGGCACCATTGGAGTTGAGGGAGTTTCAAACTTAGTTATAGAAGTTGTTAGAGAAATGTTTTATTAAGCCTAGTGTTTCAACTTGGGGAGCACATGTGTTGTTTGTGAAGAAGAATGATGGGTCTATGAGGTTGTGTATTGATTGTTGAGAACCGAACAAAGTCACAGTGAAGAATATGTATCCTTTGCCACGTATTGTTGACCTATTTGACCAATTGTAGGGAGTTCAAGTATTCTCTAAGATTGACTTGAGGTTAGGCTATCACCAGTTGAAAGTAAAGGATGAGGATGTTCCTAAGACAGCTTTTAGAATCCGTTATGGGCATTATGAGTTCTTGGTGATGCCTTTTGGTCTCACATATGCACCAGCCGCATTCATGGATTTAATGAACATAGTATTTAAACCCCAGCTAGATAAATTTGTGGTAGTGTTTATTGATGACATCCTAATTTAATCGAGTAAGAAGGAGCATGAGCAGCATTTGAGGGTAGTACTGCAGATCCTCAGGGAGAAGAGATTGTGTGCAAAATTTAGGAAGTGTGAATTCTGGTTGAGCAGTGTATCCTTTTTGGGTCATGTGGTGAGTAAAGATAGGGTATCTGTGGATAGCACAAAGGTGGTAGAAAATCGTTGATTGGCCACGACCTACTTCTGTGATAGAGGTACGTAGCTTTCTAAGGTTGCTGGATATTATAGACAGTTTGTGGAAGGGTTCTCCCGTATTGCTTTGCCATTTATAAACCTCACTAGTAAAGAGGTAAAGTTTGAGTGGAATGATGATTGTGAGTGTAGCTTCCAAGAGTTTAAACAAAGGTTGATATCAGCTCCAATCCTTGCCTTATCTACTAATGGTGGTGGTTTTGTGATTTATAGTGATGCTTCACGATAGGGTTTAGGATGTGTGCTCATGCAACATGGGAAGGCGATTGCTTATGCGTCACGATAGTTGAAAGTACATGACAGAAATTATCCTACGCACGACTTGGAGTTAGCAATAGTGATTTTCGCTCTTAAGATCTGGCGACATTATTTGTATGGAGAGTCATGTGAGATTTACACTGATCATAAGAGTTTGAAGTATATTTTCACACAGAAGGAACTAAATTTGAGGCAAAGAAGATGGCTTGAGTTACTAAGAGATTTCGATGTGAATGTTTTGTATCATCCAGGGAAGGAAATGTGGTGGCGGATGCCTTGAGTAAGAAGGTCGCAATTGGAGATACATCTGCTTTGTGTATTAAGAGTTGTTTTATGGAAGACATGAGACGTTTGAGGCTTGAGGTTGTTACGCCTAGTGATAGGGCTGATTGTAGTCAATTGATAGTTCAGCCGACCTTGAGAGAACGTATTTGTTTAGCTCAGGAGATTGACCTCCAGTGTGAGCGTATTGAAAGAGAGATGACAGAGGGTAAACATATAGACTTTGTGGTTAGTGATGATGGGTTGCGTAAATTCCGTAGCCGAATTTGTGTTCCTGCTGGTGGTGATTTGAGGAAGGAGATTATGACGAAGGCACATAGTTCTAGTTATAGTTATGGCATTCATCTTGGAAGTACTAAGATGTATCGTGATCTTTATGAACATTTTTGGTGGAATGGTATAAAGGGAGATATTGCAGAATTTGTGGCTCAGTGTTTGGTTTGTCAACAAGTTAAAGTAGAATATTAGAAACCTACGGGGAAACTACAACCCTTATTTATACCAGAGTGGAAGTGGGATCATGATACCATGGACTTTGTGTGTGGTTTACCTTGTACTAGTAGTAATCACGATGCAGTTTGGGTTGTTGTTGATAGATTAACCAAGTCAGCACATTTTATTGCAGTTCGGATGAACTATTCTCTAGCTCGATTTGCACAGTTGTATGTGAAGGAGATTGTTAGATTGCATGGTGCACCTGTGTCAATAGTGTCAGATCGTGACCCTCGTTTTGTGTCTAAGTTTTGGGATGCGTTACAATCAGCTATGGGTACTCGTTTAAATTTTAGTTCAGCTTATCACCCTCAGTCAGATGGGCAATCAGAGAGGACTACTCAAACCCTTGAGGATATGTTGAGGGCTTATACTTTGGAGTGGAGAGGTAATTGGGATGATTATTTGCCGCTCATGGAGTTTGCGTATAATAATAGTTATCATTCTAGTTTGGGAATAACGCCTTATGAGGCTTTGTATGTGAGGAAGTGTAGGTCTCATTTGTGCTGGTATGAGGTTGGTAAGAGGCAAATGTTGGGACTGATTTGGTGGAGGATGCTACACAGAAAATTATCACCATCAGAGAGAGATTATTGACTGCCCAGAGTAGACAAAAAAGTTATGCTGATCATCGTAGGAGAGACTTAGAGTTTCATGAGGGGGATATGGTATTCTTGAAAGTATCACCATAGAAAGGAGTGATCAGGTTTGGAAAGAAAGGAAAGTTGAGTCCTAGATACATTGGTCCATTTGAGGTATTGGAGAAGGTTGGTGAGGTTGCGTACCGTGTTGCTCTACCCCCTAGGTTGGCAGGAGTGCATAATGTGTTTCACGTGTCTATGCTGAGGAAATATGTGCACAGTCCGGCGCATGTGATAGATTATGAGCCGCTTCAGATTAGAGAGGATTTTTCGTATGAGGAGATACCTGTTCAGATTTTGGATTCGAAAGAGAAAAGGTTGCGTACAAAGGTCATTAAATTGGTTAAGGTATTATGGCGTAATCATCTAATTGAAGAGGCGACTTGGGAGCGCGAGGACGAGATGAGCGAGAAGTACCCACATCTATTCACATGATTTACTCAGGTTAGTTTCGAGGACGAAACTTTTCTTTTACTAGGGGAGAATGTGAAGACCCAAATATAAAAATTTAGTAAATAATTAAATAATAACAACAATAATATTACAATCTCAAATATTTTGATGGTGAATCCTAAAGTGCAAATTATATATTTGGGGGATCTTTAATTAATTTTTAAAGTATAAATAAATTTTTATGGAAGTTCACAATTTTTTAAGACTTTTGATAATAATCTTAATGATAGTAATAATAATAATAATAATAATAATAAACTAGTTAGTAAGGGGTCATTTTGGAAATTTATATTAGGTGGATAAAACCCTAATGGTGAGATATCAATTCATTTTTCTAATCAACACAACAGCAGCCACTTTAGGCTTAACAGTCGTGAGTCATTGAGGGAGAGAGAGACAAAGAAGCTTGTGGCAATCAAGGAGGGAGAGGAATTCTAGGTAACCAATACTTTGTGGGTAATTTAATTGTTTATTCTCACTTCTATTATTATTTTTTTTGATCTTCTATAGTTGAGTTCGTGAAATGCATGGTTGATCATTCAGGTATATATTAATTTATGGGCTGGTGTGAAGGGAAGTTTAGTATATCAAACTTGGGTTATGGGAAATAATGATGGAAGAAGAGGTGCTGTGTGGTTGCGTGAGTCTCATTGTGGAAGAGATGTGGCATTATTTTTTTGTGTGTTTTGTTGGCAGTGGACTGGTGCCCTTGTTTGGTATAGGTCTAGATATAATGTTTAAGGTTCAACACATTCATGCATAAAGATTGGGTATTATTCAAGGAAAAATTCTGTGCAGAATCATAGACTTTAAAAATCAAGAAACCATACCAAACGAATGAATTTTAATCTGAAATTTTTACAGTAAATTAATTACATATTGAATTGCATATCTGAATTTTTTTCATAATTTTTGGGAGTCAAAATCCATATCAATTGAGGTATTCAAATCTGTCCAGGAAACCAGTCCGAAACAGTAAATTCGGGAGTGTTGTTCTCTTTGGGTATAAATCCAAAAATTATGAAATTAGTGTCATTAGAACCGGTTACGAGTCTAGTTTCGTAATTTTTTGGCCTTGCATTGATTTCTCTTGTATATTAAGAGAACCGTCAATTTCTTTAAAGTGCTGCAGAAAACAACCTGTTTGGATATAATAAATTGTAGATAATTATTTTGATAAGAAAATCAAGTGAAACCAATTGAGTTTGAAACTTAGGATATATTAGATCATATCTGGAGGTTATTGGAATTTTTCGAATAGCGTGGAGTGGGTTTTGTAATTTTCAAAGTTAGCGAGTAGGTTGGGAAGGCTTGTTTGAAATTCTGTTTTATCTTAAAGTCACAATTAATTAAGTTTTGACCGGAACCCATGTCTTGGGTGATTTTAAACCTTGAAGAACATGAACTTACGTAATATTTAAGAGTAATGGTGAGTTGGGTTGAGCCGTGTTAGTGCGCTTTAGTTGAGGTTACTTAGTTCCTATTTTGTTAGTATTTTTAAATTAGTTGTGACGTGTAGTTTTTATACTTGGTTCAGGGCACTAGTTGGACTTTTACACTCTATTTGAGGATTATATTATTTCGGTTTCAGGTGAGTAGTTTCATGCTACGTATTTTTATAAATGTTCCCTTACCCTGAACTGTTGGAAAAATTAAATTGTTGTTTCATGATTAAACTGTTTTGATAAATTATTATATTATCAATTGAATCAAATTATTTCTGAAACACGTGTGAACTTGGCATACTGTAAACTATTTGTTTTGGTCTCATGTTTATAATGATGAACCACCATGTTTTGCGAAAACTGATGTGTATTGATTATTGGGACCATGTGTGTATTTAGCCCAGGGAAATTATTCCACTGTGTGTGGTGACTCTGGCCACTAGGGAACAGATCCGGGTTGGGCCGTGATGACTCTAGTGCTCAACGATTGTAAGGAACAGACCTTTAAAAACAACTAGGTGACCTTCAATCGGATCGTCTTTGAGAAAAGGCCCAGGTGCCACCCTGAGGATGACTCTTAGTTCGGTATTGGATCCAACGGGGCTTATAGCCTGAGAAATGTGTGGCAGATTATTTGTTTTTATTGGTACCCAGAAAATTATTGGTGTTCATGTTATAATCTGTTTTAAGTGAAAAATGTCGTTTATCATGTTCTTGCGAGACATGAGTATTTTGAGTGTTGAATTGTGGAACCTACTTTTTGAAACAGATTGTATTTACCAAACTGTATGCCAATCTAGTTTCTGTGATATATATCTTATTTTGGAATTGAACCCCGTTTTCAAAACTGTATTTACTATCCATGTTGCTACTCACTGAGCTATCAGCTGACTTAGTTGTTTACCATTTCCAGGTGTTAGACGGACTTAGAGTGGACTTATGGCGTAGCGGGGACTCAATTGCATGGACCTCTAGGGCATTCCTTTAGTTTAGAGTATTATGTCAAGTTTGTGCATATTTATATTTATTCTTATCGAAGTTCATTTAGGATTATTTTTGATATGTGGGTTGTTTATATCCCATAAGTTTGGATGGTTTTTTATTACGGTTGATTTTGCCGTTTATAATTGTGACATGTCTGGATTGAGTTTTGGTTATTTATTATTGGACTATTGTTCAGTTGTTCAATGTGATTGGATTCGTGTTTAGGCTTACGTGTGCCTTGGGCTAAGTCCCTGTGGGCCACGGCTGGTCATGCCCGGATTTGGGGTGTGACATCACCGCACTTTTTTCGGAACATTACTTGCATTTTGCATGCATTTTATCGCCCTATCTTGCGCACCTCATCGCACTGTTTTCTGCACATTACTTGCATTTTGCATGCATTTTATCGCGCTATCTTGCGCATCGCGCTATTTTGCGCTGTGACTATTAATTGCATTTTGCATGTATTTTATCGTGCAATCTTGCGTACCTCATCGCACCGTTTTCTGCACATTACTTGGATTTTCCATGCATTTTTCCGCGCTATGTTGCGCACCTCATCGCACTGTTTTCTGCACATTAGTTGCATTTTGCATGCATTTTATCGCGCTATCTTGTGCATCGCGCTATTTTGCGCTGTGACCATTACTTGCATTTTGCATTCATTTTGTCGCGCTATCTTGCGCACCTCATCGCACTTTTTTCGGCACATTACTTGCATTTTTCATGCATTTTATCGCGCTATCTTGCGCACCTCATCGCACTGTTTTCTGCACATTACTTGCATTTTGCATGCATTTTATCGCGCTATCTTTCGCATCGCGCTATTTTGCGCTGTGACCCTTACTTGCATTTTGCATGCATTTTGTCGCGCTATCTTGCGCACCTCATCGCACTGTTTCCTGCACATTACTTGCATTTTGCATTCATTTTATAGCGCTATCTTGCGCATCGCGCTATTTTGCGGTGTGATCATTACTTGCATTTTGCATGCATTTTATCGCGCTATCTTGCGCACCTCATCGCACTGTTTTCTGCACATTACTTGCATTTTGCATGCATTTTATCGCGCTATCTTGCGCATCGCGCTATTTTGCGCTGTGACCATTAATTGCATTTTGCATGAATTTTATCGCGCAATCTTGCGTACCTCATCGCACTGTTTTCTGCACATTACTTGCATTTTCCATGCATTTTTCCGCGCTATCTTGCGCACCTCATCGCACTGTTTTCTGCACATTACTTGCATTTTGCATGCATTTTATGGCGCTATCTTGCATACCTCATTGCACTGTTTTCTGCACATTACTTGCATTTTGCATGCATTTTATCGCGCTATCTTGCGCACCTCATCGCACTGTTTTCTGCACATTACTTGCATTTTGCATGCATTTTATCGCGCTATCTTGCGCACCTCATTGCACTTTTTTCTACACATTACTTGCATTTTGCATGTATTTTATCGGGCTATTTTGCGCTGTGACCATTACTTGCATTTTCCACGCATTTTAACGCGCTATCTTGCGCACCTCATCGCACTGTTTTCTGCACATTACTTGCATTTTGCATGCATTTTGTCGCGCTATCTTGCGCACCTCATCACACTTTTTGCGGCACATTACTTGCATTTTGCATGCATTTTATAGCCCTATCTTGCGCACCTCAACGCACTGTTTTCTGCACGTTACTTGCATTTTGCATGCATTTTATCGCGCTATCTTGCGCACCTCATCGCACTGTTTTCTGCACATTACCTGCATTTTGCATGCATTTTATCGCGTTATCTTGCGCATCGCGCTATTTTGCGCTGTGACCATTACTTACATTTTGCATGCACTTTATCGCGCTATCTTGCGCTGCTCATCGCACTGTTTTCTGCACATTACTTGCATTTTGCATGCATTTTGTCGCGCTATCTTGCGCACCTCATCGCACTGTTTTCTGCACATTACTTGCATTTTGCATGCATTTTATCGCGCTATCTTGCGCACCTCATCGCACTTTTTTCTACACATTACTTACATTTTGCATGTATTTTATCGGGCTATTTTGCGCTGTGACCATTACTTGCATTTTCCACGCATTTTAACGCGCTATCTTGCGCACCTCATCGCACTGTTTTCTGCACATTACTTGCATTTTGCATGCATTTTGTCGCGCTATCTTGCGCACCTCATCACACTTTTTTCGGCACATTACTTGCATTTTGCATGCATTTTATCGCCCTATCTTGCGCACCTCAACCCACTGTTTTCTGCACATTACTTGCATTTTGCATGCATTTTATCGCGCTATCTTGCGCACCTCATCACACTGTTTTCTGCACATTACTTGCATTTTGCATGCATTTTATCGCGCTATCTTGCGCAGCGCGCTATTTTGCGCTGTGACCATAACTTACATTTTGCATGCACTTTATCGCGCTATCTTGCGCTCCTCATCGCACTGTTTTCTGCACATTACTTGCATTTTGCATGCATTTTGTCGCGCTATCTTGCGCACCTCATTGCACTATTTTCTGCACATTACTTGCATTTTGCATGCACTTTATCGCGCTATCTTGCGCACCTCATCGCACCGTTTTCTGCACATTACTTGCATTTTGCATGCATTTTCTCGCTATCTTGCGCACTTCATCGCACTGTTTTTTGCACTTTACTTGTATTTTGCATGCATTTTATCGCGCTATCTTGCGCACCTCATCGCACAGCTTTCTGCAGATTCCTTGCCTTTTCCATGCATTTTATCGCGCAATCTTGCGCACCTCATCGCACTGTTTTCTGCACATTACTTGCATTTTGCATGCATTTTATCGTGCTATCTTGCGTACCTCATCGCACTGTTTTCTGCACATTACTTGCATTTTGCATGCATTTTGTCGCGCTATCTTGCGCACCGCATCGCACTTTTTTCGGCACATTACTTGCATTTTGCATGCATTTTATCGCGCTATCTTGCGCACCTCATCGCACTGTTTTCTGCACATTACTTGCATTTTGCATGCATTTTGTCACGCTATCTTGCGCACCTCATCGCACTTTTTTCAGCACATCACTTGCATTTTGCATGCATTTTATCGCCCTATCTTGTGCACCTCATCGCACTGTTTTCTGCACATTACTTGCATTTTGCATGCATTTTATCGCGCTATCTTGCGCATCGCGCTATTTTGCGCTGTGACCATTACTTGCATTTTGCATTCATTTTGTCGCGCTATCTTGCGCACCTCATCGCACTTTTTTCGGCACATTACTTGCATTTTTCATGCATTTTATCGCGCTATCTTGCGCACCTCATCGCACTGTTTTCTGCACATTACTTGCATTTTGCATGCATTTTCTCGCTATCTTGCGCACTTCATCGCACTGTTTTCTGCACATTACTTGTATTTTGCATGCATTTTATCGCGCTATCTTGCGCACCTCATCGCACAGCTTTCTGCACATTCCTTGCCTTTTCCATGCATTTTATCGCGCTATCTTGCGCACCTCATCGCACTGTTTTCTGCACATTACTTGCATTTTGCATGCATTTTATCGCGCTATCTTGCGTACCTCATCGCACTGATTTCTGCACATTACTTGCATTTTGCATGCATTTTGTCGCGCTATCTTGCGCACCGCATCGCACTTTTTTCGGCACATTACTTGCATTTTGCATGCATTTTATCGCGCTATCTTGCGCACCTCATCGCACTGTTTTCTGCACATTACTTGCATTTTGCATGCATTTTGTCACGCTATCTTGCGCACCTCATCGCACTTTTTTCGGCACATTACTTGCATTTTGCATGCATTTTATCGCCCTATCTTGCGCACCTCATCGCACTGTTTTCTGCACATTACTTGCATTTTGCATGCATTTTATCGCGCTATCTTGCGCATCGCGCTATTTTGCGCTGTGGCCATTACTTGCATTTTTGCATGCATTTTGTCGCGCTATCTTGCGCACCTCATCGCACTTTTTTCGGCACATTACTTGCATTTTGCAAGCATTTTATCGCGCTATCTTGCGCACCTCATCGCACTGTTTTCTGTACATTACTTGCATTTTGCATGCGTTTTCTCGCGCTATCTTGCGCACCTCATCGCACTGTTTTCTGCACATTACTTGCATTTTGACTGCATTTTATCACGCTATCTTGTGCATCGCGCTATTTTGCGCTGTGACCATTACTTACATTTTGCATGCATTTTATCGCGCTATCTTGCGCACCTCATCGCACTATTTTCTGCACATTACTTGCATTTTGCATGCATTTTATCGCGCTATCTTGCGCACCCCATCGCACTATTGTTTGCACATTACTTGCTTTTTGCATGCATTTTATCGCGCTATCTTGCGCACCTCATCGCACTTTTTTCGGCACATTACTTGTATTTTGCATGCATTTTATCGCACTATCTTGCGCACCTCATCGCACTGTTTTCTGCACATTACTTGCATTTTGCATGCATTTTGTCGCGCTATCTTGCGCACCTCATCACACTTTTTTCGGCACATTACTTGCATTTTGCATGCATTTTATCGCCCTATCTTGCGCACCTCATCGCACTGTTTTCTGCACATTACCTGCATTTTGCATGCATTTTGTCGCACTACCTTGCGCACCTCATCGCACTTTTTTCGGCACATTACTTGCATTTTGCATGCATTTTATCGCCCTATCTTGCGCACATCATCGCACTGTTTTCTGCACATTACTTGCATTTTGCATGCATTTTATCGCGCTATCTTGCGCTCCTCATCGCACTATTTTCTGCACATTACTTGCATTTTGCATGCATTTTATCGCGCTATCTTGCATACCTCATTGCACTGTTTTCTGCACATTACTTGCATTTTGCATGCATTTTATCGCGCTATCTTGCGCATCGCGCTATTTTGCGTAGTGACCATTACTTGCATTTTGCATGCATTTTGTCGCGCTATCTTGCGCACCTCATCGCACCGTTTTCTGCACATTACTTGCATTTTGCATGCATTTTATCGCGCTATCTTGTGCACCTCATCGCACTTTTTTCTACACATTACTTGCATTTTGCATGTATTTTATCGGGCTATTTTGCGCTGTGACCATTACTTGCACTTTCCAGGCATTTTAACGCGCTATCTTGCGCACCTCATCGCACTGTTTTCTGCACATTACTTGCATTTTGCATGCATTTTATCGCGCTATCTTGCGCATCGCGCTATTTTGCACAGTGACCATTACTTGCATTTTGCATGCATTTTGTCGCGCTATCTTGTGCACCTCATCGCACTGTTTTCTGCACATTACTTGCATTTTGCATGCATTTTATCGCGCTATCTTGCGCACCTCATCGCACTTTTTTCTACACATTACTTGCATTTTGCATGTATTTTATCGGGCTATTTTGCGCTGTGACCATTACTTGCATTTTCCACGCATTTTAACGCGCTATCTTGCGCACCTCATCGCACTGTTTTCTGCACATTACTTGCATTTTGCATGCATTTTGTCGCGCTATCTTGCGCACCTCATCACACTTTTTTCGGCACATTACTTGCATTTTGCATGCATTTTATCGCCCTATCTTGCGCACTTCAACGCACTGTTTTCTGCACATTACTTGCATTTTGCTTGCATTTTATCGCGCTATCTTGCGCACCTCATCGCACTGTTTTCTGCACATTACTTGCATTTTGTATGCATTTTATCGCGCTATCTTGCGCATCGCGCTATTTTGCGCTGTGACCATTACTTACATTTTGCATGCACTTTATCGCGCTATCTTGCGCTCCTCATCGCACTGTTTTCTGCACATTACTTGCATTTTGCATGCATTTTGTCGCGCTATCTGGCGCACCTCATCGCACTGTTTTTTGCACATTACTTGCATTTTGCATGCATTTTGTCGCGCTATCTTGCTCATCGCGCTATTTTGCGCTGTGACCATTACTTACATTTTGCATGCACTTTATCGCGCTATCTTGCGCACCTCATCGCACTGTTTTCTGCACATTACTTGCATTTTGCATGCATTTTCTCGCTATCTTGCGCACTTCATCGCACTGTTTTCTGCACATTACTTGTATTTTGCATGCATTTTATCGCGCTATCTTGCGCACCTCATCGCACAGCTTACTGCACATTCCTTGCCTTTTCCATGCATTTTATCGCGCTATCTTGCGCACCTCATCGCACTGTTTTCTGCACATTACTTGCATTTTGCATGCATTTTATCGCGCTATCTTGCGTACCTCATCGCACTGTTTTCTGCACATTACTTGTATTTTGCATGCATTTTCTCGCGCTATCTTGCGCACCTCATCGCACTTTTTTCGGCACATTACTTGCATTTTGCATGCATTTTATCGCGCTATCTTGCGCACCTCATCGCACTGTTTTCTGCACATTACTTGCATTTTGCATGCATTTTATCGCGCTATCTTGCGCACCTCATCGCACTGTTTTCTACACTTTACTTGCAATTTGCATGCATTTTATCGGGCTATCTTGCGCATCGCGCTATTTTGCGCTGTCACCCTTACTTGCATTTTGCATGCATTTTGTCGCGCTATCTTGCGCACCTCGTCGCACTATTTTCTGCACATTACTTGCATTTTGCATTCATTTTATAGCGCTATCTTGCGCATCGCGCTATTTTGCGCTGTGACCATTACTTGCATTTTGCATGCATTTTATCGCGCTATCTTGCGCACCTCATCGCTCTATTTTCTGCACATTAGTTATATTTTGCATGCATTTTATCGCGCTATCTTGCGCACCTCATCGCACTGTTTTCCGCACATTACTTGCATTTTGCATGCATTTTATCCCGCTATCTTGCGCATCGCGCTATTTTGCGTTGTGACCATTAATTGCATTTTGCATGTATTTTATCGCGCAATCTTGCGCACCTCATCGCACTGTTTTCTGCACATTACTTGCATTTTCCATGCATTTTTTCGCGCTATCTTGCGCACCTCATCGCACTGTTTTCTGCACATTACTTGCATTTTGCGTGCATTTTATCGCGCTATCTTGCGTACCTCATTGCACTCTTTTCTGCACTTTACTTGCATTTTGCAGGCATTTTATCGCGCTATCTTGCGGATCGCGCTATTTTGCGCAGTGACAATTACTTGCATTTTGCATGCATTTTGTCACGCTATCTTGCGCACCTCATTGCACTGTTTGCTGCACATTACTTGCATTTTGCATGCATTTTGTCGCGCTATCTTGCGCACCTCATCGCACTTTTTTCTGCACATTACTTACATTTTGCATGTATTTTATCGGGCTATTTTGCGCTGTGACCATTACTTGCATTTTCCACGCATTTTAACGCGCTATCTTGCGCATCTCATCGCACTGTTTTCTGCACATTACTTGCATTTTGCATGTATTTTGTCGCGCTATCTTGCGCACCTGATCGCACTTTTTTCGACACATTACTTGCATTTTCCATGCATTTTATCGCGCTATCTTGCACACCTCATCGCATTGTTTTCTGAACATTACTTGCATTTTGCATGCATTTTATCGCGCTATCTTGCGCATCGCGCTATTTTGCGCTGTGACCGTTACTTGCATTTTGCAAGCATTGTGTGACGCTATCTTGCGCACCTCATTGCACTGTTTTCTGCACATTACTTGCATTTTGCATGTATTTTGTCGCGCTATCTTGCGCACCTCATCGCATTGCTTTCTGCACATTACTTGCGTTTTGCATGCATTTTATCGCGCTATCTTGCGCGTCGCGCTATTTTGCGTTGTGACCTTTACTTGTATTTTGCCTGCATTTTATCGCGCTATCTTGCGCACCTCATCGCACTGTTTTCTGCACATTACTTGCCTTTTCAATGCATTTTATCGTGCTATCTTGCCCACCTCATCGTACTGTTTTCTCGACATTACTTGAGTTTTGTATGCATTTTATCGCGGTGTCTTGCGCATCGCGATATTTTGCGCTGTGACCATTACTTGCACTTTGCATGCATTTTGTCGCGCTATCTTGCGCACCTCATCGCACTGTTTTCTGCACATTACTTGCATTTCGCATGCATTTTATCGCGCTATCTTGTGCACCTCATCGCACTGTTTCCTGCACATTACTTGCATTTTCCATGCACTTTGTCGCGCTATCTTGCGCACCTCATCGCACTGTTTTCTCCACATTACTTGCATTTTGCATGCATTTTATCGCGGTACCTTGCGCATCGCGATATTTTCCGCTGTGACCATTACTTGCATTTTTCATGCATTTTATCGCGCTATCTTGCGCACCTCATCGCACTGTTTTCTGCACATTACTTGCATTTTCCATGCATTTTATGGCGCTATCTTGCGCACCTCATCGCACTGTTTTCTGCACATTACTTGCATTTTGCATGAATTTTATCGCACTATCTTGCGCACGTCACCGCACTATTTTCTACACATTACTTGCATTTTCCATGCATTTTATCACGCTGTCATGCGCACCTCATCGCACTGTTTTCTGCACATTACTTGCATTTTGCATGTATTTTATCGCGCTGTCTTGCGCACCTCACCGCACAGTTTTCTGCACATTACTTGCATTTTGCATGCATTTTATTGCGTTATCTTGCGCACCTCATCGCACTGTTTTCTGCAAATTACTTGCATTTTGCATACATTTTATCGTGCTATCTTGCGCATCGCGCTATTTTGCGCTGTGACCATTACTTGCATTTTGCATGCATTTTGTCGCGCTATCTTTCGCACCTCATTGCACTGTTTTCTGCACATTACTTGCACTTTGCATGTATTTTGTTGCACTATCTTGCGCACCTCATCGCACTTTTTTCGGCACATTACTTGCATTTTGCATGCATTTTATCGCGCTATCTTGCGCATCTCATCGCACTGTTTTCTGCACATTACTTGCATTTTGCATGCATTTTATCGCGCTATCTTGCGCACCACATTGCACTTTTTTCTGCACATTACTTGCATTTTCCATGCATTTTATCGCGCTATCTTGCGCACCTCATCGCACAGTTTTCTGCACATGACTTGCATTTTCCATGCATTTTATCGCGCTATCTTGCGCACCTCATCGCAAAGTTTTCTCCACATTACTTGCATTTTGCAAGCATTTTATCGCGGTATCTTGCGCATCGCGATATTTTCCGCTGTGGCCGTTACTTGCATTTTGCATGCATTTTGTCGCGATGTCTTGCGCACCTCATCGCACTGTTTTCTGCACATTACTTGCATTTCGCATGCATTTTATCACGCTATCTTGCGCACCTCATCGTACTTTTTTCTGCACATTACTTGCATTTAGCATGCATTTTGTCGCGCTATCTTGCGCAGCGCGCTATCTTGCGCTGTGACCATTAGTTGCATTTTGCAGGCATTTGTCGCGCTATCTTGCGCACCTCATCGCACTGTTTTCTGCACATTACTTGCACTTTCCAAGCATTTTATCGCGCTGTCTTGCGCCCCTCATCGCACTGTTTTCTGCACCTTACTTGCATTTTGCAAGCATTTTATCGCCTATCTTGCGCACCTCATCGCACTGTGTTCTGCACATTACTTGCATTTTGCATGCATTTTATCGCGCTATCTTGTGCATCGCGCTATCTTGCGCAGTGACCATTACTTGCATTTTGCATGCATTTTGTCGCGCTATCTTGCGCACCTCATCGCACTGTTTTCTGCACATTACTTGCATTTACCATCCAATTTATCACGCTATCTTGCGCATCGCGCTATTTTGCGCTGTGACCATTACTTGCATTTTGCATGCATTTTGTCGCGCTATCTTACGCACCACATTGCACTGTTTTCTGCTCATTACTTGCATTTTGCATGTATTTTGTCGCGCTATCTTGCGCACCTCATCGCACTTTTTTCGGCACATTACTTGCATTTTGCATGCATTTTATCGCGCTATCTTGTGCAACTCATCGCACTGTTTTCTGTACATTACTTGCATTTTGCATTCATTTTATCGCGCTATCTTGCGCATCACGCTATTTTGCGTTGTGACCATTACTTGCATTTTGCATGCATTTTATCGCGCTATCTTGCGCACCTCATCGCACTATTTTCTGCACATTACTTGCATTTTACATGCACTTTGTCGCGCTATCTTGCGCACCTCATTGCACTGTTTTCTCCACATTACTTGCATTTTGCATGCATTTTATCGCGGTATCTTGTGCTTCGCGATATTTTCCGCTGTGACCATTACTTGCATTTTTCATGCATCTTATCGCGCTATCTTGCGCAACTCATCGCACTGTTTTCTGCACATTACTTGCATTTTCCATGCATTTTATGGCGCTATGTTGCGCACCTCATCGCACTGTTTTCTGCACATTACTTGCATTTTGCATGAATTTTATCGCACTATCTTGCGCACCTCACCGCACTGTTTTCTGCACATTACTTGCATTTTCCATGCATTTTATCTCGCTGTCATGCGCACCTCATCGCACCGTTTTCTACACATTACTTGCATTTTGCATGCATTTTATCGCGCTATCTTGCGCACCTCACCGCACTGTTTTCTGCACATTACTTGAATTTTGCATGCATTTTATTGCGCTATCGTGCGCACCTCATCGCACTGTTTTCTGCAAATTACTTGCATTTTGCATACATTTTATCACGCTGTCTTGCGCATCGCGCTATTTTGCGTTGTGACCATTACTTGCATTTTGCATGCATTTTATCGCGCTATCTTGCGCACCTCATTGCACTGTTTTCTGCACATTACTTGCATTTTGCATGTATTTTGTTGCGCTATCTTGCGCACCTCATCGCACTTTTTTCGGCACATTACTTGCATTTTGCATGCATTTTATCGCGCTATCTTGCGCATCTCATCGCACTGTTTTCTGCACATTACTTGCATTTTGCATGCATTTTATCGCGCTATCTTGCGCATCGCGCTATTTTGCACTTTGACCATTACTTGCATTATGCATGCATTTTATCGCGCTATCTTGCGCACCACATTGCACTGTTTTCTGCACATTACTTGCATTTTCCATGCATTTTATCGCGCTATCTTGCGCACCTCATCGCACAGTTTTCTGCACATGACTTGCATTTTCCATGTATTTTATCGCGCTATCTTGTGCACCTCATCGCAAAGTTTTCTCCACATTACTTGCATTTTGCATGCATTTTATCGCGGTATCTTGCGCATCGCGATATTTTCCGCTGTGACCGTTACTTGCATTTTGCATGCATTTTGTCGCGATGTCTTGCGCACCTCATCGCACTGTTTTCTGCACATTACTTGCATTTCGCATGCATTTTATCGTGCTATCTTGCGCACCTCATCGTACTGTTTTCTGCACATTACTTGCATTTAACATGCATTTTATCGCGCTATCTTGCGCAGCGCGCTATCTTGCGCTGTGACCATTAGTTGCATTTTGCAGGCATTTGTCGCTCTGTCTTGCGCACCTCATCGCACTGTTTTCTGCATATTACTTGCATTTTGCAAGCATTTTATTGCCTATCTTGCGCACCTCATCGCACTGTGTTCCGCACATTACTTGCATTTTGCATGCATTTTATCGCGCTATCTTGTGCATCGCGCTATCTTGCGCAGTGACCATTACTTGCATTTTGCATGCATTTTGTCGCGCTATCTTGCGCACCTCATCGCACTGTTTTCTGCACATTACTTGCATTTAGCATGCATTTTATCACGCTATCTTGCGCATCGCGCTATTTTGCGCTGTGACCATTACTTGCATTTTGCATGCATTTTGTCGCGCTATCTTGCGGACCTCATTGCACTGTTTTCTGCTCATTACTTGCATTTTGCATGTATTTTGTCGCGCTATCTTGCGCACCTCATCGCACTTTTTTCGGCACATTACTTGCATTTTGCATGCATTTTGTCGCTGTATCTTGCGCAACTCATCGCACTGTTTTCTGTACATTACTTGCATTTTGCATTCATTTTATCGCGCTATCTTGCGCATCACGCTATTTTGCGTTGTGACCATTACATGCATTTTGCATGAATTTTATCACGCTATCTTGCGCACCTCATCGCACTGTTTTCTACACATTACTTGCATTTTCCATGCACTTTGTCGCGCTATCTTGCGCACCTCATCGCACTGTTTTCTCCACATTACTTGCATTTTGCATGCATTTTATCGCGGTATCTTGCGCTTCGCGATATTTTCCGCCGTGACCATTACTTGCATTTTTCATGCATTTTGTCGCGCTATCTTGCGCACCTCATCGCACTGTTTTCTGCACATTACTTGCATTTTCCATGCATTTTATGGCGCTATGTTGCGCACCTCATCGCACTGTTTTCTGCACATTACTTGCATTTTGCATGAATTTTATCGCACTATCTTGCGCACCTCACCGCACTGTTTCGGCACATTACTTGCATTTTCCATGCATTTTATCGCGCTGTCATGCGCACCTCATCGTACTGTTTTCTATACATTACTTGCATTTTGCATGCATTTTATCGCGCTATCTTGCGCACCTCACCGCACTGTTTTCTGCACATTACTTGCATTTTGCATGCATTTTATTGCGCTATCGTGCACACCTCATCGCACTGTTTTCTGCAAATTACTTGCATTTTGCATACATTTTATCGCGCTATCTTGCGCATCGCGCTATTTTGCGCTGTGACCATTACTTGCATTTTGCATGCATTTTGTCGCGCTATCTTGCGCACCTCATTGCACTGTTTTCTGCACATTACTTGCATTTTGCATGTATTTTGTTGCGCAATCTTGCGCACCTCATCGCACTTTTTTCGGCACATTACTTGCATTTTGCATGCATTTTATCGCGCTATCTTGCGCTTCTCATCGCACTGTTTTCTGCACATTACTTGCATTTTGCATGCATTTTATCGCGCTATCTTGCGCATCGCGCTATTTTGCGCTTTGACCATTACTTGCATTATGCATGCATTTTATCGCGCTATCTTGCGCACCACATTGCACTATTTTCTGCACATTACTTGCATTTTCCATGCATTTTATCGCGCTATCTTGCGCACCTCATCGCACAGTTTTCCGCACATGACTTGCATTTTCCATGCATTTTATCGCGCTATCTTGCGCACCTCATCGCAAAGTTTTCTCCACATTACTTGCATTTTGCATGCATTTTATCGCGGTATCTTGCGCATCGCGATATTTTCCGGTGTGACCGTTACTTGCATTTTGCATGCATTTTGTCGCACTGTCTTGCGCACCTCATCGCACTGTTTTCTGCACATTACTTGCATTTCGCATGCATTTTATCGCGCTATCTTGCGCACCTCATCGTACTGTTTTCTGCACTTTACTTGCATTTAGCATGCATTTTATCGCGCTATCTTGCGCAGCGCGCTATCTTGCGCTGTGACCATTAGTTGCATTTTGCAGGCATTTGTCGCGCTATCTTGCGCACCTCATCGCACTGTTTTCTGCACATTACTTGCATTTTGCAAGCATTTTATCGCCTATCTTGCGCACCTCATCGCACAGTGTTCTGCACATTACATGCATTTTGCATGCATTTTATCGCGCTATCTTGTGCATCGCGCTATCTTGCGCAGTGACCATTACTTGCATTTTGCATGCATTTTGTCGCGCTATCTTGCGCACCTCATCGCACTGTTTTCTGCACATTACTTGCATTTAGCATGCATTTTATCACGCTATCTTGCGCATCGCGCTATTTTGCGCTTTGACCATTACTTGCATTTTGCATGCATTTTGTCGCGCTATCTTGCGCACCTCATTGCACTGTTTTCTGCTCCTTACCTGCATTTTGCATGTATTTTGTCGCGCTATCTTGCGCACCTCATCGCACTTTTTTCGGCACATTACTTGCATTTTGCATGCATTTTATCGCTGTATCTTGCGCAACTCATCGCACTGTTTTCTGTACATTACTTGCATTTTGCATTCATTTTATCGCGCTATCTTGCGCATCACGCTAGTTTGCGTTGTGACCATTATTTGCATTTTGCATGCATTTTATCGCGATATCTTGCGCACCTCATCGCACTGTTTTCTGCACATTACTTGCATTTTCCATGCACTTTGTCGCGCTATCTTGCGCACCTCATCGCACTGTTTTCTCCACATTACTTGCATTTTGCATGCATTTTATCGCGGTATCTTGTGCTTCGCGATATTTTCCGTTGTGACCATTACTTGCATTTTTCATGCATTTTATCGCGCTATCTTACGCACCTCATCGCACTGTTTTCTGCACATTACTTGCATTTTCCATGCATTTTATCGCGCTATCTTGCGCACCTCATCGGACTGTTTTCTGCACATTACTTGCATTTTGCATGAATTTTATCGCACTATCTTGCGCACCTCACCGCACTGTTTTCTGCACATTACTTGCATTTTCCATGCATTTTATCGCGCTGTCATGCGCACCTCATCGCACTGTTTTCTGCACATTACTTGCATTTTGCATGCATTTTATCGCGCTATCTTGCGCACCTCACCGCACTGTTTTCTGCACATTACTTGCATTTTGCATGCATTTTATTGCGCTATCGTGCGCACCTCATCGCACTGTTTTCTGCAAATTACTTGCATTTTGCATACATTTTATCGCGCTATCTTGCGCATCGCGCTATTTTGCGCTGTGACCATTACTTGCATTTTGCATGCATTTTGTCACGCTATCTTGCGCACCTCATTGCACTGTTTTCTGCACATTACTTGCATTTTGCATGTATTTTGTTGCGCTATCTTGCGCACCTCATCGCACTTTTTTCGGCACATTACTTGCATTTTGCATGCTTTTTATCGCGCTATCTTGCGCATCTCATCGCACTGTTTTCTGCACATTACTTGCATTTTGCATGCATTTTATCGCGCTATCTTGCGCATCGCGCTATCTTGCGCTTTGACCATTACTTGCATTATGCATGCATTTTATCGCGCTATCTTGCGCACCACATTGCACTATTTTCTGCACATTACTTGCATTTTCCATGCATTTTATCGCGCTATCTTGCGCACCTCATCGCACAGTTTTCCGCACATGACTTGCATTTTCCATGCATTTTATCGCGCTATCTTGCGCACCTCATCGCAAAGTTTTCTCCACATTACTTGCATTTTGCATGCATTTTATCGCGGTATCTTGCGCATCGCGATATTTTCCGGTGTGACCGTTACTTGCATTTTGCATGCATTTTGTCGCGCTGTCTTGCGCACCTCATCGCACTGTTTTCTGCACATTACTTGCATTTCGCATGCATTTTATCGCGCTATCTTGCGCACCTCATCGTACTGTTTTCTGCACTTTACTTGCATTTAGCATGCATTTTATCGCGCTATCTTGCGCTGTGACCATTAGTTGCATTTTGCAGGCATTTGTCGCGCTATCTTGCGCACCTCATCGCACTGTTTTCTGCACATTACTTGCATTTTGCAAGCATTTTATCGCCTATCTTGCGCACCTCATCGCACAGTGTTCTGCACATTACATGCATTTTGCATGCATTTTATCGCGCTATCTTGTGCATCGCGCTATCTTGCGCAGTGACCATTACTTGCATTTTGCATGCATTTTGTCGCGCTATCTTGCGCACCTCATCGCACTGTTTTCTGCACATTACTTGCATTTAGCATGCATTTTATCACGCTATCTTGCGCATCGCGCTATTTTGCGCTTTGACCATTACTTGCATTTTGCATGCATTTTGTCGCGCTATCTTGCGCACCTCATTGCACTGTTTTCTGCTCCTTACCTGCATTTTGCATGTATTTTGTCGCGCTATCTTGCGCACCTCATCGCACTTTTTTCGGCACATTACTTGCATTTTGCATGCATTTTATCGCTGTATCTTGCGCAACTCATCGCACTGTTTTCTGTACATTACTTGCATTTTGCATTCATTTTATCGCGCTATCTTGCGCATCACGCTAGTTTGCGTTGTGACCATTATTTGCATTTTGCATGCATTTTATCGCGATATCTTGCGCACCTCATCGCACTGTTTTCTGCACATTACTTGCATTTTCCATGCACTTTGTCGCGCTATCTTGCGCACCTCATCGCACTGTTTTCTCCACATTACTTGCATTTTGCATGCATTTTATCGCGGTATCTTGCGCTTCGCGATATTTTCCGCTGTGACCATTACTTGCATTTTTCATGCATTTTATCGCGCTATCTTGCGCACCTCATCGCACTGTTTTCTGCACATTACTTGCATTTTCCATGCATTTTATCGCGCTATCTTGCGCACCTCATCGCACTGTTTTCTGCACATTACTTGCATTTTGCATGAATTTTATCGCACTATCTTGCGCACCTCACCGCACTGTTTTCTGCACATTACTTGCATTTTCCATGCATTTTAACGCGCTGTCATGCGCACCTCATCGCACTGTTTTCTGCACATTACTTGCATTTTGCATGCATTTTATCGCGCTATCTTGCGCACCTCACCGCACTGTTTTCTGCACATTACTTGCATTTTGCATGCATTTTATTGCGCTATCGTGCGCACCTCATCGCACTGTTTTCTGCAAATTACTTGCATTTTGCATACATTTTATCGCGCTATCTTGCGCATCGCGCTATTTTGCGCTGTGACCATTACTTGCATTTTGCATGCATTTTGTCACGCTATCTTGCGCACCTCATTGCACTGTTTTCTGCACATTACTTGCATTTTGCATGTATTTTGTTGCGCTATCTTGCGCACCTCATCGCACTTTTTTTGGCACATTACTTGCATTTTGCATGCATTTTATTGCGCTATGTTGCGCATCTCATCGCACTGTTTTCTGCACATTACTTGCATTTTGCATGCATTTTATCGCGCTATCTTGCGCATCGCGCTATTTTGCGCTTTGACCATTACTTGCATTATGCATGCATTTTATCGCGCTATCTTGCGCACCACATTGCACTGTTTTCTGCACATTACTTGCATTTTCCATGCATTTTATCGCGCTATCTTGCGCACCTCATCGCACAGTTTTCCGCACATGACTTGCATTTTCCATGCATTTTATCGCGCTATCTTGCGCACCTCATCGCAAAGTTTTCTCCACATTACTTGCATTTTGCATGCATTTTATCGCGGTATCTTGCGCATCGCGATATTTTCCGGTGTGACCGTTACTTGCATTTTGCATGCATTTTGTCGCGCTGTCTTGCGCACCTCATCGCACTGTTTTCTGCACATTACTTGCATTTCGCATGCATTTTATCGCGCTATCTTGCGCACCTCATCGTACTGTTTTCTGCACATTACTTGCATTTAGCATGCATTTTATCGCGCTATCTTGCGCAGCGCGCTATCTTGCGCTGTGACCATTAGTTGCATTTTGCAGGCATTTGTCGCGCTATCTTGCGCACCTCATCGCACTGTTTTCTGCACATTACTTGCATTTTGCAAGCATTTTATCGCCTATCTTGCGCACCTCATCGCACAGTGTTCTGCACATTACATGCATTTTGCATGCATTTTATCGCGCTATCTTGTGCATCGCGCTATCTTGCGCAGTGACCATTACTTGCATTTTGCATGCATTTTGTCGCGCTATCTTGCGCACCTCATCGCACTGTTTTCTGCACATTACTTGCATTTAGCATGCATTTTATCACGCTATCTTGCGCATCGCGCTATTTTGCGCTTTGACCATTACTTGCATTTTGCATGCATTTTGTCGCGCTATCTTGCGCACCTCATTGCACTGTTTTCTGCTCCTTACCTACATTTTGCATGTATTTTGTCGCGCTATCTTGCGCACCTCATCGCACTTTTTTCGGCACATTACTTGCATTTTGCATGCATTTTATCGCTGTATCTTGCGCAACTCATCGCACTGTTTTCTGTACATTACTTGCATTTTGCATTCATTTTATCGCGCTATCTTGCGCATCACGCTAGTTTGCGTTGTGACCATTATTTGCATTTTGCATGCATTTTATCGCGATATCTTGCGCACCTCATCGCACTATTTTCTGCACATTACTTGCATTTTCCATGCACTTTGTCGCGCTATCTTGCGCACCTCATCGCACTGTTTTCTCCACATTACTTGCATTTTGCATGCATTTTATCGCGGTATCTTGCGCTTCGCGATATTTTCCACTATGACCATTACTTGCATTTTTCATGCATTTTATCGCGCTATCTTGCGCACCTCATTGCACTGTTTTCTGCACATTACTTGCATTTTTCATGCATTTTATCGCGCTATCTTGCGCACCTCATCGCACTGTTTTCTGCACATTACTTGCATTTTGCATGAATTTTATCGCACTATCTTGCGCACCTCACCGCACTGTTTTCTGCACATTACTTGCATTTTCCATGCATTTTATCGCGCTGTCATGCGCACCTCATCGCCCTGTTTTCTGCACATTACTTGCATTTTGCATGCATTTTATCGCGCTATCTTGCGCACCTCACCGCACTGTTTTCTGCACATTACTTGCATTTTGCATGCATTTTATTGCGCTATCGTGCGCACCTCATCGCACTGTTTTCTGCAAATTACTTGCATTTTGCATACATTTTATCGCGCTATCTTGCGCATCGCGCTATTTTGCGCTGTGACCATTACTTGCATTTTGCATGCATTTTGTCACGCTATCTTGCGCACCTCATTGCACTGTTTTCTGCACATTACTTGCATTTTGCATGTATTTTGTTGCGCTATCTTGCGCACCTCATCGCACTTTTTTCGGCACATTACTTGCATTTTGCATGCTTTTTATCGCGCTATCTTGCGCATCTCATCGCACTGTTTTCTGCACATTACTTGCATTTTGCATGCATTTTATCGCGCTATCTTGCGCATCGCGCTATTTTGCGCTTTGACCATTACTTGCATTATGCATGCATTTTATCGCGCTATCTTGCGCACCACATTGCACTATTTTCTGCACATTACTTGCATTTTCCATGCATTTTATCGCGCTATCTTGCGCACCTCATCGCACAGTTTTCCGCACATGACTTGCATTTTCCATGCATTTTATCGCGCTATCTTGCGCACCTCATCGCAAAGTTTTCTCCACATTACTTGCATTTTGCATGCATTTTATCGCGGTATCTTGCGCATCGCGATATTTTCCGGTGTGACCGTTACTTGCATTTTGCATGCATTTTGTCGCGCTGTCTTGCGCACCTCATCGCACTGTTTTCTGCACATTACTTGCATTTCGCATGCATTTTATCGCGCTATCTTGCGCACCTCATCGTACTGTTTTCTGCACATTACTTGCATTTATCATGCATTTTATCGCGCTATCTTGCGCAGCGCGCTATCTTGCGCTGTGACCATTAGTTGCATTTTGCAGGCATTTGTCGCGCTATCTTGCGCACCTCATCGCACTGTTTTCTGCACATTACTTGCATTTTGCAAGCATTTTATCGCCTATCTTGCGCACCTCATCGCACAGTGTTCTGCACATTACATGCATTTTGCATGCATTTTATCGCGCTATCTTGTGCATCGCGCTATCTTGCGCAGTGACCGTTACTTGCATTTTGCATGCATTTTGTCGCGCTATCTTGCGCACCTCATCGCACTGTTTTCTGCACATTACTTGCATTTAGCATGCATTTTATCACGCTATCTTGCGCATCGCGCTATTTTGCGCTTTGACCATTACTTGCATTTTGCATGCATTTTGTCACGCTATCTTGCGCACCTCATTGCACTGTTTTCTGCTCCTTACCTGCATTTTGCATGTATTTTGTCGCGCTATCTTGCGCACCTCATCGCACTTTTTTCGGCACATTACTTGCATTTTGCATGCATTTTATCGCTGTATCTTGCGCAACTCATCGCACTGTTTTCTGTACATTACTTGCATTTTGCATTCATTTTATCGCGCTATCTTGCGCATCACGCTAGTTTGCGTTGTGACCATTATTTGCATTTTGCATGCATTTTATCGCGATATCTTGCGCACCTCATCGCACTGTTTTCTGCACATTACTTGCATTTTCCATGCACTTTGTCGCGCTATCTTGCGCACCTCATCGCACTGTTTTCTCCACATTACTTGCATTTTGCATGCATTTTATCGCGGTATCTTGCGCTTCGCGATATTTTCCGCTGTGACCATTACTTGCATTTTTCATGCATTTTATCGCGCTATCTTGCGCACCTCATCGCACTGTTTTCTGCACATTACTTGCATTTTCCATGCATTTTATCGCGCTATCTTGCGCACCTCATCGCACTGTTTTCTGCACATTACTTGCATTTTGCATGAATTTTATCGCACTATCTTGCGCACCTCACCGCACTGTTTTCTGCACATTACTTGCATTTTCCATGCATTTTATCGCGCTGTCATGCGCACCTCATCGCACTGTTTTCTGCACTTTACTTGCATTTTGCATGCATTTTATCGCGCTATCTTGCGCACCTCACCGCACTGTTTTCTGCACATTACTTGCATTTTGCATGCATTTTATTGCGCTATCGTGCGCACCTCATCGCACTGTTTTCTGCAAATTACTTGCATTTTGCATACATTTTATCGCGCTATCTTGCGCATCGCGCTATTTTGCGCTGTGACCATTACTTGCATTTTGCATGCATTTTGTCACGCTATCTTGCGCACCTCATTGCACTGTTTTCTGCACATTACTTGCATTTTGCATGTATTTTGTTGCGCTATCTTGCGCACCTCATCGCACTTTTTTCGGCACATTACTTGCATTTTGCATGCTTTTTATCGCGCTATCTTGCGCATCTCATCGCACTGTTTTCTGCACATTACTTGCATTTTGCATGCATTTTATCGCGCTATCTTACGCATCGCGCTATTTTGCGCTTTGACCATTACTTGCATTATGCATGCATTTTATCGCGCTATCTTGCGCACCACATTGCACTATTTTCTGCACATTACTTGCATTTTCCATGCATTTTATCGCGCTATCTTGCGCACCTCATCGCACAGTTTTCCGCACATGACTTGCATTTTCCATGCATTTTATCGCGCTATCTTGCGCACCTCATCGCAAAGTTTTCTCCACATTACTTGCATTTTGCATGCATTTTATCGCGGTATCTTGCGCATCGCGATATTTTCCGGTGTGACCGTTACTTGCATTTTGCATGCATTTTGTCGCGCTGTCTTGCGCACCTCATCGCACTGTTTTCTGCACATTACTTGCATTTCGCATGCATTTTATCGCGCTATCTTGCGCACCTCATCGTACTATTTTCTGCACATTACTTGCATTTAGCATGCATTTTATCGCGCTATCTTGCGCTGTGACAATTAGTTGCATTTTGCAGGCATTTGTCGCGCTATCTTGCGCACCTCATCGCACTGTTTTCTGCACATTACTTGCATTTTGCAAGCATTTTATCGCCTATCTTGTGCACCTCATCGCACAGTGTTCTGCACATTACATGCATTTTGCATGCATTTTATCGCGCTATCTTGTGCATCGCGCTATCTTGCGCAGTGACCATTACTTGCATTTTGCATGCATTTTGTCGCGCTATCTTGCGCACCTCATCGCACTGTTTTCTGCACATTACTTGCATTTAGCATGCATTTTATCACGCTATCTTGCGCATCGCGCTATTTTGCGCTTTGACCATTACTTGCATTTTGCATGCATTTTGTCGCGCTATCTTGCGCACCTCATTGCACTGTTTTCTGCTCCTTACCTGCATTTTGCATGTATTTTGTCGCGCTATCTTGCGCACCTCATCGCACTTTTTTCGGCACATTACTTGCATTTTGCATGCATTTTATCGCTGTATCTTGCGCAACTCATCGCACTGTTTTCTGTACATTACTTGCATTTTGCATTCATTTTATCGCGCTATCTTGCGCATCACGCTAGTTTGCGTTGTGACCATTATTTGCATTTTGCATGCATTTTATCGCGATATCTTGCGCACCTCATCGCACTGTTTTCTGCACATTACTTGCATTTTCCATGCACTTTGTCGCGCTATCTTGCGCACCTCATCGCACTGTTTTCTCCACATTACTTGCATTTTGCATGCATTTTATCGCGGTATCTTGCGCTTCGCGATATTTTCCGCTGTGACCATTACTTGCATTTTTCATGCATTTTATCGCGCTATCTTGCGCACCTCATCGCACTGTTTTCTGCACATTACTTGCATTTTCCATGCATTTTATCGCGCTATCTTGCGCACCTCATCGCACTGTTTTCTGCACATTACTTGCATTTTGCATGAATTTTATCGCACTATCTTGCGCACCTCACCGCACTGTTTTCTGCACATTACTTGCATTTTCCATGCATTTTATCGCGCTGTCATGCGCACCTCATCGCACTGTTTTCTGCACATTACTTGCATTTTGCATGCATTTTATCGCGCTATCTTGCGCACCTCACCGCACTGTTTTCTGCACATTACTTGCATTTTGCATGCTTTTTATTGCGCTATCGTGCGCACCTCATCGCACTGTTTTCTGCAAATTACTTGCATTTTGCATGCATTTTATCGCGCTATCTTGCGCATCGCGCTATTTTGCGCTGTGACCATTACTTGCATTTTGCATGCATTTTGTCACGCTATCTTGCGCACCTCATTGCACTGTTTTCTGCACATTACTTGCATTTTGCATGTATTTTGTTGCGCTATCTTGCGCACCTCATCGCACTTTTTTCGGCACATTACTTGCATTTTGCATGCATTTTATCACCCTATCTTGCGCATCTCATCGCACTGTTTTCTGCACATTACTTGCATTTTGCATGCATTTTATCGCGCTATCTTGCGCATCGCGCTATTTTGCGCTTTGACCATTACTTGCATGATGCATGCATTTTATCGCGCTATCTTGCGCACCACATTGCACTGTTTTCTGCACATTACTTGCATTTTCCATGCATTTTATCGCGATATCTTGCGCACCTCATCGCACAGTTTTCCGCACATGACTTGCATTTTCCATGCATTTTATCGCGCTATCTTGCGCACCTCATCGCAAAGTTTTCTCCACATTACTTGCATTTTGCATGCATTTTATCGCGGTATCTTGCGCATCGTGATATTTTCCGGTGTGACCGTTACTTGCATTTTGCATGCATTTTGTCGCGCTGTCTTGCGCACCTCATCGCACTGTTTTCTGCACATTACTTGCATTTCGCATGCATTTTATCGCGCTATCTTGCGCACCTCATCGTACTGTTTTCTGCACATTACTTGCATTTAGCATGCATTTTATCGCGCTATCTTGCGCAGCGCGCTATCTTGCGCTGTGACCATTAGTTGCATTTTGCAGGCATTTTATCACGCTATCTTGCGCACCTCATCGCACTGTTTTCTGCACATTACTTGCATTTTCCAAGCTTTTTATCGCGCTGCCTTGCGCACCTCATCGCACTGTTTTCTGCACATTACTTGCATTTTGCAAGCATTTTATCGCCTATCTTGCGCACCTCATCGCACTGTGTTCTGCACATTACTTGCATTTTGCATGCATTTTATCGCGCTATCTTGTGCATCGCGCTATCTTGCGCAGTGACCATTACTTGCATTTTGCATGCATTTTGTCGCGCTATCTTGCGCACCTCATCGCACTGTTTTCTGCACATTACTTGCATTTTGCAAGCATTTTGTCGCGCTATCTGGCGCAGCTCATCGCACTTTTTTCGGCCCAATACTTGCATTTTGCATGCATTTTATCGCGCGATCTTGCGCACCTCATCGCACTGTTTTCTGCACATTACTTGCATTTTGCATGCATTTTCTTGCGCTATCTTGCGCACCTCATCGCACTGTTTTCTGCACATTACTTGCATTTGGCATGCATTTTATAAAGCTATCTTGCGCATCGCGCTATTTTGTGCTGTGACCATTACTTACATTTTGCATGCATTTTATCGCGCTATCTTGCGCATCTTATCGCACTGTTTTCTGCACATTACTTGTATTTTGCATGCATTTTATCGCGCTATCTTGCGCACCTCATCGCACAATTTTCTGCACATTACTTGCATTTAGCATGCATTTTATCACGCTATCTTGCGCATCGCGCTATTTTGCGCTGTGACCATTACTTGCATTTTGCATGCATTTTGTCGCGCTATCTTGCGCACCTCATTGCACTGTTTTCTGCTCATTACTTGCATTTTGCATGTATTTTGTCGCGCTATCTTGCGTACCTCATCGCACTTTTTTCGGCACATTACTTGTATATTGCATGCATTTTATCGCTGTATCTTGCGCAACTCATCGCACTGTTTTCTGTACATTACTTGCATTTTGCATGCATTTTATCGCGATATCTTGCGCATCGCGCTATTTTGCGTTGTGACCATTACTTGCATTTTGCATTCATTTTATCGCGCTATCTTGCGCACCTCATCGCACTGTTTTCTGCACATTACTTGCATTTTCCATGCACTTTGTCGCGCTATCTTGCGCACCTCATCGCACTGTTTTCTCCACATTACTTGCATTTTGCATGCATTTTATCGCGGTATCTTGCGCAACGCGCTATTTTGCGCTGTGACCATTACTTGCATTTTGCATGCATTTTGTCGCGCTATCTTGCGCACCTCATTGCACTGTTTTCTGCTCATTACCTGCATTTTGCATGCATTTTATCGTTGTATCTTGCGCAACTCATCGCACTGTTTTCTGTACATTACTTGCATTTTGCATTCATTTTATCGCGCTATCTTGCGCATCACGCTATTTTGCATTGTGACCATTATTTGCATTTTGCATGCATTTTATCGCGCTATCTTGCGCACCTCATCGCACTGTTTTCTGCACATTACTTGCATTTTCCATGCACTTTGTCGGGCTATCTTGCGCACCTCAACGCACTGTTTTCTCCACATTACTTGCATTTTGCATTTATTTCATCGCGGTATCTTGCGCTTCGCGATATTTTCCGCTGTGACCATTACTTGCATTTTTCATGCATTTTATCGCGCTATCTTGCGCACCTCATCGCACTGTTTTCTGCACAATACTTGCATTTTCCATGCATTTTATGGCGCTATGTTGCTTACCTCATCGCACTGTTTTCTGCACATTACTTGCATTTTGCATGAATTTTATCGCACTATCTTGCGCACCTCACCGCACTGTTTTCTGCACATTACTTGCATTTTCCATGCATTTTATCGCGCTGTCATGCGCACCTCATCGCACTGTTTTCTGCACATTACTTGCATTTTGCATGCATTTTATCGCGCTATCTTGCGCACCTCACCGCACTGTTTTCTGCACATTACTTGCATTTTGCATGCATTTTATTGCGCTATCGTGCGCACCTCATCGCACTGTTTTCTGCAAATTACTTGCATTTTGCATACATTTTATCGCGCTATCTTGCGCATCGCGCTATTTTGCGCTGTGACCATTACTTGCATTTTGCATGCATTTTGTCGCGCTATCTTGCGCACCTCATTGCACTGTTTTCTGCACATTACTTGCATTTTGCATGTATTTTGTTGCGCTATCTTGCGCACCTCATCGCACTTTTTTCGGCACATTACTTGCATTTTCCATGCATTTTATCGCGCTATCTTGCGCATCTCATCGCACTGTTTTCTGCACATTACTTGCATTTTGCATGCATTTTATCGCGTTATCTTGCGCATCGCGCTATTTTGCGCTTTGACCATTACTTGCACTATGCATGGATTTTATCGCGCTATCTTGCGCACCACATTGCACTGTTTTCTGCACATTACTTGCATTTTCCATGCATTTTATCGCGCTATCTTGCGCACCTTATCACACAGTTTTCTGCACATGACTTGCATTTTCCATGCATTTTATCGCGCTATCTTGCGCACCTCATCGCAAAGTTTTCTCCACATTACTTGCATTTTGCATGCATTTTATCGCGGTATCTTGCGCATCGCGATATTTTCCGCTGTGACCGTTACTTGCATTTTGCATGCATTTTGTCGCGATGTCTTGCGCACCTCATCGCACTGTTTTCTGCACATTACTTGCATTTCGCATGCATTTTATCGCGCTATATTGCGCACCTCATCGTACTGTTTTCTGCACATTACTTGCATTTAGCATGCATTTTATCGCGCTATCTTGCGCAGCGCGCTATCTTGCGCTGTGACCATTAGTTGCACTTTGCAGGCATTTGTCGCGCTATCTTGCGCACCTCATTGCACTGTTTTCTGCACATTACTTGCATTTTCCAAGCATTTTATCGCGCTATCTTGCGCACCTCATGGCACTGTTTTCTGCACATTACTTGCATTTTCCAAGCATTTTATCGCGCTGTCTTGCGCACCTCATCGCACTGTTTTCTGCACATTACTTGCATTTTGCAAGCATTTTATCGCCTATCTTGCGCACCTCATCGCACTGTGTTCTGCACATTACTTGCATTTTGCATGCATTTTATCGCGCTATCTTGTGCATCGCGCTATCTTGCGTAGTGACCATTACTTGCATTTTGCATGCATTTTGTCGCGCTATCTTGCGCACCTCATCGCACTGTTTTCTGCACATTACTTGCATTTAGCATGCATTTTATCACGCTATCTTGCGCATCGCGCTATTTTGCGCTGTGACCATTACTTGCATTTTGCATGCATTTTGTCGCGCTATCTTGCGCACCTCATTGCACTGTTTTCTGCTCGTTACTTGCATTTTGCATGTATTTTGTCGCGCTATCTTGCGCACCTCATCGCACTTTTTTCGGCACATTACTTGCATTTTGCATGCATTTTATCGCTGTATCTTGCGCAACTCATCGCACTGTTTTCTGTACATTACTTGCATTTTGCATTCATTTTATCGCGCTATCCTGCGCATCACGCTATTTTGCGTTGTGACCATTACTTGCATTTTGCATGCATTTTATCGCGCTATCTTGCGCACCTCATCGCACTGTTTTCTGCACATTACTTGCATTTTCCATGCACTTTGTCGCGCTATCTTGCGCACCTCATCGCACTGTTTTCTCCACATTACTTGCATTTTGCATGCATTTTATCGCGGTATCTTGCGCTTCGCGATATTTTCCGCTGTGACCATTACTTGCATTTTTCATGCATTTTATCGCGCTATCTTGCGCACCTCATCGCACTGTTTTCTGCACATTACTTGCATTTTCCATGCATTTTATCGCGCTATCTTGCGCACCTCATCGCACTGTTTTCTGCACATTACTTGCATTTTGCATGAATTTTATCGCACTATCTTGCGCACCTCACCGCACTGTTTTCTGCACATTACTTGCATTTTCCATGCATTTTATCGCGCTGTCATGCGCACCTCATCGCACTGTTTTCTGCACATTACTTGCATTTTGCATGCATTTTATCGCGCTATCTTGCGCACCTCACCGCACTGTTTTCTGCACATTACTTGCATTTTGAATGCTTTTTATTGCGCTATCGTGCGCACCTCATCGCACTGTTTTCTGCAAATTACTTGCATTTTGCATGCATTTTATCGCGCTATCTTGCGCATCGCGCTATTTTGCGCTGTGACCATTACTTGCATTTTGCATGCATTTTGTCACGCTATCTTGCGCACCTCATTGCACTGTTTTCTGCACATTACTTGCATTTTGCATGTATTTTGTTGCGCTATCTTGCGCACCTCATCGCACTTTTTTCGGCACATTACTTGCATTTTGCATGCATTTTATCACCCTATCTTGCGCATCTCATCGCACTGTTTTCTGCACATTACTTGCATTTTGCATGCATTTTATCGCGCTATCTTGCGCATCGCACTATTTTGCGCTTTGACCATTACTTGCATTATGCATGCATTTTATCGCGCTATCTTGCGCACCACATTGCACTGTTTTCTGCACATTACTTGCATTTTCCATGCATTTTATCGCGATATCTTGCGCACCTCATCGCACAGTTTTCCGCACATGACTTGCATTTTCCATGCATTTTATCGCGCTATCTTGCGCACCTCATCGCAAAGTTTTCTCCACATTACTTGCATTTTGCATGCATTTTATCGCGGTATCTTGCGCATCGCGATATTTTCCGGTGTGACCGTTACTTGCATTTTGCATGCATTTTGTCGCGCTGTCTTGCGCACCTCATCGCACTGTTTTCTGCACATTACTTGCATTTCGCATGCATTTTATCGCGCTATCTTGCGCACCTCATCGTACTGTTTTCTGCACATTACTTGCATTTAGCATGCATTTTATCGCGCTATCTTGCGCAGCGCGCTATCTTGCGCTGTGACCATTAGTTGCATTTTGCAGGCATTTTATCACGCTATCTTGCGCACCTCATCGCACTGTTTTCTGCACATTACTTGCATTTTCCAAGCTTTTTATCGCGCTGCCTTGCGCACCTCATCGCACTGTTTTCTGCACATTACTTGCATTTTGCAAGCATTTTATCGCCTATCTTGCGCACCTCATCGCACTGTGTTCTGCACATTACTTGCATTTTGCATGCATTTTATCGCGCTATCTTGTGCATCGCGCTATCTTGCGCAGTGACCATTACTTGCATTTTGCATGCATTTTGTCGCGCTATCTTGCGCACCTCATCGCACTGTTTTCTGCACATTACTTGCATTTTGCAAGCATTTTGTCGCGCTATCTGGCGCAGCTCATCGCACTTTTTTCGGCCCAATACTTGCATTTTGCATGCATTTTATCGCGCGATCTTGCGCACCTCATCGCACTGTTTTCTGCACATTACTTGCATTTTGCATGCATTTTCTTGCGCTATCTTGCGCACCTCATCGCACTGTTTTCTGCACATTACTTGCATTTGGCATGCATTTTATAAAGCTATCTTGCGCATCGCGCTATTTTGTGCTGTGACCATTACTTACATTTTGCATGCATTTTATCGCGCTATCTTGCGCATCTCATCGCACTGTTTTCTGCACATTACTTGTATTTTGCATGCATTTTATCGCGCTATCTTGCGCACCTCATCGCACAATTTTCTGCACATTACTTGCATTTGGCATGCATTTTATCACGCTATCTTGCGCATCGCGCTATTTTGCGCTGTGACCATTACTTGCATTTTGCATGCATTTTGTCGCGCTATCTTGCGCACCTCATTGCACTGTTTTCTGCTCATTACTTGCATTTTGCATGTATTTTGTCGCGCTATCTTGCGTACCTCATCGCACTTTTTTCGGCACATTACTTGTATATTGCATGCATTTTATCGTTGTATCTTGCGCAACTCATCGCACTGTTTTCTGTACATTACTTGCATTTTGCATGCATTTTATCGCGATATCTTGCGCATCGCGCTATTTTGCGTTGTGACCATTACTTGCATTTTGCATTCATTTTATCGCGCTATCTTGCGCACCTCATCGCACTGTTTTCTGCACATTACTTGCATTTTCCATGCACTTTGTCGCGCTATCTTGCGCACCTCATCGCACTGTTTTCTCCACATTACTTGCATTTTGCATGCATTTTATCGCGGTATCTTGCGCAACGCGCTATTTTGCGCTGTGACCATTACTCTCATTTTGCATGCATTTTGTCGCGCTATCTTGCGCACCTCATTGCACTGTTTTCTGCTCATTACCTGCATTTTGCATGCATTTTATCGCTGTATCTTGCGCAACTCATCGCACTGTTTTCTGTACATTACTTGCATTTTGCATTCATTTTATCGCGCTATCTTGCGCATCACGCTATTTTGCATTGTGACCATTATTTTCATTTTGCATGCATTTTATCGCGCTATCTTGCGCACCTCATCGCACTGTTTTCTGCACATTACTTGCATTTTCCATGCACTTTGTCGCGCTATCTTGCGCACCTCAACGCACTGTTTTCTACACATTACTTGCATTTTGCATTTATTTCATCGCGGTATCTTGCGCTTCGCGATATTTTCCGCTGTGACCATTACTTGCATTTTTCATGCATTTTATCGCGCTATCTTGCGCACCTCATCGCACTGTTTTCTGCACAATACTTGCATTTTCCATGCATTTTATGGCGCTATGTTGCTTACCTCATCGCACTGTTTTCTGCACATTACTTGCATTTTGCATGAATTTTATCGCACTATCTTGCGCACCTCACCGCACTGTTTTCTGCACATTACTTGCATTTTCCATGCATTTTATCGCGCTGTCATGCGCACCTCATCGCACTGTTTTCTGCACATTACTTGCATTTTGCATGCATTTTATCGCGCTATCTTGCGCACCTCACCGCACTGTTTTCTGCACATTACTTGCATTTTGCATGCATTTTATTGCGCTATCGTGCGCACCTCATCGCACTGTTTTCTGCAAATTACTTGCATTTTGCATACATTTTATCGCGCTATCTTGCGCATCGCGCTATTTTGCGCTGTGACCATTACTTGCATTTTGCATGCATTTTGTCGCGCTATCTTGCGCACCTCATTGCACTGTTTTCTGCACATTACTTGCATTTTGCATGTATTTTGTTGCGCTATCTTGCGCACCTCATCGCACTTTTTTCGGCACATTACTTGCATTTTCCATGCATTTTATCGCGCTATCTTGCGCATCTCATCGCACTGTTTTCTGCACATTACTTGCATTTTGCATGCATTTTATCGCGCTATCTTGCGCATCGCGCTATTTTGCGCTTTGACCATTACTTGCACTATGCATGGATTTTATCGCGCTATCTTGCGCACCACATTGCACTGTTTTCTGCACATTACTTGCATTTTCCATGCATTTTATCGCGCTATCTTGCGCACCTTATCACACAGTTTTCTGCACATGACTTGCATTTTCCATGCATTTTATCGCGCTATCTTGCGCACCTCATCGCAAAGTTTTCTCCACATTACTTGCATTTTGCATGCATTTTATCGCGGTATCTTGCGCATCGCGATATTTTCCGCTGTGACCGTTACTTGCATTTTGCATGCATTTTGTCGCGATGTCTTGCGCACCTCATCGCACTGTTTTCTGCACATTACTTGCATTTCGCATGCATTTTATCGCGCTATATTGCGCACCTCATCGTACTGTTTTCTGCACATTACTTGCATTTAGCATGCATTTTATCGCGCTATCTTGCGCAGCGCGCTATCTTGCGCTGTGACCATTAGTTGCACTTTGCAGGCATTTGTCGCGCTATCTTGCGCACCTCATTGCACTGTTTTCTGCACATTACTTGCATTTTCCAAGCATTTTATCGCGCTATCTTGCGCACCTCATGACACTGTTTTCTGCACATTACTTGCATTTTCCAAGCATTTTATCGCGCTGTCTTGCGCACCTCATCGCACTGTTTTCTGCACATTACTTGCATTTTGCAAGCATTTTATCGCCTATCTTGCGCACCTCATCGCACTGTGTTCTGCACATTACTTGCATTTTGCATGCATTTTATCGCGCTATCTTGTGCATCGTGCTATCTTGCGTAGTGACCATTACTTGCATTTTGCATGCATTTTGTCGCGCTATCTTGCGCACCTCATCGCACTGTTTTCTGCACATTACTTGCATTTAGCATGCATTTTATCACGCTATCTTGCGCATCGCGCTATTTTGCGCTGTGACCATTACTTGCATTTTGCATGCATTTTGTCGCGCTATCTTGCGCACCTCATTGCACTGTTTTCTGCTCGTTACTTGCATTTTGCATGTATTTTGTCGCGCTATCTTGCGCAACTCATCGCACTTTTTTCGGCACATTACTTGCATTTTGCATGCATTTTATCGCTGTATCTTGCGCAACTCATCGCACTGTTTTCTGTACATTACTTGCATTTTGCATTCATTTTATCGCGCTATCCTGCGCATCACGCTATTTTGCGTTGTGACCATTACTTGCATTTTGCATGCATTTTATCGCGCTATCTTGCGCACCTCATCGCACTGTTTTCTGCACATTACTTGCATTTTCCATGCACTTTGTCGCGCTATCTTGCGCACCTCATCGCACTGTTTTCTCCACATTACTTGCATTTTGCATGCATTTTATCGCGGTATCTTGCGCTTCGCGATATTTTCCGCTGTGACCATTACTTGCATTTTTCATGCATTTTATCGCGCTATCTTGCGCACCTCATCGCACTGTTTTCTGCACATTACTTGCATTTTCCATGCATTTTATGGCGCTATGTTGCGCACCTCATTGCACTGTTTTCTGCACATTACTTGCATTTTGCATGAATTTTATCGCACTATCTTGCGCACCTCACCGCACTGTTTTCTGCACATTACTTGCATTTTCCATGCATTTTATCGCGCTGTCATGCGCACCTCATCGCACTGTTTTCTGCACATTACTTGCATTTTGCATGCATTTTATCGCGCTATCATGCGCACCTCACCGCACTGTTTTCTGCACATTACTTGCATTTTGCATGCATTTTGTCGCGCTATCTTGTGCACCTCATCGCACTGTTTTCTGCACATTACTTGCATTTAGCATGCATTTTATCACGCTATCTTGCGCATCGCGCTATTTTGCGCTGTGACCATTACTTGCATTTTGCATGCATTTTGTCGCGCTATCTTGCGCACCTCATTGCACTGTTTTCTGCTCGTTACTTGCATTTTGCATGTATTTTGTCGCGCTATCTTGCGCACCTCATCGCACTTTTTTCGGCACATTACTTGCATTTTGCATGCATTTTATCGCTGTATCTTGCGCAACTCATCGCACTGTTTTCTGTACATTACTTGCATTTTGCATTCATTTTATCGCGCTATCCTGCGCATCACGCTATTTTGCGTTGTGACCATTACTTGCATTTTGCATGCATTTTATCGCGCTATCTTGCGCACCTCATCGCACTGTTTTCTGCACATTACTTGCATTTTCCATGCACTTTGTCGCGCTATCTTGCGCACCTCATCGCACTGTTTTCTCCACATTACTTGCATTTTGCATGCATTTTATGGCGGTATCTTGCGCTTCGCGATATTTTCCGCTGTGACCATTACTTGCATTTTTCATGCATTTTATCGCGCTATCTTGCGCACCTCATCGCACTGTTTTCTGCACATTACTTGCATTTTCCATGCATTTTATGGCGCTATGTTGCGCACCTCATTGCACTGTTTTCTGCACATTACTTGCATTTTGCATGAATTTTATCGCACTATCTTGCGCACCTCACCGCACTGTTTTCTGCACATTACTTGCATTTTCCATGCATTTTATCGCGCTGTCATGCGCACCTCATCGCACTGTTTTCTGCACATTACTTGCATTTTGCATGCATTTTATCGCGCTATCATGCGCACCTCACCGCACTGTTTTCTGCACATTACTTGCATTTTGCATGCATTTTATTGCGCTATCGTGCGCACCTCATCGCACTGTTTTCTGCAAATTACTTGCATTTTGCATACATTTTATCGCGCTATCTTGCGCATCGCGCTATTTTGCGCTGTGACCATTACTTGCATTTTGCATGCATTTTGTCGCGCTATCTTGCGCACCTCATTGCACTGTTTTCTGCACATTACTTGCATTTTGCATGTATTTTGTTGCGCTATCTTGCGCACCTCATCGCACTTTTTTCGGCACATTACTTGCATTTTGCATGCATTTTATCGCGCTATCTTGCGCATCTCATCGCACTGTTTTCTGCACATTACTTGCATTTTGCGTGCATTTTATCGCGCTATCTTGCGCATCGCGCTATTTTGCGCTGTGACCATTACTTGCATTTTGCATGCATTTTGTCGCGCTATCTTGCGCACCTCATTGCACTGTTTTCTGCACATTACTTGCATTTTGCATGTATTTTGTTGCGCTATCTTGCGCACCTCATCGCACTTTTTTCGGCACATTACTTGCATTTTGCATGCATTTTATTGCGCTATGTTGCGCATCTCATCGCACTGTTTTCTGCACATTACTTGCATTTTGCATGCATTTTATCGCGCTATCTTGCGCATCGCGCTATTTTGCGCTTTGACCATTACTTGCATTATGCATGCATTTTATCGCGCTATCTTGCGCACCACATTGCACTGTTTTCTGCACATTACTTGCATTTTCCATGCATTTTATCGCGCTATCTTGCGCACCTCATCGCACAGTTTTCTGCACATGACTTGCATTTTCCATGCATTTTATCGTGCTATCTTGCGCACCTCATCGCGAAGTTTTCTCCATATTACTTGCATTTTGCATGCATTTTATCGCGGTATCTTGCGCATCGCGATATTTTCCGCTGTGACCGTTACTTGCATTTTGCAGGCATTTTGTCGCGCTGTCTTGCGCACCTCATCGCACTGTTTTCTGCACATTACTTGCATTTCGCATGCATTTTATCGCGCTATCTTGCGCACCTCATCGTACTGTTTTCTGCACATTACTTGCATTTAGCATGCATTTTATCGCTCTATCTTGCGCAGCGCGCTATCTTGCGCTGTGACCATTAGTTGCATTTTGCAGGCATTTTATCACGCTATCTTGCGCACCTCATCGCACTGTTTTCTGCACGTTACTTGCATTTTCCAAGCATTTTATCGCGCTGTCTTGCGCACCTCATCGCACTGTTTTCTGCACATTACTTGCATTTTGCAAGCATTTTATCGCCTATCTTGCGCACCTCATCGCACTGTGTTCTGCACATTAGTTGCATTTTGCATGCATTTTATCACGCTATCTTGTGCATCGCGCTATCTTGCGCAGTGACCATTACTGGCATTTTGCATGCATTTTGTCGCGCTATCTTGCGCACCTCATCGCACTGTTTTCTGCACATTACTTGCATTTTGCATGCATTTTGTCGCGCTATCTGGCGCACCTCATCGCACTTTTTTCGGCCCAATACTTGCATTTTGCATGCATTTTATCGCGCGATCTTGCGCACCTCATCGCACTGTTTTCTGCACATTACTTGCATTTTGCATGCATTTTCTTGTGCTATCTTGCGCACCTCATCGCACTGTTTTCTGCCCATTACTTGCATTTGGCATGCATTTTATAAAGCTATCTTGCGCATCGCGCTATTTTGTGCTGTGACCAATACTTACATTTTGCATGCATTTTATCGCGCTATCTTGCGCATCTCATCGCACTGTTTTCTGCACATTACTTGTATTTTGCATGCATTTTATCGCGCTATCTTGCGCACCTCATCGCACAATTTTCTGCACATTACTTGCATTTAGCATGCATTTTATCACGCTATCTTGCGCATCGCGCTATTTTGCGCTGTGACCATTACTTGCATTTTGCATGCATTTTGTCGCGCTATCTTGCGCACCTCATTGCACTGTTTTCTGCTCATTACTTGCATTTTGCATGTATTTTGTCGCGCTATCTTGCGCACCTCATCGCACTTTTTTCGGCACATTACTTGCATTTTGCATGCATTTTATCGCTGTATCTTGCGCAACTCATCGCACTGTTTTCTGTACATTACTTGCATTTTGCAAGCATTTTATCGCGCTATCTTGCGCATCGCGCTATTTTGCGTTGTGACCATTACTTGCATTTTGCATGCATTTTATCGCGCTATCTTGCGCACCTCATCGCACTGTTTTCTGCACATTACTTGCATTTTCCATGCACTTTGTCGCGCTATCTTGCGCACCTCATCGCATTGTTTTCTCCACATTACTTGCATTTTGCATGCATTTTATCGCGGTATCTTGCGCATCGCGATATTTTCCGCTGTGACCATTACTTGCATTTTTCATGCATTTTATCGCGCTATCTTGCGCACCTCATCGCACTGTTTTCTGCACATTACTTGCATTTTCCATGCATTTTATCGCGCTATCTTGCGCACGTCATCGCACTATTTTCTGCACATTACTTGCATTTTGCATGAATTTTATCGCGCTATCTTACGCACCTCACCGCACTGTTTTCTGCACATTACTTGCATTTTCCATGCATTTTATCGCGCTATCTTGCGTACCTCATCGCACTGTTTTCTGCACATTACTTGCATTTTGCATGCTCTTTATCGCGCTATCTTGCGCACCTCACCGCGCTGTTTTCTGCACATTACTTGCATTTTGCATGCATTTTATCGTGCTATCTTGCGCACCTCATCGCACTGTTTTCTGCACATTACTTGCATTTTGCATGCATTTTATTGCGCTATCTTGCGCACCTCATCGCACTGTTTTCTGCAAATTATTTGCATTTTGCATGCATTTTATCGCGCTATCTTGCGCAACGCGCTATTTTGCGCTGTGACCATTACTTGCATTTTGCATGCATTTTGTCGCGCTATCTTGCGCACCTCATCGCACTGTTTTCTGCACATTACTTGCATTTTGCATGTATTTTGTTGCGCTATCTTGCGCACCTCATCGCACTTTTTTCGGCACATTACTTGCATTTTGCATGCATTTTATCGCGCTATCTTTCGTATCGCGCTATTTTGCGCTTTGACCATTACTTGCAATATGTATGCATTTTATCGCGCTATCTTGCGCCCCACATTGCACTGTTTTCTGCACATTACTTGCATTTTCCAAGCATTTTATCGCGCTATCTTGCGCACCTCACCGCACTGTTTTCTGCACATTACTTGCATTTTCCATGCATTTTATCGCGCTATCTTGCGCACGTCATCGCCCTGTTTTCTGCACATTACTTGCATTTTGCATGCATTTTATCGCGCTATCTTGCGCACCTCATCGCACTGTTTTCTGCACATTACTTGCATTTTGCATGCATTTTATCGCGCTATCTTGCGCACCTCATCGCACTGTTTTCTGCACATTACTTGCATTTTGCATGCGTTTTATCGCGCTATCTTGCGCATCGCGCTATTTTGCGCTGCGTCCATTTCTTGCATTTTACATGCATTTTGTCGCGCTATCTTGCGCATCTCATCGCACTGTTTTCGGCACATTACTTGCATTTTGCATGCATTTTGTCGCGCTATCTTGCGCACCTTATCGCACTTTTTTCGGCACATTACTTGCATTTTGCATGCACTTTATCGCGTTATCTTGCGCACCTCATCGCACTATTTTCTGCCCATTACTTGCATTTTGCATGCATTTTATCGCGCTATCTTCTGCATCGCGCTATTTTGCGCTGTGCCCATTACTTGCATTTTGCATGCACTTTGTCGTGCTATCTTGCGCACCTCATTGCACTGTTTTCTGCACATTACCTGCATTTTGCATGTATTTTGTCCCCCTATCTTGCGCACCTCATCGCACTTTTTTCGGCACATTACTTGCATTTTGAATGCATTTTATCGCGCTATCTTGCGCACCTCATCGCACTGTTTTCTGCACATTACTTGCATTTTGCATGCATTTTATCGCGCTATCCTGCATATCGCGCTATTTTGCGCTGTGACCATTACTTGCATTTTGCATGCATTTTATCGCGCTATCTTGCGCATCTCATCGCACTGTTTTCTCCACATTACTTGCATTTTGCATGTATTTTATCGCGGTATCTTGCGCAACGCGATATTTTACGCTGTGACCATTACATGCATTTTGCATGCGTTTTGTCGCGCTATCTTGCGCACCTCATCGCACTGTTTTCTGCACATTACTCACATTTCGCATGCATTTTATCGCGCTATCTTGCGCACCTCATCGCACTATTTTATGCACATTACTTGCATTTAACATGCATTTTATCGCGCTATCTTGCGCATCGCGCTATCTTGCGCTGTGACCATTACTTGCATTTTGCAGGCATTTTATCGCGCTATCTTGCGCACCTCATCGCATTGTTCTCTGCACATTACTTGCATTTTCCATGCATTTTATCGCGCTATCTTGCGCACCTCATCGCACTATTTTCTGCACATTACTTGCATTTTGCATGCATTTTATCGCGCTATCTTGCGCACCTCATCGCACAGTTTTCTGCACATGACTTGCATTTTCCATGCATTTTATCGTGCTATCTTGCGCACCTCATCGCGAAGTTTTCTCCATATTACTTGCATTTTGCATGCATTTTATCGCGGTATCTTGCGCATCGCGATATTTTCCGCTGTGACCGTTACTTGCATTTTGCAGGCATTTTGTCGCGCTGTCTTGCGCACCTCATCGCACTGTTTTCTGCACATTACTTGCATTTCGCATGCATTTTATCGCGCTATCTTGCGCACCTCATCGTACTGTTTTCTGCACATTACTTGCATTTAGCATGCATTTTATCGCTCTATCTTGCGCAGCGCGCTATCTTGCGCTGTGACCATTAGTTGCATTTTGCAGGCATTTTATCACGCTATCTTGCGCACCTCATCGCACTGTTTTCTGCACGTTACTTGCATTTTCCAAGCATTTTATCGCGCTGTCTTGCGCACCTCATCGCACTGTTTTCTGCACATTACTTGCATTTTGCAAGCATTTTATCGCCTATCTTGCGCACCTCATCGCACTGTGTTCTGCACATTAGTTGCATTTTGCATGCATTTTATCACGCTATCTTGTGCATCGCGCTATCTTGCGCAGTGACCATTACTGGCATTTTGCATGCATTTTGTCGCGCTATCTTGCGCACCTCATCGCACTGTTTTCTGCACATTACTTGCATTTTGCATGCATTTTGTCGCGCTATCTGGCGCACCTCATCGCACTTTTTTCGGCCCAATACTTGCATTTTGCATGCATTTTATCGCGCGATCTTGCGCACCTCATCGCACTGTTTTCTGCACATTACTTGCATTTTGCATGCATTTTCTTGTGCTATCTTGCGCACCTCATCGCACTGTTTTCTGCCCATTACTTGCATTTGGCATGCATTTTATAAAGCTATCTTGCGCATCGCGCTATTTTGTGCTGTGACCAATACTTACATTTTGCATGCATTTTATCGCGCTATCTTGCGCATCTCATCGCACTGTTTTCTGCACATTAGTTGTATTTTGCATGCATTTTATCGCGCTATCTTGCGCACCTCATCGCACAATTTTCTGCACATTACTTGCATTTAGCATGCATTTTATCACGCTATCTTGCGCATCGCGCTATTTTGCGCTGTGACCATTACTTGCATTTTGCATGCATTTTGTCGCGCTATCTTGCGCACCTCATTGCACTGTTTTCTGCTCATTACTTGCATTTTGCATGTATTTTGTCGCGCTATCTTGCGCACCTCATCGCACTTTTTTCGGCACATTACTTGCATTTTGCATGCATTTTATCGCTGTATCTTGCGCAACTCATCGCACTGTTTTCTGTACATTACTTGCATTTTGCATGCATTTTATCGCGCTATCTTGCGCATCGCGCTATTTTGCGTTGTGACCATTACTTGCATTTTGCATGCATTTTATCGCGCTATCTTGCGCACCTCATCGCACTGTTTTCTGCACATTACTTGCATTTTCCATGCACTTTGTCGCGCTATCTTGCGCACCTCATCGCATTGTTTTCTCCACATTACTTGCATTTTGCATGCATTTTATCGCGGTATCTTGCGCATCGCGATATTTTCCGCTGTGACCATTACTTGCATTTTTCATGCATTTTATCGCGCTATCTTGCGCACCTCATCGCACTGTTTTCTGCACATTACTTGCATTTTCCATGCATTTTATCGCGCTATCTTGCGCACGTCATCGCACTATTTTCTGCACATTACTTGCATTTTGCATGAATTTTATCGCGCTATCTTACGCACCTCACCGCACTGTTTTCTGCACATTACCTGCATTTTCCATGCATTTTATCGCGCTATCTTGCGTACCTCATCGCACTGTTTTCTGCACATTACTTGCATTTTGCATGCTCTTTATCGCGCTATCTTGCGCACCTCACCGCGCTGTTTTCTGCACATTACTTGCATTTTGCATGCATTTTATCGTGCTATCTTGCGCACCTCATCGCACTGTTTTCTGCACATTACTTGCATTTTGCATGCATTTTATTGCGCTATCTTGCGCACCTCATCGCACTGTTTTCTGCAAATTATTTGCATTTTGCATGCATTTTATCGCGCTATCTTGCGCAACGCGCTATTTTGCGCTGTGACCATTACTTGCATTTTGCATGCATTTTGTCGCGCTATCTTGCGCACCTCATCGCACTGTTTTCTGCACATTACTTGCATTTTGCATGTATTTTGTTGCGCTATCTTGCGCACCTCATCGCACTTTTTTCGGCACATTACTTGCATTTTGCATGCATTTTATCGCGCTATCTTTCGTATCGCGCTATTTTGCGCTTTGACCATTACTTGCAATATGTATGCATTTTATCGCGCTATCTTGCGCCCCACATTGCACTGTTTTCTGCACATTACTTGCATTTTCCAAGCATTTTATCGCGCTATCTTGCGCACCTCACCGCACTGTTTTCTGCACATTACTTGCATTTTCCATGCATTTTATCGCGCTATCTTGCGCACGTCATCGCCCTGTTTTCTGCACATTACTTGCATTTTGCATGCATTTTATCGCGCTATCTTGCGCACCTCATCGCACTGTTTTCTGCACATTACTTGCATTTTGCATGCATTTTATCGCGCTATCTTGCGCACCTCATCGCACTGTTTTCTGCACATTACTTGCATTTTGCATGCGTTTTATCGCGCTATCTTGCGCATCGCGCTATTTTGCGCTGCGTCCATTTCTTGCATTTTACATGCATTTTGTCGCGCTATCTTGCGCATCTCATCGCACTGTTTTCGGCACATTACTTGCATTTTGCATGCATTTTGTCGCGCTATCTTGCGCACCTTATCGCACTTTTTTCGGCACATTACTTGCATTTTGCATGCACTTTATCGCGTTATCTTGCGCACCTCATCGCACTATTTTCTGCCCATTACTTGCATTTTGCATGCATTTTATCGCGCTATCTTCTGCATCGCGCTATTTTGCGCTGTGCCCATTACTTGCATTTTGCATGCACTTTGTCGTGCTATCTTGCGCACCTCATTGCACTGTTTTCTGCACATTACCTGCATTTTGCATGTATTTTGTCCCCCTATCTTGCGCACCTCATCGCACTTTTTTCGGCACATTACTTGCATTTTGAATGCATTTTATCGCGCTATCTTGCGCACCTCATCGCACTGTTTTCTGCACATTACTTGCATTTTGCATGCATTTTATCGCGCTATCTTGCATATCGCGCTATTTTGCGCTGTGACCATTACTTGCATTTTGCATGCATTTTATCGCGCTATCTTGCGCATCTCATCGCACTGTTTTCTCCACATTACTTGCATTTTGCATGTATTTTATCGCGGTATCTTGCGCAACGCGATATTTTGCGCTGTGACCATTACATGCATTTTGCATGCGTTTTGTCGCGCTATCTTGCGCACCTCATCGCACTGTTTTCTGCACATTACTCACATTTCGCATGCATTTTATCGCGCTATCTTGCGCACCTCATCGCACTATTTTATGCACATTACTTGCATTTAACATGCATTTTATCGCGCTATCTTGCGCATCGCGCTATCTTGCGCTGTGACCATTACTTGCATTTTGCAGGCATTTTATCGCGCTATCTTGCGCACCTCATCGCATTGTTCTCTGCACATTACTTGCATTTTCCATGCATTTTATCGCGCTATCTTGCGCACCTCATCGCACTATTTTCTGCACATTACTTGCATTTTGCATGCATTTTATCGCGCTATCTTGCGCACCTCACCGCACTATTTTCTGCACATTACTTGCATTTTCCATGCATTTTATCGCGCTATCTTGCGCACTCATCGCACTGTTTTCTGCACAATACTTGCATTTTGCATCCATTTTATCGCGCTATCTTGCGCACCGCATCGCACTGTTTTCTGCACATTAGTTGCATTTTGCATGCATTTTATCGCGCTATCTTGCGCATCGCGCTATTTTGTGCTGTGACCATTACTTGGAATTTGAATGCATTTTGTCGCGCTGTCTTGCGCACCTCATTGCACTGTTTTCTGCACATTACTTGCATTTTGCATGTATTTTGTCGCGCTATCTTGCGCACCTCATCGCACTTTTTTCGGCACATTACTGGCATTTTGCATGCATTTTGTCGCGCTATCTTGCGCACCTCATCGCACTGTTTCTGCACATTACATGCATTTTGCTTGCATTTTATCGCGCTATCTTGCGCACCTCATCGCATTGTTTTCTCCACATTACTTGCATTTTGCATGTATTTTATCGCGCTATCTTGTGCACCTCATCGCACTGTTTTCTGCACATTACTTGCATTTTCCATGCATTTTATCGCGCTATCTTGCGCACCTCATCGCACTGTTTTCTGCACAATACTTGCATTTTGCATGCATTTTATCGCGCTATCTTGCGCATCTCATCGCACTGTTTTCGGCACATTACTTGCATTTTGCATGCATTTTGTCGCGCTATCTTGCGCATCTCATCGCACTGTTTTCGGCACATTACTTGCATTTTGCATGCATTTTGTCGCGCTATCTTGCGCACCTTATCGCACTTTTTTTGGCACATTACTTGCATTTTGCATGCATTTTATCGCGCTATCTTGCGCACCTCATCGCGCTATTTTCTGCCCATTACTTGCATTTTGCATGCATTTTATCGCGCTATCTTCTGCATCGCGCTATTTTGCGCTGTGCCCATTACTTGCATTTTGCATGCACTTTGTCGTGCTATCTTGCGCATCTCATTGCACTGTTTTCTGTACATTACTTGCATTTTGAATGCATTTTATCGCGCTATCTTGCGCACCTCATCGCACTGTTTTCTGCACATTACTTGCATTTTGCATGCATTTTATCGCGCTATCTTGCATATCGCGCTATTTTGCGCTGTGACCATTACTTGCATTTTGCATGCATTTTATCGCGCTATCTTGCGCATCTCATCGCACTGTTTTCTCCACATTACTTGCATTTTGCGTACATTTTATCGCGCTATCTTGCGCATCGCGCTATTTTGCGCTTTAACCATTACTTGCATTATGCATGCATTTTATCGCGCTATCTTGCGCACCACATTGCACTGTTTTCTGCACATTACTTGCGTTTTCCATGCATTTTGTCGCGCTATCTTGCGCACCTCATCGCACAGTTTTCTGCACATGACTTGCATTTTCCATGCATTTTATCGCGCTATCTTGCGCACCTCATCGCAAAGTTTTCTCCACATTACTTGCATTTTGTATGCATTTTATCGCGGTATCTTGCGCATCGCGATATTATCCGCTGTGACCGTTACTTGCATTTTGCGTGCATTTTGTCGCGATGTCTTGCGCACCTCATCGTACTGTTTTCTGCACATTACTTGCATTTCGCATGCATTTTCTCGCGCTATCTTGCGCACCTCATCGTACTGTTTTCTGCACATTACTTGCATTTAGCATGCATTTTATCGCGCTATCTTGCGCTGTGACCATTAGTTGCATTTTGCAGGCATTTGTCGCGCTATCTTGTGCACCTCATCGCACTGTTTTCTGCACGTTACTTGCATTTTCCAAGCATTTTATCGCGCTGTCTTGTGCACCTCATCGCACTGTTTTCTGCACATTACTTGCATTTTGCAAGCATTTTATCGCCTATCTTGCGCACCTCATCGCACGGTGTTCTGCACATTACTTGCATTTTGCATGCATTTTGTCGCGCTATCTTGCGCACCTCATCGCACTGTTTTCTGCACATTACTTGCATTTAGCATGCATTTTATCACGCTATCTTGCGCATCGCACTATTTTGCGCTGTGACCATTACTTGCATTTTGCATGCATTTTGTCGCGCTATCTTGCGCACCTCATTGCACTGTTTTCTGCTCCTTACCTGCATTTTGCATGTATTTTGTCGCGCTATCTTGCGCACCTCATCGCACTTTTTTCGGCACATTACTTGCATTTTGCATGCATTTTATCGCTGTATCTTGCGCAACTCATCGCACTGTTTTCTGTACATTACTTGCATTTTGCATTCATTTTATCGCGCTATCTTGCGCATCACGCTATTTTGCGTTGTGACCATTACTTGTATTTTGTATGCATTTTATCGCGCTATCTTGCGCACCTCATCGCACTGTTTTCTGCACATTACTTGCATTTTCCATGCACTTTGTCGCGCTATCTTGCGCACCTCATCGCACTGTTTTCTCCACATTACTTGCATTTTGCATGCATTTTGTCGCGGCATCTTGCGCTTCGCGATATTTTCCGCTGTGACCATTACTTGCATTTTTCATGCATTTTATCGCGCTATCTTGCGCAGCTCATCGCACTGTTTTCTGCACATTACTTGAATTTTCCATGCATTTTATGGCGCTATGTTGCGCACCTCATCGCACTGTTTTCTGCACATTACTTGCATTTTGCATGAATTTTATCGCACTATCTTGGGCACCTCACCGCACTGTTTTCTGCACATTACTTGCATTTTCCATGCATTTTATCGCGCTGTCATGCGCACCTCATCGCACTGTTTTTTGCACATTACTTGCATTTTGCATGCATTTTATCGCGCTATCTTGCGCACCTCACCGCAGTGTTTTCTGCACATTACTTGCATTTTGCATGCATTTTATTGCGCTATCGTGCGCAGCTCACCGCACTGTTTTCTGCAAATTACTTGCGTTTTGCATACATTTTATCGCGCTATCTTGCGCATCGCGCTATTTTGCGCTGTGACCATTACTTGCATTTTGCATGCATTTTGTCGCGCTATCTTGCGCACCTCATTGCACTGTTTTCTGCACATTACTTGCATTTTGCATGTATTTTGTTGCGCTATCTTGCGCACCTCATCGCACTTTTTTCGGCACATTACTTGCATTTTGCATGCATTTTATTGCGCTATCTTGCGCATCTCATCGCACTGTTTTCTGCACATTACTTGCATTTTGCATGCATTTTATCGCGCTATCTTGCGCATCGCGCTATTTTGCGCTTTGACCATTACTTGCATTATGTATGCATTTTATCGCGCTATCTTGCGCACCACATTGCACTGTTTTCTGCACATTACTTGCATTTTCCATGCATTTTATCGCGCTATCTTGCGCACCTCATCGCACAGTTTTCTGCACATGACTTGCATTTTCCATGCATTTTATCGCGCTATCTTGCACACCTCATCGCAAAGTTTTCTCCACATTACTTGCATTTAGCAAGCATTTTATCGCGGTATCTTGCGCATCGCGATATTTTCCGCTGTGACCGTTACTTGCATTTTGCATGCATTTTGTGCGATGTCTTGCGCACCTCATCGCACTGTTTTCTGCACATTACTTGCATTTCGCATGCATTTTATCGCGCTGTCTTGCGCACCTCATCGTACTGTTTTCTGCACATTACTTGCATTTAGCATGCATTTTATCGCGCTATCTTGCGCAACGCGCTATCTTGCGCTGTGACCATTAGTTGCATTTTGCAGGCATTTGTCGCGCTATCTTGCGCACCTCATCGCACTGTTTTCTGCACATTACTTGCATTTTCCAAGCATTTTATCGCGCTGTCTTGCGCACCTCATCGCACTGTTTTCTGCACATTACTTGCATTTTGCAAGCATTTTATCGCCTATCTTGCGCACCTCATCGCACTGTGTTCTGCACATTACTTGCATTTTGCATGCATTTTATCGCGCTATCTTGTGCATCGCGCTATCTTGCGCAGTGACCATTACTTGCATTTTGCATGCATTTTGTCGCGCTATCTTGTGCACCTCATCGCACAGTTTTCTGCACATTACTTGCATTTAGCATGCATTTTATCACGCTATCTTGCGCATCGCGCTATTTTGCGCTGTGACCATTACTTGCATTTTGCATGCATTTTGTCGCGCTATCTTGCGCACCTCATTGCACTGTTTTCTGCTCATTACTTGCATTTTGCATGTATTTTGTCGCGCTATCTTGCGCATCTCATCGCACTTTTTTCGGCACATTACTTGTATTTTGCATGCATTTTATCGCTGTATCTTGCGCAACTCATCGCACTGTTTTCTGTACATTACTTGCATTTTGCATTCATTTTATCGCGCTATCTTGCGCATCACGCTATTTTGCGTTGTGACCATTACTTGCATTTTGCATGCATTTTATCGCGCTATCTTGCGCATCTCATCGCACTGTTTTCTGCACATTACTTGCATTTTGCATGCATTTTATCGCGCTATCTTGCGCATCGCGCTATTTTGCGCTTTGACCATTACTTGCATTATGCATGCATTTTATCGCGCTATCTTGCGCACAACATTGCACTGTTTTCTGCACATTACTTGCATTTTCCATGCATTTTATCGCGCTATCTTGCGCACCTCATCCCACAGTTTTCTGCACATGACTTGCATTTTCCATGCATTTTATCGCGCTATCTTGCGCACCTCATCGCAAAGTTTTCTCCACATTACTTGCATTTTGCATGCATTTTATCGCGGTATCTTGCGCATCGCGATATTTTCCGCTGTGACCGTTACTTGCATTTTGCATGCATTTTGTCGCGATGTCTTGCGCACCTCATCGCACTGTTTTCTGCACATTACTTGCATTTCGCCTGAATTTTATCACGTTCTCTTGCGCACCTCATCGTACTGTTTTCTGCACATTACTTGCATTTAGCATGCATTTTATCGCGCTATCTTGCGCAGCGCGCTATCTTGCGCTGTGACCATTAGTTGCATTTTGCAGGCATTTGTCGCGCTATCTTGCGCACCTCATCGCACTGTTTTCTGCACATTACTTGCATTTTCCAAGCATTTTATCGCGCTGTCTTGCGCACCTCATCGCACAGTTTTCTGCACATTACTTGCATTTTGCAAGCATTTTATCGCCTATCTTGCGCACCTCATCGCACTGTGTTCTGCACATTACTTGCATTTTGCATGCATTTTATCGCGCTATCTTGTGCGTCGCGCTATCTTGCGCAGTGACCATTACCTGCATTTTGCACGCATTTTGTCGCGCTATCTTGCGCACCTCATCGCACTGTTTTCTGCACATTACTTGCATTTAGAATGCATTTTATCACGCTATCTTGCGCATCGCGCTATTTTACGCTGTGACCATTACTTGCATTTTGCATGCATTTTGTCGCGCTATCTTGCGCACCTCATTGCACTGTTTTCTGCTCATTACCTGCATTTTGCATGTATTTTGTCGCGCTATCTTGCGCACCTCATCGCACTTTTTTCGGCACATTACTTGCATTTTGCATGCATTTTATCGCTGTATCTTGCGTAACTCATCGCACTGTTTTCTGTACATTACTTGCATTTTGCATTCATTTTATCGCGCTATCTTGCGCATCACGCTATTTTGCGTTCTGACCATTACTTGCATTTTGCATGCATTTTATCGCGCTATCTTGCGCACCTCATCGCATTGTTTTCTGCACATTACTTGCATTTTCCATGCACTTTGTCGCGCTATCTTGCGCACCTCATCGCACTGTTTTCTCCACATTACTTCCATTTTGCATGCATTTTATCGCGGTATCTTGCGCTTCGCAATATTTTCCGCTGTGACCATTACTTGCATTTTTCATGCATTTTATCGCGCTATCTTGCGCACCTCATCGCACTGTTTTCTGCACATTACTTGCATTTTGCATGCATTTTATCGCGCTATCTTGCATACCTCATTGCACTGTTTTCTGCACATTACTTGCATTTTGCATGCATTTTATCGCGCTATCTTGCACATCGCGCTATTTTGCGCAGTGACCATTACTTGCATTTTGCATGCATTTTGTCGCGCTATCTTGCGCACCTCATCGCACTGTTTTCTGCACATTACTTGCATTTCGCATGCATTTTATCGCGCTATCTTGCGCACCTCATCGCACTTTTTTCTGCACATTACTTGCATTTTGCATGTATTTTATCGGGCTATTTTGCGCTGTGACCATTACTTGCATTTTCCACGGATTTTAACGCGCTATCTTGCGCACCTCATCGCACTGTTTTCTGCACATTACTTGCATTTTGCATGCATTTTGTCTCGCTATCTTGCGCATCGCGCTATTTTGCGCTGTGACCATTACTTACATTTTGCATGCACTTTATCGCGCTATCTGGCGCTCCTCATCGCACTGTTTTCTGCACATTACTTGCATTTTGCATGTATTTTGTCGCGCTATCTTGCGCACCTCATCGCACTTTTTTCGGCACATTACTGGCATTTTGCATGCATTTTGTCGCGCTATCTTGCGCACCTCATCGCACTGTTTTCTGCACATTACATGCATTTTGCTTGCATTTTATCGCGCTATCTTGCGCACCTCATCGCATTGTTTTCTCCACATTACGTGCATTTTGCATGTATTTTTTCGCGCTATCTTGTGCACCTCATCGCACTGTTTTCTGCACATTACTTGCATTTTCCATGCATTTTATCGCGCTATCTTGCGCACCTCATCGCACTGTTTTCTGCACAATACTTGCATTTTGCATGCATTTTATCGCGCTATCTTGCGCACCTCATCGCACTGTTTCCCGTACATTACTTACATTTTGCATGCATTTTATCGCGCTATCTTGCGCACCTCATCGCACTGTTTTCCGGACATTACTTGCATTTTGCATGCATTTTATCGCGCTATCTTGCGCATCGCGCTATCTTGCGCAACGCGCTATTTTGCGCTGTGACCATTACTTGCATTTTGCATGCATTTTGTCGCGCTATCTTGCGCACCTCATCGCACTTTTTTCGGCACATTACTTGCATTTTGCATGCATTTTATCGCTCTATCTTGCGCACCTCATCGCACTGTTTTCTGTACATTACTTGCATTTTGCATGCGTTTTCTCGCGCTATCTTGCGCACCTCATCGCACTGTTTTCTGCACATTACTTGCACTTTGACTGCATTTTATCACGCTATCTTGTGCATCGCGCTATTTTTCGCTGTGACCATTACTTACATTTTGCATGCATTTTATCGCGCTATCTTGCGCACCTCATCGCACTATTTTCTGCACATTACATGCATTTTGCATGCATTTTATCGCGCTATCTTGCGCACCTCATCGCACTATTTTTTGCACATTACTTGCATTTTGCATGCATTTTATCGCGCTATCTTGCGCACCTCATCGCACTTTTTTCGGCACATTACTTGCATTTTGCATGCATTTTATCGCGCTATGTTGCGCACCTCATCGCACTGTTTTCTGCACATTACTTGCATTTTGCATGCATTTTGTCGCGCTATCCTGCGCACCTCATCACACTTTTTTCGGCACATTACTTGCATTTTGCATGCATTTTATCGCCTATCTTGCGCACCTCATCGCATTGTGTTCTGCACATTACTTGCATTTTGCATGCATTTTATCGCGCTATCTTGTGCATCGCGCTATCTTGCGCAGTGACCATTACTTGCATTTTGCATGCATTTTGTCGCGCTATCTTGCGCACCTCATCGCACTGTTTTCTACACATTACTTGCATTTAGCATGCATTTTATCACGCTATCTTGCGCATCGCGCTATTTTGCGCTGTGACCATTACTTGCATTTTGCATGCATTTTGTCGCGCTATCTTGCGCACCTCATTGCACTGTTTTCTGCTCATTACTTGCATTTTGCATGTATTTTGTCGCGCTATCTTGCGCACCTCATCGCACTTTTTTCGGCACATTACTTGCATTTTGCATGCATTTTGTCGCTGTATCTTGCGCAACTCATCGCACTGTTTTCTGCACATTACTTGCATTTTGCATTCATTTTATCGCGCTATCTTGCGCATCACGCTATTTTGCATTGTGACCATTACTTGCATTTTCCATGCATTTTATGGCGCTATGTTGCGCACCTCATCGCACTGTTTTCTGCACATTACTTGCATTTTGCATGAATTTTATCGCACTATCTTGCGCACCTCACCGCACTGTTTTCTGCACATTACTTGCATTTTCAATGCATTTTATCGCGCTGTCATGCGCACCTCATCGCACTGTTTTCTGCACATTACTTGCATGTTGCATGCATTTTATCGCGCTATCTTGCGCACCTCACCGCACTGTTTTCTGCACATTACTTGCATTTTGCATGTATTTTGTTGCGCTATCTTGCGCACCTCATCGCACTTTTTTCGGCACATTACTTGCTTTTTGCATGCTTTTTAACGCGCTATCTTGCGCATCTCATCGCACTGTTTTCTGTACATTACTTGCATTTTGCGTGCATTTTATCGCGCTATCTTGCGCATCGCGCTATTTTGCGCTTTGACCATTACTTGCATTATGCATGCATTTTATCGCGCTATCTTGCGCACCGCATTGCACTGTTTTCTGCACATTACTTGCATTTTCCATGCATTTTGTCGCGCTATCTTGCGCACCTCATCGCACAGTTTTCTGCACATGACTTGCATTTTCCATGCATTTTATCGCGCTATCTTGCGCACCTCATCGCAAAGTTTTTTCCACATTACTTGCATTTTGTATGCATTTTATCGCGGTATCTTGCGCATCGCGATATTTTCCGCTGTGACCGTTACTTGCATTTTGCATGCATTTTGTCGCGCTGTCTTGCGCACCTCATCGCACTGTTTTCTGCACATTACTTGCATTTCGCATGCATTTTATCGCGCTATCTTGCGCACCTCATCGTACTGCTTTCTGCACATTACTTGCATTTAGCATGCATTTTATCGCGCTATCTTGCGCAGCGCGCTATCTTGCGCTGTGACCATTAGTTGCATTTTGCAGGCATTTGTCGCGCTATCTTGCGCACCTCATCGCACTGTTTTCTGCACATTACTTGCATTTTCCAAGCATTTTATCGCGCTGTCTTGCGCACCTCATCGCACTGTTTTCTGCACATTACTTGCATTTTGCAAGCATTTTATCGCCTATCTTGCGCACCTCATCGCACTGTGTTCTGCACATTACTTGCATTTTGCATGCATTTTATCGCGCTATCTTGTGCATCGCGCTATCTTGCGCAGTGACCATTACTTGCATTTTGCATGCATTTTGTCGCGCTATCTTGCGCATCTCATCGCACTGTTTTCTGCACATTACTTGCATTTTGCATGCATTTTGTCGCCCTATCTGGCGCACCTCATCGCACTTTTTTCGGCCCAATACTTGCATTTTGCAAGCATTTTATCGCGCGATCTTGCGCACCTCATCGCATTGTTTTCTGCACATTACTTGCATTTTGCATGCATTTTATCGCGCTATCTTGCGCACTTCACCGCACTGTTTTCTGCACATTACTTGCATTTTGCATGTATTTTGTTGCGCTATCTTGCGCACCTCATCGCACTTTTTTCGGCACATTACTTGCTTTTTGCATGCATTTTAACGCGCTATCTTGCGCATCTCATCGCACTGTTTTCTGCACATTACTTGCATTTTGCGTGCATTTTATCGCGCTATCTTGCGCATCGCGCTATTTTGCGCTTTGACCATTACTTGCATTATGCATGCATTTTATCGCGCTATCTTGCGCACCACATTGCACTGTTTTCTGCACATTACTTGCATTTTCCATGCATTTTGTCGCGCTATCTTGCGCACCTCATCGCACAGTTTTCTGCACATGACTTGCATTTTCCATGCATTTTATCGCGCTATCTTGCGCACCTCATCGCAAAGTTTTTTCCACATTACTTGCATTTTGTATGCATTTTATCGCGGTATCTTGCGCATCGCGATATTTTCCGCTGTGACCGTTACTTGCATTTTGCATGCATTTTGTCGCGCTGTCTTGCGCACCTCATCGCACTGTTTTCTGCACATTACTTGCATTTCGCATGCATTTTATCGCGCTATCTTGCGCACCTCATCGTACTGTTTTCTGCACATTACTTGCATTTAGCATGCATTTTATCGCGCTATCTTGCGCAGCGCGCTATCTTGCGCTGTGACCATTAGTTGCATTTTGCAGGCATTTTATCACGCTATCTTGCGCACCTCATCGCACTGTTTTCTGCACATTACTTGCATTTTCCAAGCATTTTATCGCGCTGTCTTGCGCACCTCATCGCACTGTTTAACGCACATTACTAGCATTTTGCAAGCATTTTATCGCCTATCTTGCGCACCTCATCACACTGTGTTCTGCACATTACTTGCATTTTGCATGCATTTTATCGCGCTATCTTGTGCATCGCGCTATCTTGCGCAGTGACCATTACTTGCATTTTGCATGCATTTTGTCGCGCTATCTTGCGCACCTCATCGCACTGTTTTCTGCACATTACTTGCATTTTGCATGCATTTTGTCGCCCTATCTGGCGCACCTCATCGCACTTTTTTCGGCCCAATACTTGCATTTTGCAAGCATTTTATCGCGCGATCTTGCGTACCTCATCGCACTGTTTTCTGCACATTACTTGCATTTTGCATGCATTTTCTTGCGCTCTCTTGCGCACCTCATCGCACTGTTTTCTGCACATTACTTGCATTTTGCATGCATTTTATCGCGCTATCTTGCGCATCTCATCGCACTGTTTTCTTCACATTACTTGTATTTTGCAAGCATTTTATCGCGCTATCTTGCGCACCTCATCGCACAATTTTCTGCACATTACTTGCGTTTAGCATGCATTTTATCACACTATCTTGCGCATCGCGCTATTTTGCGCTGTGACCATTACTTGCATTTTGCATGCATTTTGTCGCGCTATCTTGCGCACCTCACTGCACTGTTTTCTGCTCATTACTTGTATTTTGCATGTATTTTGTCGCGCTATCTTGCGCACCTCATCGCACTTTTTTCGGCACATTACTTGCATTTTGCATGCATTTTATCGCTGTATCTTGCGCAACTCATCGCACTGTTTTCTGTACATTACTTGCATTTTGAATGCATTTTATCGCGCTATCTTGCGCATCGCGCTATTTTGCGTTGTGACCATTACTTGCATTTTGCATGCATTTTATCGCGCCATCCTGCGCACCTCATCGCACTGTTTTCTGCACATTACTTTCATTTTCCATGCACTTTGTCGCGCTATCTTGCGCACCTCATCGCACTGTTTTCTCCACATTACTTGCATTTTGCATGCATTTTATCGCTGTATCTTGCGCATCGCGATATTTTCCGCTGTGACCATTACTTGCATTTTTCATGCATTTTATCGCGCTATCTTGCGCACCTCATCGCACTGTTTTCTGCACATTACTTGCATTTTCCATGCATTTTATCGCGCTATCTTGCGCACGTCATCGCACTGTTTTCTGCACAATACTTGCATTTTCCATGAATTTTATCGCGCTATCTTGCGCACCTCACCGCACTGTTTTCTGCACATTTCTTGCATTTTCCATGCATTTTATCGCGCTATCTTGCGTACCTCATCGCACTGTTTTCTGCACATTACTTGCATTTTGCATGCTTTTTATCGCGCTATCTTGCGCACCTCACCGCGCTGTTTTCTGCACATTAGTTGCATTTTGCATGCATTTTATCGGGCTATCTTGCGCACCTCATCGCACTGTTTTCTGCACATTACTTGCATTTTGCATGCATTTTATTGCGCTATCTTGCGCACCTCATCGCACTGTTTTCTGCAAATTATTTGCATTTTGCATGCATTTTATCGCGCTATCTTGCGCAACGCGCTATTTTGCGCTGTGACCATTACTTGCATTTTGCATGCATTTTGTCGCGCTATCTTGCGCACCTCATCGCACTGTTTTCTGCACATTACTTGCATTTTGCATGTATTTTGTTGCGCTATCTTGCGCACTTCATCGCACTTTTTTCGGCACATTACTTGCATTTTGCATGCATTTTATCGCGCTATCTTGCGCATCTCATCGCACTGTTTTCTGCACATTACTTGCATTTTGCATGCATTTTATAGCGCTATCTTTCGTATCGCGCTATTTTGCGCTTCGACCATTACTTGCATTATGTATGCATTTTATCACGCTATCTTGCGCCCCACATTGCACTGTTTTCTGCACATTACTTGCATTTTCCAAGCATTTTATCGCGCTATCTTGCGCACCTCACCGCACTGTTTTCTGCACATTACTTGCATTTTCCATGCATTTTATCGCGCTATCTTGCGCACCTCATCGCCCTGTTTTCTGCACATTACTTGCATTTTGCATGCATTTTATCGCGCTATCTTGCGCACCTCATCGCACTGTTTTCTGCACATTTCTTGCATTTTGCATGCATTTTATCGCGCTATCTTGCGCACCTCATCGCACTGTTTTCTGCACATTACTTGCATTTTGCATGCGTTTTATCGCGCTATCTTTTGCATCGCGCTATTTTGCGCTGCGTCCATTACTTGCATTTAACAAGCATTTTGTCGCGCTATCTTGCGCATCTCATCGCACTGTTTTCTGCACATTACTTGCATTTTGCGTGCATTTTGTCACGCTATCTTGCGCACCTTATCGCACTTTTTTCGGCACATTACTTGCATTTTGCATGCATTTTATCGCGCTATCTTGCGCACCTCATCGCACTATTTTCCGCCCATTACTTGCATTTTGCATGCATTTTATCGCGCTATCTTGTGCATCGCGCTATTTTGCGCTGTGCCCATTACTTGCATTTTGCATGCACTTTGTCGTGCTATCTTGCGCACCTCATTGCACTGTTTTCTGCACATTACCTGCATTTTGAATGTATTTTGTCCCCCTATCTTGCGCACCTCATCGCACTTTTTTCAGCACATTACTTGCATTTTGAATGCATTTTATCGCGCTATCTTGCGCACCACATCGCACTGTTTTCTGCACATTACTTGCATTTTGCTTGCATTTTATCGCGCTATCTTGCATATCGCGCTATTTTGCGCTGTGACTATTACTTGCATTTTGCATGCATTTTATCGCGCTATCTTGCGCACCTCATCGCACTGTTTTCTCCACATTACTTGTCTTTTGCATGTATTTTATCGCGGTATCTTGGGCATCGCGATATTTTGCGCTGTGACCATTACATACATTTTGCATGCGTTTTGTCGCGCTATCTTGCGCACCTCATCGCATTGTTTTCTGCACATTACTCACATTTCGCATGCATTTTATCGCGCTATCTTGCGCACCTTATCGCACTATTTTATGCACATTACTTGCATTTAGCATGCATTTTATCGCGCTATCTTGCGCATCGCGCTATCTTGCGCTGTGACCATTAGTTGCATTTTGCAGGCATTTTATCGCGCTATCTTGCGCACCTCATCGCATTGTTCTCTGCACATTACTTGCATTTTCCATGCATTTTATCGCGCTATCTTGCGCACCTCACCGCACTATTTTCTGCACATTACTTGCATTTTGCATGCGTTTTATCGCGCTATCTTGCGCACCTCATCGCACTGTTTTCTGCACATTAGTTGCATTTTGCATGCATTTTATCGCGCTATCTTGCGCATCGCGCTATTTTGCGCTGTGACCATTACTTGGAATTTGAATGCATTTTGTCGCGCTATCTTGCGCACCTCATTGCACTGTTTTCTGCACATTACTTGCATTTTGCATGTATTGTGTCGCGCTATCTTGCGCACCTCATCGCACTTTTTTCGGCACATTACTAGCATTCTGCATGCATTTTGTCGCGCTATCTTGCGCACCTCATCGCAATGTTTTCTGCACATTACATGCATTTTGATTGCATTTTATCGCGCTATCTTGCGCACCTCATCGCATTGTTTTCTGCACATTAGTTGCATTTTGCATGCATTTTATCGCGCTATCTTGCGCATCGCGCTATTTTGCGCTGTGACCGTTACTTGGAATTTGAATGCATTTTGTCGCGGTATCTTGCGCACCTCATTGCACTGTTTTCTGCACATTACTTGCATTTTGCATGTATTTTGTCGCGCTATCTTGCGCACCTCATCGCACTTTTTTCGGCACATTACTTGCATTTTGCATGCATTTTGTCGCGCTATCTTGCGCACCTCATCGCACTGTTTTCTGCACATTACATGCATTTTGCTTGCATTTTATCGCGCTATCTTGCGCACCTCATCGCATTGTTTTCTCCACATTACTTGCATTTTGCATGTATTTTATCCCGCTATCTTGTGCACCTCATCGCACTGTTTTCTGCACATTACTTGCATTTTCCAGGCATTTTATCGCGCTATCTTGCGCACCTCATCGCACTGTTTTCTGCACAATACTTCCATTTTGCATGCATTTTATCGCGCTATCTTGCGCACCTCATCGCACTGTTTCCCGCACATTACTTACATTTTGCATGCATTTTACCGCGCTATCTTGTGCACCTCATCGCACTGTTTTCTGGACATTACATGCATTTTGCATGCATTTTATCGCGCTATCTTGCGCATCGTGCTATTTTGCGCTGTGACCATTACTTGCATTTTGCATGCATTTTGTCGCGCTATCTTGCGCACCTCATCGCACTTTTTTCGGCACATTACTTGCATTTTGCATGCATTTTATCGCGCTATCTTGCGCACCTCATCGCACTGTTTTCTGTACATTACTTGCATTTTGCATGCGTTTTCTCGCGCTATCTTGCGCACCTCATCGCACTGTTTTCTGCACATTACTCACATTTCGCATGCATTTTATCGCGCTATCTTGCGCACCTTATCGCACTATTTTATGCACATTACTTGCATTTAGCATGCATTTTATCGCGCTATCTTGCGCATCGCGCTATCTTGCGCTGTGACCATTAGTTGCATTTTGCAGGCATTTTATCGCGCTATCTTGCGCACCTCATCGCATTGTTCTCTGCACATTACTTGCATTTTCCATGCATTTTATCGCGCTATCTTGCGCACCTCACCGCACTATTTTCTGCACATTACTTGCATTTTGCATGCGTTTTATCGCGCTATCTTGCGCACCTCATCGCACTGTTTTCTGCACATTAGTTGCATTTTGCATGCATTTTATCGCGCTATCTTGCGCATCGCGCTATTTTGCGCTGTGACCATTACTTGGAATTTGAATGCATTTTGTCGCGCTATCTTGCGCACCTCATTGCACTGTTTTCTGCACATTACTTGCATTTTGCATGTATTGTGTCGCGCTATCTTGCGCACCTCATCGCACTTTTTTCGGCACATTACTAGCATTCTGCATGCATTTTGTCGCGCTATCTTGCGCACCTCATCGCAACGTTTTCTGCACATTACATGCATTTTGATTGCATTTTATCGCGCTATCTTGCGCACCTCATCGCATTGTTTTATGCACATTAGTTGCATTTTGCATGCATTTTATCGCGCTATCTTGCGCATCGCGCTATTTTGCGCTGTGACCGTTACTTGGAATTTGAATGCATTTTGTCGCGCTATCTTGCGCACCTCATTGCACTGTTTTCTGCACATTACTTGCATTTTGCATGTATTTTGTCGCGCTATCTTGCGCACCTCATCGCACTTTTTTCGGCACATTACTTGCATTTTGCATGCATTTTGTCGCGCTATCTTGCGCACCTCATCGCACTGTTTTCTGCACATTACATGCATTTTGCTTGCATTTTATCGCGCTATCTTGCGCACCTCATCGCATTGTTTTCTCCACATTACTTGCATTTTGCATGTATTTTATCCCGCTATCTTGTGCACCTCATCGCACTGTTTTCTGCACATTACTTGCATTTTCCAGGCATTTTATCGCGCTATCTTGCGCACCTCATCGCACTGTTTTCTGCACAATACTTGCATTTTGCATGCATTTTATCGCGCTATCTTGCGCACCTCATCGCACTGTTTCCCGCACATTACTTACATTTTGCATGCATTTTACCGCGCTATCTTGCGCACCTCATCGCACTGTTTTCTGGACATTACTTGCATTTTGCATGCATTTTATCGCGCTATCTTGCGCATCGCGCAATTTTGCGCTGTGACCATTACTTGCATTTTGCATGCATTTTGTCGCGCTATCTTGCGCACCTCATCGCACTTTTTTCGGCACATTACTTGCATTTTGCATGCATTTTATCGCGCTATCTTGCGCACCTCATCGCACTGTTTTCTGTACATTACTTGCATTTTGCATGCGTTTTCTCGCGCTATCTTGCGCACCTCATCGCACTGCTTTCTGCACATTACTTGCATTTTGACTGCATTTTATCACGCTATCTTGTGCATCGCGCTATTTTGCGCTGTGACCATTACTTACATTTTGCATGCATTTTATCGCGCTATCTTGCGCACCTCATCGCAATATTTTCTGCACATTACTTGCATTTTGCATGCATTTTATCGCGCTATCTTGCGCACCTCATCGCACTATTTTTTGCACATTACTTGCATTTTGCATTCATTTTATCGCGCTATCTTGCGCACCTCATCGCACTTTTTTCGGCACATTACTTGCATTTTGCATGCATTTTATCGCGCTATCTTGCGCACCTCATCGCATTGTTCTCTGCACATTACTTGCATTTTCCATGCATTTTATCGCGCTATCTTGCGCACCTCACCGCACTATTTTCTGCACATTACTTGCATTTTGCATGCATTTTATCGCGCTATCTTGCGCACCTCATCGCACTGTTTTCTGCACATTAGTTGCATTTTGCATGCATTTTATCGCGCTATCTTGCGCATCGCGCTATTTTGCGCTGTGACCGTTACTTGGAATTTGAATGCATTTTGTCGCGCTATCTTGCGCACCTCATTGCACTGTTTTCTGCACATTACTTGCATTTTGCATGTATTTTGTCGCGCTATCTTGCGCACCTCATCGCACTTTTTTCGGCACATTACTTGCATTTTGCATGCATTTTGTCGCGCTATCTTGCGCACCTCATCGCACTGTTTTCTGCACATTACATGCATTTTGCTTGCATTTTATCGCGCTATCTTGCGCACCTCATCGCATTGTTTTCTCCACATTACTTGCATTTTGCATGTATTTTATCCCGCTATCTTGTGCACCTCATCGCACTGTTTTCTGCACATTACTTGCATTTTCCAGGCATTTTATCGCGCTATCTTGCGCACCTCATCGCACTGTTTTCTGCACAATACTTGCATTTTGCATGCATTTTATCGCGCTATCTTGCGCACCTCATCGCACTGTTTCCCGCACATTACTTACATTTTGCATGCATTTTACCGCGCTATCTTGCGCACCTCATCGCACTGTTTTCTGGACATTACTTGCATTTTGCATGCATTTTATCGCGCTATCTTGCGCATCGCGCAATTTTGCGCTGTGACCATTACTTGCATTTTGCATGCATTTTGTCGCGCTATCTTGCGCACCTCATCGCACTTTTTTCGGCACATTACTTGCATTTTGCATGCATTTTATCGCGCTATCTTGCGCACCTCATCGCACTGTTTTCTGTACATTACTTGCATTTTGCATGCGTTTTCTCGCGCTATCTTGCGCACCTCATCGCACTGCTTTCTGCACATTACTTGCATTTTGACTGCATTTTATCACGCTATCTTGTGCATCGCGCTATTTTGCGCTGTGACCATTACTTACATTTTGCATGCATTTTATCGCGCTATCTTGCGCACCTCATCGCAATATTTTCTGCACATTACTTGCATTTTGCATGCATTTTATCGCGCTATCTTGCGCACCTCATCGCACTATTTTTTGCACATTACTTGCATTTTGCATTCATTTTATCGCGCTATCTTGCGCACCTCATCGCACTTTTTTCGGCACATTACTTGCATTTTGCATGCATTTTATCGCGCTATCTTGCGCACCTCATCGCATTGTTCTCTGCACATTACTTGCATTTTCCATGCATTTTATCGCGCTATCTTGCGCACCTCACCGCACTATTTTCTGCACATTACTTGCATTTGGCATGCATTTTATCGCGCTATCTTGCGCAACTCATCGCACTGTTTTCTGCACATTAGTTGCATTTTGCATGCATTTTATCGCGCTATCTTGCGCATCGCGCTATTTTGCGCTGTGACCATTACTTGGAATTTGAATGCATTTTGTCGCGCTATCTTGCGCACCTCATTGCACTGTTTTCTGCACATTACTTGCATTTTGCATGTATTTTGCCGCGCTATCTTGTGCACCTCATCGCACTTTTTTCGGCACATTACTGGCATTTTGCATGCATTTTGTCGCGCTATCTTGCGCACCTCATCGCACTGTTTTCTACACATTACATGCATTTTGATTGCATTTTATCGCGCTATCTTGCGCACCTCATCGCACTGTTTTCTGCACATTAGTTGCATTTTGCATGCATTTTATCGCGCTATCTTGCGCATCGGGCTATTTTGCGCTGTGACAATTACTTGGAATTTGAATGCATTTTGTCGCGCTATCTTGCGCACCTCATTGCACTGTTTTCTGACCATTACTTGGAATTTGAATGCATTTTGTCGCGCTATCTTGCGAACCTCATTGCACTGTTTTCTGCACATTACTTGCATTTTGCATGCATTTTGTCGTGCTATCTTGCGCACCTCATCGCACTTTTTTCTGCACATTACTTGCATTTTGCATGCATTTTGTCGTGCTATCTTGCGCACCTCATCGCACTGTTTTCTGCACATTACATGCATTTTGCTTGCATTTTATCGCGCTATCTTGTGCACCTCATCGCATTGTTTTCTCCACATTACTTGCATTTTGCATGTATTTTATCGCGCTATCTTGTGCACCTCATCGCACTGTTTTCTGCACATTACTTGCATTTTCCATGCATTTTATCGCGCTATCTTGCGCACCTCATCGCACTGTTTTCTGCACAATACTTGCATTTTGCATGCATTTTATCGTGCTATCTTGCGCACCTCATCGCACTGTTTCCCGCACATTACTTACATTTTGCATGCATTTTATCGCGCTATCTTGCGCACCTCATCGCACTGTTTTCTGGACATTACTTGCATTTTGCATGCATTTTATCGCGCTATCTTGCGCATCGCGCTATTTTGCGCTGTGACCATTACTTGCATTTTGCATGCATTTTGTCGCGCTATCTTGCGCACCTCATCGCACTTTTTTCGGCACATTACTTGCATTTTGCATGCATTTTATCGCGCTATCTTGCGCACCTCATCGCACTGTTTTCTGGACATTACTTGCATTTTGCATGCATTTTATCGCGCTATCGTGCGCATCGCGCTATTTTGCGCTGTGACCATTACTTGCATTTTGCATGCATTTTGTCGCGCTATCTTGCGCACCTCATCGCACTTTTTTCGGCACATTACTTGCATTTTGCATGCATTTTGTCGCGCTATCTTGCGCACCTCATCACACTTTTTTCGGCACATTACTTGCATTTTGCATGCATTTTATCGCCCTATCTTGCGCACCTCATCGCACTGTTTTCTGCACATTACTTGCATTTTGCATGCATTTTGTCGCGTTATCTTGCGCACCTCATCGCACTGTTTTCTGCACGTTACTTGCATTATGCATTCATTTTATAGCGCTATCTTGCGCATCGCGCTATTTTGCGCTGTGATCATTACTTGCATTTTGCATGTATTTTATCGCGCAATCTTGCGTACCTCATCGCACTGTTTTCTGCACATTACTTGCATTTTCCATGCATTTTTTCGCGCTATCTTGCGCACCTCATCGCACTGTTTTCTGCACATTACTTGCATTTTCCATGCATTTTGTCGCGCTATCTTGCGCACCTCATCGCACTGTTTTCTGCACATTACTTGCATTTTCCATGCATTTTATCGCCCTATCTTGCGCACCTCATCGCACTGTTCTCTGCACAATACTTGCATTTTGCATGCATTTTATCGCGCTATCTTGCGCACCTCATCGCACTTTTTTCGGCACATTACTTGCATTTTGCATGCATTTTGTCGCGCTATCTTGCGCACCTCATCACACTTTTTTCGGCACATTACTTGCATTTTGCATGCATTTTATCGCCCTATCTTGCGCACCTCATCGCACTGTTTTCTGCACATTACTTACATTTTGCATGCATTTTGTCGCGCTATCTTGCGCACCTCATCGCACTTTTTTCGGCACATTACTTGCATTTTGCATGCAATTTATCGCCCTATCTTGCGCACCTCATCGCACTGTTTTCTGCACATTACTTGCATTTTGCATGCATTTTGTCGCGTTATCTTGCGCACCTCATCGCACTGTTTTCTGCACATTACTTGCATTATGCATTCATTTTATAGCGCTATCTTGCGCATCGCGCTATTTTGCGCTGTGATCATTACTTGCATTTTGCATGTATTTTATCGCGCAATCTTGCGTACCTCATCGCACTGTTTTCTGCACATTACTAGCATTTTCCATGCATTTTTTCGCGCTATCTTGCGCACCTCATCGCACTGTTTTCTGCACATTACTTGCATTTTGCATGCATTTTATCGCGCTATCTTGCATACCTCATTGCACTGTTTTCTGCACATTACTTGCATTTTGCATGCATTTTATCGCGCTATCTTGCGCATCGCGCTATCTTGCGCAGTGACCATTACTTGCATTTTGCATGCATTTTGTCGCGCTATCTTGCGCACCTCATCGCACTGTTTTCTGCACATTACTTGCATTTTGCATGCATTTTATCGCGCTATCTTGCGCACCTCATCGCACTTTTTTCTGCACATTACTTGCATTTTGCATGTATTTTATCGGGCTATTTTGCGCTGTGACCATTACTTGCATTTTCCACGCATTTTAACGCGCTATCTTGCGCACCTCATCGCACTATTTTCTGCACATTACTTGTATTTTGCATGCATTTTGTCGCGCTATCTTGCGCACCTCATCCCACTTTTTTCGGCACATTACTTGCATTTTGCATGCATTTTATCGCCCTATCTTGTCACCTCAATGCACTGTTTTCTGCACATTACTAGCATTTTGCATGCATTTTATCGCGCTATATTGCGCACCTCATCGTACTGTTTTCTGCACATTACTTCCATTTTGCATGCATTTTATCGCGCTATCTTGCGCATCGCGCTATTTTGCGCTGTGAGCATTACTTACATTTTGCATGCACTTTATCGCGCTATCTTGCGCTCCTCATCGCACTGTTTTCTGCACATTACTTGCATTTTGCATGCATTTTGTCGTGCTATCTTTCGCACCTCATCGCACTGTTTTCTGCACATTACTTGCATTTTGCATGCATTTTGTCGCGCTATCTTGCGCATCACGCTATTTTGCGCTGTGACCATTACTTACATTTTGCATGCACTTTATCGCGCTATCTTGCGCTCCTCATCGCACTGTTTTCTGCACATTACTTGCATTTTGCATGTATTTTGTCGCGCTATCTTGCGCACCTCATCGCACTTTTTTCGGCACATTACTGGCATTTTTCATGCATTTTATCGCGCTATCTTGCGCACCTCATCGCACTGTTTTCTGCACATTACTTGCATTTTGCATGCATTTTATCGCGCTATCTTGCGCACCTCATCGCACTGTTTCCCGCACATTACTTACATTTTGCATGCATTTTGTCGCGCTATCTTGCGCACCTCATCGCACTGTTTTCCGGACATTACTTGCATTTTGCATGAATTTTATCGCGCTATCTTGCGCATCGCGCTATTTTGCGCTGTGACCATTACTTGCATTTTGCATGCATTTTGTCGCGCTATCTTGGGCACCTCATCGCACTTTTTTCGGCACATTACTTGCATTTTGCATGCATTTTATCGCGCTATCTTGCGCACCTCATCACACTGTTTTCTGCACATTACAAGCATTTTGCTTGCATTTTATCGCGCTATCTTGCGCACCTCATCGCATTGTTTTCTCCACATTACCTGCATTTTGCATGTATTTTATCGCGCTATCTTGTGCACCTCATCGCACTGTTTTCTGCACATTACTTGCATTTTCCATGCATTTTATCGCCCTATCTTGTGCACCTCATCGCACTGTTTTCTGCACAATACTTGCATTTTGCATGCATTTTATCGCGCTATCTTGCGCACCTCATCGCACTGTTTCCCGCACATTACTTACATTTTGCATGCATTTTGTCGCGCTATCTTGCGCACCTCATCGCACTGTTTTCCGGACATTACTTGCATTTTGCATGAATTTTATCGCGCTATCTTGCGCATCGCGCTATTTTGCGCTGTGACCATTACTTGCATTTTGCATGCATTTTGTCGCGCTATCTTGGGCACCTCATCGCACTTTTTTCGGCACATTACTTGCATTTTGCATGCATTTTATCGCGCTATCTTGCGCACCTCATCGTACTGTTTTCTGTACATTACTTGCATTTTGCATGCGTTTTCTCGCGCTATCTTGCGCACCTCATCGCACTGTTTTCTGCACATTACTTGCATTTTGACTGCATTTTATCACGCTATCTTGTGCATCGCGCTATTTTGCGCTGTGACCATTACTTACATTTTGCATGCATTTTATCGCGCTATCCTGCGCACCTCATCGCACTATTTTCTGCACATTACTTGCATTTTGCATGCATTTTATCGCGCTATCTTGCGCACCTCATCGCACTATTTTTTGCACATTACTTGCATTTTGCATGCATTTTATCGCGCTATCTTGCGCACCTCATCGCACTTTTTTCGGCACATTACTTGCATTTTGCATGCATTTTATCGCGCTATCTTGCGCACCTCATCGCACTGTTTTCTGCACATTACTTGCATTTTGCATGCATTTTGTCGCGCTATCTTGCGCACCTCATCACATTTTTTTCGGCACATTACTTGCATTTTGCATGCATTTTATCGCCCTATCTTGCGCACCTCATCGCACTGTTTTCTGTACATTACTTGCATTTTGCTTGCGTTTTCTCGCGCTATCTTGCGCACCTCATCGCACTGTTTTCTGCACATTACTTGCATTTTGACTGCATTTTATCACGCTATCTTGTGCATCGCGCTATTTTGCGCTATGACCATTACTTACATTTTGCATGCATTTTATCGCGCTATCTTGCGCACCTCATCGCAATATTTTCTGCACATTACTTGCATTTTGCATGCATTTTATCGCGCTATCTTGCGCACCTCATCGCACTATTTTTTGCACATTACTTGCATTTTGCATGCATTTTATCGCGCTATCTTGCGCACCTCATCGCACTTTTTTCGGCACATTTCTTGCATTTTTCATGCATTTTATCGCGCTATCTTGCGCACCTCATCGCACTGTTTTCTGCACATTACTTGCATTTTGCATGCATTTTGTCGCGCTATCTTGCGCACCTCATCACACTTTTTTCGGCACATTACTTGCATTTTGCATGCATTTTATCGCCCTATCTTGCGCACCTCATCGCACTGTTTTCTGCACATTACTTGCATTTTGCATGCATTTTGTCGCGCTATCTTGCGCACCTCATCGCACTTTTTTCGGCACATTACTTGCATTTTGCATGCATTTTATCGCCCTATTTTGCACACCTCATCGCACTGTTTTCTGCACATTACTTGCATTTTGCATGCATTTTATCGCGTTATCTTGCGCACCTCATCGCACTGTTTTCTGTACATTACTTGCATTTTGCATGCATTTTATCGCGCTATCTTGCGCATCGCGCTATTTTGCGCTGTGACCCTTACTTGCATTTTGCATGCATTTTGTCGCGCTATCTTGCGCACCTCATCGCACTGTTTTCTGCACATTACTTGCATTATGCATTCATTTTATAGCGCTATCTTGCGCATCGCGCTATTTTGCGCTGTGATCATTACTTGCATTTTGCATGCATTTTATCGCGCTATCTTGCGCACCTCATCGCACTGTTTTCTGCACATTACTTGCATTTTGCATTCATTTTATCGCGCTATCTTGCGCATCGCGCTATTTTGCGCTGTGACCATTAATTGCATTTTGCATGTATTTTATCGCGCAATCTTGCGTACCTCATCGCACTGTTTTCTGCACATTACTTGCATTTTCCATGCATTTTTTCGCGCTATCTTGCGCACCTCATCGCACTGTTTTCTGCACATTACTTGCATTTTGCATGCATTTTATCGCGCTATCTTGCATACCTCATTGCACTGTTTTCTGCAGATTACTTGCATTTTGCATGCATTTTATCGCGCTATCTTGCGCATCGCGCTATCTTGCGCAGTGACCATTACTTGCATTTTGCATGCATTTTGTCGCGCTATCTTGCGCACCTCATCGCATTGTTTTCTGCACATTACTTGCATTTTGCATGCATTTTATCGCGCTATCTTGCGCACCTCATCGCACTTTTTTCTGCACATTACTTGCATTTTGCATGTATTTTATCGGGCTATTTTGCGCTGTGACCATTACTTGCATTTTCCACGCATTTTAACGCGCTATCTTGCGCACCTCATCGCACTATTTTCTGCACATTACTTGTATTTTGCATGCATTTTGTCGCGCTATCTTGTGCACCTCATCCCACTTTTTTCGGCACATTACTTGCATTTTGCATGCATTTTATCGCCCTATCTTGTCACCTCAACGCACTGTTTTCTGCACATTACTAGCATTTTGCATGCATTTTATCGCGCTATATTGCGCACCTCATCGTACTGTTTTCTACACATTACTTGCATTTTGCATGCATTTTATCGCGCTATCTTGCGCATCGCGCTATTTTGCGCTGTGAGCATTACTTACATTTTGCATGCACTTTATCGCGCTATCTTGCGCTCCTCATCGCTCTGTTTTCTGCACATTACTTGCATTTTGCATGCATTTTGTCGTGCTATCTTTCGCACCTCATCGCACTGTTTTCTGCACATTACTTGCATTTTGCATGCATTTTGTCGCGCTATCTTGCGCATCACGCTATTTTGCGCTGTGACCATTACTTACATTTTGCATGCACTTTATCGCGCTATCTTGCGCCCCTCATCGCACTGTTTTCTGCACATTACTTGCATTTTGCATGCATTTTCGCGCTATCTTGCGCACTTCATCGCACTGTTTTCTGCACATTACTTGTATTTTGCACGCATTTTATCGCGCTATCTTGCGCAGCTCATCGCACAGCTTTCTGCACATTCCTTGCCTTTTCCATGCATTTTATCGCGCTATCTTGCGCACCTCATCGCACTGTTTTCTGCACATTACTTGCATTTTGCATGCATTTTATCGCGCTATCTTCCGTACCTCATCGCACTGTTTTCTGCACATTACTTGCATTTTGCATGCATTTTGTCGCGCTATCTTGCGCACCTCATCGCACTTTTTTCGGCACATTACTTGCATTTTGCATGCATTTTATCGCGCTATCTTGCGCACCTCATCGCACTATTTTCTGTACATTACTTGCATTTTGCATGCGTTTTCTCGCGCTATCTTGCGCACGTCATCGCACTGTTTTCTGCACATTACTTGCATTTTGACTGCATTTTATCACGCTATCTTGTGCATCGCGCTATTTTGCGCTGTGACCATTACTTACATTTTGCATGCATTTTATCGCGCTATCTTGCGCACCTCATCGCAATATTTTCTGCAGATTACTTGCATTTTGCATGCATTTTATCGCGCTATCTTGCGCACCTCATCGCACTATTTTTTGCACATTACTTGCATTTTGCATGCATTTTATCGCGCTATCTTGCGCACCTCATCGCACTTTTTTCGGCACATTTCTTGCATTTTGCATGCATTTTATCGCGCTATCTTGCGCACCTCATCGCACTGTTTTCTGCACATTACTTGCATTTTGCATGCATTTTGTCGTGCTATCTTGCGCACCTCATCACACTTTTTTCGGCACATTACTTGCATTTTGCATGCATTTTATCGCCCTATCTTGCGCACCTCATCGCACTGTTTTCTGCACATTACTTGCATTTTGCATGCATTTTGTCGCGCTATCTTGCGCACCTCATCGCACTTTTTTCGGCACATTACTTGCATTTTGCATGCATTTTATCGCCCTATTTTGCACACCTCATCGCACTGTTTTCTGCACATTACTTGCATTTTGCATGCATTTTATCGCGCTATCTTGCGCACCTCATCGCACTGTTTTCTGCACATTACTTGCATTTTGCATGCATTTTATCGCGGTATCTTGCGCATCGCGCTATTTTGCGCTGTGACCCTTACTTGCATTTTGCATGCATTTTGTCGCGCTATCTTGCGCACCTCATCGCACTGTTTTCTGCACATTACTTGCATTATGCATTCATTTTATAGCGCTATCTTGCGCATCGCGCTATTTTGCGCTGTGATCATTACTTGCATTTTGCATGCATTTTATCGCGTTATCTTGCGCACCTCATCGCACTGTTTTCTGCACATTACTTGCATTTTGCATTCATTTTATCGCGCTATCTTGCGCATCGCGCTATTTTGCGCTGTGACCATTAATTGCATTTTGCATGTATTTTATCGCGCAATCTTGCGTACCTCATCACACTGTTTTCTGCACATTACTTGCATTTTCCGTGCATTTTTTCGCGCTATCTTGCGCACCTCATCGCACTGTTTTCTGCACATTACTTGCATTTTGCATGCATTTTATCGCGCTATCTTGCATACCTCATTGCACTGTTTTCTGCACATTACTTGCATTTTGCATGCATTTTATCGCGCTATCTTGCGCATCGCGCTATCTTGCGCAGTGACCATTACTTGCATTTTGCATGCATTTTGTCGCGCTATCTTGCGCACCTCATCGCATTGTTTTCTGCACATTACTTGCATTTTGCATGCATTTTATCGCGCTATCTTGCGCACCTCATCGCACTTTTTTCTTCACACTACTTGCATTTTGCATGTATTTTATCGGGCTATTTTGCGCTGTGACCATTACTTGCATTTTCCACGCATTTTAACGCGCTATCTTGCGCACCTCATCGCACTATTTTCTGCACATTACTTGTATTTTGCATGCATTTTGTCGCGCTATCTTGCGCACCTCATCCCACTTTTTTCGGCACATTACTTGCATTTTGCATGCATTTTATCGCCCTATCTTGCGCACCTCATCGTACTGTTTTCTGTACATTACTTGCATTTTGCATGCGTTTTCTCGCGCTATCTTGCGCACCTCATCGCACTGTTTTCTGCACATTACTTGCATTTTGACTGCATTTTATCACGCTATCTTGTGCATCGCGCTATTTTGCGCTGTGACCATTACTTACATTTTGCATGCATTTTATCGCGCTATCTTGCGCACCTCATCGCACTATTTTCTGCACATTACTTGCATTTTGCATGCATTTTATCGCGCTATCTTGCGCACCTCATCGCACTATTTTTTGCACATTACTTGCATTTTGCATGCATTTTATCGCGCCATCTTGCGCACCTCATCGCACTTTTTTCGGCACATTACTTGCATTTTGCATGCATTTTATCGCGCTATCTTGCGCACCTCATCGCACTGTTTTCTGCACATTACTTGCATTTTGCATGCATTTTGTCGCGCTATCTTGCGCACCTCATCGCATTGTTTTCTGCACATTACTTGCATTTTGCATGCATTTTATCGCGCTATCTTGCGCACCTCATCGCACTTTTTTCTTCACATTACTTGCATTTTGCATGTATTTTATCGGGCTATTTTGCGCTGTGACCATTACTTGCATTTTCCACGCATTTTAACGCGCTATCTTGCGCACCTCATCGCACTATTTTCTGCACATTACTTGTATTTTGCATGCATTTTGTCGCGCTATCTTGCGCACCTCATCCCACTTTTTTCGGCACATTACTTGCATTTTGCATGCATTTTATCGCCCTATCTTGCGCACCTCATCGTACTGTTTTCTGTACATTACTTGCATTTTGCATGCGTTTTCTCGCGCTATCTTGCGCACCTCATCGCACTGTTTTCTGCACATTACTTGCATTTTGACTGCATTTTATCACGCTATCTTGTGCATCGCTCTATTTTGCGCTGTGACCATTACTTACATTTTGCATGCATTTTATCGCGCTATCTTGCGCACCTCATCGCACTATTTTCTGCACATTACTTGCATTTTGCATGCATTTTATCGCGCTATCTTGCGCACCTCATCGCACTATTTTTTGCACATTACTTGCATTTTGCATGCATTTTATCGCGCTATCTTGCGCACCTCATCGCACTTTTTTCGGCACATTACTTGCATTTTGCATGCATTTTATCGCGCTATCTTACGCATCGCGCTATTTTGCGCTGTGACCATTAATTGCATTTTGCATGTATTTTATCGCGCAATCTTGCGTACCTCATCACACTGTTTTCTGCACATTACTTGCATTTTCCGTGCATTTTTTCGCGCTATCTTGCGCACCTCATCGCACTGTTTTCTGCACATTACTTGCATTTTGCATGCATTTTATCGCGCTATCTTGCGCACCTCATCGCACTATTTTTTGCACATTACTTGCATTTTGCATGCATTTTATCGCGCTATCTTGCGCACCTCATCGCACTTTTTTCGGCACATTACTTGCATTTTGCATGCATTTTATCGCGTTATCTTGCGCACCTCATCGCACTGTTTTCTGCACATTACTTGCATTTTGCATTCATTTTATCGCGCTATCTTGCGCATCGCGCTATTTTGCGCTGTGACCATTAATTGCATTTTGCATGTATTTTATCGCGCAATCTTGCGTACCTCATCACACTGTTTTCTGCACATTACTTGCATTTTCCGTGCATTTTTTCGCGCTATCTTGCGCACCTCATCGCACTGTTTTCTGCACATTACTTGCATTTTGCATGCATTTTATCGCGCTATCTTGCATACCTCATTGCACTATTTTCTGCACATTACTTGCATTTTGCATGCATTTTATCGCGCTATCTTGCGCACCTCATCGCACTATTTTTTGCACATTACTTGCATTTTGCATGCATTTTATCGCGCTATCTTGCGCACCTCATCGCACTTTTTTCGGCACATTACTTGCATTTTGCATGCATTTTATCGCGTTATCTTGCGCACCTCATCGCACTGTTTTCTGCACATTACTTGCATTTTGCATTCATTTTATCGCGCTATCTTGCGCATCGCGCTATTTTGCGCTGTGACCATTAATTGCATTTTGCATGTATTTTATCGCGCAATCTTGCGTACCTCATCACACTGTTTTCTGCACATTACTTGCATTTTCCGTGCATTTTTTCGCGCTATCTTGCGCACCTCATCGCACTGTTTTCTGCACATTACTTGCATTTTGCATGCATTTTATCGCGCTATCTTGCATACCTCATTGCACTGTTTTCTGCACATTACTTGCATTTTGCATGCATTTTATCGCGCTATCTTGCGCATCGCGCTATCTTGCGCAGTGACCATTACTTGCATTTTGCATGCATTTTGTCGCGCTATCTTGCGCACCTCATCGCATTGTTTTCTGCACATTACTTGCATTTTGCATGCATTTTATCGCGCTATCTTGCGCACCTCATCGCACTTTTTTCTTCACACTACTTGCATTTTGCATGTATTTTATCGGGCTATTTTGCGCTGTGACCATTACTTGCATTTTCCACGCATTTTAACGCGCTATCTTGCGCACCTCATCGCACTATTTTCTGCACATTACTTGTATTTTGCATGCATTTTGTCGCGCTATCTTGCGCACCTCATCCCACTTTTTTCGGCACATTACTTGCATTTTGCATGCATTTTATCGCCCTATCTTGCGCACCTCATCGTACTGTTTTCTGTACATTACTTGCATTTTGCATGCGTTTTCTCGCGCTATCTTGCGCACCTCATCGCACTGTTTTCTGCACATTACTTGCATTTTGACTGCATTTTATCACGCTATCTTGTGCATCGCGCTATTTTGCGCTGTGACCATTACTTACATTTTGCATGCATTTTATCGCGCTATCTTGCGCACCTCATCGCACTATTTTCTGCACATTACTTGCATTTTGCATGCATTTTATCGCGCTATCTTGCGCACCTCATCGCACTATTTTTTGCACATTACTTGCATTTTGCATGCATTTTATCGCGCCATCTTGCGCACCTCATCGCACTTTTTTCGGCACATTACTTGCATTTTGCATGCATTTTATCGCGCTATCTTGCGCACCTCATCGCACTGTTTTCTGCACATTACTTGCATTTTGCATGCATTTTGTCGCGCTATCTTGCGCACCTCATCGCATTGTTTTCTGCACATTACTTGCATTTTGCATGCATTTTATCGCGCTATCTTGCGCACCTCATCGCACTTTTTTCTTCACATTACTTGCATTTTGCATGTATTTTATCGGGCTATTTTGCGCTGTGACCATTACTTGCATTTTCCACGCATTTTAACGCGCTATCTTGCGCACCTCATCGCACTATTTTCTGCACATTACTTGTATTTTGCATGCATTTTGTCGCGCTATCTTGCGCACCTCATCCCACTTTTTTCGGCACATTACTTGCATTTTGCATGCATTTTATCGCCCTATCTTGCGCACCTCATCGTACTGTTTTCTGTACATTACTTGCATTTTGCATGCGTTTTCTCGCGCTATCTTGCGCACCTCATCGCACTGTTTTCTGCACATTACTTGCATTTTGACTGCATTTTATCACGCTATCTTGTGCATCGCTCTATTTTGCGCTGTGACCATTACTTACATTTTGCATGCATTTTATCGCGCTATCTTGCGCACCTCATCGCACTATTTTCTGCACATTACTTGCATTTTGCATGCATTTTATCGCGCTATCTTGCGCACCTCATCGCACTATTTTTTGCACATTACTTGCATTTTGCATGCATTTTATCGCGCTATCTTGCGCACCTCATCGCACTTTTTTCGGCACATTACTTGCATTTTGCATGCATTTTATCGCGCTATCTTGCGCACCTCATCGCACTATTTTCTGCACATTACTTGCATTTTGCATGCATTTTATCGCCCTATCTTGCGCACCTCATCGTACTGTTTTCTGTACATTACTTGCATTTTGCATGCGTTTTCTCGCGCTATCTTGCGCACCTCATCGCACTGTTTTCTGCACATTACTTGCATTTTGACTGCATTTTATCACGCTATCTTGTGCATCGCGCTATTTTGCGCTGTGACCATTACTTACATTTTGCATGCATTTTATCGCGCTATCTTGCGCACCTCATCGCACTATTTTCTGCACATTACTTGCATTTTGCATGCATTTTATCGCGCTATCTTGCGCACCTCATCGCACTATTTTTTGCACATTACTTGCATTTTGCATGCATTTTATCGCGCCATCTTGCGCACCTCATCGCACTTTTTTCGGCACATTACTTGCATTTTGCATGCATTTTATCGCGCTATCTTGCGCACCTCATCGCACTGTTTTCTGCACATTACTTGCATTTTGCATGCATTTTGTCGCGCTATCTTGCGCACCTCATCGCATTGTTTTCTGCACATTACTTGCATTTTGCATGCATTTTATCGCGCTATCTTGCGCACCTCATCGCACTTTTTTCTTCACATTACTTGCATTTTGCATGTATTTTATCGGGCTATTTTGCGCTGTGACCATTACTTGCATTTTCCACGCATTTTAACGCGCTATCTTGCGCACCTCATCGCACTATTTTCTGCACATTACTTGTATTTTGCATGCATTTTGTCGCGCTATCTTGCGCACCTCATCCCACTTTTTTCGGCACATTACTTGCATTTTGCATGCATTTTATCGCCCTATCTTGCGCACCTCATCGTACTGTTTTCTGTACATTACTTGCATTTTGCATGCGTTTTCTCGCGCTATCTTGCGCACCTCATCGCACTGTTTTCTGCACATTACTTGCATTTTGACTGCATTTTATCACGCTATCTTGTGCATCGCTCTATTTTGCGCTGTGACCATTACTTACATTTTGCATGCATTTTATCGCGCTATCTTGCGCACCTCATCGCACTATTTTCTGCACATTACTTGCATTTTGCATGCATTTTATCGCGCTATCTTGCGCACCTCATCGCACTATTTTTTGCACATTACTTGCATTTTGCATGCATTTTATCGCGCTATCTTGCGCACCTCATCGCACTTTTTTCGGCACATTACTTGCATTTTGCATGCATTTTATCGCGCTATCTTACGCACCTCATCGCACTGTTTTCTGCACATTACTTGCATTTTGCATGCATTTTGTCGCGCTATCTTGCGCACCTCATCACATTTTTTTCGGCACATTACTTGCATTTTGCATGCATTTTATCGCCCTATCTTGCGCACCTCATCGCACTGTTTTCTGTACATTACTTGCATTTTGCATGCGTTTTCTCGCGCTATCTTGCGCACCTCATCGCACGGTTTTCTGCACATTACTTGCATTTTGACTGCATTTTATCACGCTATCTTGTGCATCGCGCTATTTTGCGCTGTGACCATTACTTACATTTTGCATGCATTTTATCGCGCTATCTTGCGCACCTCATCGCAATATTTTCTGCACATTACTTGCATTTTGCATGCATTTTATCGCGCTATCTTGCGCACCACATCGCACTATTTTTTGCACATTACTTGCATTTTGCATGCATTTTATCGCGCTATCTTGCGCACCTCATCGCACTTTTTTCGGCACATTTCTTGCATTTTTCATGCATTTTATCGCGCTATCTTGCGCACCTCATCGCACTGTTTTCTGCACATTACTTGCATTTTGAATGCAATTTGTCGCGCTATCTTGCGCACCTCATCACACTTTTTTCGGCACATTACTTGCATTTTGCATGCATTTTATCGCCCTATCTTGCGCACCTCATCGCACTGTTTTCTGCACATTACTTGCATTTTGCATGCATTTTGTCGCGCTATCTTGCGCACCTCATCGCACTTTTTTCGGCACATTACATGCATTTTGCATGCATTTTATCGCCCTATTTTGCACACCTCATCGCACTGTTTTCTGCACATTACTTGCATTTTGCATGCATTTTATCGCGCTATCTTGCGCACCTCATCGCACTGTTTTCTGTACATTACTTGCATTTTGCATGCATTTTATCGCGCTATCTTGCGCATCGCGCTATTTTGCGCTGTGACCCTTACTTGCATTTTGCATGCATTTTGTCGCGCTATCTTGCGCACCTCATCGCACTGTTTTCTGCACATTACTTGCATTATGCATTCATTTTATAGCGCTATCTTGCGCATCGCGCTATTTTGCGCTGTGATCATTACTTGCATTTTGCATGCATTTTATCGCGCTATCTTGCGCACCTCATCGCACTGTTTTCTGCACATTACTTGCATTTTGCATTCATTTTATCGCGCTATATTGCGCATCGCGCTATTTTGCGCTGTGACCATTAATTGCATTTTGCATGTATTTTATCGCGCAATTTTGCGTACCTCATCGCACTGTTTTCTGCACATTACTTGCATTTTCCATGCATTTTTTCGCGCTATCTTGCCCACCTCATCGCACTATTTTCTGCACATTACTTGCATTTTGCATGCATTTTATCACGCTATCTTGCATACCTCATTGCACTGTTTTCTGCACATTACTTGCATTTTGCATGCATTTTATCGCGCTATCTTGCGCATCGCGCTATCTTGCGCAGTGACCATTACTTGCATTTTGCATGCATTTTGTCGCGCTATCTTGCGCACCTCATCGCACTGTTTTCTGCACATTACTTGCATTTTGCATGCATTTTGTCGCGCTATCTTGCGCACCTCATCGCACTTTTTTCTGCACATTACTTGCATTTTGCATGTATTTTATCGGGCTATTTTGCGTTGTGACCATTACTTGCATTTTCCACGCATTTTAACGCGCTATCTTGCGCACCTCATCGCACTATTTTCTGCACATTACTTGTATTTTGCATGCATTTTGTCGCGCTATCTTGTGCACCTCATCCCACTTTTTTCGGCACATTACTTGCATTTTGCATGCATTTTATCGCCCTATCTTGTCACCTCAACGCACTGTTTTCTGCACATTACTAGCATTTTGCATGCATTTTATCGCGCTATATTGCGCACCTCATCGTACTGTTTTCTACACATTACTTGCATTTTGCATGCATTTTATCGCGCTATCTTGCGCATCGCGCTATTTTGCGCTGTGAGCATTACTTACATTTTGCATGCACTTTATCGCGCTATCTTGCGCTCCTCATCGCTCTGTTTTCTGCACATTACTTGCATTTTGCATGCATTTTGTCGTGCTATCTTGCGCACCTCATCACACTTTTTTCGGCACATTACTTGCATTTTGCATGCATTTTATCGCCCTATCTTGCGCACCTCATCGCACTGTTTTCTGCACATTACTTGCATTTTGCATGCATTTTGTCGCGCTATCTTGCGCACCTCATCGCACTTTTTTCGGCACATTACTTGCATTTTGCATGCATTTTATCGCCCTATTTTGCACACCTCATCGCACTGTTTTCTGCACATTACTTGCATTTTGCATGCATTTTATCGCGCTATCTTGCGCACCTCATCGCACTGTTTTCTGCACATTACTTGCATTTTGCATGCATTTTATCGCGGTATCTTGCGCATCGCGCTATTTTGCGCTGTGACCCTTACTTGCATTTTGCATGCATTTTGTCGCGCTATCTTGCGCACCTCATCGCACTGTTTTCTGCACATTACTTGCATTATGCATTCATTTTATAGCGCTATCTTGCGCATCGCGCTATTTTGCGCTGTGATCATTACTTGCATTTTGCATGCATTTTATCGCGTTATCTTGCGCACCTCATCGCACTGTTTTCTGCACATTACTTGCATTTTGCATTCATTTTATCGCGCTATCTTGCGCATCGCGCTATTTTGCGCTGTGACCATTAATTGCATTTTGCATGTATTTTATCGCGCAATCTTGCGTACCTCATCACACTGTTTTCTGCACATTACTTGCATTTTCCGTGCATTTTTTCGCGCTATCTTGCGCACCTCATCGCACTGTTTTCTGCACATTACTTGCATTTTGCATGCATTTTATCGCGCTATCTTGCATACCTCATTGCACTGTTTTCTGCACATTACTTGCATTTTGCATGCATTTTATCGCGCTATCTTGCGCATCGCGCTATCTTGCGCAGTGACCATTACTTGCATTTTGCATGCATTTTGTCGCGCTATCTTGCGCACCTCATCGCATTGTTTTCTGCACATTACTTGCATTTTGCATGCATTTTATCGCGCTATCTTGCGCACCTCATCGCACTTTTTTCTTCACATTACTTGCATTTTGCATGTATTTTATCGGGCTATTTTGCGCTGTGACCATTACTTGCATTTTCCACGCATTTTAACGCGCTATCTTGCGCACCTCATCGCACTATTTTCTGCACATTACTTGTATTTTGCATGCATTTTGTCGCGCTATCTTGCGCACCTCATCCCACTTTTTTCGGCACATTACTTGCATTTTGCATGCATTTTATCGCCCTATCTTGCGCACCTCATCGTACTGTTTTCTGTACATTACTTGCATTTTGCATGCGTTTTCTCGCGCTATCTTGCGCACCTCATCGCACTGTTTTCTGCACATTACTTGCATTTTGACTGCATTTTATCACGCTATCTTGTGCATCGCGCTATTTTGCGCTGTGACCATTACTTACATTTTGCATGCATTTTATCGCGCTATCTTGCGCACCTCATCGCACTATTTTCTGCACATTACTTGCATTTTGCATGCATTTTATCGCGCTATCTTGCGCACCTCATCGCACTATTTTTTGCACATTACTTGCATTTTGCATGCATTTTATCGCGCCATCTTGCGCACCTCATCGCACTTTTTTCGGCACATTACTTGCATTTTGCATGCATTTTATCGCGCTATCTTGCGCACCTCATCGCACTGTTTTCTGCACATTACTTGCATTTTGCATGCATTTTGTCGCGCTATCTTGCGCACCTCATCGCATTGTTTTCTGCACATTACTTGCATTTTGCATGCATTTTATCGCGCTATCTTGCGCACCTCATCGCACTTTTTTCTTCACATTACTTGCATTTTGCATGTATTTTATCGGGCTATTTTGCGCTGTGACCATTACTTGCATTTTCCACGCATTTTAACGTGCTATCTTGCGCACCTCATCGCACTATTTTCTGCACATTACTTGTATTTTGCATGCATTTTGTCGCGCTATCTTGCGCACCTCATCCCACTTTTTTTGGCACATTACTTGCATTTTGCATGCATTTTATCGCCCTATCTTGCGCACCTCATCGTACTGTTTTCTGTACATTACTTGCATTTTGCATGCGTTTTCTCGCGCTATCTTGCGCACCTCATCGCACTGTTTTCTGCACATTACTTGCATTTTGACTGCATTTTATCACGCTATCTTGTGCATCGCGCTATTTTGCGCTGTGACCATTACTTACATTTTGCATGCATTTTATCGCGCTATCTTGCGCACCTCATCGCACTATTTTCTGCACATTACTTGCATTTTGCATGCATTTTATCGCGCTATCTTGCGCACCTCATCGCACTATTTTTTGCACATTACTTGCATTTTGCATGCATTTTATCGCGCTATCTTGCGCACCTCATCGCACTTTTTTCGGCACATTACTTGCATTTTGCATGCATTTTATCGCGCTATCTTGCGCACCTCATCGCACTGTTTTCTGCACATTACTTGCATTTTGCATGCATTTTGTCGCGCTATCTTGCGCACCTCATCACATTTTTTTCGGCACATTACTTGCATTTTGCATGCATTTTATCGCCCTATCTTGCGCACCTCATCGCACTGTTTTCTGTACATTACTTGCATTTTGCATGCGTTTTCTCGCGCTATCTTGCGCACCTCATCGCACGGTTTTCTGCACATTACTTGCATTTTGACTGCATTTTATCACGCTATCTTGTGCATCGCGCTATTTTGCGCTGTGACCATTACTTACATTTTGCATGCATTTTATCGCGCTATCTTGCGCACCTCATCGCAATATTTTCTGCACATTACTTGCATTTTGCATGCATTTTATCGCGCTATCTTGCGCACCTCATCGCACTATTTTTTGCACATTACTTGCATTTTGCATGCATTTTATCGCGCTATCTTGCGCACCTCATCGCACTTTTTTCGGCACATTTCTTGCATTTTTCATGCATTTTATCGCGCTATCTTGCGCACCTCATCGCACTGTTTTCTGCACATTACTTGCATTTTGCATGCAATTTGTCGCGCTATCTTGCGCACCTCATCACACTTTTTTCGGCACATTACTTGCATTTTGCATGCATTTTATCGCCCTATCTTGCGCACCTCATCGCACTGTTTTCTGCACATTACTTGCATTTTGCATGCATTTTGTCGCGCTATCTTGCGCACCTCATCGCACTTTTTTCGGCACATTACTTGCATTTTGCATGCATTTTATCGCCCTATTTTGCACACCTCATCGCACTGTTTTCTGCACATTACTTGCATTTTGCATGCATTTTATCGCGCTATCTTGCGCACCTCATCGCACTGTTTTCTGTACATTACTTGCATTTTGCATGCATTTTATCGCGCTATCTTGCGCATCGCGCTATTTTGCGCTGTGACCCTTACTTGCATTTTGCATGCATTTTGTCGCGCTATCTTGCGCACCTCATCGCACTGTTTTCTGCACATTACTTGCATTATGCATTCATTTTATAGCGCTATCTTGCGCATCGCGCTATTTTGCGCTGTGATCATTACTTGCATTTTGCATGCATTTTATCGCGCTATCTTGCGCACCTCATCGCACTGTTTTCTGCACATTACTTGCATTTTGCATTCATTTTATCGCGCTATCTTGCGCATCGCGCTATTTTGCGCTGTGACCATTAATTGCATTTTGCATGTATTTTATCGCGCAATCTTGCGTACCTCATCGCACTGTTTTCTGCACATTACTTGCATTTTCCATGCATTTTTTCGCGCTATCTTGCGCACCTCATCGCACTGTTTTCTGCACATTACTTGCATTTTGCATGCATTTTATCACGCTATCTTGCATACCTCATTGCACTGTTTTCTGCACATTACTTGCATTTTGCATGCATTTTATCGCGCTATCTTGCGCATCGCGCTATCTTGCGCAGTGACCATTACTTGCATTTTGCATGCATTTTGTCGCGCTATCTTGCGCACCTCATCGCACTGTTTTCTGCACATTACTTGCATTTTGCATGCATTTTGTCGCGCTATCTTGCGCACCTCATCGCACTTTTTTCTGCACATTACTTGCATTTTGCATGTATTTTATCGGGCTATTTTGCGCTGTGACCATTACTTGCATTTTCCACGCATTTTAACGCGCTATCTTGCGCACCTCATCGCACTATTTTCTGCACATTACTTGTATTTTGCATGCATTTTGTCGCGCTATCTTGTGCACCTCATCCCACTTTTTTCGGCACATTACTTGCATTTTGCATGCATTTTATCGCCCTATCTTGTCACCTCAACTGTAAGAACCCGCATTTTCCATCTTGATCATGTTCATGAGCATTTGTATGATTATGACTTGTTTAGCTTGCATGTGTATGTTGTGGCTTGTTTTGCTTTAGTGAGTGAGATCCATGCCTTGTTTTGAAGCCTTGTGATTTGTCTAAGTGTAGTGTGCTTGTCTTGTTTCTCCCTTAATGCGAAACCTTGGTTACGCCTTGCCTGAGTTATGCTAGCCGATGTTATTCCAAGCCGAAGTCATCCTCAGTCTAGTATTAGTATCTTGAAACCCCTTGTCGATCTCAGTCCTTGCCTTGACCACATTAGCCGAGATGTTATCTTGCACCAAGTGATCTCGTCCTGGAAGTGGTATGACCTAGGCCGAGGTGTGGTGCATCTAGGCCAAGATGTGGCACAGCTTAGTCAAGTGTTGTCCCTCCTAGCCGAGGTCATTGTCACCCTAGTTGCCGAAGTCTTGTGGTTAGCCGATGTCACCACTTGCCGGAGTGCCATCCCGAGTAGCTTGTTAGATACGCCTTGTCAGAACCTTGTCTTGTCAATCCATCACCTTTTTGAAGAGAACCAACCAACCGTTGCCACGTGTCCGAGCTGAGAGTTAAGTCAGCCGGCAGAGAGAGAAACCCATCATTTGTTGTATATTGTTTTGAAGAGTAGAGAGAGAAGCTCTAGAAGAGGGAGAAGAGTTCTTGAGAGAGAGTAGATCTTCAAGCTTGATTTCTAGAGATCCAACCGTTAGATCCGCGTTCTAAGGTTAGATTCTTGATCTACTCGTGATGTTCTTTATGTTTATGTTATTGCATTGCACGATTGAAAATGATTTGTAAGCCATGCATCGTTTTGAAGCTCGATTCTAGAAAGAGAAAATGGCATTCATGTGTTCTTCAAGAAAGTCTTGTTTTGATCCGAAAGCTTTATGCCTAGATTCACGTTTTGTGTTTGTTCTTGCATGATTTCCAAGTACGGGTGCCCAGGTCCATGTTTTCAAACTCATAGCACGAAAACCTCAGATTTGTGATGACAGATTATGATCAAACATTCGTATTTTTCATGTTTTCACACCCATGTTCTTCATGTTCATCAGCAGAGGGAAACCCAGAGTTTCCCGACCTCTTTCCTTGCATGTGGCCTCGGGAACACACCTCGGCAAGGAGGTGTGGAACCTCGGCCTGGACCTGGTTGGTGCCCAGCATGTTTTCCGAAAACATTTGTGTACATGAGAGACTTGTTTGAAAGCGCATTCAATAGGCTTTGCCATGTGTTGTAGGACTTGGGCTTGTCTCGACCCCGACGTGTGAAGAAACGATGTGAGTGGTATTTCTAATAAAGCTATGTTACACTTGTTTTGATAAATCTTGTTTTGCCTTGTTTTGAAAAGTACTTGATCTAGCATGAATGACTATCCCTATTTTTGTATATCAAATGCTATCTTGTTTTGATGACTTGTCTTGACAGTCCTTAGTGCTAGAGGACTCTAAACTTTCGCAGCACAGCTTGTCTTGACAGTCCTTAGTGCTAGAGGACTCTAAACTTTCGCAGCACAGCTTGTCTTGACAGTCCTTAGTGCTAGAGGACTCTAAACTTTCGCAGCACAGCTTGTCTTGACAGTCCTTAGTGCTAGAGGACTCTAAACTTTCGCAGCACAGCTTGTCTTGACAGTCCTTAGTGCTAGAGGACTTTAAACTTTCGCAGCACAGCTTGTCTTGAAACTTTTGTCTTGATATGTCATCACCCCTTGAAATAAGTAGATGTTAATAACATCCAAGGAACATGAAAGCCGGCAAATGAACTTGATTTCCCCTCTTGATCGAAAAGTATGCTATGTATAGTTTTGAAAGAAATCTTGGATATCAATCATGCAAAACCTTTATTTCTAGTATCATTCACTGAGTATCCAAGCTCACCCTCTCTATATATATATGTAGGTGATGAACAAGAAGGCATTGAGGCCTAGACGTGATTGCCGATGTGTTTTGGGTGCTTTGCCGACATGTTTTGGATTTGCGTTTTGCATCGTCTTGAAGATTATGCTTCTCGGCTTATGTTTTCTTTGTTTGTTTTTGGCATATGTCGGCTTGAGAAGCCTTTTGGTCAGGATGTGTTTTGTATCTCATTCTTGTTGTATTTAAATTGTAAGACTTGTAAAGATGTTTGATGTATGGCATTCCATTGGACTTATGCACGGCTCTCATGGACAAACTCGGTTTATATGTATATTTTGCTTCCGCTCTTGTAAGCCCCATATTTCATACTCTGATTGTGTGTGATTTTTGGTAAGACGGCCTTCGGTAACCTCGGGTTACTGGCCATCACGGCACCAAACTACTAGGGGCGGTTTGGGGGCGTGACAGATTGGTATCAGAGCACAAGTTCCTTGTAGTACGTTAATCACACACCTTGAGTTCTAGAGAGCCTAGGATTTCCCTTAGAAGAAGGTTAAGATTGCATCATATTGCTTGCTACTTGACTATGTGTTCATCGTTGTGGCTTAGACGCTCGTTACTTGCGTATGTGTTATTTGTTTAGTTGTTTTAAAGTCTCATCTTGCATCCCCCCTAGCATCATGAGGAGAGGTAGACCCCCGGTTGGCCGAGATCGATCGGAAGACAGGTTGGAGAGATTGGAAAGGTTAGTCGAAGGCTTGGTTCGTGAGCAGAGGCAATCTAGGCCGCAGGATACTGGTACCACTTCTATGCATGCCGAACAAACGAATGGCCGATATGCAGCTCCACCCCCTCCGGTGCCACAAGTGCCTCCGCAGCAAGCTTTGTATGGGAACGACACGATAACTCTAATCAGAGAGTTCAAGAAGATGAAACCGCCGAGATTTCAGGGAGGCATAGAACCAATGAAAGCCGAGGCATGGGTTTTAGAGATGGAGAAGTTGTTTGAAGTTTTCCCCAGTACAGACGCTCAGAAGGTATCTCAGGCAGCATTCACGTTAGACGACGATGCTCGTAGGTGGTGGATGATGGTCCGAGAAAGCAATCCGGGTTTGACTTGGGCAAAATTTTTGGAGTTGTTCTACAACAAGCATTTCCCCCTCAGCGTCCGAGACCGAAAGACCACGGAGTTTCAGAATCTGGCCCAAGGGAACAAGACGGTCGCAGAATACGATCGTGCCTTTACTGAACTAGCGAGATATGCGCCTCATATGGTTGATGACGAGTATCGAAAGGCGAGGAAGTTCGAAAGTGGGTTGCGTGGGCCGATACAAGATCGGGTCAATATGCTCAATATGCCGACGTACGCCGGAGTACTGGACAAGGCCATCCTGGCTGAAGCTAACTTGAACCGATACCAGAGTTCAGGTGAGGGTCAGAGGAAGAGACAGAGTTATGACAATCGCCGAGTTCCGTTCAATGCCAAGAAGAAGATAAGCACAGACAGTTCCAGCAACTCAAATCAGGAAGGTAACGCCAAGCCGATGTGCGCGAGTTGTGGAAAGCAACATTTCGGGGTTTGTCGTTGGGCAACAGGAGCTTGTTATGAGTGCGGCGAGATAGGTCATCGCGTGAAGGACTGCCCGAAAGCAAGGACCGATGATGGGAAGAGGACTGGAAGCACCTCGGGCTCTGCACAGAAGAATAACATCGGGGGAGTACAGGCGAGGCAGGGCAGAGTTTTCGCATTGTTGCCAGGAGACGCCCAGAATGCTGAAACAGTGGTGTCAGGTACCCTCTCAATCTGTTCTCAAGATGCATACGTACTGATTGATTCGGGTTCTACGCATTCATTTGTGTCCACTATATTCGCCGAGAAGTTGGATAGAGAATTAGAACCCCTTGATTATGTGTTATCTGTGTCCACCCCATCTGGGAGAAATATGATTGTTACATCCATTTATAGGGCGTGTATTGCTATGATTGAGAGTGTAGAATTGTTAGTTGATTTGATGCCATTAAACATAACTCACTTCGATGTTATATTGGGAATGGACTGGTTAGCGGCGAATCATGCATCCATTAATTGTGTTACTAAGAACGTCACATTGAAGACCCCAAGTGAAGCCGAGGTCATTTTCCAGGGTAAAGGAGTTGTACCCCCACCTTACTTAATCTCATCCATGAAGGCCTACAAGTTGATCCAAAAAGGATGTAAGGGTTACTTATGCAGTATACTAAGTGATCTGAATGGAAATGTTGAGTTAGCCGACATACCCGTTGTGGAGGAATTCTCCGACGTCTTTCCGACTGAGTTGCCTGGCCACCTTGTCGATAGAGAAATAGAGTTTACTGTGGACGTCTTGCCAGGAACACAACCTATCTCCAAAACACCCTACAGAATGGCTCCAGCTGAACTTAGAGAACTGAAGTCGCAATTACAAGAATTGTTGGATAAGGGATTCGTCAGGCCGAGCACTTCACCGTGGGGAGCACCCGTTTTATTTGTTAAGAAAAAGGACGGCACACTTCGTCTTTGCATTGACTACAGAGAACTTAATAAGGTGACCATCAAGAACAAGTACCCATTGCCTAGAATCGACGATTTGCTTGATCAACTACGAGGAGCACGAGTCTTTTCCAAGATTGACCTTAGGTCGGGCTATCACCAGTTGAGGGTTAAGGCTGAGGACATTGAGAAAACTGCTTTTCGGACAAGATATGGCCACTACGAATTCTTGGTAATGCCCTTCGGAGTAACCAATGCCCCAGCAGCATTCATGGACCTGATGAACAGAGTCTTTAAGCCGTACCTAGATGAATTCGTCATTATTTTTATCGACGACATATTGATTTATTCCGGGAGTGCGAGCGAGCACGAGAATCATCTGAGACTTGCCCTACAGACCTTGAGAGATAAGAAGTTGTACGCCAAGTTAAGTAAATGCGAGTTTTGGCTTTCCAGCATTTCATTTCTAGGACATGTGATTAATGAAGACGGTATATCAGTTGACCCCAGTAAGATTGAAGCCGTTGTGAATTGGCCGACGCCGACCAACGTGTCCGAGGTTCGTAGTTTTCTGGGTTTGGCAGGTTATTACAGAAAGTTTGTGAAGGACTTCTCGAGGATTGCAGTGCCATTGACACAACTAACCAAGAAGGGAGCAGCTTATGAATGGACCAATGAAAGGGAATCAGCTTTCCAGGAATTGAAGACGAGGTTAGTCACAGCACCAGTTCTAGTACTACCATTAGCTAATGAGGAATTTCAGATTTACAGTGATGCTTCACATAAAGGTTTGGGTTGCGTGTTAATGCAAGAGGGTAAAGTCATAGCGTACGCGTCTCGTCAATTGAAGCCCAATGAAAAGAATTATCCTACCCATGACCTGGAGTTAGCTGCCGTGGTTTTTGCTCTGAAGATCTGGCGTCATTACCTGTACGGAACATCTTGCCAAGTTTTCACCGACCACAAGAGTCTGAAATACTTGTTCACTCAGAAAGAGTTAAATATGAGGCAGAGAAGATGGCTCGAGCTACTGAAAGATTATGACATGCAGATTCAGTACCACCCAGGTAAGGCAAATTCCGTAGCCGACGCATTGAGCAGGAAGTTAGTTGGAAGTTTGGCGTGCCTGACAACGGTTTCGGTGGAACCAACCATTATTGAGGAAGCGAAGACCAGACAGAGGGAGGATAAATTCCTCGAGAAGGTAATTGATGAATTCGTCACCAAGCCGAGGCCGGGATACACTATGGAGAATCAAGTGCTTAAGTTTGAAGGAAGATTGTGCGTGGCCGACGTACCAGAGTTAAAAAGGAAGATTTTGCAAGAGGCCCATAGTTCCAAATTCGCCATTCATCCAGGGAGCACCAAGATGTATCGGGACGTAAAGCGGACCTTTTGGTGGCCAAACATGAAAAGGGAGATAGCCGAGTTTGTATCTCAGTGTCTGAGTTGTCAGCGAGTGAAAGCAGAACACCAGAGACCAGCAGGACTTCTTCAACCCTTGTCAATTCCTGAGTGGAAATGGGAGCACATCTCCATGGATTTCGTAGTGGGTTTGCCGAGGACGCAAAGAAGTATGGATTCCATTTGGGTTATAGTCGACAGGCTTACTAAGTCAGCTCACTTCTTGCCTGTCAAGACCACATTCAATGCCGACCGACTTGCCGAATTGTACGTGAATGAGATCGTTAGACTTCATGGTGTGCCGATGTCCATTGTGTCAGACCGAGATCCGAAGTTCGTTTCTAGATTTTGGCAGAGTCTACAAGGAGCCTTGGGAACCGAGTTGAGATTTAGCACAGCCTTTCACCCCCAGACCGACGGGCAGACAGAAAGAATGATTCAGACACTCGAAGACATGCTCAGATTGTGCGTGCTAGATTTTCAAGGAAGCTGGGAATCGCATTTTCCATTAGTGGAGTTCGCGTACAACAACAGTTATCAAGCCAGCATAGGCATGGCGCCGTATGAAGCTTTGTATGGAAGGGAGTGCAGATCGCCGATATGTTGGACTGAAGTGGGAGACGAAGCTCTAATTGGCCCCGAATTGGTTCGGATGACAACGGAAAAGATCAAACTCATTCAGCAGAGGATTAAGACTGCACAGAGTCGACAGAAGTGTTATGCCGACCGAAGAAGGAGGGAGTTAGAATTTGAAATTGGGGATCATGTATTTTTGAAGGTCTCGCCGATGACAGGAGTTACGAGATTTGGGAAGAAGGGCAAACTTGCACCCCGATACGTTGGGCCATTTGAAATTCTTGAGAGGATTAACACCGTTGCTTACAGGCTTGCTTTGCCACCAGATTTGAGTCGAGTCCACAGTGTGTTCCATGTTTCGATGCTGAGAAAATATATCCGAGACCCACTGCATGTAATAGATTACTCCGGGGTTGTAGTTAATGAAGACTTGGGCTACGAAGAGAAGCCGATGAGGATTATTGACAGACAAGTGAGACAGTTGAGAAACAAGTCGATATCGATGGTAAAGATCGAATGGGAGAAGCATTATGGCAGGGAGGCCACGTGGGAAAAGGAAGAGGAAATGAAAATCTATTACCCAGAGTTATTCGTAGGACAAGGTAACTTAAGTTTGGGGACCAAACTTCCTTAAGGAGGGTAGACTGTAAGAACCCGCATTTTCCATCTTGATCATGTTCATGAGCATTTGTATGATTATGACTTGTTTAGCTTGCATGTGTATGTTGTGGCTTGTTTTGCTTTAGTGAGTGAGATCCATGCCTTGTTTTGAAGCCTTGTGATTTGTCTAAGTGTAGTGTGCTTGTCTTGTTTCTCCCTTAATGCGAAACCTAGGTTACGCCTTGCCTGAGTTATGCTAGCCGATGTTATTCCAAGCCGAAGTCATCCTCAGTCTAGTATTAGTATCTTGAAACCCCTTGTCGATCTCAGTCCTTGCCTTGACCACATTAGCCGAGATGTTATCTTGCACCAAGTGATCTCGTCCTGGAAGTGGTATGACCTAGGCCGAGGTGTGGTGCATCTAGGCCAAGATGTGGCACAGCTTAGTCAAGTGTTGTCCCTCCTAGCCGAGGTCATTGTCACCCTAGTTGCCGAAGTCTTGTGGTTAGCCGATGTCACCACTTGCCGGAGTGCCATCCCGAGTAGCTTGTTAGATACGCCTTGTCAGAACCTTGTCTTGTCAATCCATCACCTTTTTGAAGAGAACCAACCAACCGTTGCCACGTGTCCGAGCTGAGAGTTAAGTCAGCCGGCAGAGAGAGAAACCCATCATTTGTTGTATATTGTTTTGAAGAGTAGAGAGAGAAGCTCTAGAAGAGGGAGAAGAGTTCTTGAGAGAGAGTAGATCTTCAAGCTTGATTTCTAGAGATCCAACCGTTAGATCCGCGTTCTAAGGTTAGATTCTTGATCTACTCGTGATGTTCTTTATGTTTATGTTATTGCATTGCACGATTGAAAATGATTTGTAAGCCATGCATCGTTTTGAAGCTCGATTCTAGAAAGAGAAAATGGCATTCATGTGTTCTTCAAGAAAGTCTTGTTTTGATCCGAAAGCTTTATGCCTAGATTCACGTTTTGTGTTTGTTCTTGCATGATTTCCAAGTACGGGTGCCCAGGTCCATGTTTTCAAACTCATAGCACGAAAACCTCAGATTTGTGATGACAGATTATGATCAAACATTCGTATTTTTCATGTTTTCACACCCATGTTCTTCATGTTCATCAGCAGAGGGAAACCCAGAGTTTCCCGACCTCTTTCCTTGCATGTGGCCTCGGGAACACACCTCGGCAAGGAGGTGTGGAACCTCGGCCTGGACCTGGTTGGTGCCCAGCATGTTTTCCGAAAACATTTGTGTACATGAGAGACTTGTTTGAAAGCGCATTCAATAGGCTTTGCCATGTGTTGTAGGACTTGGGCTTGTCTCGACCCCGACGTGTGAAGAAACGATGTGAGTGGTATTTCTAATAAAGCTATGTTACACTTGTTTTGATAAATCTTGTTTTGCCTTGTTTTGAAAAGTACTTGATCTAGCATGAATGACTATCCCTATTTTTGTATATCAAATGCTATCTTGTTTTGATGACTTGTCTTGACAGTCCTTAGTGCTAGAGGACTCTAAACTTTCGCAGCACAGCTTGTCTTGACAGTCCTTAGTGCTAGAGGACTCTAAACTTTCGCAGCACAGCTTGTCTTGACAGTCCTTAGTGCTAGAGGACTCTAAACTTTCGCAGCACAGCTTGTCTTGACAGTCCTTAGTGCTAGAGGACTCTAAACTTTCGCAGCACAGCTTGTCTTGACAGTCCTTAGTGCTAGAGGACTTTAAACTTTCGCAGCACAGCTTGTCTTGAAACTTTTGTCTTGATATGTCATCACCCCTTGAAATAAGTAGATGTTAATAACATCCAAGGAACATGAAAGCCGGCAAATGAACTTGATTTCCCCTCTTGATCGAAAAGTATGCTATGTATAGTTTTGAAAGAAATCTTGGATATCAATCATGCAAAACCTTTATTTCTAGTATCATTCACTGAGTATCCAAGCTCACCCTCTCTATATATATATGTAGGTGATGAACAAGAAGGCATTGAGGCCTAGACGTGATTGCCGATGTGTTTTGGGTGCTTTGCCGACATGTTTTGGATTTGCGTTTTGCATCGTCTTGAAGATTATGCTTCTCGGCTTATGTTTTCTTTGTTTGTTTTTGGCATATGTCGGCTTGAGAAGCCTTTTGGTCAGGATGTGTTTTGTATCTCATTCTTGTTGTATTTAAATTGTAAGACTTGTAAAGATGTTTGATGTATGGCATTCCATTGGACTTATGCACGGCTCTCATGGACAAACTCGGTTTATATGTATATTTTGCTTCCGCTCTTGTAAGCCCCATATTTCATACTCTGATTGTGTGTGATTTTTGGTAAGACGGCCTTCGGTAACCTCGGGTTACTGGCCATCACGGCACCAAACTACTAGGGGCGGTTTGGGGGCGTGACATCAACGCACTGTTTTCTGCACATTACTAGCATTTTGCATGCATTTTATCGCGCTATATTGCGCACCTCATCGTACTGTTTTCTACACATTACTTGCATTTTGCATGCATTTTATCGCGCTATCTTGCGCATCGCGCTATTTTGCGCTGTGAGCATTACTTACATTTTGCATGCACTTTATCGCGCTATCTTGCGCTCCTCATCGCTCTGTTTTCTGCACATTACTTGCATTTTGCATGCATTTTGTCGTGCTATCTTTCGCACCTCATCGCACTGTTTTCTGCACATTACTTGCATTTTGCATGCATTTTGTCGCGCTATCTTGCGCATCACGCTATTTTGCGCTGTGACCATTACTTACATTTTGCATGCACTTTATCGCGCTATCTTGCGCCCCTCATCGCACTGTTTTCTGCACATTACTTGCATTTTGCATGCATTTTCGCGCTATCTTGCGCACTTCATCGCACTGTTTTCTGCACATTACTTGTATTTTGCACGCATTTTATCGCGCTATCTTGCGCAGCTCATCGCACAGCTTTCTGCACATTCCTTGCCTTTTCCATGCATTTTATCGCGCTATCTTGCGCACCTCATCGCACTGTTTTCTGCACATTACTTGCATTTTGCATGCATTTTATCGCGCTATCTTCCGTACCTCATCGCACTGTTTTCTGCACATTACTTGCATTTTGCATGCATTTTGTCGCGCTATCTTGCGCACCTCATCGCACTTTTTTCGGCACATTACTTGCATTTTGCACGCATTTTATCGCGCTATCTTGCGCACCTCATCGCACTGTTTTCTGTACATTACTTGCATTTTGCATGCGTTTTCTCGCGCTATCTTGCGCACCTCATCGCACTGTTTTCTGCACATTACTTGCATTTTGACTGCATTTTATCACGCTATCTTGTGCATCGCGCTATTTTGCGCTGTGACCATTACTTACATTTTGCATGCATTTTATCGCGCTATCTTGCGCACCTCATCGCAATATTTTCTGCACATTACTTGCATTTTGCATGCATTTTATCGCGCTATCTTGCGCACCTCATCGCACTATTTTTTGCACATTACTTGCATTTTGCATGCATTTTATCGCGCTATCTTGCGCACCTCATCGCACTTTTTTCGGCACATTTCTTGCATTTTGCATGCATTTTATCGCGCTATCTTGCGCACCTCATCGCACTGTTTTCTGCACATTACTTGCATTTTGCATGCATTTTGTCGTGCTATCTTGCGCACCTCATCACACTTTTTTCGGCACATTACTTGCATTTTGCATGCATTTTATCGCCCTATCTTGCGCACCTCATCGCACTGTTTTCTGCACATTACTTGCATTTTGCATGCATTTTGTCGCGCTATCTTGCGCACCTCATCGCACTTTTTTCGGCACATTACTTGCATTTTGCATGCATTTTATCGCCCTATTTTGCACACCTCATCGCATTGTTTTCTGCACATTACTTGCATTTTGCATGCATTTTATCGCGCTATCTTGCGCACCTCATCGCACTGTTTTCTGCACATTACTTGCATTTTGCATGCATTTTATCGCGCTATCTTGCGCATCGCGCTATTTTGCGCTGTGACCCTTACTTGCATTTTGCATGCATTTTGTCGGGCTATCTTGCGCACCTCATCGCACTGTTTTCTGCACATTACTTGCATTATGCATTCATTTTATAGCGCTATCTTGCGCATCGCGCTATTTTGCGCTGTGATCATTACTTGCATTTTGCATGCATTTTATCGCGTTATCTTGCGCACCTCATCGCACTATTTTCTGCACATTACTTGCATTTTGCATTCATTTTATCGCGCTATCTTGCGCATCGCGCTATTTTGCGCTGTGACCATTAATTGCATTTTGCATGTATTTTATCGCGCAATCTTGCGTACCTCATCGCACTGTTTTCTGCACATTACTTGCATTTTCCGTGCATTTTTTCGCGCTATCTTGCGCACCACATCGCACTGTTTTCTGCACATTACTTGCATTTTGCATGCATTTTATCGCGCTATCTTGCATACCTCATTGCACTGTTTTCTGCACATTACTTGCATTTTGCATGCATTTTATCGCGCTATCTTGCGCATCGCGCTATCTTGCGCAGTGACCATTACTTGCATTTTGCATGCATTTTGTCGCGCTATCTTGCGCACCTCATCGCATTGTTTTCTGCACATTACTTGCATTTTGCATGCATTTTATCGCGCTATCTTGCGCACCTCATCGCACTTTTTTCTTCACGTTACTTGCATTTTGCATGTATTTTATCGGGCTATTTTGCGCTGTGACCATTACTTGCATTTTCCACGCATTTTAACGCGCTATCTTGCGCACCTCATCGCACTATTTTCTGCACATTACTTGTATTTTGCATGCATTTTGTCGCGCTATCTTGCGCACCTCATCCCACTTTTTTCGGCACATTACTTGCATTTTGAATGCATTTTATCGCCCTATCTTGCGCACCTCATCGTACTGTTTTCTGTACATTACTTGCATTTTGCATGCGTTTTCTCGCGCTATCTTGCGCACCTCATCGCACTGTTTTCTGCACATTACTTGCATTTTGACTGCATTTTATCACGCTATCTTGTGCATCGCGCTATTTTGCGCTGTGACCATTACTTACATTTTGCATGCATTTTATCGCGCTATCTTGCGCACCTCATCGCACTATTTTCTGCACATTACTTGCATTTTGCATGCATTTTATCGCGCTATCTTGCGCACCTCATCGCACTATTTTTTGCACATTACTTACATTTTGCATGCATTTTATCGCGCTATCTTGCGCACCTCATCGCACTTTTTTCGGCACATTACTTGCATTTTGCATGCATTTTATCGCGCTATCTTGCGCACCTCATCGCACTGTTTTCTGCACATTACTTGCACTTTGCATGCATTTTGTCGCGCTATCTTGCGCACCTCATCACATTTTTTTCGGCACATTACTTGCATTTTGCATGCATTTTATCGCCCTATCTTGCGCACCTCATCGCACTGTTTTCTGTACATTACTTGCATTTTGCATGCGTTTTCTCGCGCTATCTTGCGCACCTCATCGCACTGTTTTCTGCACATTACTTGCATTTTGACTGCATTTGATCACGCTATCTTGTGCATCGCGCTATTTTGCGCTGTGACCATTACTTACATTTTGCATGCATTTTATCGCGCTATCTTGCGCACCTCATCGCAATATTTTCTGCACATTACTTGCATTTTGCATGCATTTTATCGCGCTATCTTGCGAACCTCATCGCACTATTTTTTGCACATTACTTGCATTTTGCATGCATTTTATCGCGCTATCTTGCGCACCTCATCGCACTTTTTTCGGCACATTTCTTGCATTTTTCATGCATTTTATCGCGCTATCTTGCGCACCTCATCGCACTGTTTTCTGCACATTACTTGCATTTTGCATGCAATTTGTCGCGCTATCTTGCGCACCTCATCACACTTTTTTCGGCACATTACTTGCATTTTTCATGCATTTTATCGCCCTATCTTGCGCACCTCATCGCACTGTTTTCTGTACATTACTTGCATTTTGCATGCATTTTATCGCGCTATCTTGCACACCTCATCGCACTGTTTTCTGCACATTACTTGCATTTTGCATGCATTTTATCGCGCTATCTTGCGCATCGCGCTATTTTGCGCTGTGACCCTTACTTGCATTTTGCATGCATTTTGTCGCGCTATCTTGCGCACCTCATCGCACTGTTTTCTGCACATTACTTGCATTATGCATTCATTTTATAGCGCTATCTTGCGCATCGCGCTATTTTGCGCTGTGATCATTACTTGCATTTTGCATGCATTTTATCGCGTTATCTTGCGCACCTCATCGCACTATTTTCTGCACATTACTTGCATTTTGCATTCATTTTATCGCGCTATCTTGCGCATCGCGCTATTTTGCGCTGTGACCATTAATTGCATTTTGCATGTATTTTATCGCGCAATCTTGCGTACCTCATCGCACTGTTTTCTGCACATTACTTGCATTTTCCGTGCATTTTTTCGCGCTATCTTGCGCACCACATCGCACTGTTTTCTGCACATTACTTGCATTTTGCATGCATTTTATCGCGCTATCTTGCATACCTCATTGCACTGTTTTCTGCACATTACTTGCATTTTGCATGCATTTTATCGCGCTATCTTGCGCATCGCGCTATCTTGCGCAGTGACCATTACTTGCATTTTGCATGCATTTTGTCGCGCTATCTTGCGCACCTCATCGCATTGTTTTCTGCACATTACTTGCATTTTGCATGCATTTTATCGCGCTATCTTGCGCACCTCATCGCACTTTTTTCTTCACGTTACTTGCATTTTGCATGTATTTTATCGGGCTATTTTGCGCTGTGACCATTACTTGCATTTTCCACGCATTTTAACGCGCTATCTTGCGCACCTCATCGCACTATTTTCTGCACATTACTTGTATTTTGCATGCATTTTGTCGCGCTATCTTGCGCACCTCATCCCACTTTTTTCAGCACATTACTTGCATTTTGCATGCATTTTATCGCCCTATCTTGCGCACCTCATCGTACTGTTTTCTGTACATTACTTGCATTTTGCATGCGTTTTCTCGCGCTATCTTGCGCACCTCATCGCACTGTTTTCTGCACATTACTTGCATTTTGACTGCATTTTATCACGCTATCTTGTGCATCGCGCTATTTTGCGCTGTGACCATTACTTACATTTTGCATCCATTTTATCGCGCTATCTTGCGCACCTCATCGCACTATTTTCTGCACATTACTTGCATTTTGCATGCATTTTATCGCGCTATCTTGCGCACCTCATCGCATTATTTTTTGCACATTACTTGCATTTTGCATGCATTTTATCGCGCTATCTTGCGCATCGCGCTATTTTGCGCTGTGACCATTAATTGCATTTTGCATGTATTTTATCGCGCAATCTTGCGTACCTCATCGCACTGTTTTCTGCACATTACTTGCATTTTCCATGCATTTTTTCGCGCTATCTTGCGCACCTCATCGCACTGTTTTCTGCACATTACTTGCATTTTGCATGCATTTTATCGCGCTATCTTGCATACCTCATTGCACTGTTTTCTGCACATTACTTGCATTTTGCATGCATTTTATCGCGCTATCTTGCGCATCGCGCTATCTTGCGCAGTGACCATTACTTGCATTTTGCATGCATTTTGTCGCGCTATCTTGCGCACCTCATCGCACTGTTTTCTGCACATTACTTGCATTTTGCATGCTTTTTATCGCGCTATCTTGCGCACCTCATCGCACTTTTTTCTGCACATTACTTGCATTTTGCATGTATTTTATCGGGCTATTTTGCGCTGTGACCATTACTTGCATTTTCCACGCATTTTAACGCGCTATCTTGCGCACCTCATCGCACTATTTTCTGCACATTACTTGTATTTTGCATGCATTTTGTCGCGCTATCTTGTGCACCTCATCCCACTTTTTTCGGCACATTACTTGCATTTTGCATGCATTTTATCGCCCTATCTTGTCACCTCAACGCACTATTTTCTGCACATTACTAGCATTTTGCATGCATTTTATCGCGCTATATTGCGCACCTCATCGTACTGTTTTCTACACATTACTTGCATTTTGCATGCATTTTATCGCGCTATCTTGCGCATCGCGCTATTTTGCGCTGTGAGCATTACTTACATTTTGCATGCACTTTATCGCGCTATCTTGCGCACCTCATCGCACTATTTTCTGCACATTACTTGCATTTTGCATGCATTTTATCGCGCTATCTTGCGCACCTCATCGCATTATTTTTTGCACATTACTTGCATTTTGCATGCATTTTATCGCGCTATCTTGCGCACCTCATCGCACTTTTTTCGGCACATTACTTGCATTTTGCATGCATTTTATCGCGCTATCTTGCGCACCTCATCGCACTATTTTCTGCACATTACTTGTATTTTGCATGCATTTTGTCGCGCTATCTTGCGCACCTCATCACATTTTTTTCGGCACATTACTTGCATTTTGCATGCATTTTATCGCCCTATCTTGCGCACCTCATCGCACTGTTTTCTGTACATTACTTGCATTTTGCATGCGTTTTCTCGCGCTATCTTGCGCACCTCATCGCACTGTTTTCTGCACATTACTTGCATTTTGACTGCATTTTATCACGCTATCTTGTGCATCGCGCTATTTTGCGCTGTGACCATTACTTACATTTTGCATCCATTTTATCGCGCTATCTTGCGCACCTCATCGCACTATTTTCTGCACATTACTTGCATTTTGCATGCATTTTATCGCGCTATCTTGCGCACCTCATCGCATTATTTTTTGCACATTACTTGCATTTTGCATGCATTTTATCGCGCTATCTTGCGCATCGCGCTATTTTGCGCTGTGACCATTAATTGCATTTTGCATGTATTTTATCGCGCAATCTTGCGTACCTCATCGCACTGTTTTCTGCACATTACTTGCATTTTCCATGCATTTTTTCGCGCTATCTTGCGCACCTCATCGCACTGTTTTCTGCACATTACTTGCATTTTGCATGCATTTTATCGCCCTATCTTGCGCACCTCATCGCACTGTTTTCTGTACATTACTTGCATTTTGCATGCGTTTTCTCGCGCTATCTTGCGCACCTCATCGCACTGTTTTCTGCACATTACTTGCATTTTGACTGCATTTGATCACGCTATCTTGTGCATCGCGCTATTTTGCGCTGTGACCATTACTTACATTTTGCATGCATTTTATCGCGCTATCTTGCGCACCTCATCGCAATATTTTCTGCACATTACTTGCATTTTGCATGCATTTTATCGCGCTATCTTGCGAACCTCATCGCACTATTTTTTGCACATTACTTGCATTTTGCATGCATTTTATCGCGCTATCTTGCGCACCTCATCGCACTTTTTTCGGCACATTTCTTGCATTTTTCATGCATTTTATCGCGCTATCTTGCGCACCTCATCGCACTGTTTTCTGCACATTACTTGCATTTTGCATGCAATTTGTCGCGCTATCTTGCGCACCTCATCACACTTTTTTCGGCACATTACTTGCATTTTTCATGCATTTTATCGCCCTATCTTGCGCACCTCATCGCACTGTTTTCTGTACATTACTTGCATTTTGCATGCATTTTATCGCGCTATCTTGCGCACCTCATCGCACTGTTTTCTGCACATTACTTGCATTTTGCATGCATTTTATCGCGCTATCTTGCGCATCGCGCTATTTTGCGCTGTGACCCTTACTTGCATTTTGCATGCATTTTGTCGCGCTATCTTGCGCACCTCATCGCACTGTTTTCTGCACATTACTTGCATTATGCATTCATTTTATAGCGCTATCTTGCGCATCGCGCTATTTTGCGCTGTGATCATTACTTGCATTTTGCATGCATTTTATCGCGTTATCTTGCGCACCTCATCGCACTATTTTCTGCACATTACTTGCATTTTGCATTCATTTTATCGCGCTATCTTGCGCATCGCGCTATTTTGCGCTGTGACCATTAATTGCATTTTGCATGTATTTTATCGCGCAATCTTGCGTACCTCATCGCACTGTTTTCTGCACATTACTTGCATTTTCCGTGCATTTTTTCGCGCTATCTTGCGCACCACATCGCACTGTTTTCTGCACATTACTTGCATTTTGCATGCATTTTATCGCGCTATCTTGCATACCTCATTGCACTGTTTTCTGCACATTACTTGCATTTTGCATGCATTTTATCGCGCTATCTTGCGCATCGCGCTATCTTGCGCAGTGACCATTACTTGCATTTTGCATGCATTTTGTCGCGCTATCTTGCGCACCTCATCGCATTGTTTTCTGCACATTACTTGCATTTTGCATGCATTTTATCGCGCTATCTTGCGCACCTCATCGCACTTTTTTCTTCACGTTACTTGCATTTTGCATGTATTTTATCGGGCTATTTTGCGCTGTGACCATTACTTGCATTTTCCACGCATTTTAACGCGCTATCTTGCGCACCTCATCGCACTATTTTCTGCACATTACTTGTATTTTGCATGCATTTTGTCGCGCTATCTTGCGCACCTCATCCCACTTTTTTCAGCACATTACTTGCATTTTGCATGCATTTTATCGCCCTATCTTGCGCACCTCATCGTACTGTTTTCTGTACATTACTTGCATTTTGCATGCGTTTTCTCGCGCTATCTTGCGCACCTCATCGCACTGTTTTCTGCACATTACTTGCATTTTGACTGCATTTTATCACGCTATCTTGTGCATCGCGCTATTTTGCGCTGTGACCATTACTTACATTTTGCATCCATTTTATCGCGCTATCTTGCGCACCTCATCGCACTATTTTCTGCACATTACTTGCATTTTGCATGCATTTTATCGCGCTATCTTGCGCACCTCATCGCATTATTTTTTGCACATTACTTGCATTTTGCATGCATTTTATCGCGCTATCTTGCGCATCGCGCTATTTTGCGCTGTGACCATTAATTGCATTTTGCATGTATTTTATCGCGCAATCTTGCGTACCTCATCGCACTGTTTTCTGCACATTACTTGCATTTTCCATGCATTTTTTCGCGCTATCTTGCGCACCTCATCGCACTGTTTTCTGCACATTACTTGCATTTTGCATGCATTTTATCGCGCTATCTTGCATACCTCATTGCACTGTTTTCTGCACATTACTTGCATTTTGCATGCATTTTATCGCGCTATCTTGCGCATCGCGCTATCTTGCGCAGTGACCATTACTTGCATTTTGCATGCATTTTGTCGCGCTATCTTGCGCACCTCATCGCACTGTTTTCTGCACATTACTTGCATTTTGCATGCTTTTTATCGCGCTATCTTGCGCACCTCATCGCACTTTTTTCTGCACATTACTTGCATTTTGCATGTATTTTATCGGGCTATTTTGCGCTGTGACCATTACTTGCATTTTCCACGCATTTTAACGCGCTATCTTGCGCACCTCATCGCACTATTTTCTGCACATTACTTGTATTTTGCATGCATTTTGTCGCGCTATCTTGTGCACCTCATCCCACTTTTTTCGGCACATTACTTGCATTTTGCATGCATTTTATCGCCCTATCTTGTCACCTCAACGCACTATTTTCTGCACATTACTAGCATTTTGCATGCATTTTATCGCGCTATATTGCGCACCTCATCGTACTGTTTTCTACACATTACTTGCATTTTGCATGCATTTTATCGCGCTATCTTGCGCATCGCGCTATTTTGCGCTGTGAGCATTACTTACATTTTGCATGCACTTTATCGCGCTATCTTGCGCACCTCATCGCACTATTTTCTGCACATTACTTGCATTTTGCATGCATTTTATCGCGCTATCTTGCGCACCTCATCGCATTATTTTTTGCACATTACTTGCATTTTGCATGCATTTTATCGCGCTATCTTGCGCACCTCATCGCACTTTTTTCGGCACATTACTTGCATTTTGCATGCATTTTATCGCGCTATCTTGCGCACCTCATCGCACTATTTTCTGCACATTACTTGTATTTTGCATGCATTTTGTCGCGCTATCTTGCGCACCTCATCACATTTTTTTCGGCACATTACTTGCATTTTGCATGCATTTTATCGCCCTATCTTGCGCACCTCATCGCACTGTTTTCTGTACATTACTTGCATTTTGCATGCGTTTTCTCGCGCTATCTTGCGCACCTCATCGCACTGTTTTCTGCACATTACTTGCATTTTGACTGCATTTTATCACGCTATCTTGTGCATCGCGCTATTTTGCGCTGTGACCATTACTTACATTTTGCATGCATTTTATCGCGCTATCTTGCGCACCTCATCGCAATATTTTCTGCACATTACTTGCATTTTGCATGCATTTTATCGCGCTATCTTGCGAACCTCATCGCACTATTTTTTGCACATTACTTGCATTTTGCATGCATTTTATCGCGCTATCTTGCGCACCTCATCGCACTTTTTTCGGCACATTTCTTGCATTTTTCATGCATTTTATCGCGCTATCTTGCGCACCTCATCGCACTGTTTTCTGCACATTACTTGCATTTTGCATGCAATTTGTCGCGCTATCTTGCGCACCTCATCACACTTTTTTCGGCACATTACTTGCATTTTGCATGCATTTTATCGCCCTATCTTGCGCACCTCATCGCACTGTTTTCTGTACATTACTTGCATTTTGCATGCATTTTATCGCGCTATCTTGCGCATCGCGCTATTTTGCGCTGTGACCCTTACTTGCATTTTGCATGCATTTTGTCGCGCTATCTTGCGCACCTCATCGCACTGTTTTCTGCACATTACTTGCATTATGCATTCATTTTATAGCGCTATCTTGCGCATCGCGCTATTTTGCGCTGTGATCATTACTTGCATTTTGCATGTATCTTATCGCGCTATCTTGCGCACCTCATCGCACTGTTTTCTGCACATTACTTGCATTTTGCATTCATTTTACCGCGCTATCTTGCGCATCGCGCTATTTTGCGCTGTGACCATTAATTGCATTTTGCATGTATTTTATCGCGCAATCTTGCGTACCTCATCGCACTGTTTTCTGCACATTACTTGCATTTTCCATGCATTTTTTCGCGCTATCTTGCGCACCTCATCGCACTGTTTTCTGCACATTACTTGCATTTTGCATGCATTTTATCGCGCTATCTTGCATACCTCATTGCACTGTTTTCTGCACATTACTTGCATTTTGCATGCATTTTATCGCGCTATCTTGCGCAGTGACCATTACTTGCATTTTGCATGCATTTTGTCGCGCTATCTTGCGCACCTCATCGCACTGTTTTCTGCACATTACTTGCATTTTGCATGCTTTTTATCGCGCTATCTTGCGCACCTCATCGCACTTTTTTCTGCACATTACTTGCATTTTGCATGTATTTTATCGGGCTATTTTGCGCTGTGACCATTACTTGCATTTTCCACGCATTTTAACGCGCTATCTTGCGCACCTCATCGCACTATTTTCTGCACATTACTTGTATTTTGCATGCATTTTGTCGCGCTATCTTGTGCACCTCATCCCACTTTTTTCGGCACATTACTTGCATTTTGCATGCATTTTATCGCCCTATCTTGTCACCTCAACGCACTATTTTCTGCACATTACTAGCATTTTGCATGCATTTTATCGCGCTATATTGCGCACCTCATCGTACTGTTTTCTACACATTACTTGCATTTTGCATGCATTTTATCGCGCTATCTTGCGCATCGCGCTATTTTGCGCTGTGAGCATTACTTACATTTTGCATGCACTTTATCGCGCTATCTTGCGCTCCTCATCGCTCTATTTTCTGCACATTACTTGCATTTTGCATGCATTTTGTCGTGCTATCTTTCGCACCTCATCGCACTGTTTTCTGCACATTACTTGCATTTTGCATGCATTTTGTCGCGCTATCTTGCGCATCACGCTATTTTGCGCTGTGACCATTACTTACATTTTGCATGCACTTTATCGCGCTATCTTGCGCCCCTCATCGCACTGTTTTCTGCACATTACTTGCATTTTGCATGCATTTTCGCGCTATCTTGCGCACTTCATCGCACTGTTTTCTGCACATTACTTGTATTTTGCACGCATTTTATCGCGCTATCTTGCGCAGCTCATCGCACAGCTTTCTGCACATTCCTTGCCTTTTCCATGCATTTTATGGCGCTATCTTGCGCACCTCATCGCACTGTTTTCTGCACATTACTTGCATTTTGCATGCATTTTATCGCGCTATCTTCCGTACCTCATCGCACTGTTTTCTGCACATTACTTGCATTTTGCATGCATTTTGTCGCGCTATCTTGCGCACCTCATCGCACTTTTTTCGGCACATTACTTGCATTTTGCATGCATTTTATCGCGCTATCTTGCGCACCTCATCGCACTGTTTTCTACATATTACTGGCATTTTGCATGCATTTTGTCGCGCTATCTTGCGCACCTCATCGCACTTTTTTCGGCACATTACTTGCATTTTGCATGCGTTTTATCGCCCTATCTGGCGCACCTCATCGCACTGTTTTCTGCACATTACTTGCATTTTGCATGCATTTTATCGCGCTATCTTGCGCGCCTCATCGCACAGTTTTCTGCACTTTACTTGCAATTTGCATGCATTTTATCGCGCTATCTTGCGCATCGCGCTATTTTGCGCTGTCACCCTTACTTGCATTTTGCATGCATTTTGTCGCGCTATCTTGCGCACCTCGTCGCACTGTTTTCTGCACATTACTTCCATTTTGCATTCATTTTATAGCGCTATCTTGCGCATCGCGCTATTTTGTGCTGTGACCATTACTTGCATTTTGCATGCATTTTATCGCGCTATCTTGCGCACCTCATCGCACTGTTTTCTGCACATTACTTATATTTTGCAGGCATTTTATCGCGCTATCTTGCGCACCTCATTGCACTATTTTTCGCACATTGCTTGCTTTTTGCATGCATTTTATCGCGCTATCTTGCGCATCGCGCTATTTTGCGCTGTGACCATTAATTGCATTTTGCATGTATTTTATCGCGCAATCTTGCGCACCTCATCGCACTGTTTTCTGCACATTACTTGCATTTTCCATGCATTTTTTTGCGCTATCTTGCGCACCTCATCGCACTGTTTTCTGCACATTACTTGCATTTTGCATGCATTTTATCGCGCTATCTTGCGTACCTCATTGCACTATTTTCTGCACTTTACTTGCATTTTGCATGCATTTTATCGCGCTATCTTGCGCATCGCGCTATTTTGCGCAGTGACCATTACTTGCATTTTGCATGCATTTTGTCTCGCTATCTTGCGCACCTCATCGCACTGTTTTCTGCACATTACTTGCATTTTGCATGCATTTTGTCGCGCTATCTTGCGCTCCTCATCGCACTTTTTTCTGCACATTACTTGCATTTTGCATGTATTTTATCGGGCTATTTTGTGCTGTGACCATTACTTGCATTTTCCACGCATTTTAACGCGCTATCTTGCGCATCTCATCGCACTGTTTTCTGCACATTAGTTGCATTTTGCATGTATTTTGTCGCGCTATCTTGCGCACCTCATCGCACTTTTTTCGACACATTACTTGCATTTTCCATGCATTTTATCGCGCTATCTTGCACACCTCATCGCATTGTTTTCTGAACATTACTTGCATTTTGCATGCATTTTATCGCGCTATCTTGCGCATCGCGCTATTTTGCGCTGTGACCATTACTTGCATTTTGCAAGCATTGTGTCGCGCTATCTTACGCACCTCATTGCACTGTTTTCCGCACATTACTTTCATTTTGCACGTATTTTGTCGCGCTATCTTGCGCACCCCATCGCACTTTTTTTGGCACATTACTTGCATTTTGCATGCATTTTATCGCGCTATCTTGCGCATCGCGCTATTTTGCGATGTGACCTTTACTTGTATTTTGCATGCATTTTATCGCGCTATCTTGCGCACCTCATTGCACTGTTTTCTGCACATTACTCGCATTTTGCATGCATTTTATCGCGCTATCTTGCGCACCTCATCGCACTGTTTTCTGCACATTACTTGCCTTTTCAATGCATTTTATCGCGCTATCTTGCGCACCTCATCGTACTGTTTTCTCGACATTACTTGAGTTTTGCATGCATTTTATCGCGGTGTCTTGCGCATCGCGATATTTTGCGCTGTGACCATTACTTGCACTTTGCATGCATTTTGTCGCGCTATCTTGCGCACCTCATCGCACTGTTTTCTGCACATTACTTGCATTTCGCATGCATTTTATCGTGCCATCTTGCGCACCACATCGCACTGTTTTCTGCACATTACTTGCATTTTGCATGCGTTTTATCGCCCTATCTTGCGCACCTCATCGCACTGTTTTCTGCACATTACTTGCATTTTGCATGCATTTTATCGCGCTATCTTGCGCGCCTCATCGCACTGTTATCTGCACTTTACTTGCAATTTGCATGCACTTTATCGCGCTATCTTGCGCATCGCGCTATTTTGCGCTGTCACCCTTACTTGCATTTTGCATGCATTTTGTCGCGCTATCTTGCGCACCTCGTCGCACTGTTTTCTGCACATTACTTCCATTTTGCATTCATTTTATAGCGCTATCTTGCGCATCGCGCTATTTTGTGCTGTGACCATTACTTGCATTTTGCATGCATTTTATCGCGCTATCTTGCGCACCTCATCGCACTGTTTTCTGCACATTACTTATATTTTGCAGGCATTTTATCGCGCTATCTTGCGCACCTCATTGCACTATTTTTCGCACATTGCTTGCTTTTTGCATGCATTTTATCGCGCTATCTTGCGCATCGCGCTATTTTGCGCTGTGACCATTAATTGCATTTTGCATGTATTTTATCGCGCAATCTTGCGGACCTCATCGCACTGTTTTCTGCACATTACTTGCATTTTCCATGCATTTTTTCGCGCTATCTTGCGCACCTCATCGCACTGTTTTCTGCACATTACTTGCATTTTGCATGCATTTTATCGCGCTATCTTGCGTACCTCATTGCACTATTTTCTGCACTTTACTTGCATTTTGCATGCATTTTATCGCGCTATCTTGCGCATCGCGCTATTTTGCGCAGTGACCATTACTTGCATTTTGCATGCATTTTGTCGCGCTATCTTGCGCACCTCATCGCACTGTTTTCTGCACATTACTTGCATTTTGCATGCATTTTGTCGCGCTATCTTGCGCTCCTCATCGCACTTTTTTCTGCACATTACTTGCATTTTGCATGTATTTTATCGGGCTATTTTGTGCTGTGACCATTACTTGCATTTTCCACGCATTTTAACGCGCTATCTTGCGCATCTCATCGCACTGTTTTCTGCACATTAGTTGCATTTTGCATGTATTTTGTCGCGCTATCTTGCGCACCTCATCGCACTTTTTTCGACACATTACTTGCATTTTCCATGCATTTTATCGCGCTATCTTGCACACCTTATCGCATTGTTTTCTGAACATTACTTGCATTTTGCATGCATTTTATCGCGCTATCTTGCGCATCGCGCTATTTTGCGCTGTGACCATTAATTGCATTTTGCATGTATTTTATCGCGCAATCTTGCGGACCTCATCGCACTGTTTTCTGCACATTACTTGCATTTTCCATGCATTTTATCGCGCTATCTTGCGCACCTCATCGCACTGTTTTCTGCACATTACTTGCATTTTGCATGCATTTTATCGCGCTATCTTGCGTACCTCATTGCACTATTTTCTGCACTTTACTTGCATTTTGCATGCATTTTATCGCGCTATCTTGCGCATCGCGCTATTTTGCGCAGTGACCATTACTTGCATTTTGCATGCATTTTGTCGCGCTATCTTGCGCACCTCATCGCACTGTTTTCTGCACATTACTTGCATTTTGCATGCATTTTGTCGCGCTATCTTGCGCTCCTCATCGCACTTTTTTCTGCACATTACTTGCATTTTGCATGTATTTTATCGGGCTATTTTGTGCTGTGACCATTACTTGCATTTTCCACGCATTTTAACGCGCTATCTTGCGCATCTCATCGCACTGTTTTCTGCACATTAGTTGCATTTTGCATGTATTTTGTCGCGCTATCTTGCGCACCTCATCGCACTTTTTTCGACACATTACTTGCATTTTCCATGCATTTTATCGCGCTATCTTGCACACCTTATCGCATTGTTTTCTGAACATTACTTGCATTTTGCATGCATTTTATCGCGCTATCTTGCGCATCGCGCTATTTTGCGCTGTGACCATTACTTGCATTTTGCAAACATTGTGTCGCGCTATCTTACGCACCTCATTGCACTGTTTTCCGCACATTACTTTCATTTTGCACGTATTTTGTCGCGCTATCTTGCGCACCCCATCGCACTTTTTTTGGCACATTACTTGCATTTTGCATGCATTTTATCGCGCTATCTTGCGCATCGCGCTATTTTGCGCTGTGACCTTTACTTGTATTTTGCATGCATTTTATCGCGCTATCTTGCGCACCTCATTGCACTGTTTTCTGCACATTACTCGCATTTTGCATGCATTTTATCGCGCTATCTTGCGCACCTCATCGCACTGTTTTCTGCACATTACTTGCCTTTTCAATGCATTTTATCGCGCTATCTTGCGCACCTCATCGTACTGTTTTCTCGACATTACTTGAGTTTTGCATGCATTTTATCGCGGTGTCTTGCGCATCGCGATATTTTGCGCTGTGACCATTACTTGCACTTTACATGCATTTTGTCGCGCTATCTTGCGCACCTCATCGCACTGTTTTCTGCACATTAATTGCATTTCGCATGCATTTTATCGCGCTATCTTGCGCACCTCATCGCACTGTTTTCTGCACATTACTTGCATTTAGCATGCATTTTATCGCGCTATCTTGCGCATCACGCTATCTTGCGCTGTGATCATTACTTGCATTTTGCAGGCATTTTATCGCGCTATCTTGCGCACCTCGTCTCACAGTTTTCTGCACATTACTTGCATTTTCCATGCATTTTATCGCGCTATCTTGCGCACCTCATCGCACTACTTTCGGCACATTACTTGCATTTTGCATGCGTTTTATCGCGTAATCTTGCGCATCACGCTATTTTGCGCTGTGACCATTACTTGCATTTTGCATGCATTTTGTAGCACTATCTTGCGCACCTCATCGCACTGTTTTCTGCACATTAATTGCATTTTGCTTGCATTTTGTCGCGCTATCTTGCGCACCTCATCGCACTTTTTTCGACACATTACTTGCATTTTGCATGCATTTTATCGCGCTATCTTGCGCACCTCATCGCACTGTTTTCTGCATGTTACTTGCATTTTGCATGCATTTTATCGCGCTTTCTTGCGCACCTCATCGCACTGTTTTCTGCACGTTACTTGCATTTTGCATGCATTTTCTCGCTCTATCTTGCGCACCTCATCGCACTGTTTTCTGCACATTACTTGCATTTTGCATGCACTTTATCGCGCTATCTTGCGCTGTGACAATTACTTTTATTTTGCATGCACTTTATCGCGCTATCTTGCGCACCTCATCGCACTGTTTTCTGCACATTACTTGCATTTTGCATGCATTTTATCGCGCTATCTTGCGCACCTCATCGCACTGTTTTCTGCACATTACTTGCATTTTGCATGCGTTTTATCGCGCTATCTTGCGCGTCGTGCTATTTTGCGCTGCGTCCATTACTTGCATTTTGCATGCATTTTGTCGCGCTATCTGGCGCACCTTATCACCCTTTTTTCGGCACATTACTTGCATTTTGCATGCATTTTATCGCGCTATCTTGCGCACCCCATCGCACTATTTTCCGCCCATTACTTGCATTTTGCATGCATTTTTTCACGCTATCTTGTGCATCGCGCTATTTTGCGCTGTGCCCATTACTTGCATTTTGCATGCACTTTGTCGCGCTATCTTGCGCACCTCATTGCACTGTTTTCTGCACATTACCTGCATTTTGCATGTATTTTGTCCCCCTATCTTTCGCACCTCATCGCACTTTTTTCGGCACATTACTTGCATTTTGAATGCATTTTATCGCGCTATCTTGCGCACCTCATCGCACTGTTTTCTGCACATTACTTGCATTTTGCATGCATTTTATCGCGCTATCTTGCGCATCGCGCTATTTTGCGCTGTGACCATTACTTGCATTTTGCATGCATTTTATCGCACTATCTTGCACACCTCATCGCACTGTTTTCTCCACATTACTTGCATTTTGCATGTATTTTATCGCGGTATCTTGCGCATCGCGATATTTTGCGCTGTGACCATTACTTGCATTTTGCATGCGTTTTGTCGCGCTATCTTGCGCACCTCATCGCACTATTTTCTGCACATTACTTACATTTCGCATGCATTTTATCGGGCTAGCTTGCGCACCTCATCGCACTATTTTAAGCACATTACTTGCATTTAGCATGCATTTTATCGCGCTATCTTGCGCATCGCGCTATCTTGTGCTGTGACCATTACTTGCATTTTGCAGGCATTTTATCGCGCTATCTTGCGCACCTCATCGCATTGTTTTCTGCACATTACTTGCATTTTCCATGCATTTTATCGCGCTATCTTGCACACCTCATCGCACTATTTTCTGCACATTACTTGCATTTTGCATGCATTTTATCGCGCTATCTTGCGCACCTCACCGCACTATTTTCTGCACATTACTTGCATTTTCCATGCATTTTATCGCGCTATCTTGCGCACCTCATCGCACTGTTTTCTGCACATTACTTGCATTTTCCATGCATTTTATCGCGCTATCTTGCGCACCTCATCGCACTGTTTTCTGCACATTACTTGCATTTTGCATGCATTTTATCGCGCTATCTTGCGCACCTCATCGCACTGTTTTCTGGACATTACTTGCATTTTGCATGCATTTTATCGCGCTATCTTGCGCATCGCGCTATCTTGCGCTGTGACCATTACTTGCATTTTGCATGCATTTTGTCGCGCTATCTTGCGCACCTCATCGCACTTTTTTCGGCACATTACTTGCATTTTGCATGCATTTTATCGCGCTATCTTGCGCACCTCATCGCACTGTTTTCTGTACATTACTTGCATTTTGCATGCGTTTTCTCGCGCTATCTTGCGCACCTCATCGCACTGTTTTCTGCACATTAGTTGCATTTTGCCTGCATTTTATCACGCTATCTTGTGCATCGCGCTATTTTGCGCTGTGACCATTACTTACATTTTGCATGCATTTTATCGCGCTATCTCGCGCAACTCATCGCACTATTTTCTGCACATTATTTGCATTTTGCATGCATTTTATCGCGCTATTCTGCGCACCTCATCGCACTATTTTTTGCACATTACTTGCATTTTGCATGCATTTTATCGCGCTATCTTGCGCACCTCATCGCACTTTTTTCGGCACATTACTTGCATTTTGCATGCATTTTATCGCGCTATCTTGCGCACCTCATCGCACTATTTTCTGCACATTACTTGCATTTTGCATGCATTTTGTCGTGCTATCTTGCGCACCTCATCACACTTTCTTCGGCACATTACTTGCATTTTGCATGCATTTTATCGCCCTATCTTGCGCACCTCATCGCACTGTTTTCTGCACATTACTTGCATTTTGCATGCATTTTATCGCGCTATCTTGCGCACCTCATCGCACTGTTTTCTGCACATTACTTGCCTTTTGCATGCATTTTATCGCGCTATCTTGCGCATCGCGCTATTTTGCGCTGTGACCATTACTTACATTTTGCATGCACTTTATCACGGTATCTTGCGCTCCTCATCGCACTGTTTTCTGCACATTACTTGCATTTTGCATGCATTTTATCGCGCTATCTTGCGCACCTCATCGCATTGTTTTCTCCACATTACTTGCATTTTGAATGTATTTTATCGCGCTATCTTGTGCACCTCATCGCACTGTTTTCTGCACATTACTTGCATTTTCCATGCATTTTATCGCGCTATCTTGCGCACCTCATCGCACTTTTTTGGGCACATTACTTGCATTTTGCATGCATTTTATCGCGCTATCTTGCGCACCTCATCGCACTTTCTTCGGCACATTACTTGCCTTTTGCATGCATTTTATCGCGCTATCTTGCGCATCGCGCTATTTTGCGCTGTGACCATTACTTACATTTTGCGTGCACTTTATCACGGTATCTTGCGCTCCTCATCGCACTGTTTTCTGCACATTACTTGCATTTTGCATGCATTTTGTCGCGCTATCTTGCGCACCTCATCGCACTGTTTTCTGCACATTACTTGCATTTTGCATGCATTTTGTCGCGCTATCTTGCGCAACTCATCACACGGTTTTCTGCACATTACTTGCATTTTGCATGCATTTTGTCACACTATCTTGCGCATCGCGCTATTTTGCGCTGTGACCACTACTTACATTTTGAATGCACTTTATCGCGCTATCTTGCGCACCTCATCGCACTGTTTTCTGCACATTACTTGCATTTTGCATGCATTTTCTCGCGCTATCTTGCGCACCTCATCGCACTATTTTCTGCACATCACTTGCATTTTGCATGCATTTTGTCGCGCTATCTTGCGCACCTCATCGCACAGCTTTCGGCACATTCCTTGGATTTTCCACGCATTTTATCGCGCTATCTTACGCACCTCATCGCACTGTTTTCTGAACATTACTTGCATTTTGCATGCATTTTATCGCGCTATCTTGCGCACCTCATCGCACAGCTTTCGGCACATTCCTTGGATTTTCCACGCATTTTATCGCGCTATCTTGCGTACCTCATCGCACTGTTTTCTGCACATTACTTGCATTTTGCATGCATTTTGTCGCGCTATCTTGCGCACCTCATCGCACTTTTTTCGGCACATTACTTGCATTTTGCATGCATTTTATCGCGCTATCTTGTGCACCTCATCGCACTGTTTTCTGCACATTACTTGCATTTTGCATGCATTTTGTCGCTCTATCTTGCGCACCTCATCGCACTTTTTTCGGCACATTACTTTCATTTTGCATGCATTTTATCACCCTGTCTTGCGCACCTCATCGCACAGTTTTCTGCAAATTACTTGCATTTTGCATGCATTTTATCGCGCTATCTTGCGGACCACATCACACTGTTTTCTGCACATTACTTGCATTTTGCATGCATTTTATCGCGCTATCTTGCGCATCGCGCTATTTTGCGCTGTGACCCTTACTTGCATTTTGCATGCATTTTGTCGCGCTATCTTGCGCACCTCATCGCACTGTTTTCTGCACATTACTTGCATTTTGCATTCATTTTATAGCGCTATCTTGTGCATCGCGCTATTTTGCGCTGTGACCATTACTTGCATTTTGCATGCATTTTATCGCGCTATCTTGCGCACCTCATCGCACTGTTTTCTGCACACTACTTACATTTTGCATGCATTTTATCGCGCTATCTTGCGCACCTCATCGCACTGTTTTCTGCACATTACTTGCATTTTGCATGCATTTTATCGCGCTATCTTGCGCATCGCGCTATTTTGCGTTGTGACCATTAATTGCATTTTGCATGTATTTTATCGCGCAATCTTGCGCACCTCATCGCACTGTTTTCTGCACATTACTTGCATTTTGCGTGCATTTTATCGCGCTATCTTGCGTACCTCATTGCACTGTTTTCTGCACATTACTTGCATTTTGCATGCATTTTATCGCGCTATCTTGCGCATCGCGCTATTTTGCGCAGTGACCATTACTTGCATTTTGCATGCATTTTGTCCCGCTATCTTGCGCACCTCATCGCACTGTTTTCTGCACATTACATGTATTTTGCTTGCATTTTATCGCGCTATTTTGCGCACCTCATCGCATTGTTTTCTCCACATTACTTGCATTTTGAATGTATTTTATCGCGCTATCTTGTGCACCTCATCGCACTGTTTTCTGCACATTACTTGCATTTTCCATGCATTTTATCGCGCTATCTTGCGCACCTCATCGCACTTTTTTGGGCACATTACTTGCATTTTGCATGCATTTTATCACGCTATCTTGCGCACCTCATCGCACTGTTTTCTGCACATTACTTGCATTTTGCATGCATTTTGTCGCGCTATCTTGCGCACCTCATCACACTTTCTTCGGCACATTACTTGCATTTTGCATGCATTTTATCGCCCTATCTTGCGCACCTCATCGCACTGTTTTCTGCACATTACTTGCATTTTGCATGCATTTTATCGCGCTATCTTGCGCACCTCATCGCACTGTTTTCTGCACATTACTTGCCTTTTGCATGCATTTTATCGCGCTATCTTGCGCATCGCGCTATTTTGCGCTGTGACCATTACTTACATTTTGCATGCACTTTATCACGGTATCTTGCGCTCCTCATCGTACTGTTTTCTGCACATTACTTGCATTTTCCATGCATTTTGTCGCGCTATCTTGCGCACCTCATCGCACTGTTTTCTGCACATTACTTGCATTTTGCATGCATTTTGTCGCGCTATCTTGCGCAACTCATCACACGGTTTTCTGCACATTACTTGCATTTTGCATGCATTTTGTCACACTATCTTGCGCATCGCGCTATTTTGCGCTGTGACCACTACTTACATTTTGCATGCACTTTATCGCGCTATCTTGCGCACCTCATCGCACTGTTTTCTGCACATTACTTGCATTTTGCATGCATTTTCTCGCGCTATCTTGCGCACCTCATCGCACAGCTTTCGGCACATTCCTTGGATTTTCCACGCATTTTATCGCGCTATCTTGCGCACCTCATCGCACTGTTTTCTGAACATTACTTGCATTTTGCATGCATTTTATCGCGCTATCTTGCGTACCTCATCGCACTGTTTTCTGCACATTACTTGCATTTTGCATGCATTTTGTCGCGCTATCTTGCGCACCTCATCGCACTTTTTTCGGCACATTACTTGCATTTTGCATGCATTTTATCGCGCTATCTTGTGCACCTCATCGCACTGTTTTCTGCACATTACTTGCATTTTGCATGCATTTTGTCGCTCTATCTTGCGCACCTCATCGCACTTTTTTCGGCACATTACTTTCATTTTGCATGCATTTTATCACCCTGTCTTGCGCACCTCATCGCACAGTTTTCTGCAAATTACTTGCATTTTGCCTGCATTTTATCGCGCTATCTTGCGGACCACATCACACTGTTTTCTGCACATTACTTGCATTTTGCATGCATTTTATCGCGCTATCTTGCGCATCGCGCTATTTTGCGCTGTGACCCTTACTTGCATTTTGCATGCATTTTGTCGCGCTATCTTGCGCACCTCATCGCACTGTTTTCTGCACATTACTTGCATTTTGCATTCATTTTATAGCGCTATCTTGTGCATCGCTCTATTTTGCGCTGTGACCATTACTTGCATTTTGCATGCATTTTATCGCGCTATCTTGCGCACCTCATCGCACTGTTTTCTGCACACTACTTACATTTTGCATGCATTTTATCGCGCTATCTTGCGCACCTCATCGCACTGTTTTCTGCACATTACTTGCATTTTGCATGCATTTTATCGCGCTATCTTGCGCATCGCGCTATTTTGCGCTGTGACCATTAATTGCATTTTGCATGTATTTTATCGCGCAATCTTGCGCACCTCATCGCACTGTTTTCTGCACATTACTTGCATTTTGCGTGCATTTTATCGCGCTATCTTGCGTACCTCATTGCACTGTTTTCTGCACATTACTTGCATTTTGCATGCATTTTATCGCTCTATCTTGCGCATCGCGCTATTTTGCGCAGTGACCATTACTTGCATTTTGCATGCATTTTGTCGCGCTATCTTGCGCACCTCACCGCATTGTTTTCTGCACATTACTTGCATTTTGCATGCATTTTGTCGCGCTATCTTGCGCACCTCATCCCACTTTTTTCTGCACATTACATGCATTTTGCATGTATTTTATCGGGCTATTTTGCGCTATGACCATTACTTTCATTTTCCACGCATTTTAACGCGCTATCTTGCGCACCTCATCGCACTGTTTTCTGCACATTACTTGCATTTTGCATGCATTTTGTCGCGCTATCTTGCGCACCTCATCACACTTTTTTCGGCACATTACTTGCATTTTGCATGCAATTTATCGCCTTATCTTGCGTACCTCATCGCACTGTTTTCTACACATTACTTGCATTTTGCATGCATTTTATCGCGCTATCTTGCGCACCTCATCGCACTGTTTTCTGCACATTACTTGCATTTTGCATGTATTTTGTCGCGCTATCTTGCGCACCTCATCGCACTTTTTTCGGCACATTACTTGCATTTTGCGTGCATTTTGTCGCGCTATCTTGCGCACCTCATCGCACTGTTTTCTGCACATTACATGTATTTTGCTTGCATTTTATCGCGCTATCTTGCGCACCTCATCGCATTGTTTTCTCCACATTACTTGCATTTTGAATGTATTTTATCGCGCTATCTTGTGCACCTCATCGCACTGTTTTCTGCACATTGCTTGCATTTTCCATGCATTTTATCGCGCTATCTTGCGCACCTCATCGCACTGTTTTCTACACATTACTCGCATTTTGCATGCATTTTATCGCGCTATCTTGCGCACCACATCGCACTGTTTCCTGCACATTACTTGCATTTCGCTTGCATTTTATCGCGCTATCTTGCGCCCCTCATCGCACTGTTTTCTGGACATTACTTGCATTTTGCATGCATTTTATCGCGCTATCTTGCGCATCGCGCTATTTTGCGCTGTGGCCATTACTTGCATTTTGCATGCATTTTGTCGCGCTATCTTGCGCACCTCATCGCACTTTTTTCGGCACATTACTTGCATTTTGCATGCATTTTATCGCGCTATCTTGCGCACCTTATCGCAATATTTTTTGCACATTTCTTGCATTTTGCATGCATTTTATCGCGCTATCTTGCGCACCTCATCGCACTTTTTTCGGCACATTACTTGCATTTTGCATTCATTTTATCGCCCTATCTTGCGCACCTCATCGCACTGTTTTCTGCACATTACTTGCATTTTGCATGCATTTTGTCGCGCTATCTTACGCACCTCATCACACTTTTTTCGACACATTACTTGCATTTTGCATGCATTATATCGCCCTATCTTGCGCACCTCATCGCACTTTTTTCTGCACATTACTTGCATTTTGCATGCATTTTATCGCGCTATCTTGCGCACCTCATCGCACTGTTTTCTGCACATTACTTGCATTTTGCATGCATTTTATCGCGCTATCTTGCGCATCGCGCTATTTTGCGCTGTGACCATTACTTACATTTTGCATGCACTTTATCGCGGTATCTTGCGCTCCTCGTCGCACTGTTTTCTGCACATTACTTGCATTTTGCATGCATTTTGTCGCGCTATCTTGCGCACCTCATCGCACTGTTTTCTGTGCATTACTTGCATTTTGCATGCATTTTGTCGCACTATCTTGCGCATCGCGCTATTTTGCGCTGTGACCATTACTTACATTTTGCATGCACTTTATCGCGCTATCTTGCGCCCCTCATCGCATTGTTTTCTGCATATTACTTGCATTTTGCATGCATTTTCTCGCGCTATCTTGCGCACCTCATCGCACTATTTTCTGCACGTTACTTGCATTGTGCATGCATTTTGTCGCGCTATCTTGCGCACCTCATCGCACAGCTTTCTGCACATTCCTTGGATTTTCCATGCATTTTATCGCGCTATCTTGCGCACGTCATCGCACTGTTTTCTGAACATTACTTGCATTTTGCATGCATTTTATCGCGCTATCTTGCGCACCTCATCGCACTTTTTTCGGCACATTACTTGCATTTTGCATGCATTTTATCGCGCTATCTTGCGCACCTCATCGCACTGTTTTCTGCACATTACTTGCATTTTACATGCATTTTGTCGCGCTATCTTGCGCACCTCATCGCACTTTTTTCGGCACATTACTTTCATTTTGCATGCATTTTATCCCCCTGTCTTGCGCACCTCATCGCACAGTTTTCTGCAAATTACTTGTGTAACGCCCTCAAAATAAAAACAATAAACCCATCAGATAAGACATGCATTTACATTTAATCTAACCGCATCCCTTTCATTCATTAGAATTCCAAGACATAAGTATTACATGTTAATCTCATAACAAAATGCCCTACGGGCTTACAGCTTTCCAAGTTAACACTTGGTTACAACAAAGAGTTCTAACTCGTTTACACATTAAGCCCTTGGCTTGAAATTACATGTAATACATCAAAAGTAAAACGACAAAACTATGCCCGCCACTAGCCTCCCAGCTATGTCCTTGGAGGTGGCATGCTTCATGTACCTGAAAATGATATTCCCATATAGGGTGAGCCACAGCCCAGTAGAAATACACTAAACCAACCATGGACAATGACTAAAACATTAGCAATTGATAGTTGGTCAACACTGATACAATCACATAAACTACATATTTATGTCAACGACTTACAAGTCCCAATTACTTTTCATTTTCCCTTTTTCAACAGATAAGCATGCTAGCTCTATCATCATTTCCACAGATATGTATAAAAACTATATCTTACATTCAGATAAGCATAAAAGCTATATCCACATTCTCAACAGATATGTATATCAACAATATCCACAGATAAGCATTCAAGCTGTATCCACACTCTACAACAGATAAGCATACAAGCTGTATCCACACTTCACAAAGATAAGCATATGAGCTCAATCTTCACTTCTCTAGACAAGCATATGAGCTCTGTCTACGGAGTTCATCCCCTATCTCCTCCCAATACCTATCCGGTTTAGAGGTACATCCCCTATCTTCCCCTAAACCGCGGAGTACATCCCCTATCTCCTCCTCTACACATAACGTATATAAACACATTGGTTCTATATACAATCATACAATACACACAATTAATGTATTCTATCAACCGTCAAGTTCCATGACACATTCCATTGATTAGTTTCCGTTTACGTAATCATCATGCATTGTCTACAACAATCTCGACTATCCTCCACCGATAGCCCAAAGCAGTTATTTCTAAAACAGAAAATAAATGCGCAAATGGATATTCAATCAACATTTCATTTCCTCATTTCTCAACAATTAATTATCCCAATTAATTAAACAATGTAATTAGGCCATTTTCCATAATTACCATTTCAACCCTTAGGTCCCATTTTCATCAATGATTCAACAATCATTCCATTTTTCTATGCCAAACATGCATCTAGGTTTATTATGAATAAAACCCCAACTTTTGTAAAATTACACAAAAGCCCCAAACTTTCACAAAATTACCAAACCAAGACCAACATCTCAAAATACCAAAATTTAAAGACAAAACCCATAGAGAGGAGTAGGATATCCCTACCTTGAAGTTTTAGCCCAAAAGGAGATGAAGACTCCAAGATCAACTTGCTCCAAATCCAAACTTTTTCAGATTAAATCGAAGCTCTCAACGCCCTCTATCTTTTTAACAAGGGCCCTAGGCTAGATTCACACCCTAGGGAGATCAAACCTTAGAGAGAGTGCAAGTTTAGAGAGAGAGAGAGTGTCGGATTAAGGGTTTGCTCAAAGAAAAGAAGTGAAAAAGTGATGTTTTAGACGCTGCTGTGCGCTGATATAAAACACGCTCGCTCGAGCGAAGGATTGGTCGCTCGAGCGACCAGACACAGAAAACTCTCGCTCGAGCCAAGAAGTTCTCGATCGAGCGAAGAAAAACCCAGACCGCTCGAGCCACGAAAAGCTCGCTCGAGCCAGGAAATGCAACTCTCAGGTCCAGAACCAGACGCAACACCACTCTCGCTCGAGCGACATACTCCTCGCTCGAGCGAAGGACCAAAAATCTGGGCAGCAACACTAGGCTCCCAAACGCAACCAACCTGAAACAAACCTGCCCAACGCATCTTATAACTCAATATACAAAGGAAGAGGATGCAAACTAGAAAATAAACAACTATCAACATTCACGGACACATGTCCGGATCACTGTACAACAAGGGTAAGCCTGGGATCACTATAACCTCCCCCCCTTAAAGAATTTCGTCCCCGAAATTAAGCACAAGTTTTCAAAAACAAGTTTTTCTTCATTTTAAACAACGTTACACTTGAACATTCAACAATTCGACCCATTACCGGTCATCCCATCCCTTTAACAAGAGACATATCACAATATGTAAACAACATATGTATTATTAACATGCACCAACATTATGCACTAACTTTCCAATGTCAACAATATATTCAACATATATAGTGTTACATCCAACTACCATATGAGGCAAGTTCCAAGACATGCTTCCAATAATCAAAACATTCTCAATGTTTCACAACTTAGGACATATATAAAAGCTCTTAAGTTCAACATAATGTAAAATTTAAATACAATATCACACATCAACAAACAAGTCCGGATATTTCTCACGGACTTCCAACTCACGTTCCCAAGTGGCTTCCTCCACTCCGTGATGTTTCCACAAGACTTTCACCAAAGGAATGGTCTTGCCACGCAGGACCTGATCCCGCCTATCCATGACCCGAACCGGTCTCTCCTCATACGAGGCATCCTCATCTACCTCTAAATCGCTCCAATCCAGCACATGTGATGGATCTGGCTCATACTTCCGAAGCATACTCACATGAAACACGTCATGCACTCCGGACAACTGCGGCGGTAAGGCTAACCGATAAGCAACCTCACCTATCTTCTCAAGGATCTCAAAAGGACCAATAAACCGAGGGGATAATTTCCCACTCTTCCCAAACCTCATCAGGCCTCGCCTAGGTGATATTTTCAGAAAGACATGATCACCTACCTCAAACGCCAAAGGCCTCCTCCTACGGTCGGCATAACTCTTTTGTCGACTCTGGGCTGTAACAAGCCTCCTACGGATAAGCTCAACTTTCTCCGTCGTCTCCCTAACCAACTCCGGACCCAACAAAGGTGCATCACCCACCTCGGCCCAACAAACTGGAGACCTACACGGTCGGCCATACAAGGCCTCAAACGGTGCCATACCGATGCTAGACTGAAAACTGTTGTTGTAGGCAAACTCTACCAATGGCAAGTGCCTCTCCCACGTCCCACTGAAATCCAGGACACAACCCCGAAGCATATCCTCGAGGATTTGAATAGTACGCTCGGACTGCCCGTTAGTCTGAGGATGATAAGCCGTACTAAAGGTCAACTTAGTGCCCAAGGCACTCTGCAAACTCTGCCACAACCTAGCAGTAAAACGAGGATCTCTATCTGAGACGATCGTCGCTGGGACCCCGTGCAATCTCACTACATCCCGAATATACAAATCGGCAAGATGATCTACCGAATCTCTCACGCGCATAGGAATAAAGTGCGCCGACTTAGTCAACCGGTCTACAACCACCCAAATAGCATCACTACCCCGCTGAGTCCTCGGAAGACCTACAACGAAGTCCATAGTGACATGCTCCCACTTCCACTCGGCAATAGGCAAGGGTTGCAACAAACCCGCTGGCCTCTGATGCTCGGCCTTCACTTGCTGGCAAGTAAGGCACTTCGATACGAAAACAGCCACATCTCTCTTCATACCCCGCCACCAAAATTGGCGACCCAAATCCTGATACATCTTAGTACCTCCCGGATGCACCGTAAGGCGCGAATGATGAAACTCTCGGAGTACTTCCTCTCGGCAAGACTCCGGTACAAACAAACGGTTTCGGTATCTCACACTCAGGTCGGGATACACCGTCAAACCCTTCTCAACTTTCCCACTGGAGATCTTCTCTCGAAGGGATTCTACCTCAAGGTCACCTCTCTGTGCCTCTAACACTCTAATCACAAGTGTAGGCTGTGCAACAACAGAAAACAAGGCCGCAGCCTCGACAGATTCGCCCAGTAGCAAATCAAACTCGCCAAGTGCTCCCAACATCACCCATTCCCGGATGGCTATACAAGCTACATCACTAATGGTTTTCCTACTAAGGGCATCGGCCACAACATTGGCCTTTCCCGGATGATAATGCAGCTCAAAATCATAATCCTCGATGAACTCCATCCATCTCCTCTGCCTCAGATTCAAGTCTCTCTGTGTAAACAGATACTTTAAACTCTTGTGATCCGAGAATACCTCGAACTTCTCACCATAAAGGTAGTGCCTCCAGACTTTCAAGGCAAAAATCACAGCTGCTAACTCTAGGTCGTGTGTAGGGTAATTCTTCTCGTGTATTTTCAACTGACGTGAGCCATAAGCTACCACTTTTCCCTCTTGCATCAACACACAACCCAAACCCTCTCGTGAAGCATCACAATAAACCGCATAACCCAACCCTCTCTCCGGAATAATCAATACCGGAGCGGTGGTCAATCTAACTTTCAGCTCTTGGAACGACTTTTCACAAGCCTCACTCCACACAAACTTGACTCCCTTCCGAGTCAGTCTAGTCAACGGTGACGCTAACCTGGAGAAATCTTTCACAAACCGACGGTAATACCCAGCTAATCCCAGAAAACTGCGGATCTCGAATACACTCTTAGGCTGTGCCCAATCTTGCACTGCCTCAACCTTGGATGTATCAACTGACACCCCTTCACCGGATACCACGTGGCCTAAGAATTTGACTTCCCCCAGCCAGAACTCGCACTTCCCAAACTTGGCATACAGCCTATGGGCTCTAAGTAACTCAAGCACCACTCTCAAGTGTGCCTCGTGCTCCTCCTCAGAAGACGAATAGATAAGGATATCGTCCACGAAAACAACCACAAATCGGTCTAAGAACTCCCGGAAAATCCGGTTCATCAAGTCCATAAAGACTGCCGGTGCATTGGTAAGTCCGAATGGCATCACCAAAAACTCGTAATGGCCATACCGCGTACGGAATGCCGTCTTAGGAATATCTTCCTCCCTGACCCTCAACTGATGGTAACCCGATCTCAAGTCTATCTTAGAGAAACAACGGGAACCCTTCAACTGGTCAAACAAATCATCTATACGGGGCATAGGGTACTTATTTTTAACCGTAGCCCGATTCAACTTCCGGTAGTCTATACACAATCTCAAGGCACCATCTTTCTTTTTAACAAAGAGGGCCGGTGCTCCCCACGGTGAAACACTAGGGCGAACAAAGCCCTTATCGAGCAATTCCTGGAGCTGAACTTTCAACTCAACCAACTCTGCTGGAGCAAAACGGTAAGGTGCCATAGAAATCGGCGCCGTACCAGGCACTAAATCAATAGAGAACTCTATCTCTCGGTGAGGTGGCAAACTAACAAGATCTTCGGGAAAGACATCCGAATACTCACAAACCACCCTTGGCAATACAACCTGGGTCTCACCACTCTCACCACTCTCAAAGCTGGCAAGTAGACTACTAAGCTCACTTCGCCCTCGTGAATCATACCCCGGTGGCAAAACACTACCAACCCGGTCTCCCAAGAAATGGAACCACTCCCCGCTCAAGGTACATAACGTGACCCTCTGGCGGTAGCAATCAATAACAGCCCGGTATGACGATAACCAGTCCATACCCAAAATAACATCAAAACCCTTCATGGGCATGACAACAAACGGAAAAGGAAGCCTATAGTCGGCGACCTCTATATCACATCCTCTAACACCCTGTTTCAGAATCAACTCACCACCCAAAGGCGATACCACACAAATAGGAGATGCTAACTGTGCTAACTCCAATTCCAAAACAGATGCAAATGCAGCAGATACAAAAGAATGAGATGCACCCGTGTCTATCAACACATTAGCAACTGAGTTGCAAAACAGAAAAGTACCTCTCACTACTGATGGAGCCGGTACTAAATCCTGCGCGGTAACAGCATACACGCGCCCCGTAGGCCCCTGGTCTACCTGCTCACCTCTCGGAGCAAAAGACTGCTGCACAGACTGGGATGACGAAACTCCCGGATTGGCCCTCGAGGCCTGCACAGACTGAGCTGGCTGAAAGACCTGCGTCTGCCTAGAACCAGACGCTCCCGAAGTGGCACTCAACTGTGGGCAAAATCTCTTCATGTGCCCAGGTTGTCCACACTGATAACAAGTCAATAGCTGCCCCCTGCCCAAACTCTGACTCTGCGGTCTAGCTGAAGAAGAAGCAGCTTTCTGACCCCCACCCTTCTGCGGGCAAACAGAAACCTTGTGACCCAGCTGGCCACACTTGTAACAAGTGAATTCCCCCTGACTGCCTCTCCCCGAGCCTACACTCGGCACTGGAAAGGTCGATCTAGAGACTGCACCCTGAGACTGCTGAGGGTTATAACCCCTCTGCCTCCTACCATCACTCTGACTATCCTGGCTCCTCTTGGAGCCTCTCTGACCCTCATCCTCCTCCTGCATCATAAGCTCCATATGAGCTGCAGCATCTACCAGGTGTCTATACTCTCGAATATACGACCCACCAATTCTCAACTTGAGGCCCCGCCTCAACTTCCGCTCAAACTCATAGCAACGGCGTTCCTCAGACGCCACCAGTTCAGGTGCAAACCTAGACAGACTGGTAAAAGTAGCCTCAAACTCGGCAACTGACAAGCCCTGCTGATTAAGCCGGCTAAACTGATCCCTCAGCTTCTCCCTAGCTACTGCAGACAAAAACCTCTCCTGAAAAGCATTTATAAACGCCTCCCAAGTACTACCAACACGAGCTTTCTCGTACTTCCACCATTGACCCGCATCTCCCTTCAGTTGGAAGGATGCCAAGGTCACTTTCAGTGCTCCGTCCTCGATGCCAAGCATCTCAAACGTCTTCGTTGTCTGTTCGAGCCATTCATCTGCCTTAAGCGGCTCTTTAGGATCCCCGATAAACTCGTCCGGATTACACCGGAAGAACTCCCTCTTCAAGAAGGAAGGCCCTGTCTCAGCTGCCTGATTCCCAGCTCTAAGAATACCCAAAGCTCCTGCTATCTCTCTGGCCAAGGCACCCATAGCCTGCTGACCTACTGGCTCGGCCACATTGGCCTGCCCAACTCCCTCCTGCACTGCCGGAATCTCACCCTGTAACGGTACTTCCTGCCTCGCAGGTCTACCACGCCTAGCACCTCTTCCTCGTCCTGACATCCTAATAAAGGTAACACAGAACGTTAGCACATTCATAGGTGTGCCGAAACTAAACACTCACGTCCTAATGCATGGACAAGTGTAATTCACTCCACATAAGCACATAAACACATAAGCACTTACGAATTTCATTTCCGGATAATGATAGTCCCAAGACGTTACTAGAGTTCCGGTTAGAAACAGCATTGATCAAGTGCTTTTCCAACAAGACTTCCAGAAACTCAAGGATCCAATCAACATCCCAGAAATTAAATCCCATACCCACATAGTCACATAAGCATGTTATCACTTAAGCACATAGCATATGATACCACATCTAAGTCTCTATCAAGCGAGACAAACCCATTGTGATCCTAATCACTTCCCACGTACCCAAAGTATTCGAACCCGGTACGCTCTGATACCAAGTTGTAACGCCCTCAAAATAAAAACAATAAACCCATCAGATAAGACATGCATTTACATTTAATCTAACCGCATCCCTTTCATTCATTAGAATTCCAAGACATAAGTATTACATGTTAATCTCATAACAAAATGCCCTACGGGCTTACAGCTTTCCAAGTTAACACTTGGTTACAACAAAGAGTTCTAACTCGTTTACACATTAAGCCCTTGGCTTGAAATTACATGTAATACATCAAAAGTAAAACGACAAAACTATGCCCGCCACTAGCCTCCCAGCTATGTCCTTGGAGGTGGCATGCTTCATGTACCTGAAAATGATATTCCCATATAGGGTGAGCCACAGCCCAGTAGAAATACACTAAACCAACCATGGACAATGACTAAAACATTAGCAATTGATAGTTGGTCAACACTGATACAATCACATAAACTACATATTTATGTCAACGACTTACAAGTCCCAATTACTTTTCATTTTCCCTTTTTCAACAGATAAGCATGCTAGCTCTATCATCATTTCCACAGATATGTATAAAAACTATATCTTACATTCAGATAAGCATAAAGGCTATATCCACATTCTCAACAGATATGTATATCAACAATATCCACAGATAAGCATTCAAGCTGTATCCACACTCTACAACAGATAAGCATACAAGCTGTATCCACACTTCACAAAGATAAGCATATGAGCTCTATCTTCACTTCTCTAGACAAGCATATGAGCTCTGTCTACGGAGTTCATCCCCTATCTCCTCCCAATACCTATCCGGTTTAGAGGTACATCCCCTATCTTCCCCTAAACCGCGGAGTACATCCCCTATCTCCTCCTCTACACATAACGTATATAAACACATTGGTTCTATATACAATCATACAATACACACAATTAATGTATTCTATCAACCGTCAAGTTCCATGACACATTCCATTGATTAGTTTCCGTTTACGTAATCATCATGCATTGTCTACAACAATCTCGACTATCCTCCACCGATAGCCCAAAGCAGTTATTTCTAAAACAGAAAATAAATGCGCAAATGGATATTCAATCAACATTTCATTTCCTCATTTCTCAACAATTAATTATCCCAATTAATTAAACAATGTAATTAGGCCATTTTCCATAATTACCATTTCAACCCTTAGGTCCCATTTTCATCAATGATTCAACAATCATTCCATTTTTCTATGCCAAACATGCATCTAGGTTTATTATGAATAAAACCCCAACTTTTGTAAAATTACACAAAAGCCCCAAACTTTCACAAAATTACCAAACCAAGACCAACATCTCAAAATACCAAAATTTAAAGACAAAACCCATAGAGAGGAGTAGGATATCCCTACCTTGAAGTTTTAGCCCAAAAGGAGATGAAGACTCCAAGATCAACTTGCTCCAAATCCAAACTTTTTCAGATTAAATCGAAGCTCTCAACGCCCTCTATCTTTTTAACAAGGGCCCTAGGCTAGATTCACACCCTAGGGAGATCAAACCTTAGAGAGAGTGCAAGTTTAGAGAGAGAGAGAGTGTCGGATTAAGGGTTTGCTCAAAGAAAAGAAGTGAAAAAGTGATGTTTTAGACGCTGCTGTGCGCTGATATAAAACACGCTCGCTCGAGCGAAGGATTGGTCGCTCGAGCGACCAGACACAGAAAACTCTCGCTCGAGCCAAGAAGTTCTCGATCGAGCGAAGAAAAACCCAGACCGCTCGAGCCACGAAAAGCTCGCTCGAGCCAGGAAATGCAACTCTCAGGTCCAGAACCAGACGCAACACCACTCTCGCTCGAGCGACATACTCCTCGCTCGAGCGAAGGACCAAAAATCTGGCCAGCAACACTAGGCTCCCAAACGCAACCAACCAGAAACAAACCTGCCCAACGCATCTTATAACTCAATATACAAAGGAAGAGGATGCAAACTAGAAAATAAACAACTATCAACATTCACGGACACATGTCCGGATCACTGTACAACAAGGGTAAGCCTGGGATCACTATAACTTGCATTTTGCATGCATTTTATCGCGCTATCTTGCGCACCTCATCACACTGTTTTCTGCACATTACTTGCATTTTGCATGCATTTTATCGCGCTATCTTGCGCATCGCGCTATTTTGCGATGTGACCCTTACTTGCATTTTGCATGCATTTTGTCGCGCTATCTTGCGCACCTCATCGCACTGTTTTCTGCACATTACTTGCATTTTGCATGCATTTTATCGCGCTATCTTGCGCATCGCGCTATTTTGCGCTGTGACCATTACTTACATTTTGCATGCATTTTGTCGCGCTATCTTGCGCATCGCGCTATTTTGTGCTGTGACCATTAGTTACATTTTGCATGCACTTTATCGCGCTATCATGCGCACCTCATCGCACTGTTTTCTGCACATTACTTGCATTTTGCATGCATTTTCTCGCGCTATCTTGCGCACTTCATCGCACTGTTTTCTGCACATTACTTGCATTTTGCATGCATTTTATCGCGCTATCTTGCGCACCTCATCGCACAGCTTTCTGCACATTCCTTGCCTTTTCCATGCATTTTATCGCGCTATCTTGCGCACCTCATCGCACTATTTTCTGCACATTACTTGCATTTTGCATGCATTTTATCGCGCTATCTTGCGTACCTCATCGCACTGTTTTCTGCACATTACTTGCATTTTGCATGCATTTTATCGCGCTATCTTGCGTACCTCATTGCACTATTTTCTGCACATTACTTGCATTTTGCATGCATTTTATCGCGCTATCTTGCGCATCGCGCTATTTTGCGCAGTGACCATTACATGCATTTTGCATGCATTTTGTCGCGCTATCTTGCGCACCTCATCGCACTGTTTTCTGCACATTACTTGCATTTTGCATGCATTTTGTCGCGCTATCTTGCGCACCTCATCGCACTTTTTTCGGCACGTTACTTACATTTTGCATGCATTTTATCGCGCTATCTTGCGCACCTCATCGCACTGTTTTCTGCACATTACTTACATTTTGCATGCATTTTGTCGCGCTATCTTGCGCACCTCATCGCACTTTTTTCGGCACATTACTTACATTTTGCATGCATTTTATCGCCCTATCTTGCGCACCTCATCGCACTGTTTTCTGCACATTACTTGCATTTTGCATGCATTTTATCGCACTATCTTGCGCACCTCATCGCACTGTTTTCTGCACATTACTTGCATTTTGCATGCATTTTATCGCGCTATCTTGCGCATCGCGCTATTTTGCGCTGTGACCCTTACTTGCATTTTGCATGCATTTTGTCGCGCTATCTTGCGCTCCTCATCGCACTGTTTTCTGCACATTACTTGCATTTTGCATTCTTTTTATAGCGCTATCTTGCGCATCGCGCTATTTTGCGCTGTGACCATTACTTGCATTTTCCATGCATTTTATCGCGCTATCTTGCGCACCTCATCGCACTGTTTTCTGCACATTACTTTCATTTTGCATGCATTTTATCGCGCTATCTTGCGCACCTCATCGCACTGTTTTCCGCACATTTCTTGCATTTTGCATGCATTTTATCGCGCTATCTTGCGCATCGCGCTATTTTGCGCTGTGACCATTAATTGCATTTTGCATGTATTTTATCGCGCAATCTTGCGCACCTCATCGCACTGTTTTCTGCACATTACTTGCATTTTGCATGCATTTTATCGCGCTATCTTGCGTACCTCATTGCACTATTTTCTGCACATTACTTGCATTTTGCATGCATTTTATCGCGCTATCTTGCGCATCGCGCTATTTTGCGCAGTGACCATTACATGCATTTTGCATGCATTTTGTCGCGCTATCTTGCGCACCTCATCGCACTGTTTTCTGCACATTACTTGCATTTTGCATGCATTTTGTCGCGCTATCTTGCGCACCTCATCGCACTCTTTTCTGCACATTACTTGCATTTTGCATGTATTTTATCAGGCTATTTTGCGCTGTGACCATTACTTGCATTTTCCACGCATTTTAACGCGCTATCTTGCGCACCTCATCGCACTGTTTTCTGCACATTACTTGCATTTTGTATGTATTTTGTCGCGCTATCTTGCGCACCTCATCGCACTTTTTTCGACACATTACTTGCATTTTCCATGCATTTTATCGCGCTATCTTGCGCGCCTCATCGCATTGTTTTCTGCACATTACCTGCATTTTGCATGCATTTTATCGCGCTATCTTGCGCATCGCGCTACTTTGCGCTGTGACCATTACTTGCATTTTGCATGCATTGTGTCGCGCTATCTTGCGCACCTCATTGCACTGTTTTCTGCACATTACTTGCATTTTGCATGTATTTTGTCGCGCTATCTTGCGCACCCCATCGCACTTTTTTCGGCACATTACTTGCATTTTGCATGCATTTTATCGCGCTATCTTGCGCACCTCATCGCATTGCTTTCTGCACATTACTTGCATTTTGCATGCATTTTATCGCGCTATCTTGCGCATCGCGCTATTTTGCGCTGTGACCATTACTTGTATTTTGCATGCATTTTATCGCGCTATCTTGCGCACCTCATTGCACTGTTTTCTGCACATTACTTGCATTTTGCATGCATTTTATCGCGCTATCTTGCGCACCTCATCGCACTGTTTTCTGCACATTACTTGCATTTTCAATGCATTTTATCGCGCTATCTTGCGCACCTCATCGTACTGTTTTCTCGACATTACTTGAGTTTGGCATGCATTTTATCGCGGTGTCTTGCGCATCGCGATATTTTGCGCTGTGACCATTACTTGCACTTTGCATGCATTTTGTCACGCTATCTTGCGTACCTCATCGCACTGTTTTCTGCACATTACTTGCATTTCGCATGCATTTTATCGCGCTATCTTGCGCACCTCATCGCACTGTTTTCTGCACATTACTTGCATTTAGCATGCATTTTATCGCGCTATCTTGCGCTGTGATCATTACTTGCATTTTGCAGGAATTTTATCGCGCTATCTTCCGCACCTCGTCGCACAGTTTTCTGCACATTACTTGCATTTTCCATGCATTTTATCGCGCTATCTTGCGCACCTCATCGCACTATTTTCGGCAAATTACTTGCATTTTGCATGCGTTTTATCGCGTAATCTTGCGCATCGCGCTATTTTGCGCTGTGACCATTACTTGCCTTTTGCATGCATTTTGTAGCACTATCTTGCGCACCTCATCGCACTATTTTCTGCACATTAATTGCATTTTGCTTGCATTTTGTCGCGCTATCTTGCGCACCTCATCGCACTTTTTTCGGCACATTACTTGCATATTTCATGTATTTTATCGCGCTATCTTGCGCACCTCATCGCACTGTTTTCTGCAGGTTACTTGCATTTTGCATGCATTTTATCGCGCTTTCTTGCGCACCTCATCGCACTGTTTTCTGCACGTTACTTGCATTTTGCATGCATTTTCTCGCGCTATCTTGCGCACCTCATCGCACTGATTTCTGCACATTACTTGCATTTTGCATGCACTTTATCGCACTATCTTGCACATCGCGCTATCTTGCGCTGTGACAATTACTTTTATTTTGCATGCACTTTATCGCGCTATCTTGCGCATCGCGCTATTTTGCGCTGTGACAATTACTTTTATTTTGCATGCATTTTATCGCGCTATCTTGCGCACCTCATCGCACTGTTTTCTGCACATTACTTGCATTTTGCATGCATTTTATCGCGCTATCTTGCGCATCGCGATATTTTGCGCTGTAACCATTACTTGCATTTTTCATGCATTTTGTGGCGCTATCATGCGCACCTCCTCGCACTTTTTTCGGCACATTACTTGCATTTTGCATGCATTTTATCTCGCTATCTTGCGTATAGCGATCCCGGGTTTACCCTTGTTGTACAGTGATCCGGACATGTGTCCGTGGATGTTGGTAGTTGTTTATCATCTTGTTTGCGTCCTCTTTACTTTGTATTTTGAGTTATAGGATGTGTTGGGCAGATTTGTTACAGGTTGGTTGAGTTTAGAAACCAAAACTAGTTGCCCAGATTTTGGCCTGTCCGCTCGAGCGGGGGTTTGGGCGCTCGAGCGGGGAATACACCCATCCAGTATTTCTTGTGCAGTGTTGGACGCTCGAGCGTGGGATTGGCCGCTCGAGCGGGGTTGTGTGAGTTCTGCTCGAGCGGGAAGTTGGAAGCTCGAGCGGAGACCTGGCTCTGTAAAAGTGCTGGGAGAGTGCATCCGGCGCTCGAGCGGGAGTTTGGCCGCTCGAGCGGGAGTCTGTGAGTTACGCTCGAGCGGGCCGACTGGGTTTTAGTTCCGTGTTTTGGCTTTTCAAGTCACTTTTTCACTTTCTCTTCTCTCTCCTACTTTTCCAAAAACACCATTGTTCAGCCTCTCACTCTAGAACTCTACCTTCTCTCTAGGTTTTGATCTAGTAGGAGTGATTTGCTCATCTTTGGCCTTTACAAAAAAGTTGTTGATCATCGAGGGCTACATTTTAATCTGAAAATTTCGGGTTTTGGAGCACGTTGGATTTTGTCATCTTCTCCCTTGGGGTTCCGAATTTGAGGTAGGGAGATCCTACTCCTCTCTATGGGTTTTGTCTTTAAATTTTAGTATTTTGAGATGTTGGTGTTGGTTGGGTAATTTTGTGAAAGATTGGGGCTATTGTGCAATTTTACAAAAGTTGGGGTTTTATTCATAATAAACCTAGATGCATGTTTGGCATGGAGAAATGGAATAAGTGTTGTATCATTGATGAAAATGGGACCTAAGGGTTGAAATGTTAATTATGGAAATGACCTAATTACATTGTTTGATTAATTGAGATAATTAATTGTGAGAAATGAGGAGATGAAATGGAATTGATGAGATTGGGAATGTAAAGGGTGAAAGGGTGTAGTTGAATTAATTGTCACTCACCGGAATGAAATGTTGATTAAATATCCATTGTGCATTTATTTTCTATTTAGAAATAATTGCTTTGGGCTATCGGTGGGGGATAGTCGTGATTGTTGTAGACAATGCATGATGATTAGGCAAACGGAAACTAATCAATGGAATGTGTCATGGAATTTGACGGTTGATAGAATACATTAATTATATGTATTGAGTGATTGTATATAGAACCAATGTGTTTGTATACGTTATGTGTAGAGGAGGAGATGGGAGATGTACTCCGCGGTTTAGGGGAAGATAGGGGATGTACCTCTAAACCGGATAGTGTTGGGAGAAGATAGGGGATGAACTCCGTAGATACAGCTCATATGCTTGTCTAGAGAAGTGAAGATATAGCTCATATGCTTATCTTTGTGAAATGTGGATATAGCTTATATGCTTATCTGTGGATATTGTTGTTATACATATCTGTTGTAGAATGTGGATATAACTTATGTGCTTATCTGAGAATGTGGATATTGTTGTTATACATATCTGTTGAGAATGTGGGTAGTGCTTATATGCCTATCTGTTGAAAAAGGGAAAATGAAAGGTAACTTGGACTCATAAGTCGTATGACATAAATATGTGATTTATGTGAATGTATCAGTGTTGGCCATCTATCAATTGCTAATATTTTAGTCATTGTTCATGGTTGGTTTAGTGTATTTCTACTGGGCTGTGGCTCACCCTATATGGGAATATCATTTTCAGGTACAGGTAGCATGCCACCTCCAAGAACATAGCTTGGGAGGCTAGAGGCGGACATACTTTTGTTGTTTTACTTTTTGATGTATTACATGTAAATTCAAGCCAAGGGCTTAATGTGTTTGAGTTAGTACTCTTTTGATGTAACCAAGTGTTAACTTGGAAAGCTGTAAGCCCGTAGGGTATTTTGCTTTTGTTGTTAACATGTAATACTTATGTAATGGAATTCTGATAAATGGAAGAATGTGGTTATTTCATATGTTAATGAATCTTATTTGATGGGTTTAATGTTATTATTTTGAGGGCGTTACAACTTGGTATCAGAGCTTACCGGGTTCGAATACTTGGGTACGTGGGAAGTGATTAGGATCACAATGGGTTTGTCTCGCTTGATAGAGACTTAGATGTAGTATCATATGCTATATGCTTAATTGATAACATGCTTATGTGACTATGTGGGTATGGGATTTAGTTTCTAGGATGTTGATTGGATCCTTGGGTTTCTGGGAGTCTTGTTGGAAAAGCACTTGATCAATGCTGTTTCTAACCGGAACTCTAGTAATGCCTCGGGACTATCATTATCCGGAAATGAAATTCGTAAGTGCTTATGTGTTTATGTGCTTACGTGGAGTGAATTACAGTTGTCCACGCATTAGGACGTGAGTGTTTAGTTTCGGCACATTTATGAATGTGCTAATGTTCTGTGTTACCTTTATTAGGATGTCAGGGCGAGGAAGAGGTGCTAGGCGTGGTAGACCTGCGAGGCAGGAAGTACCGTTACCGGAGGAGGTTCCGGCAGCGCAGGAGGGAGTTGGCCAGGCCAATGTGGCCGAGCCAGTGGGTCAGCAGGCCATGGGTGCCTTGGCCAGAGAGATAGCAGGAGCTTTGGGTATTCTTAGAGCTGGGAATCAGGCAGCTGAGGCAGGGCCTTCTTTCTTGAAGAGGGAGTTTTTCCGATCTAATCCGGATGAGTTTATCGGGGATCCGAAGGAGCCACTGAAGGCTGATGAGTGGCTAGAGCAAATGAGTAAGACGTTCGAGATGCTTGGCATCGAGGACGGAGCACTGAAAGTGACCTTGGCATCCTTCCAACTGAAGGGAGATGCGGGTCAATGGTGGAAGTATGAGAAGGCTCGTGTTGGTGGTACTTGGGAGGCGTTTGTGAATGCTTTTCAGGAGAGGTTTTTGTCTGCAGCAGCTAGGGAGAAGCTGAGGGATCAGTTCAGCCGGCTTAAACAGCAGGGCTTGTCAGTGGCCGAGTTTGAGGCTACTTTTACTAGTCTGTCCAGGTTTGCACCGTAACTGGTGGCGTCTGAGGAACGCCGTTGCCATGAGTTTGAGCGGAAGTTGAGGCGGGGCCTCAAGTTGAGAGTTGGTGGGTCTTATATTCGAGAGTATAGACACCTGGTAGATGCTGCTGCTCATATGGAAATTATGATGCAGGAAGAGGAGGAAGAACAGAGGGGCTCCAAGAGGGGCCAAGATGGTCAGGGTGATGGCAGGAGACAGAGGGGTTATAACCCTCAGCAGTCTCAGGGAGCAGTTTCTAGATCGACCTTTCCAGTGCCGAGTGCAGGCTCGGGGAGAGGCAATCAGGGGGAGTTTGCTTGTTACAAGTGTGGCCAGCTGGGTCACAAGGTTTCAGTTTGCCCGCAGAAGGGTGGGGGTCAGAGAGCTGCTTCTTCTTCAGCTAGACCGCAGAGTCAGAGTTTGGACAGGGGGCAGCCCTTGTCTTGTTATCAGTGTGGACAGCCTGGGCACCTAAAGAGGTTTTGCCCACAGTTGAGTGCCACTTCTGGAGCGTCTGGCTCTAGACAGACGCAGCGTTTTCAGCCAGCTCAGTCTGTGCAGGCCTCGAGGGCCAATCCGGGAGCTTCGTCATCCCAGTCTGTGCAGCAGTCTTTTGCTCCGAGAGGTGAGCAGGTAGGCCAGGGGCCTACGGGGCGCGTGTATGCTGTTACCGCGCAGGATTTAGTACCGGCTCCATCAGTAGTGAGAGGTACTTTTCTGTTTTGCAACTCGGTTGCTAATGTGTTGATAGACACGGGTGCATCTCATTCTTTTGTATCTGCTGCATTTGCATCTCTTTTGGAATTGGAGTTAGCACAGTTAGCATCTCCTATTTGTGTGGTATCGCCTTTGGGTGGTGAGTTGATCCTGAAACAGGGTGTTAGAGGATGTGATATAGAGGTCGCCGACTATAGGCTTCCTTTTCCGTTTGTTGTCATGCCCATGAAGGGTTTTGATGTTATTTTGGGTATGGACTGGCTATCGTCATACCGGGCTGTTATCGATTGCTACCGCCAGAGGGTCACGTTATGTACCTTGAGCGGGGAGTGGTTCCATTTCTTGGGAGATCGGGTTGGTAGTGTTTTGCCACCGGGGTATGATTCGCGAGGGCGAAGTGAGCTTAGTGGTCTACTTGCTAGCTTTGAGAGTAGTGAGTGTGATGAGACCCAGATTGTATTGCCGAGGGTGGTTTGTGAGTATTCGGATGTCTTTCCCGAAAATCTTGTTAGTTTGCCACCTCACCGAGAGATAGAGTTCTCTATTGATTTAGTGCCCGGCACGGCGCCGATTTCTATGGCACCTTATTGTTTTGCTCCAGCAGAGTTGGTTGAGTTGAAAGTTCAGCTCCAGGAATTGCTAGATAAGGGCTTTGTTCGCCCTAGTGTTTCACCGTGGGGAGCACCGGCCCTCTTTGTTAAAAGGAAAGATGGTGCCTTGAGATTGTGTATAGACTACCGGAAGTTGAATCGGGCTACGGTCAAGAATAAGTACCCTATGCCCCGTATAGATGATCTGTTTGACCAATTGAAGGGTTGCCGTTGTTTCTCTAAGATAGACTTGAGATCGGGTTACCACCAGTTGAGAGTCAGGGAGGAAGATGTTCCTAAAACGGCATTCCGTACGCGGTATGGCCATTATGAGTTTTTGGTGATGCCATTCGGGCTTACCAATGCACCGGCAGTCTTTATGGACTTGATGAACCAGATCTTTCGGGAATTCTTGGATCGGTTTGTAGTCGTTTTTGTGGACGACATCCTTATCTATTCGCCTTCTGAGGAGGAGCACGAGGCACACTTGAGAGTGGTGCTTGAGTTACTTAGAGCCCATAGGCTGTATGCCAAGTTTGGGAAGTGTGAGTTCTGGCTGAGGGAAGTCAAGTTCTTAGGCCATGTGGTTTCCGGGGAAGGGGTGTCTGTAGATACATCCAAGATTGAGGCAGTGCAAGATTGGGCACAGCCTAAGAGTGTGTTTGAGATCCGCAGTTTTCTGGGATTAGCTGGGTATTACCGTCGGTTTGTGAAAGATTTCTCCAGGTTAGCGTCACCGTTGACTAGACTGACTCGGAAGGGAGTCAAGTTTGTGTGGAGTGAGACTTGTGAAAAGTCGTTCCAAGAGCTGAAAGTTAGATTGACCACCGCTCCGGTGTTGATTATTCCGGAGAGAGGGTTGGGTTATGCGGTTTATTGTGATGCCTCACGAGAGGGTTTGGGTTGTGTGTTGATGCAAGAGGGGAAAGTGATAGCTTATTGTAGACACCCCATTTTTGACCGACCTTAAGACTCAGACGTCACCGATGGAGCGCTCGGTGATGTTGCATAATGTGCTCATTCAGAAGTTCCAGAGTCGCGGCCGTGAGCCCTACCTCCGGACTTCCGAACCCTTTTCTGTGCCTTGTCTCGGTTTGCAAGCCAGACTCGGTTTTCTCTGTTTCTTTTCCTGAGGGGAGGGAGAGGTCCCGTAGACCATCTCTCAATGTTCGCAGGCTACATTTGGTGGCCGTAGGCCATTTTTCCCATTTCGGAGTCCGGTTCCCGGTTTTCGGAGCCGTCAGGCCGTGTGCCTCGGTTCGGGACCGCTTAACCATCTCCTATTGCTCTGATTTTTGGTATACATCTTATTTCATCCCTTTTGAGGGACACTGAGGGCTGAGAAACCCACTTCGAGGTCGAATACCATTTTTGGTGCTTAACAGCCCATTTTCGGGACCCCGAACTGCGTGTTTTGGTCCCCGAGCATTCGTTTTGCAACGGTTTTCGTTCATTTTTGGCAGGTACCTCTGTTTTATCATGAGGAAGGTCACTGAAGGGTGGGAGGCCAGCAATTGTTGCAGCAGCCAGTTATCTCTCCTCCGGAGCCTCCCGGCGCCCGTTTTTCGCACTTCCGGGCTAATGTTGAACACCCTAGGGGTAGTGTTGCCAACTTTCAACCACATATCTGTGATCTACACATCTGGGAGGCCCCTAAAAGTTGGTGGCCGGCCATTAAGGTCACCTGACCCTTTTGACCCCTTTCTTCCGGGCTAATGTTGAACCCCTTGGACCTTTTTTCTTGAACTTTCAACCACATATCTGTGATGTACACACCTGAGAGGCCCCTAAAAGTTCATGACCGGCCAGTAATTCAACTTGACCCTTTTGACCCCCTCTTTCCGAGCCAATGTTGAACCCCTTGGACCCACTTTCTTGAAATTTTAACCACATGGTTGTGTTGTACACACATAGGGGTACCTCTCCAGTAGCTGGCCGGCCAGAAAATCACATTGACCCTTTTGACCCCTAGCCGGCCGGCTAGGGGGTGTGGCTGGCCGGCCACCTCCAACAAAAGTGAGAGGCCGGCCGTGTTCCTTGCACTGTGCACTTTACAGCTGTTGGGCAATATCCCCCAGACAAGATATTTATCCGGGGGATATTTTGTGGGGGAGTTTTACTCTCCTTTTCCCCCACCTTTACACCCCCTTTTGAACCCTTATAACCAGCTGGTGGCCTTCTTTGTTAGGGTTAGAAAAACTCTCCTTAAAGCTTCCATAGCCAACTCCATCTTCTTCCTTCTCAATTCTTCAAAAAACCCTAAGCCCCTAACCATCATTCCTTCTACACCACCAAGCTCTACCACCACCATCTCATTTCCAGCAACAAGGAAGGATTCTTGAAGGCTAAAGAAGCTGCAAATCCATCCAAGAAGCAACAAAAGTTTGAATCTTCAAGGGTAAGTAACACTTTTACCCTTTTGACCCTTTTTCTTGATTTATTTCTAAGCCCCACTTGCTTTTTGTTTCAAGCTCCGGACCTAACTGAAAAGGGCCATATTTTGAGCTCATCTTCACTTCTCATTAAGGGCTCAACCCTGTTTGAGCCCTCCATAATACACTTGCTTCATTGATCATCTTGTATGTCATGATTTTGCATGCTATTTTTGGCCCATGAGAAATTTATTTTCGAGCATGTTGTAAACTGATATAAGGCTTATTTTGAGCCCCTCTTCAACATTAGAGAAGGGCTCAACATTGTTTGGTGTCTCCATGTGTCACTTGTAGTTATATCCCTTATTTGGCCCCATTTTTGCATAAATTGGTAGCCTCCTTTGCTTCTGTTTTTGGATCTTGGTCCGAACTGAAAGTGGCCTTATTTTGGCCTATAATTCATGTTTCATTAACATTTTTTTTCTGTTTGGTGATTATTTTGTATACTTCATGTTATAGCACCTTTTGAGCCTTGTTTTGCATCACATTTTTAGCATATTTGTATACTGATTTTGAGGCTGCCATATACTGTAAATGTTCATATTTTTGGTCCCTCTTCAGTGTTGTAGAAGGAAATTTTTCAGTTTGGGTTTTGCTTGTATCACTTGCTTCATTACCCTTCTTTTGGCCCCTATTCTTGCATGCTATTTTCCCCCTACCTATGCTTGCTGTTTGGCCATGTTTATAACTGTGAAGGTGCATCTCTTGGGACTGTCTAGCTTCTGTCTTTGAATTGCATGTCCATATTGTGCATGTTTAGCATAGCTATAGGCCATTTCGGGTGCCTAATGTTGCATTTCGGGACATTTCCTTGCATTTCATGTCATTTCGCTTCATTTCGGGACTGTTTTCCCCCATGTTTCAATGCTAAAATTCCATTAGTATGCTTGCACATCATTTTTGCCATGTTTCATTGCATTTTATAATCGCCTCGGTTTGCGTGCCAGTGTGCACACATTTCGAGGCACTTCATTTTCTGCCATCGGCATCTTATGTGAGTGTGGCTGAGGCTCTCTCATGTTAGTATAAGTCCATGTTGCATTTTCCATGTCATTCGCATCACTTTTGCATCGCCTCGGTTTGCGTGCCAGTGTGCACGCATTTCGAGGCACTTCATTTTCTGCCATCGGCATCTTATGTGAGTGTGGCTGAGGCTCTCTCATGTTAGTATAAGTCCATGTTGCATTTTCCATGTCATTCGCATCGCTTTTGCATCACCTCAGTTTGCGTGCCAGTGTGCACGCATTTCGAGGCACTTCATTTTCTGCCATCGGCATCTTATGTGAGTGTGGCTGAGACTCTCTCATGTTGGTATAAGTCCATATCATGTTTCCGTATCATTTCATCACATTCTATCATCGCCTCGGTTTGCGTGCCCGCGTGCACGCATTTCGAGACACATATCATCACCTCGGTTTGCGTGCCCGCGTGCACGCATTTCGAGACGCATATCATTTTCTCGGTTTGCGCGCCTGTGTGCACGCACTTCGAGGCATTTCATTTTCATTGCATTCTACCATTTTCTCGGTTTGCGTGCCCGCGTGCCCGCATTTCGAGACATCTCATTTTCATAGCATTCTGTGTATGTTTGGATTATATCTTAGTTGCATTTCATGCATATCATGCATATTGCATCGTGTCTGGAATGGGAGTTAGTCCTGGCACGAGAAAACGAGGTACATTTCGTACTCCGAGTGACGGAATGTGTCTCAATTCCCCAGTCACCGACACTCCGGATTATCCATGATAGAGTTAGGTTTTAGCTGTAGTTTCATGTGCATTCATCCTATATTGAGTTGTGCATTTCGACTCCTCGGTCATCATGCCTCGGTATGCGTGATTGGTGGCACGAGGATCGAGACATGCATATATCTGTGCAAATACATTGCTATGCCCCTTTCCTGCTCTCTGTTGCAGCAAAACGCAGAATCAGCAACTTTTCGAGGCTTGGCACGCATTTCAAGAAACAGGTGTAAACAGAGGCTAATTGGGGCATTCCGGTGGATTTCCGCACAAGACAATCCGGACATGCATCATCCATCAGAAGCAAGGCGGTCCCTGGCTTGCACGCCAGTTTTATTTTCTTTCTTAGTTAATTCATTAATTAATTAAGATTTTCTGTAATATTTCGGACTGTAATATTCTTTTATTCGGGACTGTAATATTCGGACTGTATATTTATTCGGACCCTCCGAGTGAGGGCATAACTGTAATAAGTGTGGGTGAGTGTGATGTATGTCTTCCAACCCCACGTCTTTCTTCCCTTTTATTTATCCGCTTATGATGGTTAGATTAGGGCATATTTCAATTAGCATACAGTATGACAGCATGTTTGCATTCATTCATCTGTATTGCATGCACCGGGCTCGGCGCATCATAACTAACTGCATTGTATTTTTAATTCCAAATTGAATACATGGTAGTTGTAGCATTTCATATACCATCTTAGAATAGCCGAGCCTGCTATAGTTGCATTTTGCATGTGTTGCATTAGACATTTCTGTGTACTTAGGATCATGCATGATTTCTAATGTAATTTCTATTTTGGCTTGGAGTACTAGGTGAGTTTTATGCTTTAGCATCCTTGCATGAGTGTGAGTGAATGCCATGATAGCATGCTTACCATGAGGCTATGTGCTTATATGATATAACTGCCTGAATGCCTGTGGGTGAAGGTTGGGTTATCTGAATTGGAATAAATCATCAAATGTTTTAAAGCCTACCTGCGGGTAGCAAACCATTTTCAAAAACAAGCATGAAATGTTTTGTTCCAATTCAGGCGACTCAGTCTATATTTGTATGCTGTGAGCATCACATAGTAACCTAGGCTAATAACCGGAATAAGAACTCACAATGTTCTCAAAAATTGATATCATGGTTAGTAGAGGCCGGTCTATGACCGGGCGAGCGGGGGTGCTCACGAAGTGACCTTCCCCAATCGTACCCAAGTTCCCGAGCCGAGGCAACTTTGGTGATGACGGACACGTGGCCTTTTGGCACCGAGTCAGGGTTTCCTAAATTTCCCAAAATAAAATATTTAGGTGGCGACTTTGTATCTGGCAAAGCAGTCCATGTTCGGCACTACTTTTTTTCAAAAATCAGTTTCTCAAAACGATTTGCCGGATTTGGACTCTTTGGTTCAGATTAAGAACCGTGACATTCTGAGAGTCCGAGCTGTAGTGACCCCAAAATGAACAGAACGGGAGCTAACCCTCCCGGGGCGTTCGGGGGACGTCTACAGTTTCTGGCGACTCTGCTGGGGATTTAGAGAGCTTGACTCGAACTCATGATATCTGTTTTTGACTACACTTGTGTGTTTCTTTGTATTGCATTTGCATTGGTGCGCCTAGGATACCGTGTTTGCCATCTGCTATTCCTGAACGGTTTGCCGGAGGCTTGTCTTGTCAAGGCATGACCATAAGGCTGACCGGTTGTGGGCTCTGCCAGTATGGGAACACAAACCCCGGTTTTACCGGGGCACCCTCTTTGACCATTCGACCTAGTACATATTCGGATCCATAGTGACTATTCCAAATTAGGACAGGTTGCTTACCCGTTTATAGATTGTTTGAAACCGCTGCGTGCGTAGTGAAACCCTAGCTCCTGACAAAATAGGACAGGGAAACCATACCCCAACATAGGGGTGTTTTGGCTCTCACTTATCTGTTATGTGCTTTAGAGTGCGTCTCTACAGGAATGCATGTATCAGTATATAAGTTTGGGCATCAAGCCTGCAGGCTTCAGTTCAGTATTGTCAGTATCAGGCCTGCGGGCATCAGATCAGTACATGAGTTTGAGTATCAAGCCTGCGGGCATCAGTTCGGTATTGACAGCATCAGGTCTGCGGGCATCAGTTCAGTATTGTCGACATCAGGCCTGCGGGCATCAGTTCAGTATTACGGGTATCAAGCCTGCGGGCATCAGCCAGTATTTGAGGATTAGTTATCTGCGGATATCAGATTCTGTTTTAGGGAACAGTGATACAGGGATGATAATCAATGTTTGAGGACAGTGTATATTTCAAGCTTATTGACTGTGTGTTGATTATGCCCGACTGTGTGTCTTGCATCTTATTTTAAGCTGTTGTGCTATCCGTTTATCTGTTTATTTATTTCCTTTTCGCTTTATTTATCTTTTGCTAGGGTCAGTTTTAGCACGATTGCTTCCAACCCAGCAGGCATTCCCCAAGCACGTTGGACACGAGGTCGTCGACTCCATCGATCCGAGGATCTAATCGACGGACAGCCAGTGTTCCACTCTCTACCCCCTGTTACCAGAAGGAAGCCGAAAAGGCGCAGTGCATCAGAGCAAAGGTTGTCAGGGCCGTGGGTTACCCCGTCAGAGGACAACAGAGGTGAAGTCCTGATTAGTGCTATAAGAGTAGACATACCAGTCAGTCGAATGGAGCAACAGAATACATCAGGGATGGAAGCCCTAATGCGTCAGATGCAGGAGAGCATGAAACAGATGCACGATGATGCCGCCCGTCAAGCAGAATTCTCCAAACAGCAGGCCACAGTCATGGCCTAACAGGCTGAGCTGATTACCAGATTGCAACAGCAGAATACAGCATCTGCTTCACAACAAATCCCTCCTCCGGCAGGAGCCCCAATACCTGAGCAGGCACCTGTTGTTCAGAACGCTCCTCCGAACACCCAGAATACTGTACTGACTGTCCAAAACTTACAAGAGGACACGAGTCTTCCAACGGGGCCAGCTCCGCCCCCGATTCCACCACAACTGTCCAAGGTTCATACATCCAATCACCCGGACTCTCCATCCGAGGTCGAGGTTGATCATACGGCTCTGAAATTGAGCAAACTAGAGAAGCTCTTCAAAAAATCCCAAGGGGCCAAGGCTATGCCGGATATCGGAGATGGGTATACCGAGGAGGCCGTAACACTCCCCGATAGGTTCAAAATGCCACAAATCGACCGTTTTGACGGGACCGGCGACCCCATGGTCCATATCCGACTGTTTGCAGACGTCTTGCGGCCAATGGGCCTAACACGACCACAGAAGCTCTCACTATTCGGCCGAACCCTGTCGGGTGTGGCCTCCCATTGGTACGCAAGATTACCAGATGAAGCGAAGAAGAATTGGGATGAGATGGCTGAGGCCTTTGTCACACAATATTCGTACAACACTCAAATCGAGATCACAACCCGTGATCTTGAAACGACAAGGCAAGAGCCTAAGGAATCTTTCTCGGACTTTGTGATCCGATGGAGGGCAAAGGCGTCAACGATGACTCTAAGGCCCACTGACAAAGATCAAATTCGGATGATTGTGCGCAATCTCCACCCCAAGCTGATGCAAAGAATGATTGTAGTCCCCTTCCCTACTTTTGCAGATTTACATGATATGGGGGTGCAAATCGAAGACGCAATGAAACAAGGTCTGTTTGACCATGACAGAGAACAACCGAGGAGGACCTTTAACCGTAACAACAATGCGGGCCCGAGTGGCGCTACGAATACGAGAGCCTCGGAAGTTGGTATGGTCACCACCACTCCCCCTCCCCCTCCAAGACCTATGACTGCCACACCCTTCTCCGGCGCGTCCGGAAGCAACACACAAGCCAACAACCGATTCCAACCACGAGGCCAAAGAACCTTTACCCCACTATATATGCCCCTGACCAAAGTTCTAGGAATACTGATCAGAAAGAATCATTTAAAACCCCTAGAACCAAAGCCATTACCGAATCCACTCCCCCCCTCTTACGACCCATCAAAATACTGTGCAGACCACCAACAACACGGTCATGACACCGACCGTTGTTACAGATTACGTCATGAGATTCAAGATCTTATTGACAAACAAGTCATCGCGCCTCCTGATCAACCCAATGTCACAACCAACCCTCTCCCATCACATAACCAAGCTCCTCCTCCCAAAAGAATCAACTTTATCCAGACTGGGGTCGCATCTTACGATCCTAGCATCTATATTACTCCCACCCACCTACCCAAGCCGGAGGTGCTCCTCCCTGATTGCACTGACCTCTTGTGCATGGTGGACATCTCCAAAACCCAACCAGAACCAATGGTAGAGACCGTCGAAGACAGGGCAGGGCAGATTTTGGGAGGAAATGAGATTGTTGAATCTGAAACTGGACAGAATTTTGCTGGGGGAGCCTATGATCCAAGCAAGCACATCCTATCAACGAGCCGAATTGGGCTAAGCGTAGAATTGCCAGAGACAGGAGAGCTATGCATGATCCGAGGGGATGAATCTGGGCTATGGGCAGATGATTTGACAGCCGTCGAGGAGGACTTTGCTAACTTGCAATTTCTCGAGGACCAGGAACTAGGGGAGGCATCGATTAATTGGAATGATTATGAGGGATCAGAGGAGGCCACCGGATGGCTCGAAGATCAACCAGATGCAGTGGGGGAAGCCCAATCGGAACAGAGCCCGGCAGGGGCAGAAATATCAGTTGTGGCCGGAACGGCCGAAAATCAAGTTGTATCGCCGGAGAGCGCCAGTGTTAAGAATTCCGCTCAGGACATGGGCAATATGGATGTGGGAACTATTGAGCAAACAGCTGTACTGACGCAGCTGGAGCAAGAAAAGTTTAAGGCTACTGAGAGAGCCAGGAAGGCAAAAGGCCCTGAGGGGACCAAAAGTGCTGTGTGCACGAAAACAGACAACGCTGCGAGCATATGGGCAGAGAGCACTGAGAGTGCGAGTGGACCGGAGCCAGACAGGTGTCTGTTGGCCGCCAGCGGGATGTGGTGGGAAGATGACGACTTGTGTCTTGCCCACACGGATGAAGACTGGGGGAATAACCAACCGGATGATACTTGGTACCTTGATGAAGTGGACCATATGACAAGAAGTGGACGGTACTTCAAACCCCCACACCTGGATCAACCCGAGGCATCCGGGAAAGATAGAGAAGCGGAGAGACAGAAGGAGAAGCAGATTGAGGAGGAAGCTGTGTTGAAACAATTAAAGAAGATACAAGCAGACATCTCCATCTGGGGACTGCTAATGGCATCACGAGTACACAGAGAAGCTTTCCTATCTGCTATGGACAAGTCCAAACTCTCCATAGACACCACGCCTGAACAGCTGGCTGGGCTGGTTTTTCCGGGAGGAGGTTTCCCGGCATTAACCTTTTCGGACAAGGAGCTACCGCCTGAGGGCACAAACCATAACAAACCTCTCTATATTTCTGTGGAATGTAGAGATAAGTGGATACCGGTGGTACTTGTTGATACCGGGTCTGCGATTAATGTCTGCCCAACCAGAACGGCATATGCAATCGGGTTGAAACCCGTGGACTTCGTCCCAACCACCCAAGTGATCAGAGCATACGACAATACCAGTAGAGAAGTGATGGGGACTGTTAAAATTCAAACCAAAGTTGGTCCAGGACAACACAACATCGAATTTCATATCTTGGACGTTCCCGCAACCTTTAACCTACTTTTGGGGCGACCGTGGTTGCACCAGGTCAAAGCAGTCTCTTCCACTCTACATCAGATGCTAAAGTACCCCCACGGGAAAGGGGTAGCGATAGTTTTTGGGAATTCATCAATCCATCCGCCGCCGGAAGTGTCCACACCCATCTTGGAGATCGAGCACGGCACGGAGGATGTGTTTTTGTCGGGGTTCACTTTGGCCGAGGCTCAAGTGGTGCAGAATGTCATGGCTGTGAATGAGGGCATGTATGTCAGTGCACAATCTATCTACCTCATGAACAAGCTAAAACATACCCCTGGGATGGGATTAGGGAGAAGCGGCCGGAAGGGCGTCTTAGTGTTGGCCGAAGTGCCACACAACCCTCACGCCTTTGGACTGGGTTATCTACCCACCAAGGAGGATTGGGTGAGGAAAGGAAAAGAAATGGCCGGAAGGGCCAGAGCGAAGAAGGTCGGGAAGCCATTTGATTTAATGCACAGGCCCATCTGGGGTACCCTAAACGGACGTTTCGTCCGGGAGGGGGAAGATTTTCCGTTCTGCGGCTTCCCGGAGCCATGGCTAAACGCGGAGGGGACGCGCGTGCCTGGTTTTGAAATCTTCTTCGACATACAATTATCTGGGGATGACGTTGCCGAAGCGCAGACAGACCCACCAACTGAGGTTGAGCAATGTGAAGCAGTGGATCCTGAGAGCACAGAGCTTGAAATAGGGGTAGCACTGGCGAGTCTACTATCAGATCCTCCGATCGGCCAAGAGTGCTTGGGGGATAACTCTTCGGTTTCTGTGATTGGAGATGAAATAGCTGCGGACTTTCCGGCGCCGATCTTGGATGCATCTATCGCACCTTCTCTCATCTGGCAGTATGAAGAAGGCTTTTTATCTAGTAGTTCCGGGTCAGGTAGTGAGCCGGAATCTGATTCTACCGAATCTTCTGCGTCGGAATCAGATTCCAGCTCGACTGAGTCTGAGTCCGGTATTCCCGGGGGTGATAACCCGGATACCACAGTCCTGTCTAGGTCGTCTTTTTCATTTTCTTTTGAGTCTGTTGTATCAGAGGAATCCGGCGGCTTGGAAGTATTTAATGAGAATGATGTGGATGTGGTTTCCGAGTATTTTCTGTGCCTTTGATTTATTGCTTAAATCAGGATTTTCAAAATTTTGATGAAAACAGCGAGGGAGAAATCCCCCCAGTTTTGCAACGATTAATTGATCAAGAGCAGGAAAGATTTGTTAAACCTTTAATGGATGAAATCACTACTGTGAATGTTGGTACTGAGAAGGACCCGCGGCTGGTCCAGATCGGGTCCACGTTGTCTTCAGAGGAGCGCGAGCGCTTAGTCGCTTTATTAAAAGATTTCAAAGAAGTTTTCGCGTGGTCCTATGAAGACATGCCTGGAATCGATCCTGAGATTGTACAGCATCGGATCCCTCTTGATCCCGAGGCCCGCCCTGTCAAACAGAAACTCAGAAGGATTCGCCCAGATTGGGCCCTCAAAATTAAGGAAGAGGTCACCAAGCAAATTGACGCAGGGTTCCTGCTGGTATCTGAATATCCAACTTGGTTGGCCAATATTGTTCCGGTGCCAAAGAAGGACGGCAGAATTCGGGTCTGTGTAGACTTCAGAGATTTGAACAGGGCCAGTCCGAAGGATGACTTCCCCCTGCCGCACATCGATGAGTTGGTGGATTTCACGGCAGGACACACCTTGCTTTCGTTTATGGATGGTTTCTCCGGCTATAATCAGATAGTAATGGCACCCGAAGACCGGGAGAAGACTGCGTTCACTACTCCATGGGGTACATATTGTTATAGAGTGATGCCATTCGGGTTGAAAAATGCTGGAGCTACGTATCAACGGGCAGCAACTACAATATTGCATGATATGATCCATAAAGAGGTCGAGGTGTACGTGGACGACATGATTGTCAGGTCCAAAGATAGAGAGGGCCACTACACCGCCTTACAAAAATTCTTTCAAAGGATCAAAGAGTTTCGGCTGCGACTGAATCCCCAGAAATGCACGTTTGGTGTTACAGCAGGGAAGATGCTAGGGTTTCTGATCACACAAAGGGGCATCGAGGTCGACCCTTCCAAAATCAAGGCCATCTTAGAAATGCCACCACCAAGGACTGAAAAGGAGGTGCGGGGCTTTCTGGGTAAAGTGCAATTCATAAGACGGTTTATTTCTAAATTAACCTTGACTTGTGAAGCACTTTTTGGTCTCCTGAAGAAAGGAAAGAAATTCCAATGGGACGGCCGATGTCAAGCAGCTTTTGAGCAGATCAAAGAGTACCTACAGAACCCACCCGTGTTGTCACCGCCAGAGCCGGGGAGACCGTTGATACTGTACCTTTCGGTAACTGAGACTACCATGGGCTGCATGCTCGCGCAGGAGTCAGAAGACAAAGTGGAAAGAGCCATATACTATCTGAGCAAAAAGATGCTGGATTACGAGACCCGCTATACATCGCTGGAGAAGGCCTGTTTGGCCTTGGTATGGGCAACCAGGAAGCTGCGGCACTACCTGTTAGCCCACTCTGTAATGTTGGTTTCGCGTTTGGATCCCATTAAATATCTTTTCGAGAAACCAGCACTTACGGGTAGGCTGGCTCGTTGGCTGCTGTTGCTCTCCAAATTTGATTTGAAGTATATAACGCGCAAGTCAGTAAAAGGGAGAGCGGTAGCGGAGTTCCTTGCCGACCACCCGGTTGAGGGGGATGAAGCAGTTGAGTATCTATTCCCAGATGAAGCCATTCTGCACGTCGAAGATGAAACTTGGACGATGTACTTTGACGGAGCGTCAAACCAGTATGGGTATGGGATAGGGGTGTTGCTGATAGCGCCTGATGATTCCCGTATCCCTTTAGCATTCAAGCTCCGGTTCAAAGTTTCCAACAATGAAGCAGAGTATGAGGCATGTATTGCTGGCCTGGAAGCAGCCCTGGAACTAGGGGCGAGACGAGTGGACGTCATTGGGGACTCGAACCTCGTTGTGTCTCAAGCAAAAGGAGATTGGAAAGTCAAGGAGGAAAGGATGATAATCTACCACCAAACCTTGGATTTGTTAATTCCTCGGTTTGAGAAGCTAAACTTCACCCACCTCGTAAGAGAGAACAACAGGTTTGCAGATTCACTAGCAACTCTATCTTCTATGATAGACATCCCGTCCGGAGTCCGGATGCGTCCAGTCATTATTGATCAGAAGTTTACGCCAGCATACGAGTCGATTTCCGCCATAGATGAGGTTCAAGACGGCAACCCCTGGTACTACGACATCTGGAACTTCTTGGAAAAGGAGACATATCCACTAGGAGCAAATGCCAAAGATAAGAGGGCTGTCAGAAGAATGGCTGCTCAATTCGTTATCTGCGGAGGAAAGCTGTACAAAAGGGGTCATCTGGGAATGCATAAGCTCTGTGTAGAAGCTGAAGAGTCAAAATGCCTGATGGAAGCCATCCATGGGGGGAAGTGCGGTGCACACATGAATGGAGTAATGCTGGCCAGAAAGATCCTCAGACAGGGCTACTACTGGTCAACCATGGAGGATGATTGTATTAGCTTTGTTCGGCGATGCCACAAGTGTCAAATTCATACAAACCGCATGAACATCCCGCCGTCAAAACTGTACAACATGACTTCGCCATGGCCTTTTTCAGTCTGGGGAATTGATGTGATCGGAGCTGTTACCCCGAAAGGGTCAAACGGGCATGAGTTTATCCTAGTAGCGATAGATTATTTTACAAAGTGGGTCGAGGCCCAATCATACGCGGTGTTGAAGGCGTCGCATGTCGCAAAGTTCATCAGGAACAACATCATCTGTCGCTACGGGGTGCCAAACGAAATAATTTCAGATAATGGTTCCCACTTCAAGAAAGAAGTGATAGATTTGTTGGAGAAATACAATGTAGCTTTCCATAAGTCATCTACATATCGGCCGCAGACCAACGGAGCAGTTGAGGCCGCCAACAAGAATATCAAGCATATACTACAGAAGATGGTGGGAACCTATCGGGATTGGCCAGACAAGCTGCCATTTGCTCTGTGGGGCTACCGAACTTCAATCAGAACTTCTACTGGAGCAACTCCATATTCATTGGTCTATGGAATGGAGGCTGTTCTACCCATTGAGATTGAGGTTCCGTCGTTACGAGTATTGGCTGAATGCCAGATAGCCGAAGCAGATTGGCAGCAAAACAGATTCGAAGAACTCATGCTCTTTGATGAAAGAAGATTGAAAGCACTGTACCACATCCAAGGCTATCAACGAAGAATTGCCCGGGCTTTTAACAAGAAAGTTAAGTCCAGGAATCTGAAAGAAGGAGATTTGGTGCTCAAAGACAACCGAGCTCCCATCCACGACCCAAGGGGCAAGTTCAAACCTAATTGGACCGGTCCTTACATCATCAAAGCTATCTGGTCAGGTGGAGCTGTGGTTCTGATGGATCTAGATGGCTTGGAGTTCTCACAACCGATCAATATGGACAAGTTAAAGAAATACTATCCTTGCGAGGCCCGCTAGGCCGAAAACCCGAAAGGGCGACCTAGGCAAAATTCAGAGCACAAAAAATTAGAAAATATAAAAACTGAGCTCGCAAGGTTGAAAACCCGCAAAGGGCAGCCTTGGCAAAAGTTAGAGCGCAAAAGGAGAGTGAAAATACTCGAGTGAACCTCGGCCTGAACTACGTAAGGCTTGATTCCCATCTTTGGGATACGTAGGCAGCTTCACCTTGAAGTTCAGCCACAAACTTTTTCCCGATCAACTCTGTCCATTTTGATCATCTCAGTCATCTTTATCCATCAGCATTTATCGTGATCTCCGGTACAGTGCTATTCAAACTAGGGGCAACTTTCCGTTGCCGCGACGGTGCAAAGTTACTCAGACTAGGGGCAACTTTCCATTGCTTTGAAGTGCCGCATTGTTCTTCAGACTAGGGGCAACTTTCCAGTTGCAGGAATCTGGGGTTGTGCATCTCAGTGATAGATTTTCGGCGTGTCCAATTCTGATCCATATCGAAAATAGTTTTGAAAAGTTTTAATAAAAGTTGACTTTGTTCAAATTAATCTTTTTACGACTAAGACCATTTTTGGACCAAAAGCGGAAAATTTTCAGTACCACAACTTTCAATTTCATTGATTTCAAAACTGAGTTCTCCTGCTCTTGCATTACAATCGAGGTTGCTTTTTAGTACATTCATAAAGAAAACTAGAAAATGCTAAATAAGCAATAAATTTGGGGCATAGTTGAATCAAGTATCTCTGCGTCCCCTCCCAGAGCTGGATGGAGCATCTGATGCCAAGCTAGGCCCAACCTGTGCCTCCTCATTGAGCCAATCCACGCACTCATCGGACAAAGTGCAACTGAAAGTGGAAGCAGGGGCCAGGAACTCTCTAGTCCTCCATGCCGTGGCATATCGGGCAAGGTGTGCACCCCGGATCGGGAAAGCGGCTGGGTACTCAATCCCCTCCGGTGGGCAAGTCTGATCATGGCCAAACTGACGCAGAAACCGGAACGGAAAATAGAATACGCAGTGGGTTAGACCAACCAGTTGGATCCCAATCTGCCGAGACATACTATAACTCATTGCCGGGAGGTTGAGCCAAGGACAACGCCAAGCAATGCTGTCTGCGGACAAATTGCACATCCAATCGAACCACCACCTTTCATCAAGAGCATTGACTAGGCGCTGCCGAAAGAAGTAGCCTCGAGCTGAATAAGCTGGGCAAGAGTCCACAACCTGCAATTTATCCATTAACCATACCTAGGGGAGGGATGGAAAATGAGAGAATAAATAACAGAGAGATGTACGATGAGAGAAAAGTAAGACAAGGGTTTTGTGAGAAAAACCGAGCCTGAGGGTCGAGTGATGTGAGCATATATATATGTGAGGTCGGGTGGGAAACATTACCTGCAGCAGCAGTGGACTCCCAGCAAACCTAGTCGCCTCCCGGCGATAGACAGAATCTAAGCCCATCAGTGTCTCGGCCAAGGTCATGGCAATACAGCTCTTTCCCTCTCTCAAGCCTTGGGCGACTTCAATCAGGCAAATGCTAGCCCCGCCGAAGCCCGAGGAAAGCAGAAAGTGAGACAACATACACAAGCAGAGGGCGTGTTGCCGGAAACCCTGCCAATAATGGTTGCTGCGGTCACCGGCGTCGGAAAAACGATGGATCAAGCCAAGGATGTCCAGCTCCCCACTGCAAATCAGAGATCGAGCGTCGTGTGCCGTGAGCCCACACATCCGCCCTAAGGCCTGGGCGTGACCAAAACGGAGCTGGGGCAAGATCACTTCAGAGCACTCAGACTCCATCAAAACTTGAAAATCTTCGAAAGTGGGACACATCTCTTGGCCGCCAAAGCGAAAAACATGCGTCACTGGATTCCAGAACCTTGCCGCGGCATGGAGAAAAGGAAGCTGTAGCGGAGTACGGCTCAGCGTGAATAGTGCATTCAAGCCGAAACCCCGGAAATTCAGCTTTTCCGAGCCATCTAGAGAAGAGATCCAAGATGTGATATTTTCTACAAGAAACGCCTCCATCTTTGCCTAAAACTAAGATGAAATGAATGTTCCCGAAGTTGAGGCTTTTATAGAAGGAAAAACACTATTCACGGGGACACATGTCAAAAATCTGGTGGCTGCAGGACAGAATGGCCGGCCAGCCACTTTTTCTGGCTGGCCAGCCAGCCACTTTTTCAGAAATAGCTGGCCAGCCATTTACTTTTTCAAAAAATGGCCGGCCGGCTCCCAAGGATGGTTGGCAATGCTGCAGTGTATCCTCTTGGCCCTGTTTTACTCTTCGAGGAAAAGTTCCAAGCATTTCCGTGCAACGGGAGAGTCAAAGGCCTTCATTTCGGATGCGTTCCAATGCCCAGATCGTCAGAAGTACACTTTGTGGTTGTTGAGTTTTGTTTATCGAGTTGTTGTTTTGCTTATCGAGTTGTTTGTCGAGCGGACGCGTTTTGTGTTTTTGAGTCATTGCTCTCTGTTTAAGCAATCTTTGTTAAAGTTTTGTTTATTTACGTTGTTGCATTTTTGCTTATCGAGTTGTAAACTTGCTAAAGATTCTGTTATATCTTAGTAAGTTAAATTGTTTAGTTTGTTGCGTCGGTTCACTACCTGACTTGGTGATTACACAATGCACATTCCCATTCAATTTCATTTTTGTGCAAAATAAATTGATGCGATACGATGCTAAAAGTTTAAAATACAAACACCTTTTCAAAAGCTATTTCATTTCATCATGCTTTACAACAAACAAAGGTACAAGTTTTACAAAAAATAAAACTGCCTAACAATGTGCAAAGTGCTATAAACTACTAGCAAAAAGAAAAATAAAGCAGGAAATAGCAGCATCAAAGTCCTCGAGAGCGGGAACGAGAAGCACGCCTCATCCTCTTTTGCGGGACAATCTCCGCACCATCATCATCATCTGAGTCGGAGCCTCCTTCCTCAGCAAATGTCTCTGACTGACGATCGGTAGCCTCCTCCTCCTCCTCAGCATCCTCCTCCTCCTCATCAGGCTCCACCTCCACGACGTGAGCCCTGCGTCTGCGGACGGGCCCTCCTCGAGCTCCTCGAAAAGTCCTAGATGGCCCGGCTCCTCGGGAAGGCCGAGATGACCCCGCCCCCTGAAAAGGCCCAGATGGCCCAGCTCCCCAATGAGGCCCAGGTGGCCTGGTCTGCGGCTGACCGGACCATGAAGGCATCTGAAAACAAAGAGTTCAATTCAAATACATCAGTCCAAATGTATGCAAGCAGATGCAGATGCAAGCAAAGGCTACATAAAGTGGGTGCATGTAAATATAGTGTACAAATGGGGTGTGTGTCAGATGTGCTCTACACAAAAAAGTCTATCGATGCAGTAGAAATCAGCATGTCATCAGAAGTATGATAAATGCCAGAAAACTGAAGGGTACCTGGATGCCCGCGACAGACAACTGTGCCTCCCTGCGTAGGACCATGCCCTCGAGTGTGGCCACCAGTCCAACCACCTCCTCCATGTATCCTCGCGATGGCCGCAAAAATGAGTTCATAATCATCAGTGAACAGAAGAGTGTCTAAACATCTGAGTGATGAATGAAAACAAGTGGAGCATACCGGCGGTGAGTCCGGATCAATGGCGTATCGATCACTGGGCATCGGAGGCTCTAGTGGAATCGGAGTCGGAAAGCTAGCCCCGTACTGCCACGCCATCAACTCAGTAGGCATATCTGGCCATCCGGGATGAGAATGAACCGACTGAGCCGGAGGAGCCGGTCTACTCCCACCTCTAGAAGTACCAGCCCTGCTAGTGGAAGGGGCGTCTGCAGCTCGAGCCCGAGCCTGGTCCGAGGATGACATACCGGCAGGTCTCATCATCGGGATACGAGCTTCCGTCAGTGGAGGCATCAAATATATGTGACGGTAAGTGGCGTAGTCCCCCTCCCCAACATATAGCAAAGCATCAGTACCCAGCATGGCGCCGACTACCTCTGAGTAAGAGAGCCTGTCAGCAGTCCGCATACTGGCTGGGGGTACTGCGGGAATATCCTGAGAAAGATACCCCCATACCTGGCGCAGAAAGCGCTCCCCCAGGAACCATACCCTGCCAACCGGCCCTTCGAGCAGGACCCTATACTGGGAGATGTCCGATGCTCCGGTATACTGAAGTCGGAGACCATCACCCAGGGACACCCAGGGCTGCCATGTAATCTGCGGATGATGAATGCATAAACCAATCAGAAATCGAGAATATACAGAGCAAATCAAAGATGAAAATGAAAAGAACTGAAAGTTCTGAGGTACCTCTGAATGTCGCACAGTGTCGAAATACTGTCGCAGGCAAAGGAGAGTCTCCCGAGGCCTCGGTCGGTGTGGGCCCTCGAATATCAATGAATATGGGGTCACGGGAATCCCTACCACCTCCAGCTCTGGGGCTAATGATGGGAAGTATACATAAACCCATAGCTGAGAAAAACAATGCAGAATGTAAGTACAAAATGCTGAGAGCAAAATACGGACTGTAAAAGTGCGCTGTGTGTGCAATGTACAAGTAATGAGAAGCAGAAATGTAAATCAAGGGGACAGAAAGTACCTCCCAGGCTCTCCAATAGCTGCCAAGCAAATCGCCCCGCCCGCGGGAGGTCGCGCTCATGTAAAAGTAAAGGGTAGCCAGGCCAGCGCCACCCCAATCATATCTACTGACCTGTGATAGGTCGACTAGAGCGCTCAGCAGGTATAGCCCAATGGTGTTCCCTCTGTCGGCGAACAGGGTAGTCCCGAAGAGGAACATAAGGAAACCACGGGCGTACTGCTCCGTCTCCTCAGGGGTCTCGGGCACCATCTCCGCCCGCCGGAAATGGGAAGAGAACCAAGTGTATCGGACTCTCCCAGATACCCTGTCAACAGGTGGGTGAGCCCCCAATAAATACATCCAGGCGGCCTCCCACTCGCCCATATCCTCATCATAGGGGATGGGCCACCCTCCTACATCAAGGCCGGTCAATACCGCAAAGTCAAAAGGGGTCATGGTCATGTCCCCGGTAGCAGAGAAATGAAAGGAATTGGTGGTGTCCCACCATCTCTCTACCAGGGCCGCCATCAGTGTCCTCCTGGTAGGACAACGTGACAACCCGACGCAGAAGGGTCCGAATCCTGCCAAGTCGACTAAGTCTCGAACACCCTCCGGGAGCTCAGCGTACCAATCCCTTGCGGCAGTGGAACCATACCCCCGCACACTACGGGAGCAAACCTGCATTCAAAATGGATACATGTATCAATAATGAAATGAAATGGGCTGTGTGCCAATGAAATGGAATGGGCTGTGTGCCAATGAAACGAAATGGGCTGTGTGCCAATGAAATAAAATGGGCTGTGTGCCAATGAGATGAAATGGGCTGTATGCCGATAAAGTGAAATAAACTACATGCAAATCTACCTGGGTTGCGTGTTCAGAAAATTTGAAATTTGGGCTGCGTGTTCAACTTTCAGTTAAAATGTGGGCTGCGTGTTCACTATCTATCTGGGCTGCGTGTTCAGAAAATTTGAAGTTTGGGCTGCGTGTTCAAAATTCAGTTAAATTGTGGGCTGCGTGTTCACTATCTACCTGGGCTGCGTGTTCAGAAAATTTGAAATTTAGGCTGCGTGTTCAACTTTCAGTTAAAATGTGAGCTGCGTGTTCACTATCTATCTGGGCTGCGTGTTCAGAAAATTTGAAATTTGGGCTGCGTGTTCAACTTTCGGTTAATATGTGGGCTGCGTGTTCACTATCTATCTGGGCTGCGTGTTCAGAAAATTTGAAGTTTGGGCTGCGTGTTCAACTTTCAGTTAATTTGTGGGCTGCGTGTTCACTATCTATCTGGGCTGCGTGTTCAGAAAATTTGAAGTTTGGGCTGCGTGTTCAACTTTCAGTTAATTTGTGGGCTGCGTGTTCACTATCTATCTGGGCTGCGTGTTCAGAAAATTTAAAATTTGGGCTGCGTGTTCAACTTTCAGTTATCTATGTGGGCTGCGTATTCACTATCTATCTGGGCTGTGTGTTCAGAAAATTTGAAATTTTGGCTGCGTGTTCAACTTTCGGTTAATATGTGGGCTGCGTGTTCACTATCTATCTGGGCTGCGTGTTCAGAAAATTTGAAATTTGGGCTGCGTGTTCAACTTTCGGTTAATATGTGGGCTGCGTGTTCACTATCTATCTGGGCTGCGTGTTCAGAAAATTTGAAGTTTGGGCTGCGTGTTCACTATCTATCTGGGCTGCGTGTTCAGAAAATTTGAAGTTTGGGCTGCGTGTTCAACTTTCAGTTTAAATTGTGGGCTGCGTGTTCACTATCTATCTGGGCTGCGTGTTCAGAAAATTTGAAGTTTGGGCTGCGTGTTCACTATCTATCTGGGCTGCGTGTTCAGAAAATTTGAAGTTTGGGCTGCGTGTTCAACTTTCAGTTTAAATTGTGGGCTGCGTGTTCACTATCTATCTGGGCTGCGTGTTCAGAAAATTTGAAGTTTGGGCTGCGTGTTCAACTTTCAGTTTAAATTGTGGGCTGCGTGTTCACTATCTAATCTGGGCTGCGTGTTCAGAAAATTTAAATTGTGGGCTGCGTGTTCACTTTCAAACCCGAGCTGTGTGTTCGACAAATCAGTGTTTGAACCGTGTGTTCTAATGTGGGCTGTGTGTTCGCAATTAATTAATGAGCCGAGTGTTCAGAAATTCAAGTGTTGAAACTACATGTTCGAGATGTAAGCAAAGTACTGTGTCATAAGCTAAACTGCATGTTCAAGCATGGCAAAGGTGCGAAATGTAAAATACAGAAGATGAGGTAAATACCTCTCGGGCCTCGTGAGAGAGATGCTGCTCCGGCTCTCTGAGAAGCAGATCCCCGGGTGCTTGCTCGTCGAAGCTGGTAAAATGACGAAAGACAGCGCGCGGAAGAACGTGTGCTGGCGGACGGTACCTCCCGGGAATGAAAGGTCGGGTCCTCGGAGGTAGAGTCATGGGATCGAAATCATCTCCGGCACCTGGAAAACCTCTGCCGTGGGAAGAACTGCTTGCCATTTTCAGAGAATCTGCAAAAGGAAGCAAAAATGAGCAAAATGAGCCAAAATTGGAAAAAGTCAACAAAAGTCAACTCCCGAGAAAATATTCCAAATATTAAGATAAACTTACCTCAAGTGGTGAAAATGCAAAAAGAAGCTCCGAAGCCGGAATTTAATCGCTCCAAAGTGCTTAAAACTGAGTGTTTTTGCGAAAACAATTTGCGCGGGGCGTTGGAAAATGCGCGTGAAACTCAGATCTGGAGAGAAAAGTGTTGAAAGAGGCAAGAAAAGGAGAGGGGCTCGGCTGCCTTTTATAAGCCTCAAGGCCTTGGATTGTAAGAGCATCAAAAGGAGGGAAAAAGACCGAAATGCCCCCGGAAAAAGGCCATGGCCGGCCGGCCCCTTTTTCTAGCTGGCCAGCCATCTGCTTTTTGCAGAAATGGCCAGCCAGCCATTAGCTTTAATGGAAAACGGTTGGACACCCCCCCTTGGGAAGATGAACGGCCGGCCATGCTCCCCACATGCTCACCTAGCTCTCTGCAAATTTTGAGGAAGATCGGAGTTCCCGGGACCTGAAAAAGTTCAAGAAAAGTACACTTCCGGTCGCGAAATTGCTCCGTCGGGACTTCGGTTTCAAGTTCTGACATGTGTCTCATCATCATTCATCGAAATCAAAGTGTATCCTTTTTAAATGAGTCGTAACCTTTCAAAGAAACAGATCGGAGGCCGCGATTGAGTTACCTTCGCCGAAACACGCATTTCCGTACTCGTTGTTTCATGACAAATGAACACCCTGATTTATGCTCGTTTTGTACTATCATGCACATTATCTTGCATTCTCATGGGCATGCTCACATTGTCATGTACATTTCTTGATATTTGTATACCTCTGTGTTTGAGCATGCATTGTCACGCATGTTCCTTTTTTGCATTGCGATGCATACACTCACCGGCACTGCGTGTGTCAAACTTTCGAAATCACATTGAATACATGTTGTTAGCATATTGTGCTTGTTGCAATTTCTCTCTTTTGCAGGCACGATATTGTATGTACGGTTCAATTGAGGCTGGTGCGACCAGACGAATCGCGCAGGTATTGTATCTTCTCCGTGTGAGACGTGGCGGGGATTGAATAATCCTCCGCATTCTTAACTGCATGAAATGTAGTTGGTACTTTGCATTCTTGCTTAAAACTGTTGCATCTATTTGCGAATACTTGCTTCATTACAGCTTGCTGCATTTGCATGATCATTGGGTTACCTTCGGCTTCTTGCATATCATTTGCATTTTGCCCCCTGCCTGCGGGCACATCTTTGTCTATCTTGTATGTTTGTCTGAGTCTTCGGCCTTGTCAAAAATGGGTCGTCTCTGGGCTTTGACATTCACTCCCGTCACTTGTGACTTCCGAGTTCTGTCAAAGAGGGGCAACTGTAGACACCCCATTTTTGACCGACCTTAAGACTCAGATGTCACCGATGGAGCGCTCGGTGATGTTGCATAATGTGCTCATTCAGAAGTTCCAGAGTCGCGGCCGTGAGCCCTACCTCCGGACTTCCGAACCCTTTTCTGTGCCTTGTCTCGGTTTGCGAGCCAGACTCGGTTTTCTCTGTTTCTTTTCCTGAGGGGAGGGAGAGGTCCCGTAGACCATCTCTCAATGTTCGCAGGCTACATTTGGTGGCCGTAGGCCATTTTTTCGATTTCGGAGTCCGGTTCCCGGTTTTCGGAGCCGTCAGGCCGTGTGCCTCGGTTCGGGACCGCTTAACCATCTCCTATTGCTCTAATTTTTGGTATACATCTTATTTCATCCCTTTTGAGGGACACTTAGGGCTAAGAAACCCACTTCGAGGTCGAATACCATTTTCGGTGCTTAACAGCCCATTTTCGGGACCCCGAACTGCGTGTTTTGGTCCCCGAGCATTCGTTTTGCAACGGTTTTCGTTCATTTTTGGCAGGTACCTCTGTTTTATCATGAGGAAGGTCACTGAAGGGTGGGAGGCCAGCAATTGTTGCAGCAGCCAGTTATCTCTCCTCCGGAGCCTCCCGGCGCTCGTTTTTCGCACTTCCGGGCTAATGTTGAAAACCCTAGGGGTAGTGTTGCCAACTTTCAACCACATATCTGTGATCTACACATCTGGGAGGCCCCTAAAAGTTGGTGGCCGGCCATTAAGGTCACCTGACCCTTTTGACCCCTTTCTTCCGGGCTAATGTTGAACCCCTTGGACCTTTTTTCTTGAACTTTCAACCACATATCTGTGATGTACACACCTGAGAGGCCCCTAAAAGTTCATGACCGGCCAGTAATTCAACTTGACCCTTTTGACCCCCTCTTTCCGAGCCAATGTTGAACCCCTTGGACCCACTTTCTTGAAATTTTAACCACATGGTTGTGTTGTATACACATAGGGGTACCTCTCCAGTAGCTGGCCGGCCAGAAAATCACATTGACCCTTTTCACCCCTAGCCGGCCGGCTAGGGGGTGTGGCCGGCCGGCCACCTCCAACAAAAGTGAGAGGCCGGCCGTGTTCCTTGCACTGTGCACTTTACAGCTGTTGGGCAATATCCCCCAGACAAGATATTTATCCGGGGGATATTTTGTGGGGGAGTTTTACTCTCCTTTTCCCCCACCTTTACACCCCCTTTTGAACCCTTATAACCAGCTGGTGGCCTTCTTTGTTAGGGTTAGAAAAACTCTCCTTAAAGCTTCCATAGCCAACTCCATCTTCTTCCTTCTCAATTCTTCAAAAAACCCTAAGCCCCTAACCATCATTCCTTCTACACCACCAAGCTCTACCACCACCATCTCATTTCCAGCAACAAGGAAGGATTCTTGAAGGCTAAAGAAGCTGCAAATCCATCCAAGAAGCAACAAAAGTTTGAATCTTCAAGGGTAAGTAACACTTTTACCCTTTTGACCCTTTTTCTTGATTTATTTCTAAGCCCCACTTGCTTTTTGTTTCAAGCTCCGGCCCTAACTGAAAAGGGCCATCTTTTGAGTTCATCTTCACTTCTCATTAAGGGCTCAACCCTGTTTGAGCCCTCCATAATACACTTGCTTCATTGATCATCTTGTATGTCATGATTTTGCATGCTATTTTTGGCCCATGAGAAATTTATTTTCGAGCATGTTGTAAACTTATATAAGGCTTATTTTGAGCCCCTCTTCAACATTAGAGAAGGGCTCAACATTGTTTGGTGTCTCCATGTGTCACTTGTAGTTATATCCCTTATTTGGCCCCATTTTTGCATAAATTGGTAGCCTCCTTTTCTTCTGTTTTTGGATCTTGGTCCGAACTGAAAGTGGCCTTATTTTGGCCTATACTTCATGTTTCATTAACATTGTTTTTCTGTTTGGTGATTATTTTGTATACTTCATGTTATAGCACCTTTTGAGCCTTGTTTTGCATCACATTTTTAGCATATTTGTATACTGATTTTGAGGCTGCCATATACTGTAAATGTTCATATTTTTGGTCCCTCTTCAGTGTTGTAGAAGGAAATTTTTCAGTTTGGGTTTTGCTTGTATCACTTGCTTCATTACCCTTCTTTTGGCCCCTATTCTTGCATGCTATTTTTCCCCTACCTATGCTTGCTGTTTGGCCATGTTTATAACTGTGAAGGTGCATCTTTTGGGACTTTCTAGCTTCTGTCTTTGAATTTCATGTCCATATTGTGCATGTTTAGCATAGCTATAGGCCATTTCGGGTGCCTAATGTTGCATTTCGGGACATTTCCTTGCATTTCATGTCATTTCGCTTCATTTCGGGACTGTTTTCCCCCATGTCTCAATGCTGAAATTCCATTAGTATGCTTGCATATCATTTTTGCCATGTTTCATTACATTTTATAATCGCCTCGGTTTGCGTGCCAGTGTGCACGCACTTCGAGGCACTTCATTTTCTGCCATCAGCATCTTATGTGAGTGTGGCTGAGGCTCTCTCATGTTAGTATAAGTCCATGTTGCATTTTCCATGTCATTCGCATCGCTTTTGCATCGCCTCGGTTTGCGTGCCAGTGTGCACGCATTTCGAGGCACTTCATTTTCTGCCATCGGCATCTTATGTGAGTGTGGCTGAGGCTCTCTCATGTTAGTATAAGTCCATGTTGCATTTTCCATGTCATTCGCATCGCTTTTGCATCGCCTCGGTTTGCGTGCCAGTTTGCACGCATTTCGAGGCACTTCATTTTCTGCCATCGGCATCTTACGTGAGTGTGGCTGAGGCTCACTCATGTTGGTATAAGTCCATATCATGTTTCCGTATCATTTCATCACATTCTATCATCGCCTCGGTTTACGTACCCGCGTGCATGCATTTCGAGACACATATCATCACCTCGGTTTGCGTGCCCGCGTGCACGTATTTTGAGACACATATCATCGCCTCGGTTTGCGTGCCCGCGTGCACGCATTTCGAGACACATATCATCGCCTCGGTTTGCGTGCCCACGTGCACGCATTTCGAGACACATATCATCACCTCGATTTGCGTGCCCGCGTGCACGCATTTCGAGACACATATCATTTTCTCGGTTTGCGCGCCCGTGTGCACGCACTTCGAGGCATTTCATTTTTATTGCATTCTACCATTTTCTCAGTTTGCGTGCCCGCGTGCACGCATTTCGAGACATCTCATTTTCATAGCATTCTGTGTATGTTAGGATTATATATTAGTTGCATTTCATGCATATCATGCATATTGCATCGTGTCTGGAATAGGAGTTAGTCCGGGCACGGGAAACGAGGTACATTTCGTACTCCGAGTGACGGAATGTGTCTCAATTCCCCAGTCACCGACACTCCGGATTATCCATGATGGAGTTAGGTTTTAGCTGTAGTTTCATGTGCATTCATCCTATATTGAGTTGTGCATTTCGACTCCTCGGTCATCATGCCTCGGTATGCGTGATTGGTGGCACGAGGATCGAGACATGCATATATCTGTGCAAATACATTGCTATGCCCCTTTCCTGCTCTCTGTTGCAGCAAAACGCAGAATCAGCAACTTTTCGAGGCTTGGCACGCATTTCAAGAAACAGGTGTAAACAGAGGCTAATTGGGGCATTCCGGTGGATTTCCGCACAAGACAATCCGGACATGCATCATCCATCAGAAGCAAGGCGGTCCCTGGCTTGCACGCCAGTTTTATTTGCTTTCTTAGTTAATTCATTAATTAATTAATATTTTCTGTAATATTTCGGACTGTAATATTCTTTTATTCGGGACTGTAATATTCGGACTGTATATTTATTCGGACCCTCCGAGTGAGGGCATAACTGTAATAAGTGTGGGTGAGTGTGATGTATGTCTTCCAACCCCACGTCTTTCTTCCCTTTTATTTATCCGCTTATGATGGTTAGATTAGGGCATATTTCAATTAGCATACAATATGACAGCATGTTTGCATTCATTCATCTGTATTGCATGCACCGGGCTCGGTGCATCATAACTAACTGCATTGTATTTTTAATTCCAAATTGAATACATGGTAGTTGTAGCATTTCATATACCATCTTAGAATAGCCGAGCCTGCTATAGTTGCATTTTGCATGTGTTGCATTAGACATTTCTGTGTACTTAGGATCATGCATGATTTCTAATGTAATTTCTATTTTGGCTTGGAGTACTAGGTGAGTTTTATGCTTTAGCATCCTTGCATGAGTGTGAGTGAATGCCATGATAGCATGCTTACCATGAGGCTATGTGCTTATATGATATAACTGCCTGAATGCCTGTGGGTGAAGGTTGGGTTATCTGAATTGGAATAAATCATCAAATGTTTTAAAGCCTACCTGCGGGTAGCAAACCATTTTCAAAAACAAGCATGAAATGTTTTGTTCCAATTCAGGCGACTCAGTCTATATTTGTATGCTGTGAGCATCACATAGTAACCTAGGCTAATAACCGGAATAAGAACTCACAATGTTCTCAAAAATTGATATCATGGTTAGTAGAGGCCGGTCTATGACCGGGCGAGCGGGGGTGCTCACGAAGTGACCTTCCCCAATCGTACCCAAGTTCCCGAGCCGAGGCAACTTTGGTGATGACGGACACGTGGCCTTTTGGCACCGAGTCAGGGTTTCCTAAATTTCCCAAAATAAAATATTTAGGTGGCGACTCTGTATCTGGCAAAGCAGTCCATGTTCGGCACTACTTTTTTTCAAAAATCAGTTTCTCAAAACGATTTGCCGGATTTGGACTCTTTGGTTCAGATTAAGAACCGTGACATTCTGAGAGTCCGAGCTGTAGTGACCCCAAAATGAACAGAACGGGAACTAACCCTCCTGGGGCGTTCGGGGGACGTCTACACTTATGGCTCACGTCAGTTGAAAATTCACGAGAAGAATTACTGTCACGCCCCCAAACCGCCCCTAGTAGTTTGGTGCCGTGATGGCCAGTAATCCGAGATTACCAAAGGCCGACTTACAAAATCACACACAATCAGAGTATAAAATATGGGGCTTACAAGTGCGGAAGCAATATGTATACATATACAGAATCTAATAGTCCATGAGAGCCGTGCTTAAGTCCAATGAAATGACATACATCTTTATAAAGTCTCACAACTTACATACAAGAAGGAAATGAAATACAAAACACATCTTGACCAAAAGGCTTCTCAAGCCGACATATACAAGTACAAATGAAAAAATAAGCCGAGAAGCATGATCTTCAAGATGGTACAAAAATGCTATTCCAAAACATGTCGGCAATGCACCCAAAAACACATCGGCATCACGACTAGGCCTCAATGCCTTCTTGTTCGTCACCTACATATATATAGAGAGGGTGAGCTTGGATACTCAGTGAATGATATTAGAAATAAAGGTTTTGCATGATTGATATCCAAGATTTCTTTCAAAACAATACATAGCATACTTTTCAATCAAGGGGAAATTAAGTTCATTGCCGGCCTTTCAAGTTCTTTGGATGTTATTACATCTACTTAATACGAGAGGGTGATGACAATTCCAAGACAAGAGTGCAGTTGCATTATAGTCCCCTGCAGCTAAGGACTTTCAAGACAAGAGTGCAGTTGCATTATAGTCCCCTGCAACTAAGGACTTTCGAGACAAGAGTGCAGTTGCATTATAGTCCCCTGCAACTAAGGACTTTCGAGACAAGAGTGCAGTTGCATTATAGTCCCCTGCAACTAAGGACTTTCCAGACAAGAGTGCAGTTGCATTATAGTCCCCTGCAACTAAGGACTTTCGAGACAAGAGTGCAGTTGCATTATAGTCCCCTGCAACTAAGGACTTTCAAGACAAGAGTGCAGTTGCATTATAGTCCCCTGCAACTAAGGACTTTCAAGAAATGTCATCAAAACAAGATAGTGTTTAATATACAAGTAGGGATAGTCATTCATGCTAGAACAAGTACTTTTCAAAACAAGGCAAGACGAGATTTTATGAAAGCAAGTGTAACATAGCTTTATTAAAAATACCACTCACATAGTTTCTTCACACGTCGGGGTTGAGACAAGCCCAAGTCCTACAAACACAGGGCAAAGCCTATTGAATGCACTTTCAAACAAGTCTCTCATGTATGCAAATGATCTCGGAAAAGCATGCTGGGCACTAACCAGGTCTAAGCCGAGGTTCCACACCTCCTCGCCGAGGTGTGTCCCCGAGGGCCACATGCAAGGAAAAGAGGTCGGGAAACTCTGGGTTTCCCTCTGCTGATGAACATGAAGAACATGAGTGTGAAAACATGAAAAATACGAATGTTTGATCATAATCTGTCATCACAAATCTGGGATTTTCGTGCTATGAGTTTGAAAACATGGACCTGGGTACCCGTACTTGGAATCCTTACGGAAATAAACACAAAAACATGATTCTTTATGCAAGCTTTCGGATCAAAACAAGACTTTCTTGAAGAACACATGAATGTCATTTTCTCTTTCAAAAATCGAACTTCAAAACGATGCATGGCTTACAAGTCATATCCGATCATGCAATGCAATAACATGAACATAGAGAACAACAAGAGCAGATCAAGAATCTAACCTTGGAACACGGATCTAACGGTCCGATCTCTAGGAATCAAGCTCGAAGATCTACTTCCTCACTCTAAAACTCCTTCCTCCTAGAGCTTCTCTCTCTACAAGGCAAGTTTATGATACTAAAATGATAGTTTTCTATACTCGGTTCTGGGGTTAACCCTCTGCTGAGACACGTGGCGGCGACTGGTTGGGTTCTACCTGAAAAGGTGGCTGACAGGCCAGACAAAGCATGGTGGAAGGGTGTTCAACAAGCAAAGCGGTATGGGCTCTCTGACAGGCTATTACATCGGCTAGCAACAAGGCGTATCTAACAAGCTACACGGAATGGCACTCCGGCAAGGGGTGACATCGGCTAACAAAAGGACCTCGGCAACTAAGGTGACAATGACCTCGGCTAGGAGGGACAACACTTGACTAAGCTATGCCACATCTTGGCCTAGATGCGCCACACCTCGGCCTAGGTCGTACCACTCCAGGACGAGATCGCTTGGGTACAGGGTATCATCTCGGCTAATGTGGTCAAGGCAAGGACGGAGGTCGACAAGGGGTTTCAAGATACTAATACTAGACTAAGGATGACCTCGGCATTGGAATAACATCGGCTAGCATAACTCAAGCAAGGCGTAACCTAAGTTTCGCATTAAGGGAGGAACAAGACAAGCATACAACACTTAGACAAACCACAAGGCTTCAAAACAAGACATGGATCACGTTAGCTCAAGCGTAACAAATCACAACATACACTTGCAAGCTAAACAAGTCATAATCATACCGATGCTCATGAACATGATGAGGACATAAAATGTGGGTTCCTACAGTCTACCCTCCTTAAAGAAGTTTGGTCCCCAAACTTAAGTTACCTTGTCCTACGAATAACTCCGGGTAACGGAATCTCATCTCCTCTTCCTTTTCCCATGTGGCCTCCTCGCCATAATGCTTCTCCCATTTGATTTTCACCATTGATATAGACTTGTTTCTCAACTGTCTCACTTGTCTGTCGATAATTCTCATCGGCTTCTCTTCATAGCCCAAGTCTTCATTAACTACAACTCCAAAGTAATCTATTACATGCTGTGGGTCTCGGATATATTTTCTCAGCATTGAAACATGGAACACGCTGTGGACTTGGCTCAAATCTGGCGGCAAAGCGAGTCTGTAAGCAACGGTGTTAACTTTCTCAAGAACTTCAAACGGCCCAATATATCGGGGTGCAAGTTTACCCTTCTTCCCAAATCTCGAAACTCCTGTCATCGGCGAGACCTTCAAAAACACATGATCCCCAATTTCAAATTCTAACTCCCTCCTTCTTTGGTCGGCATAACACTTCTGTCGACTCTGTGCAGTTTTAATCCTCTGCTGAATGAGTTTGATCTTTTCAGTTGTCATCTGAACCAACTCAGGGCCAATTAGAGCTTTGTCTCCTACTTCAGTCCAACATATCGGCGATCTGCACTCCCTTCCATACAAAGCTTCATACGGCGCCATGCCTATGCTGGCTTGATAACTGTTGTTGTATGCGAACTCTACTAATGGCAAATGCGATTCCCAACTTCCTTGGAAATCCAACACGCACAGTCTGAGCATGTCTTCGAGGGTCTGAATCGTTCTTTCTGTCTGTCCGTCGGTCTGGGGGTGAAAGGCTGTGCTAAATCTCAACTCTGTTCCCAAGGCTCCTTGTAGACACTGCCACAATCTAGAAACGAACTTCGGATCTCGGTCTGACACAATGGAGATCGGCACACCATGAAGCCTAACGATCTCATTCATGTACAATTCGGCAAGTCGGTCGGCATTGAATGTAGTCTTGACAGGCAAAAAGTGAGCTGACTTAGTAAACCTGTCGACCATAACCCAAATGGAATCCATACCTCTTTGCGTCCTTGGCAAACCCACTACAAAATCCATGGAGATGTGCTCCCATTTCCACTCAGGAATCGACAAGGGTTGGAGAAGTCCTGCTGGTCTCTGGTGTTCTGCCTTCACTTGCTGACAACACAGACACTGAAATACAAACTCGGCTATCTCTCTTTTCATGTTTGGCCACCAAAAGGTCCGCTTTATGTCCTGATACATCTTGGTGCTCCCTGGATGGATGGCAAACTTGGAACTATGGGCCTCTTGCAAAATCTTCCTTTTTAACTCTGGTACGTCGGCTACACACAATCTCCCTTCAAACTTAAGCACTTGATTCTCCATGGTGTATCCCGGCCTCGGCTTGGTGACGAATTCATCAATTACCTTCTTGAGGAATTTATCCTCCCTCTGTCTGGTCTTCACTTCCTCAATGATGGTCGGTTCCACCGAAACCGCTGTCAGGCACGCCAAACATCCAACTAACTTCCTGCTCAATGCGTCGGCTACGGAATTTGCCTTACCTGGGTGATACTGAATCTGTATGTCATAATCCTTCAGTAGCTCGAGCCATCTTCTCTGCCTCATATTTAACTCTTTCTGGGTGAACAAGTACTTCAGACTCTTGTGGTCGGTGAAAACTTGGCAAGATGTTCCATACAGGTAATGACGCCATATCTTCAAGGCAAAAACCACGGCAGCTAGCTCCAGATCGTGGGTAGGATAATTCTTTTCATTGGGCTTCAACTGACGAGACGCGTACGCTATGACCTTACCTTCTTGCATTAACACGCATCCCAAGCCCTTGTGTGAAGCATCACTGTAAATCTGAAATTCCTCATTAGCTGATGGTAGTACTAGAACTGGTGCTGTGACTAACCTCGTCTTCAGTTCCTGGAAGGCTGATTCTCTTTCATTGGTCCATTCATAAGCTGTTCCCTTCTTAGTCAGTTCTGTCAATGGTACTGTAATCCTCGAGAAATCCTTCACAAACTTTCTGTAATAACCTGCCAAACCCAGAAAACTACGAACCTCGGACACGTTGGTCGGCGTCGGCCAATTCACAATAGCTTCAATCTTACTGGGGTCAACTGATATACCGTCTTCATTAATCACATGCCCTAGAAATGAAATGCTGGTAAGCCAAAACTCGCATTTACTTAACTTGGCGTACAACTTCTTATCTCTCAAGGTCTGCAGGGCAAGTCTCAGATGATTCTCGTGTTCGCCCGTACTCCCGGAATAGATCAATATGTCGTCGATAAAAATAATGACAAACTCATCTAGGTACGGCTTAAAGACTCTGTTCATCAAGTCCATGAATGCTGCTGGGGCATTGGTTACTCCGAAGGGCATCACCAAAAATTCGTAGTGGCCATATCTTGTCCGAAAAGCAGTCTTCTCGATATCCTCGGCTTTAACCTTCAACTGGTGGTAGCCCGACCTAAGGTCAATCTTGGAAAAGACTCGTGCTCCTCGTAGTTGATCAAGTAAATCATCGATTCTAGGCAATGGGTACTTGTTCTTAATGGTCACCTTATTAAGTTCCCTGTAGTCAATGCAAAGACGAAGTGTGCCATCCTTCTTCTTAACAAACAGAACGGGTGCTCCCCACGGTGAAGTGCTCGGCCTAACAAATCCTTTGTCCAACAATTCTTGTAATTACGATTTCAGTTCTCTAAGTTCGGCTGGGGCCATTCTGTAGGGTGTTTTGGAGATGGGTTGTGTTCCTGACATGATGTCCACGGTAAACTCTATTTCCCTATCAACAAGGTGGCCAGGCAACTCATTCGGAAAAACGTCGGGGAATTCCTCAACAACGGGTATGTCGGCTAACTCAACATTTCCATTCAAATCACTTAGTATACTGCATAAATAACCCTTACATCCTTTTTGGATCAACTTGTAGGCCTTCATGGATGAGATTAAGTAAGGTGGGGGTACTACACCTTTACCTTGGAAAATGACCTCAGCTTGACTTGGGGTCTTCAATGTGACGCTCTTAGTAACACAATTAATGGATGCATGATTTGCCACTAACCAATCCATTCCCAATATAACATCGAAATGAGTCATGCTCAAAGGCATCAAATCGACTAACAACTCTACACCCTCAATCATAACAACACACGCCCTATAAATGGATGCAACAATCATATTTCTCCCAGATGGAGTAGACACAGATAATACATAATCAAGGGGCTCTAATTTTCTACCCAGCTTCTCGGCGAATATAGTGGACACAAATGAATGCGTAGAACCCGAATCAATCAATACGTATGCATCTTGAGAACAAATTGAAATGGTACCTGACACCACTGCTTCAGCATTTTGGGCGTCTCCTGGCACCAATGCGAAAACTCTGCCCTGCCTCGCCTGTATTCCCCCGATGTTATTCTTCCCTGCAGAGCCCGAGGTGCTTCCATTCCTCTTCCCATCATCGGTCCTTGCTTTCGGGCAGTCTTTCACGCGATGGCCTATCTCGCCACACTCATAGCAAGCCCCTGTCGCCCAACGGCAGACCCCAAAATGTAGCTTCCCACAACTGGTACACAACGGCTTAGCATTACCGTCCTGATTTGAGTTACTGGAACTGTCCACATTCACCTTCTTCTTGGCATTGAACGGAACTCGGCGATTGTCATAATTCTGTCTCTTCCTCTGGCCCTCACTTGAACTCTGGTATCGGTTCAAGTTAGCTTCAGCTAAGATAGCCTTGTCTAGTACTCCGGCGTATGTCGGCATATTGAGCATGTTGACCCGGTCTTGTATCGATCCACGCAACCGGCTTTCAAACTTTCTCGCCTTCCGGTAGTCGTCATCAACCATGTGAGGCGCATACCTCGCCAATTCGGTAAAGGCACGATCATACTCTGCCACTGTCTTGTTCCCCTGTGTCAGATTCTGGAACTCCGTGGTCTTTCGGTCTCGGACGCTAAGGGGAAAATCTTTGTTGTAGAATAACTCCAGGAATCTGGCCCAAGTCAAACCCGGATTACTTTCTCGAACCATCATCCACCACATACGGGCGTCGTCGTCTAACGTGAACGCTGCCAGAGATACCTTATGAGCGTCTGTACTGGGGAAAATTTCAAATAGCTTCTCCATTTCTAAAACCCACGCCTCGGCTTTCATTGGTTCTATGCCCCCTTAGAATCTTGGCGGTTTCATTTTCTTGAACTCTCTGATCAGGGTTATCGTGTCGTTCCCATACAAAGCTTGCTGCGGAGGCACTTGTGGCACTGGAGGAGGTGGAGGCGGAGCTGCATATCGGCCATTGGTCTGCTCGTCCTGGGTAGAGGTGGTACCAGTATCCTGTGGCCTCGGTTGTCTCAGCTCACGAACCAAGCCTTCGACTAACCTTTCCAGTCTCTCCAATCTATCCTTGGAATGATCTCGGCCAACTGGAGGTCTACCTCTCCTCATGATGTTGGGGGTATGCAGGATGTGACACTTAAACAAAATGAACAAAGAAACATGTATGCAAGAGAGTATGATCATGCTGGTGTAACAAAATGTTCATGCCAAGACGATGCACACCTTGTCAAGTAGCAAGCAACATGTTGCAATCCTAACATTCTCCTAGGGGACATCCTATGCTCTTTAGGACTCGAAGTGTGTGAATAACGTACTATAAGGATCTCGTGCTCTGATACCATTCTGTCACGCCCCCAAACCGCCCCTAGTAGTTTGGTGCCGTGATGGCCAGTAATCCGAGATTACCAAAGGCCGACTTACAAAATCACACACAATCAGAGTATAAAATATGGGGCTTACAAGTGCGGAAGCAATATGTATACATATACAGAATCTAATAGTCCATGAGAGCCGTGCTTAAGTCCAATGAAATGACATACATCTTTATAAAGTCTCACAACTTACATACAAGAAGGAAATGAAATACAAAACACATCTTGACCAAAAGGCTTCTCAAGCCGACATATACAAGTACAAATGAAAAAATAAGCCGAGAAGCATGATCTTCAAGATGGTACAAAAATGCTATTCCAAAACATGTCGGCAATGCACCCAAAAACACATCGGCATCACGTCTAGGCCTCAATGCCTTCTTGTTCGTCACCTACATATATATAGAGAGGGTGAGCTTGGATACTCAGTGAATGATATTAGAAATAAAGGTTTTGCATGATTGATATCCAAGATTTCTTTCAAAACAATACATAGCATACTTTTCAATCAAGGGGAAATTAAGTTCATTGCCGGCCTTTCAAGTTCTTTGGATGTTATTACGTCTACTTAATACGAGAGGGTGATGACAATTCCAAGACAAGAGTGCAGTTGCATTATAGTCCCCTGCAGCTAAGGACTTTCAAGACAAGAGTGCAGTTGCATTATAGTCCCCTGCAACTAAGGACTTTCGAGACAAGAGTGCAGTTGCATTATAGTCCCCTGCAACTAAGGACTTTCCAGACAAGAGTGCAGTTGCATTATAGTCCCCTGCAACTAAGGACTTTCAAGACAAGAGTGCAGTTGCATTATAGTCCCCTGCAACTAAGGACTTTCAAGACAAGAGTGCAGTTGCATTATAGTCCCCTGCAACTAAGGACTTTCGAGACAAGAGTGCAGTTGCATTATAGTCCCCTGCAACTAAGGACTTTCAAGAAATGTCATCAAAACAAGATAGTGTTTAATATACAAGTAGGGATAGTCATTCATGCTAGAACAAGTACTTTTCAAAACAAGGCAAGACGAGATTTTATGAAAGCAAGCGTAACATAGCTTTATTAAAAATACCACTCACATAGTTTCTTCACACGTCGGGGTTGAGACAAGCCCAAGTCCTACAAACACAGGGCAAAGCCTATTGAATGCACTTTCAAACAAGTCTCTCATGTATGCAAATGATCTCGGAAAAGCATGCTGGGCACTAACCAGGTCTAGGCCGAGGTTCCACACCTCCTCGCCGAGGTGTGTCCCCGAGGGCCACATGCAAGGAAAAGAGGCCGGGAAACTCTGGGTTTCCCTCTGCTGATGAACATGAAGAACATGAGTGTGAAAACATGAAAAATACGAATGTTTGATCATAATCTGTCATCACAAATCTGGGATTTTCGTGCTATGAGTTTGAAAACATGGACCTGGGTACCCGTACTTGGAATCCTTGCGGAAATAAACACAAAAACATGATTCTTTATGCAAGCTTTCGAATCAAAACAAGACTTTCTTGAAGAACACATGAATGTCATTTTCTCTTTCAAAAATCGAACTTCAAAACGATGCATGGCTTACAAGTCATATCCGATCATGCAATGCAATAACATGAACATAGAGAACAACAAGAGCAGATCAAGAATCTAACCTTGGAACACGGATCTAACGGTCCGATCTCTAGGAATCAAGCTCGAAGATCTACTTCCTCACTCTAAAACTCCTTCTTCCTCCTAGAGCTTCTCTCTCTACAAGGCAAGTTTATGATACTAAAATGATAGTTTTCTATACTCGGTTCTGGGGTTAACCCTCTGCTGAGACACGTGGCGGCGACTGGTTGGGTTCTACCTGAAAAGGTGGCTGACAGGCCAGACAAAGCATGGTGGAAGGGTGTTCAACAAGCAAAGCGGTATGGGCTCTCTGACAGGCTATGACATCGGCTAGCAACAAGGCGTATCTAACAAGCTACACGGAATGGCACTCCGGCAAGGGGTGACATCGGCTAACAAAAGGACCTCGGCAACTAAGGTGACAATGACCTCGGCTAGGAGGGACAACACTTGACTAAGCTGTGCCACATCTTGGCCTAGATGCGCCACACCTCGGCCTAGGTCGTACCACTCCAGGACGAGATCGCTTGGGTACAGGGTATCATCTCGGCTAATGTGGTCAAGGCAAGGACGGAGGTCGACAAGGGGTTTCAAGATACTAATACTAGACTAAGGATGACCTCGGCATTGGAATAACATCGGCTAGCATAACTCAAGCAAGGCGTAACCTAAGTTTCGCATTAAGGGAGGAACAAGACAAGCATACAACACTTAGACAAACCACAAGGCTTCAAAACAAGACATGGATCATGTTAGCTCAAGCGTAACAAATCACAACATACACTTGCAAGCTAAACAAGTCATAATCATACCGATGCTCATGAACATGATGAGGACATAAAATGTGGGTTCCTACAATTACCCCACACACGACCTAGAGTTAGCAGCAGTGATCTTTGCCTGGAAAATCTGGAGGCACTATCTTTATGGTGAGAGGTTCGAGGTGTTCTCGGACCACAAGAGTTTGAAGTATCTGTTTACACAGAGAGACTTGAATCTGAGGCAGAGGAGATGGATGGAGTTCATCGAGGATTATGATTTTGAGTTGCATTATCATCCTGGAAAGGCCAATGTTGTGGCCGACGCCCTTAGTAGGAAATCCATTAGTGATGTAGCTTGTATAGCCATCCGGGAATGGGAGATGTTGGGAGCACTTGGCGAGTTTGATTTGCTACTGGGCGAATCTGTTGAGGCTGCGGCCTTGTTTTCTGTTGTTGCGCAGCCTACACTTGTGACACGAGTGTTAGAGGCACAGAGAGGTGACCTTGAGGTAGAAACCCTCCGAGAGAAGATCTCCAGTGGGAAAGTTGAGAAGGGTTTGAGGGTGTATCCCGACCAGAGTGTGAGATACCGAGACCGTTTGTTTGTACCGGAGTCTTGCCGAGAGGAGGTACTCCGAGAGTTTCACCATTCGCGCCTTGCGGTGCATCCGGGAGGTACTAAGATGTATCAGGATTTGGGTCGCCAGTTTTGGTGGCGGGGTATGAAGAGAGATGTGGCTGTTTTCGTATCGAAGTGCCTTACTTGCCAGCAAGTGAAGGCCGAGCATCAGAGGCCAGCGGGTTTGTTGCAACCCTTGCCTATTGCCGAGTGGAAGTAGGAGCATGTTACTATGGACTTCGTTGTAGGTCTTCCGAGGACTCAGCGGGGTAGTGATGCTATTTGGGTGGTTGTAGACCGGTTGACTAAGTCGGCGCACTTTATTCCTATGCGCGTGAGAGATTCGGTAGATCATCTAGCCGACTTGTATATTCGGGACATAGTGAGATTGCACGGGGTCCCAGTGACGATCGTCTCAGATAGAGATCCTCGTTTTACTGCTAGGTTGTGGCAGAGCTTGCAGAGTGCCTTGGGCACTAAGTTGACCTTTAGTACGGCCTATCATCCTCAGACTGACGGGCAGTCCGAGCGTACTATTCAGATCCTCGAGGATATGCTTCGGGGTTGTGTCCTGGATTTCAGTGGGACATGGGAGAGGCACTTGCCATTGGTAGAGTTTGCCTACAACAACAGTTTTCAGTCTAGCATCGGTATGGCACCGTTTGAGGCCTTGTATGGCCGACCATGTAGGTCTCCAGTTTGTTGGGCCGAGGTGGGTGATGCACCTTTGTTGGGTCCGGAGTTGGTTAGGGAGACGACGGAGAAAATTGAGCTTATCCGTAGGAGGCTTGTTATAGCCCAGAGTCGACAAAAGAGTTATGCCGACCGTAGGAGGAGGCCTTTGGCGTTTGAGGTAGGTGATCATGTCTTTCTGAAGATATCACCTAGGCGAGGCTTGATGAGGTTTGGGAAGAGTGGGAAGTTATCCCCTCGGTTTATTGGTCCTTTTGAGATCCTTGAGAGGATTGGCGAGGTTGCTTATCGGTTAGCTTTACCGCCGCAGTTGTCCGGAGTGCATGACGTGTTTCATGTGAGTATGCTTCGGAAGTATGAGCCAGATCCATCACATGTGTTGGATTGGACCGATTGAGAGGTAGGTGAGGATGCCTTGTATGAGGAGAGACCGGTTCGGGTCTTGGACAGGCGGGATCAGGTCCTGCGTGGCAAGACCATTCCTTTGGTGAAAGTCTTGTGGAAACATCACGGAGTGGAGGAAGCCACTTGGGAACGTGAGTTGGAAGTCCGCGAAAAATATCCGGACTTGTTTGTTGATATGTAATCTTGTGTTTAAATTTTGAACTATTGTTGAACTTAAGAGCTTTTATATATGTCTTAAGTTGTGAAACATTGAAAATGTTTTGGTTTATTGGAAGTATGTTTTGGAACTTGCCTCATATGGAAGTTGAATGTGACACTATATGTGTTGAATGTCTTGTTGAAATTGGAAAGATAATGCGTAATGTTAATGCATGTTGAAAGTAAATATGTTGTTTTACATATTGTGAAATGCCTCTTGTTAAAGGGAGGGGGTGACCGGTAATGGGTCGGATTGTTGAATGTTAAAGTGTAACATTGTTTAAAATGGAGGAAAACTTGTTTTTTTGAAAACTTGTGCTTAATTTCGGGGACGAAATTCTTTAAGGGGGGGAGGTTATAGCGATCCCGGGTTTACCCTTGTTGTACAGTGATCCGGACATGTGTCCGTGGATGTTGGTAGTTGTTTATCATCTTGTTTGCATCCTCTTTACTTTGTATTTTGAGTTATAGGATGTGTTGGGCAGATTTGTTACAGGTTGGTTGAGTTTAGAAACCAAAACTAGTTGCCCAGATTTTGGCCTGTCCGCTCGAGCGGGGGTTTGGGCGCTCGAGCGGGGAATACACCCATCCAGTATTTCCGGTGCAGTGTTGGACGCTCGAGCGTGGGATTGGCCGCTCGAGCGGGGTTGTGTGAGTTCCGCTCGAGCGGGAAGTTGGAAGCTCGAGCGGAGACCTGGCTCTGTAAAAGTGCTGGGAGAGTGCATCCGGCGCTCGAGCGGGAGTTTGGCCGCTCGAGCGGGAGTCTGTGAGTTACGCTCGAGCGGAGTGTTTTACGCTCGAGCGGGCCGACTGGGTTTTAGTTTCGTGTTTTGGCTTTTCAAGTCACTTTTTCACTTTCTCTTCTCTCTCCTACTTTTCCAAAAACACCATTGTTGAGCCTCTCACTCTAGAACTCTACCTTCTCTCTAGGTTTTGATCTAGTAGGAGTGATTTGCTCATCTTTGGCCTTTACAAAAAAGTTGTTGATCATCGAGGGCTACATTTTAATCTGAAAATTTCGGGTTTTGGAGCACGTTGGATTTTGTCATCTTCTCCCTTGGGGTTCCGAATTTGAGGTAGGGATATCCTACTCCTCTCTATGGGTTTTGTCTTTAAATTTTAGTATTTTGAGATGCTGGTGTTGGTTGGGTAATTTTGTGAAAGATTGGGACTTTTGTGCAATTTTACAAAAGTTGGGGTTTTATTCATAATAAACCTAGATGCATGTTTGGCATGGAGAAATGGAATAAGTGTTGTATCATTGATGAAAATGGGACCTAAGGGTTGAAATGTTAATTATGGAAATGACCTAATTACATTGTTTGATTAATTGAGATAATTAATTGTGAGAAATGAGGAGATGAAATGGAATTGATGAGATTGGGAATGTAAAGGGTGAAAGGGTGTAGTTGAATTAATTGTCACTCACCAGAATGAAATGTTGATTAAATATCCATTGTGCATTTATTTTCTGTTTAGAAATAATTGCTTTGGGCTATCGGTGGGGGATAGTCGTGATTGTTGTAGACAATGCATGATGATTAGGCAAACGGAAACTAATCAATGGAATGTGTCATGGAATTTGACGGTTGATAGAATACATTAATTATATGTATTGAGTGATTGTATATAGAACCAATGTGTTTGTATACGTTATGTGTAGAGGAGGAGATGAGGGATGTACTCCGCGGTTTAGGGGAAGATAGAGGATGTACCTCTAAACCGGATAGTGTTGGGAGAAGATAGGGGATGAACTCCGTAGATATAGCTCATATGCTTGTCTAGAGAAGTGAAGATAGAGCTCATATGCTTATCTTTGTGAAATGTGGATATAGCTTATATGCTTATCTGTGGATATTGTTGTTATACATATCTGTTGTAGAATGTGGATATAGCTTATGTGCTTATCTGAGAATGTGGATATTGTTGTTATACATATCTGTTGAGAATGTGGGTAGTGCTTATATGCCTATCTGTTGAAAAAGGGAAAATGAAAGGTAACTTGGACTCATAAGTCGTATGACATAAATATGTGATTTATGTGAATGTATCAGTGTTGGCCATCTATCAATTGCTAATATTTTAGTCATTGTTCATGGTTGGTTTAGTGTATTTCTACTAGGCTGTGGCTCACCCTATATCGGAATATCATTTTCAGGTACAGGTAGCATGCCACCTCCAAGGACATAGCTTGGGAGGCTAGAGGCGGACATACTTTTGTTGTTTTACTTTTTGATGTATTACATGTAAATTCAAGCCAAGGGCTTAATGTGTTTGAGTTAGTACTCTTTTGATGTAACCAAGTGTTAACTTGGAAAGCTGTAAGCCCGTAGGGTATTTTGCTTTTGTTGTTAACATGTAATACTTATGTAATGGAATTCTGATAAATGGAAGAATGTGGTTATTTCATATGTTAATGAATCTTATTTGATGGGTTTAATGTTATTATTTTGAGGGCGTTACAACTTGGTATCAGAGCTTACCGGGTTCGAATACTTGGGTACGTGGGAAGTGATTAGGATCACAATGGGTTTGTCTCGCTTGATAGAGACTTAGATGTAGTATCATATGCTATATGCTTAATTGATAACATGCTTATGTGACTATGTGGGTATGGGATTTAGTTTCTAGGATGTTGATTGGATCCTTGGGTTTCTGGGAGTCTTGTTGGAAAAGCACTTGATCAATGCTGTTTCTAACCGGAACTCTAGTAACGCCTCGGGACTATCATTATCCGGAAATGAAATTCGTAAGTGCTTATGTGTTTATGTGCTTACGTGGAGTGAATTACAGTTGTCCATGCATTAGGACGTGAGTGTTTAGTTTCGGCACATTTATGAATGTGCTAATGTTCTGTGTTACCTTTATTAGGATGTCAGGGCGAGGAAGAGGTGCTAGGCGTGGTAGACCTGCGAGGCAGGAAGTACCGTTACCGGAGGAGGTTTCGGCAGTGCAGGAGGGAGTTGGCCAGGCCAATGTGGCCGAGCCAGTGGGTCAACAGGCCATGGGTGCCTTGGCCAGAGAGATAGCAGGAACTTTGGGTATTCTTAGAGCTGGGAATTAGGCAGCTGAGGCAGGACCTGATAGCAGGAGCTTTGGGTATTCTTAGAACTTGCATTTTGCATGCATTTTATCGCGCTACCTTGCGCACCTCATCGCACAGTTTTCTGCACATTACTTGCATTAAGCATGCATTTTATCGCGCTTTCTTGCGCACCACATCGCACAATTTTCTGCACATTACATGCATTTTGCATGCATTTTATCGCGCTATCTTGCGCATCACGCTATTTTGCGCTGTGACCATTACTTGCATTTTGCATGTATTTTGTCGCGCTATCTTGCGCACCTCATCGCACTGTTTTCTGCACATTACTTGCATTTTCCAAGCATTTTATCGCTCTATCTTGCGCACCTCAACGCACCGTTTTCTGCACATTACTTGCATTTTGCAAGCATTTTGTCGCGCTATCTTGCGCACCTCGTCGCACTATTTTCTGCACATTACTTGCATTTTGCATGCATTTTGTCTCGCTATCTTGCGCCCCTCATCGCACTGTTTTTTGGACATTAATTGCATTTTGCATGCATTTTATCGCGCTATCTTGCGCATCGCGCTATTTTGCGCTGTGACCATTACTTGCATTTTGCATGCATTTTGTAGCGCTATCAAGCGCACCTCATCGCACTGTTTTCTGCACATTACTTTCATTTTGCATGCATTTTGTCGTGCTATCTTGCGCACCTCATCGCACAATTTTCGGCACATTACTTGCATTTTGCATGCATTTTATCGCGCTATCTTGCGCCCCTCATTGCACTGTTTTCTGCACATTACTTGCATTTTGCATGCATTTTGTCGCGCTATCTTGCGCACCTCATATTTTGGGCCGTGACCATTACTTGCATTTTGCATGCATTTTGTCGTGCTATCTTGCGCACCTCATCGCACTGTTTTCTGCATATTACTTGCATTTTGCATGCATTTTATCGCGCTATCTTGCGCACCTCATCGCATTGTTTTCTGCACATTACTTGCATTTTGCATGCATTTTATCGCGCTATATTGCGCAGCTCGCTATTTTGCGCGGTGACCATTACTTGCATTTTGCATGCATTTTGTCGCGCTATCTTGCGCACCTCATCGCACTGTTTTCTGCACATTACTTGCATTTTGCAAGCATTTTGTGGCGCTATCTTGCGCACCTCATCGCACTTTTTTCTGCACATTACTTGCATTTTGCATGCATTTTATCGCGCTATTTTGCATGCATTTTATCGCGCTACCTTGCGCACCTCATCGCACTGTTTTCTGCACATTACTTGCATTTTGCATGCATTTTATCGCGCTATCTTGCGCTCCTCATCGCACTGTTTTCTGCACATTACTTGCATTTTTCATGCATTTTATTGCGCTATCTTGCGCTTGCGCTATTTTGCGCGGTGACCATTACTTGCATTTTGCATGCATTTTGTTGCGCTATCTTGCGCACCTCATCGCACTGTTTTCTGCACATTACTTGCATTTTGCTTGCATTTTGTCGCGCTATCTTGCGCACCTCGTCGCACAGTTTTCTGCACATTACTTGCATTTTTCATGCATTTCATCGCGCTATCTTGCGCATGCCGCTATTTTGCGCTGTGAACATTACTTGCATTTTGCGTGCATTTTATCGGGCTATCTTGCGCACCTCATCGCACTGTTTTCTGCACAATACTTGCATTTTGCATGCATTTTATCGCGCTATCTTGCGCATCGCGATATTTTGCGCTGTAACCATTACTTGCATTTTGCATGCATTTTGTCGCGCTATCTTGTGCATCTCATCGCACTGTTTTCTGCACATTACTTGCATTTTGCATGCAATTTGTCGCGCTATCTTGCGCACCCCATCGCACTTTTTTCTGCACATTACTTGCATTTTGCATGCATTTTATCGTGCTATTTTGCGCATCGCGCTATTTTGCTCTGTGACCATTACTCGCATTTTGCATGAATTTTGTCGCGCTATCTTGCGCACCTCATCGCACTGTTTTCTGCACATTACTTGCATTTTGCAAGCATTTTATAGCGCTATCTTGCGCACCTCATCGCACTGTTTTCTGCACATTACTTGCATTTTGCATGCATTTTATCACGCTATCTTGCGCAGCTCATCGCTCTGTTTTCTGCACATTACTTGCATTTTGCCTGCATTTTATCGCGCTATCTTGCTCATCACGCTATTTTGTGCTGTGACCATTACTTGCATTTTGCATGCATTTTATCACGCTATGTTGCGTGCCTCATCGCACTGTTTTTTGCACAATACTTGCATTTTGCATGCATTTTGTCGCGCTATCTTGCGCACCTCATATTTTGCGCTGCGACCATTACTTGCATTTTGCATACATTTTGTCGTGTTATCTTGCGCACCTTATCGCACTGTTTTCTGCACATCACTTGCATTTTGCATGCATTTTATCGCGCTATCTTACGCATCGCGCTACTTTGCGCTGTGACCATTACTTGCATTTTACATGTATTTTATCGCGCTATCTTGCGCACCTCATCGCATTGTTTTCTCCACATTACTTGCATTTTGCATGCATTTTATCGCGCTATCTTGCGCACTTCATCGCACTGTTTTCTGCACATTGCATGCATTTTGCATGCGTTTTATCGCGCTATCTTGCGTTTCGCGATATTTTGCGCTGTGAGCATCACTTGCATTTTGCATGCATTTTGTCGCGCTATCTTGTGCATCTCATCGCACTGTTTTCTGCACATTACTTGCATTTTGCAGGCATTTTGTCGCGCAATCTTGCGCACCTCATCGCACTTTTTTCTGCACACTACTTGCATTTTGCATACATTTTATCGCGCTATTTTGCGCATCGCGCTATTTTGCGCTGTGACCATTACTTGCATTTTCCATGCATTTTATCGCGCTATCTTGCGCACCTCATCGCACAGTTTTCTGCACATTACTTGCATTTTGCATGCATTTTATCGCGCTATCTTGCGCACCTCATCGCATTGTTTTCTGCACATTACTTGCATTTTCCAAGCATTTTATCGAGCAATCTTGCGCACCTCATTGCACTGTTTTCTGCACAATACTTGCATTTTGCATGCATTATGTCGCGCTATCTTGCGCACCTCATCGCACTGATTTCTGCACATTACTTGGATTTTGCATGCATTTGGTCGCCCTATTTTGCGCACCTCATCGCACTGTTTTCTGCGCATTACTTGCATTTTGCATGCATTTTATCGCACTATCTTGCGCATCGCGGTATTTTGCGCTGTGACCATTACTTGCATTTTGCATGCATTTTGTCGCGCTATCTTGCGCACCTCATTGCACTTTTTTCGGCGCATTACTTGCATTTTGCATGCATTTGGTCACGCTATCTTGCGCACCTCATCGCACTTTTTTCGGCACATTACTTGCACTTTGCATGCATTTTATCGCGCTATCTTGCGCACGTCATCGCACTGTTTTCTGCACATTACTAGCATTTTGCATGCATTTTTTCGCGCTATCTTGCGCATCTCATCGCACTGTTTTCTTCACATTACTTGCATTTTGCATGCATTTTATCGCCCTATCTTGCGCACCTCATCGCACTATTTTCTGCACATTACTTGCATTTTGCATGCATTTTATCGCGCTACCTTGCGCATCGCGCTATTTTGCGCTGTGACCATTACTTGCATTTTGCATGCATTTTGTCGGGCTATCTTGCGCACCTCATCGCGCTGTTTTCTGCACATTACTTGCATTTTGCATGCATTTTGTCACGCTATCTTGCGCACCTCTTCGCACTGTTTTCTGCACATTACTTGCATTTTGCAAGCATTTTATCGCGCTATCTTGCGCATCACTCTATTTTGCGCTGTGACTATTACTTGCATTTTGCATGCATTTTGTCGCGCTATCTTGCGCACCTCATCGCACTGTTTTCTGCGCATTACTTTCATTTTGCATGCATTTTGTCACGCTATCTTGCGTACCTCATCGCACAGTTTTCTGCACATTACTTGCATTTTTCATGCATTTTCTCCTGCTATCTTGCGCATGCCGCTATTTTGCGCTGTGAACATTACTTGCATTTTGCATGCATTTTATCGGGCTATCTTGCGCAACTCATCGCACTGTTTTCTGCACAATACTTGCATTTTGCATGCATTTTATCGCGCTATCTTGCGCATCGCGATATTTTGCGCTGTAACCATTACTTGCATTTTGCATGCATTTTGTCGCGCTATCTTGTGCATCTCATCGCACTGTTTTCTGCGCATTACTTGCATTTTGCATGCAATTTGTCGCGCTATCTTGCGCACCTCATCGCACTTTTTTCTGCACATTACTTGCATTTTGCATGCATTTTATCGTGCTATTTTGCGCATCGCGCTATTTTGCGCTGTGACCATTACTAGCATTTTCCATGCATTTTATCGCGCTATCTTGCGTTGTGACCATTACTTGCATTTTTCATGCATTTTATCGCGCTGTTTTCTGCAAATTACTTGCATTTTGCATGCATTTTATCGCGCTATCTTGCGCACCTCATCGCACTGTTTTCTGCACATTACTTGCATTTTGCGTGCATTTTATCGCGCTATCTTGCGCACCTCATCGCACTGTTTTGTGCACATTACTTGCATTTTGCATGCATTTTGTCGCGCTATCTTGCGCACCTCATGGCACTGTTTTCTGCACATTACTTGCATTTTGCATGCATTTTACCGCGCTATCTTGCGCACCTCATTGCACTGTTTTCTGCACAATACTTGCATTTTGCATGCATTATGTCGCGCTATCTTGCGCACCTCATCGCACTGTTTTCTGCGCATTACTTGCATTTTGCATGCATTTTATCGCGCTATCTTGCGCATCGCGGTATTTTGCGCTGTGACCATTACTTGCATTTTGCATGCATTTTGTCGCGCTATCTTGCGCACCTCATTGCACTTTTTTCGGCGCATTACTTGCAATTTGCATGCATTTTGTCGCGCTATTTTGCGCACCTCATCGCACTTTTTTCGGCACATTACTTGCATTTTGCTTGCATTTTATCGCGCTATCTTGCGCACCTCATCGCACTGTTTTGTGCACATTACTTGCATTTTGCATGCATTTTGTCGCGCTATCTTGCGCACCTCATGGCACTGTTTTCTGCACATTACTTGCATTTTGCATGCATTTTATCGCCCTATCTTGCGCACCTCATCGCACTGTTTTCTGCACATTACATGCATTTTGTCGCGCTATCTTGCGCACCTCATCGCACGATTTTCTGCACATTACTTGCATTTTGCATGCATTTTATCGCGCTATCTTGCGCACCTCATCGCACTGTTTTCTGCACATTACTTGCATTTTGCATGCATTTTATCGCGCTATATTGCGCAGCGCGCTATTTTGCGCTGTGACCATTACATGCATTTTGCATGCATTTTGTCGCGCTATCTTGCGCACCTCATCGCACTGTTTTCTGCACATTACTTGCATTTTGCATGCATTTTGTGGCGCTATCTTGCGCACCTCATCGCACTTTTTTCTGCACATTACTTGCATTTTGCATGCATTTTATCGTGCTATTTTGTGCATCGCGCTATTTTGCGCTGTGACCATTACTTGCATTTTCCATGCATTTTATCCCGCAATCTTGAGCCCCTCATCGCACTGTTTTCTGCACATTAATTCCATTTTGCATGCATTTTATCGCGCTATCTTGCGCACCTCATCGCACAGTTTTCTGCACATTACTTGCATTTTGCATGCATTTTATCGCGCTATCTTGCGCACCTCATCGCATTGTTTTCTGCACATTACTTGCATTTTCCAAGCATTTTATCGAGCAATCTTGCGCACCTCATTGCACTGTTTTCTGCACAATACTTGCATTTTGCATGCATTATGTCACGCTATCTTGCGCACCTCATCGCACTGATTTCTGCACATTACTTGGATTTTGCATGCATTTGGTCGCCCTATTTTGCGCACCTCATCGCACTGTTTTCTGCGCATTACTTGCATTTTGCATGCATTTTATCGCACTATCTTGCGCATCGCGGTATTTTGCGCTGTGACCATTACTTGCATTTTGCATGCATTTTGTCGCGCTATCTTGCGCACCTCATTGCACTTTTTTCGGCACATTACTTGCATTTTGCATGCATTTGGTCACGCTATCTTGCGCACCTCATCGCACTTTTTTCGGCACATTACTTGCACTTTGCATGCATTTTATCGCGCTATCTTGCGCACGTCATCGCACTGTTTTCTGCACATTACTAGCATTTTGCATGCATTTTTTCGCGCTATCTTGCGCATCTCATCGCACTGTTTTCTTCACATTACTTGCATTTTGCATGCATTTTATCGCCCTATCTTGCGCACCTCATCGCACTATTTTCTGCACATTACTTGCATTTTGCATGCATTTTATCGCGCTACCTTGCGCATCGCGCTATTTTGCGCTGTGACCATTACTTGCATTTTGCATGCATTTTGTCGGGCTATCTTGCGCACCTCATCGCGCTGTTTTCTGCACATTACTTGCATTTTGCATGCATTTTGTCACGCTATCTTGCGCACCTCTTCGCACTGTTTTCTGCACATTACTTGCATTTTGCAAGCATTTTATCGCGCTATCTTGCGCATCACTCTATTTTGCGCTGTGACTATTACTTGCATTTTGCATGCATTTTGTCGCGCTATCTTGCGCACCTCATCGCACTGTTTTCTGCGCATTACTTTCATTTTGCATGCATTTTGTCACGCTATCTTGCGTACCTCATCGCACAGTTTTCTGCACATTACTTGCATTTTTCATGCATTTTCTCCTGCTATCTTGCGCATGCCGCTATTTTGCGCTGTGAACATTACTTGCATTTTGCATGCATTTTATCGGGCTATCTTGCGCAACTCATCGCACTGTTTTCTGCACAATACTTGCATTTTGCATGCATTTTATCGCGCTATCTTGCGCATCGCGATATTTTGCGCTGTAACCATTACTTGCATTTTGCATGCATTTTGTCGCGCTATCTTGTGCATCTCATCGCACTGTTTTCTGCGCATTACTTGCATTTTGCATGCAATTTGTCGCGCTATCTTGCGCACCTCATCGCACTTTTTTCTGCACATTACTTGCATTTTGCATGCATTTTATCGTGCTATTTTGCGCATCGCGCTATTTTGCGCTGTGACCATTACTAGCATTTTCCATGCATTTTATCGCGCTATCTTGCGTTGTGACCATTACTTGCATTTTTCATGCATTTTATCGCGCTGTTTTCTGCAAATTACTTGCATTTTGCATGCATTTTATCGCGCTATCTTGCGCACCTCATCGCACTGTTTTCTGCACATTACTTGCATTTTGCGTGCATTTTATCGCGCTATCTTGCGCACCTCATCGCACTGTTTTGTGCACATTACTTGCATTTTGCATGCATTTTGTCGCGCTATCTTGCGCACCTCATGGCACTGTTTTCTGCACATTACTTGCATTTTGCATGCATTTTACCGCGCTATCTTGCGCACCTCATTGCACTGTTTTCTGCACAATACTTGCATTTTGCATGCATTATGTCGCGCTATCTTGCGCACCTCATCGCACTATTTTCTGCGCATTACTTGCATTTTGCATGCATTTTATCGCGCTATCTTGCGCATCGCGGTATTTTGCGCTGTGACCATTACTTGCATTTTGCATGCATTTTGTCGCGCTATCTTGCGCACCTCATTGCACTTTTTTCGGCGCATTACTTGCAATTTGCATGCATTTTGTCGCGCTATTTTGCGCACCTCATCGCACTTTTTTCGGCACATTACTTGCATTTTGCTTGCATTTTATCGCGCTATCTTGCGCACCTCATCGCACTGTTTTGTGCACATTACTTGCATTTTGCATGCATTTTGTCGCGCTATCTTGCGCACCTCATGGCACTGTTTTCTGCACATTACTTGCATTTTGCATGCATTTTATCGCCCTATCTTGCGCACCTCATCGCACTGTTTTCTGCACATTACATGCATTTTGTCGCGCTATCTTGCGCACCTCATCGCACGATTTTCTGCACATTACTTGCATTTTGCATGCATTTTATCGCGCTATCTTGCGCACCTCATCGCACTGTTTTCTGCACATTACTTGCATTTTGCATGCATTTTATCGCGCTATATTGCGCAGCGCGCTATTTTGCGCTGTGACCATTACATGCATTTTGCATGCATTTTGTCGCGCTATCTTGCGCACCTCATCGCACTGTTTTCTGCACATTACTTGCATTTTGCATGCATTTTGTGGCGCTATCTTGCGCACCTCATCGCACTTTTTTCTGCACATTACTTGCATTTTGCATGCATTTTATCGTGCTATTTTGTGCATCGCGCTATTTTGCGCTGTGACCATTACTTGCATTTTCCATGCATTTTATCCCGCAATCTTGAGCCCCTCATCGCACTGTTTTCTGCACATTAATTCCATTTTGCATGCATTTTATCGCGCTACCTTGCGCTCCTCATCGCACTGTTTTCTGCACATTACTTGAATTTTCCATGCATTTTATCGCGCTATCTTGCGCACCTCATCGTACTATTTTCTGCACTTTACTTGCATTTTGCATGCATTTTATCGCGCTATCTTGCGCACCTCATCGCACTCTTTTTGGCACATTACTTGCATTTTGCATGCATTTTATCGCGCTATCTTGCGCACCTCATCGCACTGTTTTCTGCACATTACTTGCATTTTGCATGCAATTTGTCGCGCTATCTTGCGCACCACATCGCACTTTTTTCGGCACATTACTTGAATTTTGCATGCATTTTATCGCGCTATCTTGCGCACCTCATCGCACTGTTTTCTGCACATTACTTGCATTTTGCATGCATTTTATCGCGCTATCTTGCGCACCTCATCGCACTGTTTTCTGCACATTACTTGCATTTTGCATGCATTTTGTTGCGCTATCTTGCGCACCACATCGCACTGCTTTCTGCACATTACTTGCATTTTGCATGCATTTTATAGCGCTATCTTGCGCATCGCGCTATTTTGCACGGTGACCATTACTTACATTTTGCATGCACTTTATCGCGCTATCTTGCGCACCTCATCGCACTGTTTTCTGCACATTACTTGCATTTTGCATGCATTTTCTCGCGCTATCTGGCGCACCTCATCGCACTGTTTTCTGCGCATTACTTGCATTTTGCATGCATTTTATCGCTCTATCTTGCGCATCGCGGTATTTTGCACTGTGACCATTACTTGCATTTTGCATGCATTTTGTCGCGCTATCTTGCGCACCTCATATTTTGCGCTGTGACCATTACTTGCATTTTGCTTGCATTTTGTCATGCTATCTTGCGCACCTCATCGCACTGTTTGCTGCACATTACTTGCATTTTGCATGCATTTTATCGCGCTATCTTGCGCATCGCGATATTTTGCGCTGTGACCATTACTTGCATTTTGCATGCATTTTGTCGCGCTATCTTGCGCACCTCATATTTTGCGCTGTGACCATTACTTGCATTTTGCATGCATTTTGTCGTGCTATCTTGCGCACCTCATCGCACTGTTTTCTGCACATTACTTGCATTTTACATGCATTTTATCGCGCTATCTTGCGCATCGCGCTATTTTGCGCTGTGACCATTAATTGCATTTTGCATGTATTTGATCGCGATATCTTGCGCACCTCATCGCACTATTTTCTGCACATTACATGCATTTTCCATGCATTTTATCGCCCAATCTTGCGCACCTCATCGCACTGTGTTCTGCACAATACTTGCATTTTCCATGCATTTTATCGCGCTATCTTGCGCACCTCATCGCACTGTTTTCTACACATTACTTGCATTTTACATGCATTTTATTGCGCTATCTTGCGTACCTCAATGCACTGTTTTCTGCACATTACTTGCATATTGCATGCATTTTATCGCGCTATCTTGCGCATCGCGCTATTTTGCGCTCTGACCATTACTTTCATTTTGCATGCATTTTGTCGCGCTATCTTGCGCACCTCATCGCACTGTTTTCTGCACATAACTTGCATTTTGCATGCATTTGGTCGCGCTATATTGCGCACCTCATCGCACTTTTTTCTGCACATTACATGCATTTTGCAAGTATTTTATCGGGCTATTTTGCCCTGTGACCATTACTTGCATTTTCCACGCATTTTAACGGGCTATCTTGCGGACCTCATCGCACTGTTTTCTACACATTACTTGCATTTTGCATGCATTTTATCGCGCTATCTTGCGCAACTCATCGCACTGTTTTCTGCACATTACGTGCATTTTCCACGCATTTTATCGCGCTATCTTGCGCACCTCATGGCACTGTTTTCTGCACAGTACTTGCATTTTGCATGCATCTTGTCGCGCTATCTTGCGCACCTCATCGCACTGTTTTCTGCACATTACTTGCTTTTTGCATGCATTTTCTCGCGCTATCTTGCGCGCCTCATCGCACTGTTTTTCTGCACATTAGTTGCATTTTGCATGCATTTTATCGCGCTATTTTGTACATCGCGCTATTTTGCGTTGTGACCATTACTTGCATTTTGCATGCATTTTGTCGCGCTATCTTGCGCACCTCATCGCACTGTTTTCTGCACATTACTTGCATTTTGCATGCATTTTGTCGCGCTACGTTGCGCACCTCATCACACTGTTTTCTGCACAATTCTAGCATTTTGCATGCATTTTGTCGCGATATCTTGCGCACCTCATCGCACTGTTTTCTGCACATTACTTGCATTTTGCATGCATTTTCCCGCGCTATTTTGCGCATCGCGCTATTTTGCGCTTTGACCATTACTTGCATTTTCCATGCATTTTATCGCCCAATCTTGCGCACCTCATCGCACTGTTTTCTGCACATTACTTGCATTTTGCATGCATTTTGTCGCGCTATCTTGCGCACCTCATCGCACGATTTTCTGCACATTACTTGCATTTTGCATGCATTTTATCGCGCTATCTTGCGCACCTCATCGCACTGTTTTCTGCACATTACTTGCATTTTGCATGCATTTTATCGCGCTATATTGCGCAGCCCGCTATTTTGCGCTGTGACCCTTACTTGCATTTTGCATGCATTTTGTCGCGCTATCTTGCGCACCTCATCGCGCTGTTTTCTGCACATTACTTGCACTTTGCATGCATTTTGTTACGCTATCTTGCTCACGTCTTCGCACTGTTTTCTGCACATTACTTGCATTTTGCAAGCATTTTATCGCGCTATCTTGCGCACCTCATCGCACTGTTTTCTGCACATAACTTGCATTTTCCATGCATTTTATCGCGCTATCTTGCGCACCTCATCGCACTGTTTTCTGCACATTACTTGCATTTTGCATGCATTTTATCGTGCTATTTTGTGCTGTGACCATTACTTGCATTTTGCATGCATTTTGTCGCGCTATCTTGCGCACCTCATCGCGCTGTTTTCTGCACATTACTTGCATTTTGCATGCATTTTGTCACGCTATCTTGCTCACCTCTTCGCACTGTTTTCTGCACAATACTTGCATTTTGCAAGCATTTTATCGCGCTATCTTGCGCACCTCATCGCACTGTTTTCTGCACATTACATGCATTTTGCATTCATTTTATCGCGCTATCTTGCGGTTCGCTATATTTTGCGCTGTGAGCATCACTTGTATTTTGCATGCATTTTGTCGCGCTATCTTGCGCATCTCATCGCATTGTTTTCATCACATTACTTGCATTTTTCATGCATTTTGTCGCGCTACCTTGCGCACCTCATCGCACTTTTTTCAGCACATTACTTACATTTTCCATGGATTTTATCGCGCTATCTTGCGCACCTCATCGCACAGTTTTCTGCACATTACTTGCATTTTGCATGCATTTTATCGGGCTATCTTGCGCACCTCATCGCACTGTTTTCTGCACATTACTTGCATTTTGCATGCATTTTATCGCGCTATTTTGCGCACCTCATCGCACTATTTTCTGCACAATACTTGCATTTTGCATGCATTTTGTCGCGTTATCTTGCGCACCTCATCGCACTGATTTCTGCACATTACTTGCATTTTGCCTGCATTTGATCGCCCCATCTTGCGCACCTCATCGCACTGTTTTCTGCACATTACTTGCATTTTGCATGCATGTTGTCGCGCTAACTTGCGCACCTCATCACACTTTTTTCTGCACATTACTTGCATTTTGCATGCATTTTATCGCGCTATCTTGCGTATCTCATCGCACTGTTTTCTGCATATTACTTGCGTTTTGCATGCTTTTTGTCGCGCTATCTTGCGCACCTCATCGCCCTTTTTTCTGCACATCACTTGCATTTTCAATGCATTTTATCGCGCAACCTTGCGCACCTCATCGCACTGTGTCCTGCACGTTACTTGCATTTTGCATGCATTTTATCGCGCTATCTTGCGCAGCGCGCTATTTTGCGCTGTCACCATTACTAGCATTTTGCATGCATTTTATCGCGCTATCTTGCGCACCTCATCGCACTGTTTTCGGCACATTACTTGCATTTTCCATGCATTTTATCGCGCTATCTTGCGCACCTCATCGCACTGTTTTCTGCACATTACATGCATTTTGCATGCATTTTATCGCGCAATCTTGCGCATCGCGATATTTTGCGCTGTGACCATTACTTGCATTTTGCATGCATTTTGTCGCGCTATCATGCGCACCTCATTGCACTGTTTTCTGCACATTACTTGCATTTTGCATGCATTTTGTCACGCTATCTTGCGCACCTCATATTTTGTGCCGTGACCATTACTTGCATTTTGCATGCATTTTGTCGTGCTATCTTGCGCACCTCATCGCACTGTTTTTCGCACATTACTTGCATTTTGCTTGCATTTTATCGCGCTATCTCGCGCATCCCGCTATTTTGCGCTGTGACCATTACTTGCATTTTGCATGCATTTTATCGCGCTACCTTGCGCACCTCATCGCACTTTTTTTTGCACATTACTTGCATTTTGCATGCATTTTATCGCGCTATCTTGCGCACCTCATCGCACTGTTTTCTGTACATTACTTGCATTTTCCATGCATTTTATCGCGCTATCTTGCGCACCTCATCGCACTGTTTTCTGTACATTACTTGCATTTTGCATGCATTTTGTCGCGCTATCTTGGGTACCTCATCGCACGGTTTTCTACACATTACTTGCATTTTGCATGCATTTTATCGCGCTATCTTGCGCATCGTGCTATTTTGCGCTGTGACCATTACTTGCTTTTTGGTTGCATTTTATCGCGCTATCTTGCGCACCACATCGCACTGTTTTCTGCACATTACATGCATTTTCCATGCATTTTATCGCGCTATCTTGCGCACCTCATCGCACTGCTTTCTGCACATTACTTGCATTTTGCATACATTTTATCGCGCTATCTTGCGCATCGCGCTATTTTGCGCTTTGACCATTACTTGCATTTTGCATGCATTTTATCGCACTACCTTGCGCACCTCATCGCACTATTTTCTGCACATTACTTGCATTTTGCATGCATTTTATCGCGCTATCTTGCGCACCTCATCGCACTGTTTTCTGCACATTGCTTGCAATTTGCATGCATTTTATCGCGCTATCTTGCGCACCTCATCGCACTGTTTTCTGCACATTACTTGCATTTTCCATGCATTTTATCGCGCTATTTTACGCTGTGACCATTACTTGCATTTTGCATGCATTTTATCGCGCTATCTTACGCACCTCATCGCTCTGTTTTCTGCACATTACATGCATTTTCCATGCATTTTATTGCGCTATCTTGCGCACCTCATCACACTACTTTCTGCACATTACTTGCATTTTGCATGCATTTTATCGCGCTATCTTGCGCATCGCGCTATTTTGCGCTGTGACCGTTGTTTGCATTTTGCATGCATTTTATCGCGCTAACTGGCGCACCTCATCGCACTGTTTTCTGCACATTACTTGCATTTTTCATGCATTTTATCGCGCTATCTTGCGCACCTCATCGCACTGTTTTCTGCACATTATTTGCATTTTGCATGCATTTTATCGCGCTTTCTTGCATACCTCATCGCACGGTTTTCTACACATTACATGCATTTTGCATGCATTTTATCGCGCTGTCTTGCGCATCGCGCTATTTTGCGCTGTGACCATTACTTGCATTTTGAATGCATTTTATCGCGCAACCTTGCGCACCTCATCGCACTGTTTTTCTGCACATTACTTGCATTTTGCATGCATTTTATCGCGCTATCTTGCGCACCTCATCGCACTGTTTTCTGCACATTACTTGCATTTTGCATGCATTTTATCGCGCTATCTTGCGCATCGCGCTATTTTGCGCTGTGACCATTACTTGCATTTTGCATGTATTTTATCACGCTATCTTGCGCACCTCATCGCACTGTTTTCTGCACATTACTTGCGTTTTCCATGCATTTTATCGCGCTATCTTGCGCACCTCATCGCACTGTTTTCTGCACATTATTTTTATTTTGCATGCATTTTATCGCGCTATCTTGCGCACCTCATCGCACTGTTTTCGGCACATTACTTGCATTTTCAATGCATTTTATCGCGCTATCTTGAGCACCTCATCGGACTGTTTTCTGCACATTACTTGCATTTTGCATGCATTTTATCGCGCGATCTTGCGCATCGCACTATCTTGCGCAGTGAACATTACTTGCATTTTGCATGCAATTTATCGCGCTATCTTGCGCACCTCATCGCACTGTTTTCGGCACATTACTTGCATTTTCCATGCATTTTATCGCGCTATCTTACGCACCTCATTGCACTAATTTCTGCACATTACTTGCATTTTGAATGCATTTTATCGCGCAATCTTGCGCATCGCGATATTTTGCATTGTGAGCATTACTTGCATTTTGCATGCATTTTGTCGCGCTATCTTGCGCACCTCATTGCACTGTTTTCTGCACATTACTTGCATTTTGCATGCATTTTGTCGCGCTATCTTGCGCACCTCATATTTTGCGCCGTGACCATTACTTGCATTTTGCATGCATTTTGTCGTGCTACCTTGAGCACCTCATCACACTGTTTTCTGCACATTACTTGCATTTTGCATCCATTTTATCGCGCTATTTTACGCTGTGACCATTACTTGCATTTTGCATGTATTTTATCGCGCTGTCTTGCGCACCTCATCGCACTGTTTTCTGCACATTACTTGCGTTTTCCATGCATTTTATCGCGCTATCTTGCGCACCTCATCGTACTGTTTTCTCCACATTATTTTTATTTTGCATGCATTTTATCGCGCTATCTTGCGCACCTCATCGCACTGTTTTCTGCACATTACTTGCATTTTGCATACATTTTATCGCGCTATCTTGCGCACCGCGCTATTTTGCGCTTTGACCATTACTTGCATTTTGCATGCATTTTATCGCACTACCTTGCGCACCTCATCGCACTATTTTCTGCACATTACTTGCATTTTGCATGCATTTTATCGCGCTATCTTGCGCACCTCATCGCACTGTTTTCTGCACATTAATTGCAATTTGCATGCATTTTATCGCGCTATCTTGCGCATCGCGCTATTTTGCGCTGTGACCATTACTTGCATTTTGCATGTATTTTATCGCACTATCTTGCGCACCTCGTCGCACTGTTTTCTGCACATTACTTGCATTTTCCATGCATTTTATCGCGCTATCTTGCGCACCTCATCGCACGGTTTTCTGCACATTACTTGTATTTTGCATGCATTTTATCGTGCTATCTTGCGCACCTCATCGTACTGTTTTCTGCACATTACTTGCATTTGGCATGCATTTTATCGCGCTATCTTGCGCATCGCGATATTTTGCGCTGTGACCATTACTTGCATTATGCATGCATTTTGTCGCGCTATCTTGCGCATCTCATCGCATTGTTTTCTGCACATTACTTGCATTTTGCATGCATGTTATCGCGCTATCTTGCGACCCTCATCGCACTTTTTTCTGCACATTACTTGCATTTTGCATGCATTGTATCGCGCAATTTTGCGCTGTGACCATTAGTTGCATTTTGCATGCATTTTATCGCGCTATCTTGCGCACCTCATTGCACTGTTTTCTGCACATTACATGAGTTTTCCATGTATTTTATCGCGCAATCTTGTGCACCTCATCGTACTGTTTTCTGCACATTACTTGCATTTTGCATGCATTTTATCGCGCTATCTTGCGTACCTCATCGCACGGTTTTCTACACATTACTTGCATTTTGCATGCATTTTATCGCGCTATCTTGCGCATCGCGCTATTTTGCGCTGTGACCATTACTTGCATTTTGCATGCATTTTATCGCGCTATCTTGCGCACCTCATCGCACTGTTTTCTGCACATTAGATGCATTTTCCATGCATTTTATCGCGCTATCTTGCGCACCTCATCGCACTGCTTTCTGCACATTACTTGCATTTTGCATGCATTTTATCGCGCTATCTTGCGCATCGCGCTATTTTGCGCTGTGACCGTTGTTTGCATTTTGCATGCATTTTATCGCGCTAACTTGCGCACCTCATCGCACTGTTTTCTGCACATTACTTGCATTTTTCATGCATTTTATCGCGCTATCTTGTGCACCTCATCGCACTGTTTTCTACACATTATTTGCATTTTGCATGCATTTTATCGCGCTATCTTGCACATCGCGCTATTTTGCGCTGTGACCATTACTTGCATTTTCAATGCATTTTATCGCGCAACCTTGCGCACCTCAACGCACTGTTTTTCTGCACATTAGTTGCATTTTGCATGCATTTTATCGCGCTATCTTGCGCACCTCATCGCACTGTTTTCTGCACATTACTTGCATTTTGCATGCATTTTATCGCGCTATCTTGCGCATCGCGCTATTTTGCGCTGTGACCATTACTTGCATTTTGCATGTATTTTATCGCGCTATCTTGCGCACCTCATCGCACAGTTTTCTGCACATTATTTTTATTTTGCATGCATTTTATCGCGCTATCTTGTGCACCTCATCGCACTGTTTTCTGCATATTACTTGCATTTTCAATGCATTTTATCGCGCTATCTTGCGCACCTCATCGCACTGTTTTCTGCACATTACTTGCATTTTGCATGCATTTTATCGCGCTATCTTGCGCATCGCGCTATCTTGCGCAGTGACCATTACTTGCATTTTGCATGCAATTTATCGCGCTATCTTGCGCACCTCATCGCACTGTTTTCGGCACATTACTTGCATTTTCCATGCATTTTATCGAGCTATCTTGCGCACCACATTGCACTGTTTTCTGCACATTACTTGCATTTTCCATGCATTTTATCGCGCTATCTTGCGCACCTCATCGCACCGTTTTCTGCGCATTACTTGCATTTTGCAAGCATTTTGTCGCGCTACCTTTCGCACCTCATCGCACTGTTTTCTACACATTACTTGCATTTTGCATGCATTTTGTCTCGCTATTTGCGTCCCTCATCGCACTGTTTTCTGGACATTACTTGCATTTTGCATGCATTTTATCGCGCTATCTTTCGCATCGCGCTATTTTGCGCTGTGACCATTACTCGCATTTTGCATGCATTTTGTAGCGCTATCTTGCGCACCTCATCGCACTGTTTTCTGCACATTATTTGCATTTTGCATGCATTTTGTCGTGCTATCTTGCGCACCTCATCGCACAATTTTCGGCACATTACTTGCATTTTGCATGCATTTTATCGCGCTATCTTGCGCCCCTCATCGCACTGTTTTCTGCACATTACTTGCATTTTGCATGCATTTTATCGCGCTATCTTTCGCATCGCGCTATTTTGCGCTGTGACCATTACTTGCATTTTGCATGTAATTTATCGCGCTATCTTGCGCACCTCATCGCACTGTTTTCTGCACATTACTTGCATTTTGCATGCATATTATCGCGCTATCTTGCGTACCTCATCGCACGGTTTTCTACACATTACTTGCATTTTGTATGCATTTTGTCGCGCTATCTTGCGCATCGCGCTATTTTGCGCCGTGACCATTACTAGCATTTTGCATGCATTTTATGGCGCTATCTTGCGCAGCTCATCGCACTGTTTTCGGCACATTACTTGCATTTTCCATGCGTTTTATCGCGCTATCTTGCGCACCTCATCGCACTGTTTTCTGCACATTACTTGCATTTTGCATGCATTTTATCGCGCAATTTTTCGCATCGCGATATTTTGCGCTGTGACCATTACTTGCTTTTTGCATGCATTTTGTCGCGCTATCTTGCGCACCTCATTGCACTGTTTTCTGCACATTACTTGCATTTTGCATGCATTTTGTCGCGCTATCTTGCGCACCTCATATTTTGTGCCGTGACCATTACTTGCATTTTGCATGCATTTTGTCGTGCTATCTTGCGCACCTCATCGCACTGTTTTCTGCACATTACTTGCATTTTGTATGCATTTTATCGCGCTATCTTGCGCATCGCGCTATTTTACGGTGTGACCATTACTTGCATTTTGAATGCATTTTATCGCGCTACCTTGCGCACCTCATCGCACTGTTTTCTGCGCATTACTTGCATTTTGCATGCATTTTATCGCGATATAATGCGCACGTCATCGCACTGTTTTCTGCACATTACTTGCATTTTGCATTCATTTTATTGCGCTATCTTGCGCATCGCGCTATTTTGCGCTGTGACCATTACTTGCATTTTGCCTGTATTTTATCGCGCTATCTTGCGCAACTCATCGCACTGTTTTCTGCACATTACTTGCACTTTCCATGCATTTTATCGCGCTATCTTGCGCACCTCATCGCACGGTTTTCAGCACATTACTTGTATTTTGCATGCATTTTATCGTGCTATCTTGCGCACCTCATCGCACTGTTTTCTGCACATTACTTGCATTTGGCATGCATTTTATCGCGCTATCTTGCGCATCGCGATATTTTGCGCTGTGACCATTACTTGCATTTTGCATGCATTTTGTCGCGCTATCTTGCGCATCTCATCGCACTGTTTTCTGCACATTACTTGCATTTTGCATGCATGTTGTCGCGCTAACTTGCGTACCTCATCGCACTTTTTTCTGCACATTACTTGCATTTTGCATGCATTTTATCGCGCTATCATGCGTATCGCGATATTTTGCGCTGTAACCATTACTTGCATTTTGCATGCATTTTGTCGTGCTATCTTGCGCATCTCATCCAACTGTTTTCCGCACATTACTTGCATTTTGCATGCTTTTTGTCGCGCTATCTTGCGCACCTCATCGCACTTTTTTCTGCACATTACTTTCATTTTCCATGCATTTTATTGCGCTGTCTTGCGCACCTCATCGCACTTTTTCTGCACATTACTTGCATTTTGCATGCATTTTGTCGTGCTATCTTGCACACCTCATCGCACTGTTTTCTGCACATTACTTGCATTTTGCATGCATTTTATCGCCTTATCTTGCGCACCTCATCGCACTATTTTCTGCACAATACTTGCATTTTGCATGCATTTTATCGCGCTATCTTGCACATCGCGCTATTTTGCGCAGTGACCATTACTTGCATTTTCCATGCATTTTATCGCGCTATCTTGCGCACCTCATCGCACTGTTTTCTGCGCATTACTTGCATTTTGCAAGCATTTTGTCGCGCTACCTTTCGCACCTCATCGCACTTTTTCTGCACATTACTTGCATTTTCCATGCATTTTATCGCGCTATCTTGCGCACCTCATCGCACTGTTTTCTGCACATTACTTGCATTTTGCTTGCATTTTATCGCGCTATCTTGCGAACCTCATCGCACTGTTTTCTGCACATTACTGTCATTTTCCATCCATTTTATCGCGCTGTCTTGCGCACCTCATCGCACTGTTTTCTGCACATTACTTGCATTTTGCTTGCATTTTGTCGCACTATCTTGCGCAACTCATCGCACTGTTTTCTGCACATTACTTGCATTTTGCATGCATTTTATCGCCCTATCTTGCGCACCTCGTCGCACTGTTTTCTGCACATTACTTGCATTTTTCATGCATTTTATCGCGCTATCTTGCGCATCGCGCTATTTTGCGTTGTGACCATTACTTGCATTTTGCATGCATTTTGTTGCGCTATCTTGCGCACTTCATCGCACTGTTTTCTGCACATTACTTGCATTTTGCATGCATTGTATCGCGCTATCTTGCGCACCTCGTCGTACTATTTTCTGCACATTACTTGTATTTTGCATGAATTTTGTCGCGCTATCTTGCGCACCTCATCGCACTGTTTTCTGCACATTACTTGCATTTTGCTTGCATTTTATCGCGCTATTTTGCGCTGTGACCATTACTTGCATTTTCCATGCATTTTATCGCGCTATCTTGCGCACCTTATAGCGGTCCCGATATTTCCTGTTGTTGTTTAACTATAATCCGGACTCGGTTCCGTAGATTCGTTGTTATCTTATCCTCATTTCTATCCCTTACTCTTTTAATTAGAATTTTGGGTTGTGTTGGGCAGGTTGGGAATAAGTGGGTCGTGTTTTAAAACTTAGAAATTTTGCCCAGGTTTTGGTCTCTCCGCTCGAGCGGCGATTTGACGCTCGAGCGGGATTTTGTTGTTGCCTCTCCGCTCGAGCGGCAGTTTGGACGCTCGAGCGTGCATTTCCTTCTCTCAGCATTTTGGTCGTCTGCAGAAAATTCTGGGAGAGTGCACCCGGCGCTCGAGCGGATCTTTGGACGCTCGAGCGTGAACCTGTGTCTGTACGCTCGAGCGGGGTGTTGTACGCTCGAGCGGACCTGCTTTTATATCAGTTCGTGAAACCACCTTTTTGATCACTTTTTGATTTCCTTTCTCTCTCTTACTTTTTCAAAACCTCCATTGGAGAGCACCTCACTCTAAAACCGAACTTCTCTCTTAGGATTGATCTACCTAGAATGTTTTTCTCACTTTCGGCCTTTGTAAAAAGTGTGTTGATCGTCGAGGGCTTTGTTGAGATCTGAGAAATTTGGGATTTGGAGCACTTCTGAGTTTTACTCATCTTCTCCCTTGGAGCTCTGAATTTGAGGTAGGGATATCCTACTCCTCTCTATGGATTTTGTCTTTAAATTTTGGTAATTTGAGATGTTGGGGTTGGTTTGGTAATTTTGTGAAAGTTTGGGCCTTTTGTGTTATGTTACAAAAGTTGGGGTTTTATTTGTAATAAACTTAGATGCATGTTTGGTATAGAGAAATGGAATAAATGTTGAATCATTGATGAAAATGGGACCTAAGGGTGGTAATGGTAATTATGGAAAATGACCTAATTACATTGTTTAATTAATTGAGATAATTAATTGTGGGAAATGAGGAAATGAAATGGAATCGCTGAGATTGGGAGTGCATGGGGTTAAAGGGTGTAGTTGAATTATTTATCACTCACCGAATTGAAATGTCGATTGAATATCCATTGTGCATTTATTTCCTGCTTAGAAATAATTGCTTTGGGCTACCGGTGGAGGGTAGTGTTGATTGTTGTAGACAATGCTTGATGATTAGGCAAACTAAAACTAATCAATTGGATGTGTCATAGAGCATGTCGGTTGATAGAATACATTAATTTTATGTATTGATTGATTGCATATGTGATTCTGTGTTTATATGCATTACTTGTGTATGGGAGGAGATAGGGGATGTACTCCACGGTTTAGGGGAAGATGGGGGATGTACCTCTAAACCGGTTAATGGTTTAGGGGAAGATGGGGGATGTACCTCTAAACCGGTTAATGGTTTAGGGGAAGATGGGGGATGTACCTCTAAACCGGTTAATGGTTTAGGGGAAGATGGGGGATGTACCTCTAAACCGGTTGTTGGAATGTTGATATAGCTCATATGCTTATCGGTTGAAGTGTTGATACAGCTCATATGCTTATCTATCGGAATGTTGATACAACTCATATGCTTATCTGTTGAAGTAGTGATATAGCTCATATGCTTATCTATTGAAAAGTTTGTTTGATTTGATATAGCACTAAAATGTATATCATCATTGTTTTCGAAGTATGGGAGTAGTTTATGTGTTATTGATACAACAAAATAATGTGTATCCACCTTGGATTTCGAAAGTGTTCTAGTGATGAACTATAATCTCATCAAATGTTCTGGCCAGAGTACTGAGCCTTGTTTTCAAACTCAAAGTTGAACAAAAACGAAAAGTGAATTGTAACATAGACTTGGCTGTCATGGATACGTAGGGAGATGTAAATGGAAGTGTCAGTGTTGACCGTCTATCAGTTGCTAATCTTTTAGTCATTGTTCATGGTTGGTTTAGTGTATTTCTACTGGGCTGTGGCTCACCCTATATGGGAATATCATTTTCAGGTACAGGTAGCATGCCACCTCCAAGGACGTAGCTTGGGAGGCCAGAGGCGGACTTTTTGTTGTTTTACTTGATGTATTACATGTAAATTCAAGCCAAGGGCTTAACGTGTTTGAGTTAGTACTCTTTTGTTGTAACCAAGTGTTAACTTGGAAAGCTGTAAGCCCATAGGGCATTTGCTTTTGTTGTTAACATGTAATACTTTTTGTAATGAAACTCTGTTAAATGAAAGAATGCGGAGCTTTTGAATATCAATGCATGTCTAATTTAATGGGTTTAAAGCTATTATTTTGAGGGCGTTACACACCTCATCGCACAGTTTTCTGCACATTACTTGCATTTTGCATGCATTTTATCGCGTTGTCTTGCGCACCTCATCGCACTGTTTTCTGCACATTACTTGCATTTTGCACGCTATCTTGCGCACCTCATCGCACGGTTTTCTGCACATTACTTGCATTTTGCATGCATTTTATCGCGCTATCTTGCGCACCTCATCGAACTGTTTTCTGCACATTACTTGCATTTTGCATGCATTTTGTCGCGCTATGTTGCGCATCGCGATATTTTACGCTGTGACCGTTGCTTGCATTTTGCATGGATTTTATCGCGCTTTCTTGCGCACCTCATCGCACTGTTTTCTGCATATTACTTGCATTTTGCATGCATTTTATTGTGCTATCTTGCGCATCGCGATATTTTGCTCTGTAACCATTACTTGCATTTTGCATGCATTTTGTCACGCTATCTTGCGCATCTCATCGCACTGTTTTCTGCACATTACTTGTATTTTGCATGCATGTTGTCGCGCTATCTTGCGCACCTCATCGCACTTTTTTCTGCGATTTACTTGCATTTTGCATGCATTTTATCGCGCTATTTTGCGCATCGCGCTATTTTGCGCTGTGACCATTACTTGCATTTTCCATGCATTTTATCGCGCTATCTTGCGCACCTCATCGCACAGTTTTCTGCACATTACTTGCATTTTGCATGCATTTTATCGCGCTATCTTGCGCACCTCATCGCACTGTTTTCTGCACATTACTTTAATTTTGCATGCATTTTATTGCGCTATCTTGCGCACCTCATCGCACTGTTTTTTGCACATTACTTGCATTTTGCATGCATTTTGTCGCGCTATATTGCGCACCTCATCGCACTGTTTTCTGCACATTACATGCATTTTGGATGCATTTTATCGCCCTATCTTGCGCACCTCATCGCACTGTTTTCTGCACATTACTTGCATTTTGCATGCATTTTATCGCGCTATCTTGCGCATCGCACTATTTTACGCTGTGACCATTACTTGCTTTTTGCATGCATTTTGTCGCGCTATCTTGCGCACCTCCTCGCACAGTTTTCTGCACAATACTTGCATTTTGCATGCATTTTGTCGCGCTATCTTCCGCACCTCATCGTACTGTTTTCTGCACATTACTTTAATTTTGCATGCATTTTATTGCGCTATCTTGCGCACCTCATCGCACTGTTTTTTGCACATTACTTGCATTTTGCATGCATTTTGTCGCGCTATCTTGCGCACCTCATCGCATTGTTTTCTGCACATTACATGCATTTTGGATGCATTTTATCGCCCTATCTTGCGCACCTCCTCGCACTATTTTCTGCACATTACTTGCATTTTGCATGCATTTTATCGCGCTATCTTGCGCATCGCACTATTTTGCGCCTTGACCATTACATGCTTTTTGCATGCATTTTGTCGCGCTATCTTGCGCACCTCATCGCACTGTTTTCTGCACATTACTTGCATTTTGCATGCATTTTGTCGCGCTATCTTCCGCACCTCATCGCACTGTTTTCTGCAGATTACTTGCATTTTGCATGCATTTTCTCGCGCTATCTTGCGCACCTCATCGCACTGTTTTCTGCACATTACTTGCATTTTGCATGCATTTTGTCGCGCAATCTTGCGACCTCATCGCACTGTTTTCTGCACATTACTTGCATTTTGCATGCATTTTATCGCGCTATCTTGCGCACCTCATCGAACTGTTTTCTGCACATTACTTGCATTTTGCATGCATTTTATCGCGCTATGTTGCGCATCGCGCTATTTTGCGATGTGACCGTTACTTGCATTTTGCATGCATTTTATCGCGCTATCTTGCGCATCGCGATATTTTGCGCTGTAACTATTACTTGCATTTTGTATGCATTTTGTCGTGCTATCTTGGGCATCTCATCGCCCTGTTTTCTGCACATTACTTGCATTTTGCGTTCTTTTTGTCGCGCTATCTTGCGCACCTCATCGCACTGTTTTCTGCACATTACTTGTATTTTGCATGCATGTTGTCGCGCTATCTTGCGCACCTCATCGCACTTTTTTCTGCACATTACTTGCATTTTGCATGCATTTTATCGCGCTATTTTGCGCTGTGACCATTACTTGCATTTTCCATGCATTTTATCGCGCTATCTTGCGCACCTCATCGCACAGTTTTCTGCACATTACTTGCATTTTCCATGCATTTTATCGCGCTATCTTGCGCACCTCATCGCACAGTTTTCTGCACATTACTTGCATTTTGCATGCATTTTATCGCGCTATCTTGCGCACCTCATCGCACTGTTTTCTGCACATTACTTTAATTTTGCATGCATTTTATTGCGCCATCTTGCGCACCTCATCGCACTGTTTTTTGCACATTACTTGCATTTTGCATGCATTTTGTCGCGCTATCTTGCGCACCTCATCGCACTGTTTTCTGCACATTACATGCATTTTGGATGCATTTTATCGCCCTATCTTGTGCACCTCCTCGCACTATTTTCTGCACATTACTTGCATTTTGCATGCATTTTATCGCGCTATCTTGCGCATCGCACTATTTTGCGCTGTGACCATTACTTGCTTTTTGCATGCATTTTGTCGCGCTACCTTGCGCACCTCATCGCACTGTTTTCTGTACATCACTTGCATTTTGCATGCATTTTGTCGCGCTATCTTGCGCACCTCATCGCACTGTTTTCTGCACATTACATGCATTTTGCATGGATTTTATCGCCCTATCTTGCGCGCCTCATCGTACTGTTTTCTGCACATTACTTGCATTTTGCATGCATTTTATCACGCTATCTTGCGCACCTCATCGCACTGTTTTCTGCACATTATTTGCATTTTGCTTTCATTTTATCGCCCTATCTTGCGCACCTCATCGCACTGTTTTCTGCACATTACTTGCATTTTTCATGCATTTTATCGCGCTATCTTGCGCACCTCATCGCACTATTTTCTGCACATTACTTGCATTTTGCAAGCATTTTATCGCGCTATCTTGCGTACCTCATCGCACGGTTTTCTACACATTACTTGCATTTTGCTTGCATTTTATCGCGCTATCTTGCGCATCGCGCTATTTTGCGCTGCGACCATTTCTTGCATTTTGCATGCATTTTGTAGCGCTATCTTGCGCACCTCATCGCACTGTTTTCTGCACATTACTTGCATTTTGCATGCATTTTGTCGCTCTATCTTGCGCACCTCATCGCACTATTTTTGGCACAGTACTTGCATTTTGCATGCATTTTATCGCGCTATCTTGCGCCCCTCATCGCTCTGTTTTCTGCACATTACTTGCATTTTGCATGCATTTAATCGCGCTATCTTGCGCCTCTCATCGCACTGTTTTCTGCACATTACTTGCATTTTGCATGCATTTTATCGCGCTGTCTTGCGCACCTCATCGCACTGTTTTCTGCACATTACTTGCATTTTGCATGCATTTTATGGCGCAATCTTGCGTATCGCGCTATTTTGCGCTGTGACCATTACTTGCATTTTGCATGCATTTTATTGCGCCATCTTGCGCACCTCATCGCATTGTTTTCTGCACATTACTTGCATTTTCCATGCATTTTATCACGCTATCTTGCGCAACTCATCCCACTGTTTTCTCCACATTACTTCCATTTTGCATGCATTTAATCGCGCAATCTTGCGCATCGCGCTATTTTGCGCTGTGACCATTACTTGCATTTTGCATGCATTTTGTCGCGCTATCTTGCGCACCTCATCGCATTGTTTTCTACACATTACTTGCATTTTGAATGCATTTTATCGCGCTACCTTGCGCACCTTATCGCACTTTTTTCTGCACATTACTTGCATTTTGCATGCATTTTATCGCGCTATCTTGCGCACCTAATCGCACTGTTTTCTGCACTTTACTTGCATTTTGCATGCATTTTATCGCGCTATTTTACGCTGTGACCATTACTTGCATTTTGCATGTATTTTATCGCGCTGTCTTGCACACCTCATCGCACTGTTTTCTGCACATTACTTGCGTTTTCCATGCATTTTATCGCGCTATCTTGCGCACCTCATCGCACTGTTTTCTCCACATTATTTTTATTGTGCATGCATTTTATCGCGCTATCTTGCGCACCTCATCGCACTGTTTTCTGCACATTACTTGAATTTTCAATGCATTTTATCGCGCTATCTTGCGCACCTCATCGCACTATTTTCTGCATGTTACTTGCATTTTGCATGCATTTTCTCGCGCTATCTTGCGGATCACGCTATTTTGCGCTGTGACCATTATTTGCATTTTGCATGCATTTTATCGCGCTATTTTGCGCACCTCATCGCACTGTTTTCGGCACATTACTTGCATTTTCCATGCATTTTATTGCGCTATCTTGCGCACCTCGTCGCACTGTTTTCTGCACATTACTTGCATTTTGCATGCATTTTATCGCGCAATCTTGCGCATCGCGATATTTTGCGCTGTGACCATTACTTGCATTTTGCATGCATTTTGTCGCGCTATCATGCGCACCTCATTGCACTGTTTTCTGCACATTACTTGCATTTTGCATGCATTTTGTCGCGCTATCTTGCGCACCTCATATTTTGTGCCGTGACCATTACTTGCATTTTGCATGCGTTTTGTCGTGCTATCTTGCGCACCTCATCGCACTGTTTTCTGCACATTACTTGCATTTGGCATGCATTTTATCGCGCTATCTTGCGCATCCCGCTATTTTACGCTGTGACCATTACTTGCGTTTTGCATGCATTTTATCGCGCTACCTTGCGCACCTCATCGCATTTTTTTCTGCAAATTACTTGCATTTTGCATGCATTTTATCGCGCTATCTTGCGCACCTCATCGCACTGTTTTCTGCACATTACTTGCATTTTGCATGCATTTTATCGCGCTATTTTACGCTGTGACCATTACTTGCATCTTGCATGTATTTTATCGCGCTGTCTTGCGCACCTCATCGCACTGTTTTCTCCACATTATTTTTATTTTGCATGCATTTTATCGCGCTATCTTGCGCACCTCATCGCACTATTTTCTGCACATTACTTGCATTTTCAATGCATTTTATCGCACTATCTTGCGCACCTCATCGCACTGTTTTCTGCACGTTACTTGCATTTTGCATGCATTTTATCGCGCTATCTTGCGCATCGCGCTATTTTGCGCTGTGACCATTACTCGCATTTTCCATGCAATTTATCGCGCTATCTTGCGCACCTCATCGCACTGTTTTCGGCACATTACTTGCATTTTCCAGGCATTTTATCGCGCTATCTTACGCACCTCAGCGCACTAATTTCTGCACATTACTTGCATTTTGCATGCATTATATCGCGCAATCTTGCGCATCGCGATATTTTGCACTGTGACCATTACTTGCATTTTGCATGCATTTTGTCGCGCTATCTTGCGCACCTCGTCGCACTGTTTTCTGCACATTCGTTGCATTTTGCATGCATTTTGTCGTGCTATCTTGCGGACCTCATCGCACTGTTTTCTGCACATTACTTGCATTTGGCATGCATTTTATCGCGCTATCTTGCGTACCTCATCGCACGGTTTTCTACACATTACTTGCATTTTGCATGCATTTTATCGCGCTATCTTGCGCATCGCGATATTTTGCACTGTAACCATTACTTGCATTTTGCATGCATTTTGTCGTGCTACCTTGCGCATCTCATCGCACTGTTTTCTGCACATTACTTGCATTTTGCATGCTTTTTGTCGCGCTATCTTGTGCACCTCATCGCACTTTTTGCTGCACATTACTTGCATTTTGCATGCATTTTATCGCGCTATTTTGCGCATCGCGCTATTTTGCGTTGTGACCATTACTTGCATTTTCCATGCATTTTATCGCGCTATCTGGCGCACCTCATTGCACAGTTTTATGCACATTACTTGCATTTTGCATGCATTTTATCGCGCTATCTTGCGCACCTCATCGCACTGTTTTCTGCACATTACTTTAATTTTGCAAGCATTTTATTGCGCTATCTTGCGCACCTCATCGCACTGTTTTCTGCACATTACTTGCATTTTGCATGCATATTGTCGCGCTATCTTGCGCACCTCATCGCACTGTTTTCTGCACATTACTTGCGTTTGGCATGCATTTTATCGCGCTATCTTGCGTACCTCATCGCACGGTTTTCTACACATTACTTGCATTTTGCATGCATTTTATCGCGCTATCTTGCGCATCGCGCTATTTTGCGCTGTGACCATTTCTAGCATTTTGCATACATTTTATCGCGCTATTTTGCGCACCTCATCGCACTGTTTTCGGCACATTACTTGCATTTTCCATGCATTTTATCGCGCTATCTTGCGCACCTCGTCGCACTGTTTTCTGCACATTACTTGCATTTTGCATGCATTTTATCGCGCAATCTTGCGCATCGCGATATTTTGCGCTGTGACCATTACTTGCATTTTGCATGCATTTTGTCGCGCTATCATGCGCACCTCATTGCACTGTTTTCTGCACATTACTTGCATTTTGCATGCATTTTGTCGCGCTATCTTGCGCACCTCATATTTTGTGCCGTGACCATTACTTGCATTTTGCATGCGTTTTGTCGTGCTATCTTGCGCACCTCATCGCACTGTTTTCTGCACATTACTTGCATTTTGCATGCATTTTATCGCGCTATCTTGCGCACCTCATCGCACTGTTTTCTGCACATTACTTGCATTTTGCATGCATTTTATCGCGCTATTTTACGCTGTGACCATTACTTGCATCTTGCAAGTATTTTATCGCGCTGTCTTGCGCACCTCATCGCACTGTTTTCTCCACATTATTTTTATTTTGCATGCATTTTATCGCGCTATCTTGCGCACCTCATCGCACTGTTTTCTGCACATTACTTGCATTTTCAATGCATTTTATCGCACTATCTTGCGCACCTCATCGCACGATTTTCTGCACGTTACTTGCATTTTGCATGCATTTTATCGCGCTATCTTGCGCATCGCGCTATTTTGCGCTGTGACCATTACTTGCATTTTCCATGCAATTTATCGCGCTATCTTGCGCACCTCATCGCACTGTTTTCGGCACATTACTTGCATTTTGCATGCATTTTATCGCGCTATCTTACCCACGTCATCGCACTAATTTCTGCACATTACTTGCATTTTGCATGCATTATATCGCGTAATCTTGCGCATCGCGATATTTTGCACTGTGACCATTACTTGCATTTTGCATGCATTTTATCGCGCTATCTTGCGCACCTCGTCGCACTGTTTTCTGCACATTACATGCATTTTCCATGCATTTTATCGCGCTATCTTGCGCCCCTCATCGCACTGCTTTATGCACATTACTTGCATTTTGCATGCATTTTATCGCGCTATCTTGCGCATCGCGCTATCCTACGCTGTGACCGTTGTTTGCATTTTGCATGCATTTTGTCGCTCTATCTTGCGCACCTCATCGCACTATTTTTGGCACAGTACTTGCATTTTGCATGCATTTTATCGCGCTATCTTGCGCCCCTCATCGCTCTGTTTTCTGCACATTACTTGCATTTTGCATGCATTTAATCGCGCTATCTTGCGCCTCTCATCGCACTGTTTTCTGCACATTACTTGCATTTTGCATGCATTTTATCGCGCTGTCTTGCGCACCTCATCGCACTGTTTTCTGCACATTACTTGCATTTTGCATGCATTTTATGGCGCAATCTTGCGTATCGCGCTATTTTGCGCTGTGACCATTACTTGCATTTTGCATGCATTTTATTGCGCCATCTTGCGCACCTCATCGCATTGTTTCCTGCACATTACTTGCATTTTCCATGCATTTTATCACGCTATCTTGCGCAACTCATCCCACTGTTTTCTCCACATTACTTCCATTTTGCATGCATTTAATCGCGCAATCTTGCGCATCGCGCTATTTTGCGCTGTGACCATTACTTGCATTTTGCATGCATTTTATCGCGCTATCTTGCGCACCTCATCGCACTGTTTTCTGCACATTACTTGCATTTTCAATGCATTTTATCGCACTATCTTGCGCACCTCATCGCACGATTTTCTGCACGTTACTTGCATTTTGCATGCATTTTATCGCGCTATCTTGCGCATCGCGCTATTTTGCGCTGTGACCATTACTTGCATTTTCCATGCAATTTATCGCGCTATCTTGCGCACCTCATCGCACTGTTTTCGGCACATTACTTGCATTTTGCATGCATTTTATCGCGCTATCTTACCCAAGTCATCGCACTAATTTCTGCACATTACTTGCATTTTGCATGCATTATATCGCGTAATCTTGCGCATCGCGATATTTTGCACTGTGACCATTACTTGCATTTTGCATGCATTTTATCGCGCTATCTTGCGCACCTCGTCGCACTGTTTTCTGCACATTACATGCATTTTCCATGCATTTTATCGCGCTATCTTGCGCCCCTCATCGCACTGCTTTATGCACATTACTTGCATTTTGCATGCATTTTATCGCGCTATCTTGCGCATCGCGCTATCCTACGCTGTGACCGTTGTTTGCATTTTGCATGCATTTTGTCGCTCTATCTTGCGCACCTCATCGCACTATTTTTGGCACAGTACTTGCATTTTGCATGCATTTTATCGCGCTATCTTGCGCCCCTCATCGCTCTGTTTTCTGCACATTACTTGCATTTTGCATGCATTTAATCGCACTATCTTGCGCCTCTCATCGCACTGTTTTCTGCACATTACTTGCATTTTGCATGCATTTTATCGCGCTGTCTTGCGCACCTCATCGCACTGTTTTCTGCACATTACTTGCATTTTGCATGCATTTTATGGCGCAATCTTGCGTATCGCGCTATTTTGCGCTGTGACCATTACTTGCATTTTGCATGCATTTTATTGCGCCATCTTGCGCACCTCATCGCATTGTTTCCTGCACATTACTTGCATTTTCCATGCATTTTATCACGCTATCTTGCGCAACTCATCCCACTGTTTTCTCCACATTACTTCCATTTTGCATGCATTTAATCGCGCAATCTTGCGCATCGCGTTATTTTGCGCTGTGACCATTACTTGCATTTTGCATGCATTTTGTCGCGCTATCTTGCGCACCTCATCGCATTGTTTTCTACACATTACTTGCATTTTGAATGCATTTTATCGCGCTACCTTGCGCACCTTATCGCACTTTTTTCTGCACATTACTTGCATTTTGCATGCATTTTATCGCGCTATCTTGCGCACCTCATCGCACTGTTTTCTGCACATTACTTGCATTTTGCATGCATTTTATCCCGCTATTTTACGCTGTGACCATTACTTGCATTTTGCATGTATTTTATCGCGCTGTCTTGCACACCTCATCGCACTGTTTTCTGCACATTACTTGCGTTTTCCATGCATTTTATCGCGCTATCTTGCGCACCTCATCGCACTGTTTTCTGCACATTACTTGAATTTTCAATGCATTTTATCGCGCTATCTTGCGCACCTCATCGCACTATTTTCTGCATGTTACTTGCATTTTGCATGCATTTTCTCGCGCTATCTTGCGGATCACGCTATTTTGCGCTGTGACCATTACTTGCATTTTGCATGCATTTTATCGCGCTATTTTGCGCACCTCATCGCACTGTTTTCGGCACATTACTTGCATTTTCCATGCATTTTATTGCGCTATCTTGCGCACCTCGTCGCACTGTTTTCTGCACATTACTTGCATTTTGCATGCATTTTATCGCGCAATCTTGCGCATCGCGATATTTTGCGCTGTGACCATTACTTGCATTTTGCATGCATTTTGTCGCGCTATCATGCGCACCTCATTGCACTGTTTTCTGCACATTACTTGCATTTTGCATGCATTTTGTCGCGCTATCTTGCGCACCTCATATTTTGTGCCGTGACCATTACTTGCATTTTGCATGCGTTTTGTCGTGCTATCTTGCGCACCTCATCGCACTGTTTTCTGCACATTACTTGCATTTTGCATGCATTTTATCGCGCTATCTTGCGCATCCCGCTATTTTACGCTGTGACCATTACTTGCATTTTGCATGCATTTTATCGCGCTACCTTGCGCACCTCATCGCATTTTTTTCTGCAAATTACTTGCATTTTGCATGCATTTTATCGCGCTATCTTGCGCACCTCATCGCACTGTTTTCTGCACATTACTTGCATTTTGCATGCATTTTATCGCGCTATTTTACGCTGTGACCATTACTTGCATCTTGCATGTATTTTATCGCGCTGTCTTGCGCACCTCATCGCACTGTTTTCTCCACATTATTTTTATTTTGCATGCATTTTATCGCGCTATCTTGCGCACCTCATCGCACTATTTTCTGCACATTACTTGCATTTTCAATGCATTTTATCGCACTATCTTGCGCACCTCATCGCACTGTTTTCTGCACGTTACTTGCATTTTGCATGCATTTTATCGCGCTATCTTGCGCATCGCGCTATTTTGCGCTGTGACCATTACTTGCATTTTCCATGCAATTTATCGCGCTATCTTGCGCACCTCATCGCACTGTTTTCGGCACATTACTTGCATTTTCCAGGCATTTTATCGCGCTATCTTACGCACCTCAGCGCACTAATTTCTGCACATTACTTGCATTTTGCATGCATTATATCGCGCAATCTTGCGCATCGCGATATTTTGCACTGTGACCATTACTTGCATTTTGCATGCATTTTGTCGCGCTATCTTGCGCACCTCGTCGCACTGTTTTCTGCACATTCGTTGCATTTTGCATGCATTTTGTCGTGCTATCTTGCGGACCTCATCGCACTGTTTTCTACACATTACTTGCATTTGGCATGCATTTTATCGCGCTATCTTGCGTACCTCATCGCACGGTTTTCTACACATTACTTGCATTTTGCATGCATTTTATCGCGCTATCTTGCGCATCGCGATATTTTGCACTGTAACCATTACTTGCATTTTGCATGCATTTTGTCGTGCTACCTTGCGCATCTCATCGCACTGTTTTCTGCACATTACTTGCATTTTCCATGCTTTTTGTCGCGCTATCTTGTGCACCTCATCGCACTTTTTGCTGCACATTACTTGCATTTTGCATGCATTTTATCGCGCTATTTTGCGCATCGCGCTATTTTGCGTTGTGACCATTACTTGCATTTTCCATGCATTTTATCGCGCTATCTGGCGCACCTCATTGCACAGTTTTATGCACATTACTTGCATTTTGCATGCATTTTATCGCGCTATCTTGCGCACCTCATCGCACTGTTTTCTGCACATTACTTTAATTTTGCAAGCATTTTATTGCGCTATCTTGCGCACCTCATCGCACTGTTTTCTGCACATTACTTGCATTTTGCATGCATATTGTCGCGCTATCTTGCGCACCTCATCGCACTGTTTTCTGCACATTACTTGCGTTTGGCATGCATTTTATCGCGCTATCTTGCGTACCTCATCGCACGGTTTTCTACACATTACTTGCATTTTGCATGCATTTTATCGCGCTATCTTGCGCATCGCGCTATTTTGCGCTGTGACCATTTCTAGCATTTTGCATACATTTTATCGCGCTATTTTGCGCACCTCATCGCACTGTTTTCGGCACATTACTTGCATTTTCCATGCATTTTATCGCGCTATCTTGCGCACCTCGTCGCACTGTTTTCTGCACATTACTTGCATTTTGCATGCATTTTATCGCGCAATCTTGCGCATCGCGATATTTTGCGCTGTGACCATTACTTGCATTTTGCATGCATTTTGTCGCGCTATCATGCGCACCTCATTGCACTGTTTTCTGCACATTACTTGCATTTTGCATGCATTTTGTCGCGCTATCTTGCGCACCTCATATTTTGTGCCGTGACCATTACTTGCATTTTGCATGCGTTTTGTCGTGCTATCTTGCGCACCTCATCGCACTGTTTTCTGCACATTACTTGCATTTTGCATGCATTTTATCGCGCTATCTTGCGCATTCCGCTATTTTGCGCTATGACCATTACTTGCATTTTGCATGCATTTTATCGCGCTACCTTGCGCACCTCATCGCATTTTTTTCTGCACATTACTTGCATTTTGCATGCATTTTATCGCGCTATCTTGCGCACCTCATCGCACTGTTTTCTGCACATTACTTGCATTTTGCATGCATTTTATCGCGCTATTTTACGCTGTGACCATTACTTGCATCTTGCAAGTATTTTATCGCGCTGACTTGCGCACCTCATCGCACTGTTTTCTCCACATTATTTTTATTTTGCATGCATTTTATCGCGCTATCTTGCGCACCTCATCGCACTGTTTTCTGCACATTACTTGCATTTTCAATGCATTTTATCGCACTATCTTGCGCACCTCATCGCACGGTTTTCTGCACGTTACTTGCATTTTGCATGCATTTTATCGCGCTATCTTGCGCATCGCGCTATTTTGCGCTGTGACCATTACTTGCATTTTCCATGCAATTTATCGCGCTATCTTGCGCACCTCATCGCACTGTTTTCGGCACATTACTTGCATTTTGCATGCATTTTATCGCGCTATCTTACCCACGTCATCGCACTAATTTCTGCACATTACTTGCATTTTGCATGCATTATATCGCGTAATCTTGCGCATCGCGATATTTTGCACTGTGACCATTACTTGCATTTTGCATGCATTTTATCGCGCTATCTTGCGCACCTCGTCGCACTGTTTTCTGCACATTACATGCATTTTCCATGCATTTTATCGCGCTATCTTGCGCCCCTCATCGCACTGCTTTATGCACATTACTTGCATTTTGCATGCATTTTATCGCGCTATCTTGCGCATCGCGCTATCCTACGCTGTGACCGTTGTTTGCATTTTGCATGCATTTTATCGCGCTAACTTGCGCACCTCATCGCACTGGTTTCTGCACATTACTTGCATTTTTCATGCATTTTATCGCGCTATCTTGCGCATCTCATCGCACTGTTTTCTGCACATTATTTGCATTTTGCATGCATTTTATCGCGCTTTCTTGCATACCTCATCGCACGGTTTTCTACAGATTACTTACATTTTGCATGCATTTTATCGCGCTATCTTGCGCATCGCGCTATTTTACGCTGTGACCATTACATGCATTTTGAATGCATTTTATCGCGCAACCTGGCGCACCTCATCGCACTGTTTTTCTGCACATTACTTGCACTTTGCATGCATTTTATCGCGCTATCTTGCGCACCTCATCGCACTATTTTCTGCAAATTAGTTGCCTTTTGCATGCATTTTGTCGCGCTATCTTGCGCATCGCGCTATTTTGCGCTGTGACCATTACTTGCATTTTGCATGTATTTTATCGCGCTATCTTGCGCACCTCATCGCACTGTTTTCTGCACATTACTTGCGTTTTCCATGCATTTTGTCGCGCTATCTTGCGCACCTCATCGCACTGTTTTCTGCACATTATTTTTATTTTGCATGCATTTTATCGCGCTATCTTGCGCACCTCATCGCATTGTTTTCTGCACATTACTTGCATTTTCAATGCATTTTATCGCGCTATGTTGCGCACCTCATCGCACTGCTTTCTGCACATTACTTGCATTTTGCATGCATTTTCTCGCGCTATCTTGCGCATCGCGCTATTTTGCGCTGTGACCATTACTTGCATTTTCCATGCAATTTATCGCGCTATCTTGCGCACCTCATCGCACTGTTTTCGGCACATTACTTGCATTTTGCATGCATTTTATCGCGCTACCTTGCGCACCTCATCGCATTTTTTTCTGCAAATTACTTGCATTTTGCATGCATTTTATCGCGCTATCTTGCGCACCTCATCGCACTGTTTTCTGCACATTACTTGCATTTTGCATGCATTTTATCGCGCTATTTTATGCTGTGACCATTACTTGCATCTTGCATGTATTTTATCGCGCTGTCTTGCGCACCTCATCGCACTGTTTTCTCCACATTATTTTTATTTTGCATGCATTTTATCGCGCTATCTTGCGCACCTCATCGCACTATTTTCTGCACATTACTTGCATTTTCAATGCATTTTATCGCACTATCTTGCGCACCTCATCGCACTGTTTTCTGCACGTTACTTGCATTTTGCATGCATTTTATCGCGCTATCTTGCGCATCGCGCTATTTTGCGCTGTGACCATTACTTGCATTTTCCATGCAATTTATCGCGCTATCTTGCGCACCTCATCGCACTGTTTTCGGCACATTACTTGCATTTTCCAGGCATTTTATCGCGCTATCTTACGCACCTCAGCGCACTAATTTCTGCACATTACTTGCATTTTGCATGCATTATATCGCGCAATCTTGCGCATCGCGATATTTTGCACTGTGACCATTACTTGCATTTTGCATGCATTTTGTCGCGCTATCTTGCGCACCTCGTCGCACTGTTTTCTGCACATTCGTTGCATTTTGCATGCATTTTGTCGTGCTATCTTGCGGACCTCATCGCACTGTTTTCTACACATTACTTGCATTTGGCATGCATTTTATCGCGCTATCTTGCGTACCTCATCGCACGGTTTTCTACACATTACTTGCATTTTGCATGCATTTTATCGCGCTATCTTGCGCATCGCGATATTTTGCACTGTAACCATTACTTGCATTTTGCATGCATTTTGTCGTGCTACCTTGCGCATCTCATCGCACTGTTTTCTGCACATTACTTGCATTTTCCATGCTTTTTGTCGCGCTATCTTGTGCACCTCATCGCACTTTTTGCTGCACATTACTTGCATTTTGCATGCATTTTATCGCGCTATTTTGCGCATCGCGCTATTTTGCGTTGTGACCATTACTTGCATTTTCCATGCATTTTATCGCGCTATCTGGCGCACCTCATTGCACAGTTTTATGCACATTACTTGCATTTTGCATGCATTTTATCGCGCTATCTTGCGCACCTCATCGCACTGTTTTCTGCACATTACTTTAATTTTGCAAGCATTTTATTGCGCTATCTTGCGCACCTCATCGCACTGTTTTCTGCACATTACTTGCATTTTGCATGCATATTGTCGCGCTATCTTGCGCACCTCATCGCACTGTTTTCTGCACATTACTTGCGTTTGGCATGCATTTTATCGCGCTATCTTGCGTACCTCATCGCACGGTTTTCTACACATTACTTGCATTTTGCATGCATTTTATCGCGCTATCTTGCGCATCGCGCTATTTTGCGCTGTGACCATTTCTAGCATTTTGCATACATTTTATCGCGCTATTTTGCGCACCTCATCGCACTGTTTTCGGCACATTACTTGCATTTTCCATGCATTTTATCGCGCTATCTTGCGCACCTCGTCGCACTGTTTTCTGCACATTACTTGCATTTTGCATGCATTTTATCGCGCAATCTTGCGCATCGCGATATTTTGCGCTGTGACCATTACTTGCATTTTGCATGCATTTTGTCGCGCTATCATGCGCACCTCATTGCACTGTTTTCTGCACATTACTTGCATTTTGCATGCATTTTGTCGCGCTATCTTGCGCACCTCATATTTTGTGCCGTGACCATTACTTGCATTTTGCATGCGTTTTGTCGTGCTATCTTGCGCACCTCATCGCACTGTTTTCTGCACATTACTTGCATTTTGCATGCATTTTATCGCGCTATCTTGCGCATCCCGCTATTTTGCGCTATGACCATTACTTGCATTTTGCATGCATTTTATCGCGCTACCTTGCGCACCTCATCGCATTTTTTTCTGCACATTACTTGCATTTTGCATGCATTTTATCGCGCTATCTTGCGCACCTCATCGCACTGTTTTCTGCACATTACTTGCATTTTGCATGCATTTTATCGCGCTATTTTACGCTGTGACCATTACTTGCATCTTGCAAGTATTTTATCGCGCTGACTTGCGCACCTCATCGCACTGTTTTCTCCACATTATTTTTATTTTGCATGCATTTTATCGCGCTATCTTGCGCACCTCATCGCACTGTTTTCTGCACATTACTTGCATTTTCAATGCATTTTATCGCACTATCTTGCGCACCTCATCGCACGGTTTTCTGCACGTTACTTGCATTTTGCATGCATTTTATCGCGCTATCTTGCGCATCGCGCTATTTTGCGCTGTGACCATTACTTGCATTTTCCATGCAATTTATCGCGCTATCTTGCGCACCTCATCGCACTGTTTTCGGCACATTACTTGCATTTTGCATGCATTTTATCGCGCTATCTTACCCACGTCATCGCACTAATTTCTGCACATTACTTGCATTTTGCATGCATTATATCGCGTAATCTTGCGCATCGCGATATTTTGCACTGTGACCATTACTTGCATTTTGCATGCATTTTATCGCGCTATCTTGCGCACCTCGTCGCACTGTTTTCTGCACATTACATGCATTTTCCATGCATTTTATCGCGCTATCTTGGGCCCCTCATCGCACTGCTTTATGCACATTACTTGCATTTTGCATGCATTTTATCGCGCTATCTTGCGCATCGCGCTATCCTACGCTGTGACCGTTGTTTGCATTTTGCATGCATTTTATCGCGCTAACTTGCGCACCTCATCGCACTGGTTTCTGCACATTACTTGCATTTTTCATGCATTTTATCGCGCTATCTTGCGCATCTCATCGCACTGTTTTCTGCACATTATTTGCATTTTGCATGCATTTTATCGCGCTTTCTTGCATACCTCATCGCACGGTTTCCTACAGATTACTTACATTTTGCATGCATTTTATCGCGCTATCTTGCGCATCGCGCTATTTTACGCTGTGACCATTACATGCATTTTGAATGCATTTTATCGCGCAACCTGGCGCACCTCATCGCACTGTTTTTCTGCACATTACTTGCACTTTGCATGCATTTTATCGCGCTATCTTGCGCACCTCATCGCACTATTTTCTGCAAATTAGTTGCCTTTTGCATGCATTTTGTCGCGCTATCTTGCGCATCGCGCTATTTTGCGCTGTGACCATTACTTGCATTTTGCATGTATTTTATCGCGCTATCTTGCGCACCTCATCGCACTGTTTTCTGCACATTACTTGCGTTTTCCATGCATTTTGTCGCGCTATCTTGCGCACCTCATCGCACTGTTTTCTGCACATTATTTTTATTTTGCATGCATTTTATCGCGCTATCTTGCGCACCTCATCGCATTGTTTTCTGCACATTACTTGCATTTTCAATGCATTTTATCGCGCTATCTTGCGCACCTCATCGCACTGCTTTCTGCACATTACTTGCATTTTGCATGCATTTTCTCGCGCTATCTTGCGCATCGCGCTATTTTGCGCTGTGACCATTACTTGCATTTTCCATGCAATTTATCGCGCTATCTTGCGCACCTCATCGCACTGTTTTCGGCACATTACTTGCATTTTCCATGCATTTTATCGCGCTATCTTACGCACCTCATTGCACTAATTTCTGCACATTACTTGCATTTTGAATGCATTTTATCGCCCAATCTTGCGCATCGCGATATTTTGCACTGTGACCATTACTTGCATTTTGCATGCATTTTGTCGCGCTATCTTGCGCACCTCATTGCACTGTTTTCCGCACATTACTTGCATTTTGCATGCATTTTGTCGCGCTATCTTGCGCACCTCATATTTTGCGCTGTGACCATTACTTGCATTTTGCATGCATTTTGTCGTGCTATCTTGCGCACCTCATCGCACTGTTTTCTGCACCTTACTTGCATTTTGCATGCATTTTGTCGCGCTATCTTGCGCATCGCGCTATTTTGCGGTGTGACCATTTCTTGCATTTTGCATGCATTTTATCGCGCTACCTTGCGCACCTCATCGCACTGTTTTCTGCACATTACTTGCATTTTGCATGCATTTTATCGCGCTATCTTGCGCACCTCATCGCACTGTTTTCTGCACATTACTTGCAATTTGAATGCATTTTATCATGCTATCTTGCGCAACGCGCTATTTTGCGCTGTGACCATTGCTTGCATTTTGCATGTATTTTGTCGCGCTATCTTACGCACCTCATCGCACTGTTTTCTGCACATTACTTGCATTTTCCATGCATTTTATCACGCTATCTTGGGCACCACATCGCACGGTTTTCTGCACATTACTTGTATTTTGCATGCATTTTATCGTGCTATCTTGCGCACCTCATCGCACTGTTTTCTGCACATTACTTGCATTTGGCATGCATTTTATCGCGCTATCTTGCGCATCGCGATATTTTGCACTGTGACCATTACTTGCATTTTGCATGCATTTTGTCGCGCTATCTTGCGCATCTCATCGCACTGTTTTCTGCAAATTACTTGCATTTTGCATGCATGTTGTCGCGCTGTCTTGCGAACCTCATCGCACTTTTTTCTGCACATTACTTGCATTTTGCATGCATTTTATCGCGCAATTTTGCGCATCGCCCTATTTTGCGCTGTGACCATTACTTGCATTTTGCATGGATTTTATCGCGCTATCTTGCGCATCTCATCGCACGGTTTTCTGCACATTACTTTCATTTTGCATGAATTTTGTCACGCTATCTTGTGCTTCTCATCGCACTGTTTTCTGCACATTACTTGCATTTTGCATGCATTTTGTCGGGCTATCTTGCGATCCTCATCGCACTTTTTTCGGCACATTACTTGCATTTTGCATGCATTTTATCGCGCTATATTGTGCATTGCGCTATTTTGCGCTGTGAGCATTACATGCATTTTGCATGCATTTTGTTGCGCTATCTTGCGCACCTCATCGCATTGTTTTCTGCACATTACTTGCATTTTTCATGCATTTTATCACGCTATCTTGCGCACCTCATCGCACTGTTTTCTGCACATTACTTGCATTTTTCATGCATCTTATCGCGCTATCTTGCGCACCTCATCGCACTGTTTTCTGGATATTACTTGCATTTTGCATGCATTTTCTCGCGCTATCTTGCGCACCTCATCGCACTGTTTTCTGCACATTACTTGCATTTTGCATGCATTATGTCGCGTAATCTTGCGCACCTCATCGCACTGTTTTCTGCACATTACTTTCATTTTGCATGCATTTTATCGCGCTATCTTGCGCACCTCATCGCACTGTTTTCTGCACATTACTTGCATTTTGCATGCATTTTATCGCGCTATGTTGCGCATCGCGCTATTTTGCGCTGTGACCGTTACTTGCATTTTGCATGCATTTTATCGCGCTATCTTGCGCACCTCATCGCACTGTTTTCTGCACATTACTTGCATTTTGCATGCATTTTATCGTGCTATGTTGCGCATCGCGATATTTTGCGCTGTAACCATTACTTGCATTTTGCATGCATTTTGTCGTGCTATCTTGCGCATCTCATCGCACTGTTTTCTGCACATTACTTGCATTTTGCATGCTTTTTGTCGCACTATCTTGCGCACCTCATTGCACTTTTTTCTGCACATTACTTGCATTTTGCATGCATTTTATCGCGCTATTTTGCGCATCGCACTATTTTGCGCATCGCGCTATTTTGTGCTGTGACCATTACTTGCATTTTCCATGCATTTTATCGCGCTATCTTGCGCACCTCATCGCATAGTTTTCTGCACATTACTTGCATTTTGCATGCATTTTGTCGCGCTATCTTGCGCACCTCATCGCACTGTTTTCAGCACATTACATGCATTTTCCATGCATTTTATCGCGCTATCTTGCGCACCTCATCGCACTGTTTTCTGCACATTACTTGCATTTTGCATGCATTTTATGGCGCAATCTTGCGTATCGCGCTATTTTGCGCTGTGACCATTGCTTGCATTTTGCATGTATTTTGTCGCGCTATCTTGCGCACCTCATCGCACTGTTTTCTGCACATTACTTGCATTTTCCATGCATTTTATCACGCTATCTTGGGCACCTCATCGCACGGTTTTCTGCACATTACTTGTATTTTGCATGCATTTTATCGTGCTATCTTGCGCACCTCATCGCACTGTTTTCTGCACATTACTTGCATTTGGCATGCATTTTATCGCGCTATCTTGCGCATCGCGATATTTTGCACTGTGACCATTACTTGCATTTTGCATGCATTTTGTCGCGCTATCTTGCGCATCTCATCGCACTGTTTTCTGCACATTACTTGCATTTTGCATGCATGTTGTCGCGCTGTCTTGTGAACCTCATCGCACTTTTTTCTGCACATTACTTGCATTTTGCATGCATTTTATCGCGCAATTTTGCGCATCGCCCTATTTTGCGCTGTGACCATTACTTGCATTTTGCATGCATTTTATCGCGCTATCTTGCGCATCTCATCGCACGGTTTTCTGCACATTACTTTCATTTTGCATGAATTTTGTCACGCTATCTTGTGCTTCTCATCGCACTGTTTTTCTGCACATTACTTGCATTTTGCATGCATTTTGTCGGGCTATCTTGCGATCCTCATCGCACTTTTTTCGGCACATTACTTGCATTTTGCATGCATTTTATCGCGCTATCTTGCGCATTGTGCTATTTTGCGCTGTGAGCATTACATGCATTTTGCATGCATTTTGTCGCGCTATCTTGCGCACCTCATCGCATTGTTTTCTGCACATTACTTGCATTTTTCATGCATTTTATCACGCTATCTTGCGCACCTCATCGCACTGTTTCCTGCAAATTACTTGCATTTTTCATGCATCTTATCACGCTATCTTGCGCACCTCATCGCACTGTTTTCTGCATATTACTTGCACTTTGCATGTATTTTCTCGCGCTATCTTGCGCACCTCATCGCACTGTTTTCTGCACATTACTTGCATTTTGCATGCATTTTGTCGCGTAATCTTGCGCACCTCATCCCACTGTTTTCTACACATTACTTCCATTTTGCATGCATTTTATCGCGCAATCTTGCGCATCGCGCTATTTTGCGCTGTGACCATTACTTGCATTTTGCATGCATTTTGTCGCGCTATCTTGCGCACCTCATCGCATTGTTTTCTACACATTACTTGCATTTTGAATGCATTTTATCGCGCTACCTTGCGCACCTGATCGTACTTTTTTCTGCACATTACTTGCATTTTGCATGCATTTTATCGCGCTATCTTGCACACCTCATCGCACTGTTTTCTGCACATTACTTGCATTTTGCATGCATTTTATCGCGCTATTTTACGCTGTGACCATTACTTGCATTTTGCATGTATTTTATCGCGCTGTCTTGCACACCTCATCGCACTGTTTTCTGCACATTACTTGCGTTTTCCATGCATTTTATCGCGCTATCTTGCGCACCTCATCGCACTGTTTTCTCCACATTATTTTTATTGTGCATGCATTTTATCGCGCTATCTTGCGCACCTCATCGCACTGTTTTCTGCACATTACTTGCATTTTCAATGCGTTTTATCGCGCTATCTTGCGCACCTCATCGCACTATTTTCTGCATGTTACTTGCATTTTGCATGCATTTTATCGCGCTATCTTGCGCATCGCGCTATTTTGCGCTGTGACCATTACTACCATTTTGCATGCATTTTCTTGCGCTATTTTGCGCACCTCATCGCACTGTTTTCGGCACATTACTTGCATTTTCCATGCATTTTATCGCGCTATCTTGCGCTCCTCGTCGCACTGTTTTCTGCACATTACCTGCATTTTGCATGCATTTTATCGCGTGATCTTGCGCATCGCGATATTTTGCGCTGTGACCATTACTTGCATTTTGCATGCATTTTGTCGCGCTATCATGCGCACCTCATTGCACTGTTTTCTGCACATTACTTGCATTTTGCATGCATTTTGTCGCGCTATCTTGCGCACCTCATATTTTGTGCCGTGACCATTACTTGCATTTTGCATGCGTTTTGTCGTGCTATCTTGCGCACCTCATCGCACTGTTTTCTGCACATTACTTGCATTTTGCATGCATTTTATCGCGCTATCTTGCGCATCCCGCTATTTTGCGCTGTGACCATTACTTGCATTTTGCATGCATTTTATCGCGCTACCTTGCGCACCTCATCGCATTTTTTTCTGCACATTACTTGCATTTTGCATGCATTTTATCGCGCTATCTTGCGCACCTCATCGCACTGTTTTCTGCACATTACTTGCATTTTGCATGCATTTTATCGCGCTATTTTACGCTGTGACCATTATTTGCATCTTGCATGTATTTTATCGCGCTGTCTTGCGCACCTCATCGCACTGTTTTCTCCACATTATTTTTATTTTGCATGCATTTTATCGCGCTATCTTGCGCACCTCATCGCACTGTTTTCTGCACATTACTTGCATTTTCAATGCATTTTATCGCACTATCTTGCGCACCTCATCGCACTGTTTTCTGCACGTTACTTGCATTTTGCATGCATTTTATCGCGCTATCTTGCGCATCGCGCTATTTTGCGCTGTGACCATTACTTGCATTTTCCATGCAATTTATCGCGCTATCGTGCGCACCTCATCGCACTGTTTTCGGCACATTACTTGCATTTTCCAGGCATTTTATCGCGCTATCTTACGCACCTCAGCGCACTAATTTCTGCACATTACTTGCATTTTGCATGCATTATATCGCGCAATCTTGCGCATCGCGATATTTTTCACTGTGACCATTACTTGCGTTTTGCATGCATTTTGTCGCGTTATCTTGCGCACCTCGTCGCACTGTTTTCTGCACATTCGTTGCATTTTGCATGCATTTTGTCGCGCTATCTTGCGCACCTCATATTTTGTGCCGTGACCATTACTTGCATTTTGAATGCAATTTGTCGTGCTATCTTGCGCACCTCATCGCACTGTTTTCTGCACATTACATGCGTTTTGCATACATTTTATCGCGCTATCTTGCGCATCGCGCTATTTTGCGCTTTGACCATTACTTGCATTTTGCATGCGTTTTATTGCACTACCTTGCGCACCTCATCGCACTATTTTCTCCATATTACTTGCATTTTGCATGCATTTTATCGCGCTATCTTGCGCACCTCATCGCACTGTTTTCTGCACATTACTTGCATTTTGCATGCATTTTATCGCGCTATCTTGCGTACCTCATCGCACGGTTTTCTACACATTACTTGCATTTTGCATGCATTTTGTCGCGCTATCTTGCGTATCGCGCTATTTTGCGCTGTGACCATTACTAGCATTTTGCATGCATTTTAGCGCGCTATCTTGCGAACCTCATCGCACTGTTTTCGGCACATTACTTGCATTTTCCATGCGTTTTATGGCGCTATCTTGCGCACCTCATCGCACTGTTTTCTGCACATTACTTGCATTTTGCAGGCATTTTATCGCGCAATCTTGCGCATCGCGATATTTTGCGCTGTGACCATTACTTGCATTTTGCATGCATTTTGTCGTGCTATCTTGCGCACCTCATCGCACTGTTTTCTGCACATTACTTGCATTTTGCATGCATTTTATCGCGCTATCTTGCGCATCGCGCTATTTTGCGGTGTGACCATTACTTGCATTTTGCATGCATTTTATCGCGCTACCTTGCGGACCTCATCGCACTGTTTTCTGCACATTACTTGCATTTTGCATTCATTTTATTGCGCTATCTTGCGCATCGCGCTATTTTGCGCTGTGACCATTACTTGCATTTTGCATGTATTTTATCGCGCTATCTTGTGCACCTCATCGCACTGTTTTCTGCACATTACTTGCATTTTCCATGCATTTTATCGCGTTTTCTTGCGCACCTCATCGCACGGTTTTCAGCACATTACTTGTATTTTGCACGCATTTTATCGTGCTATCTTGCGCACCTCATCGCACTGTTTTCTGCACATTACTTGCATTTGGCATGCATTTTATCGCGCTATCTTGCGCATCGCGATATTTTGCGCTGTGACCATTACTTGCATTTTGCATGCATTTTGTCGCGCTATCTTGCGCATCTCATCGCACTGTTTTCTGCACATTACTTGCATTTTGCATGCATGTTGTCGCGCTAACTTGCGCACCTCATCGCACTTTTTCTGCACATTACTTGCATTTTGCATGCATTTTATCGCGCTATCTTGCGCATCGCGATATTTTGCACTGTAACCATTACTTGCATTTTGCATGCATTTTGTCGTGCTACCTTGCACATCTCATCGCACTGTTTTCTGCACATTACTTGCATTTTGCATGCTTTTTGTCGCGCTATCTTGTGCACCTCATCGCACTTTTTGCTGCACATTACTTGCATTTTGCATGCATTTTATCGCGCTATTTTGCGCATCGCGCTATTTTGCGTTGTGACCATTACTTGCATTTTCCATGCATTTTATCGCGCTATCTGGCGCACCTCATCGCACAGTTTTATGCACATTACTTGCATATTGCATGCATTTTATCGCGCTATCTTGCGCACCTCATCGCACTATTTTCTGCTCATTACTTTAATTTTGCAAGCATTTTATTGCGCTATCTTGCGCACCTCATCGTACTGTTTTCTGCACATTACTTGCATTTTGCATGCATATTGTCGCGCTATCTTGCGCACCTCATCGCACTGTTTTCTGCACATTACTTGCATTTGGCATGCATTTTATCGCGCTATGTTGCGTACCTCATCGCACGGTTTTCTACACATTACTTGCATTTTGCATGCATTTTATCGCGCTATCTTGCGCATCGCGCTATTTTGCGCTGTGACCATTACTAGCATTTTGCATACATTTTATCGCGCTATTTTGTGCACCTCATCGCACTGTTTTCGGCACATTACTTGCATTTTCCATGCATTTTATCGCGCTATCTTGCGCACCTCGTCGCACTGTTTTCTGCACATTACTTGCATTTTGCATGCATTTTATCGCGCAATCTTGCGCATCGCGATATTTTGCGCTGTGACCATTACTTGCATTTTGCATGCATTTTGTCGCGCTATCATGCGCACCTCATTGCACTGTTTTCTGCACATTACTTGCATTTTGCACGCATTTTGTCGCGCTATCTTGCGCACCTCATATTTTGTGCCGTGACCATTACTTGCATTTTGCATGCGTTTTGTCGTGCTATCTTGCGCACGTCATCGCACTGTTTTCTGCACATTACTTGCATTTTGCATGCATTTTATCGCGCTATCTTGCGCATCCCGCTATTTTGCGCTGTGACCATTACTTGCATTTTGCATGCATTTTATCGCGCTACCTTGCGCACCTCATCGCATTTTTTTCTGCACATTACTTGCATTTTGCATGCATTTTATCGCGCTATCTTGCGCACCTCATCGCACTGTTTTCTGCACATTACTTGCATTTTGCATGCATTTTATCGCGCTATTTTACGCTGTGACCATTACTTGCATCTTGCATGTATTTTATCGCGCTGTCTTGCGCACCTCATCGCACTGTTTTCTCCACATTATTTTTATTTTGCATGCATTTTATCGCGCTATCTTGCGCACCTCATCGCACTGTTTTCTGCACATTACTTGCATTTTCAATGCATTTTATCGCACTATCTTGCGCACCTCATTGCACTGTTTTCTGCACGTTACTTGCATTTTGCATGCATTTTATCGCGCTATCTTGCGCATCGCGCTATTTTGCGCTGTGACCATTACTTGCATTTTCCATGCATTTTATCGCGTTTTCTTGCGCACCTCATCGCACGGTTTTCAGCACATTACTTGTATTTTGCACGCATTTTATCGTGCTATCTTGCGCACCTCATCGCACTGTTTTCTGCACATTACTTGCATTTGGCATGCATTTTATCGCGCTATCTTGCGCATCGCGATATTTTGCGCTGTGACCATTACTTGCATTTTGCATGCATTTTGTCGCGCTATCTTGCGCATCTCATCGCACTGTTTTCTGCACATTACTTGCATTTTGCATGCATGTTGTCGCGCTAACTTGCGCACCTCATCGCACTTTTTCTGCACATTACTTGCATTTTGCATGCATTTTATCGCGCTATCTTGCGCATCGCGATATTTTGCACTGTAACCATTACTTGCATTTTGCATGCATTTTGTCGTGCTACCTTGCACATCTCATCGCACTGTTTTCTGCACATTACTTGCATTTTGCATGCTTTTTGTCGCGCTATCTTGTGCACCTCATCGCACTTTTTGCTGCACATTACTTGCATTTTGCATGCATTTTATCGCGCTATTTTGCGCATCGCGCTATTTTGCGTTGTGACCATTACTTGCATTTTCCATGCATTTTATCGCGCTATCTGGCGCACCTCATCGCACAGTTTTATGCACATTACTTGCATATTGCATGCATTTTATCGCGCTATCTTGCGCACCTCATAGCACTATTTTCTGCTCATTACTTTAATTTTGCAAGCATTTTATTGCGCTATCTTGCGCACCTCATCGTACTGTTTTCTGCACATTACTTGCATTTTGCATGCATATTGTCGCGCTATCTTGCGCACCTCATCGCACTGTTTTCTGCACATTACATGCATTTGGCATGCATTTTATCGCGCTATGTTGCGTACCTCATCGCACGGTTTTCTACACATTACTTGCATTTTGCATGCATTTTATCGCGCTATCTTGCGCATCGCGCTATTTTGCGCTGTGACCATTACTAGCATTTTGCATACATTTTATCGCGCTATTTTGTGCACCTCATCGCACTGTTTTCGGCACATTACTTGCATTTTCCATGCATTTTATCGCGCTATCTTGCGCACCTCGTCGCACTGTTTTCTGCACATTACTTGCATTTTGCATGCATTTTATCGCGCAATCTTGCGCATCGCGATATTTTGCGCTGTGACCATTACTTGCATTTTGCATGCATTTTGTCGCGCTATCATGCGCACCTCATTGCACTGTTTTCTGCACATTACTTGCATTTTGCACGCATTTTGTCGCGCTATCTTGCGCATCTCATATTTTGTGCCGTGACCATTACTTGCATTTTGCATGCGTTTTGTCGTGCTATCTTGCGCACGTCATCGCACTGTTTTCTGCACATTACTTGCATTTTGCATGCATTTTATCGCGCTATCTTGCGCATCCCGCTATTTTGCGCTGTGACCATTACTTGCATTTTGCATGCATTTTATCGCGCTACCTTGCGCACCTCATCGCATTTTTTTCTGCACATTACTTGCATTTTGCATGCATTTTATCGCGCTATCTTGCGCACCTCATCGCACTGTTTTCTGCACATTACTTGCATTTTGCATGCATTTTATCGCGCTATTTTACGCTGTGACCATTACTTGCATCTTGCATGTATTTTATCGCGCTGTCTTGCGCACCTCATCGCACTGTTTTCTCCACATTATTTTTATTTTGCATGCATTTTATCGCGCTATCTTGCGCACCTCATCGCACTGTTTTCTGCACATTACTTGCATTTTCAATGCATTTTATCGCACTATCTTGCGCACCTCATTGCACTGTTTTCTGCACGTTACTTGCATTTTGCATGCATTTTATCGCGCTATCTTGCGCATCGCGCTATTTTGCGCTGTGACCATTACTTGCATTTTCCATGCAATTTATCGCGCTATCTTGCGCACCTCATCGCACTGTTTTCGGCACATTACTTGCATTTTCCATGCATTTTATCGCGCTATCTTACCCACGTCATCGCACTAATTTCTGCACATTACTTGCATTTTGCATGCATTATATCGCGCAATCTTGCGCACCGCGATATTTTGCACTGTGACCATTACTTGCATTTTGCATGCATTTTATCGCGCTATCTTGCGCACCTCGTCGCACTGTTTTCTGCACATTACATGCATTTTCCATGCATTTTATCGCGCTATCTTGCGCCCCTCATCGCACTGCTTTCGGCACATTACTTGCATTTTGCATGCATTTTATCGCGCTATCTTGCGTATCGCGCTATCCTGTGCTGTGACCGTTGTTTGCATTTTGCATGCATTTTATCGCGCTAACTTGCGCACCTCATCGCACTGGTTTCTGCACATTACTTGCATTTTTCATGCATTTTATCGCGCTATCTTGCGCATCTCATCGCACTGTTTTCTGCACATTATTTGCATTTTGCATGCATTTTATCGCGCTTTCTTGCATACCTCATCGCACGGTTTTCTACACATTACTTACATTTTGCATGCATTTTATCGCGCTATCTTGCGCATCGCGCTATTTTGCGCTGTGACCATTACATGCATTTTGAATGCATTTTATCGCGCAACCTGGCGAACCTCATCGCACTGTTTTTCTGCACATTACTTGCATTTTGCATGCATTTTATCGCGCTATCTTGCGCACCTCATCGCACTGTTTTCTGCACATTACTTGCATTTTGCATGCATATTGTCGCGCTATCTTGCGCACCTCATCGCACTGTTTTCTGCACATTACTTGCATTTGGCATGCATTTTATCGCGCTATCTTGCGTACCTCATCGCACGGTTTTCTACACATTACTTGCATTTTGCATGCATTTTATCGCGCTATCTTGCGCATCGCGCTATTTTGCACTGTGACCATTACTAGCATTTTGCATACATTTTATCGCGCTATTTTGCGCACCTCATCGCACTGTTTTCGGCACATTACTTGCATTTTCCATGCATTTTATCGCGCTATCTTGCGCACCTCGTCGCACTGTTTTCTGCACATTACTTGCATTTTGCATACATTTTATCGCGCTATTTTGCGCACCTCATCGCACTGTTTTCGGCACATTACTTGCATTTTCCATGCATTTTATCGCGCTATCTTGCGCACCTCATCGCACAGTTTTCTGCACATTACTTGCATTTTGCATGCATTTTATCGCGCTATCTTGCGCACCTCATCGCACTGTTTTTTGCGCATTACTTGCGTTTTGCATGCATTTTATCACGCTATCTTGCGCATCGCGCTATCTTGCGCTGTGACCATTAGTTCCATTTTGCATGCATTTTATCGCGCTATCTTGCGCACCTCATCGTACTGTTTTCTGCACATTACTTGAATTTTCCATGCATTTTATTGCGCTATCTTGTGCATCTCATCGCACTATTTTTTGCACACTACTTGCATTTTGCATGCATTTTATCGCGCTGTCTTGCGTACCTCATCGCACGGTTTTCTACGCATTACTTGCATTTTGCATGTATTTTATCGCGCTATCTTGCGCATCGCGCTATCTTGCGCTGTGACCATTACTAGCATTTTGCATGCATTTTATCGCGCTATCTTGCGCACCTCATCGCACTGTTTTCGGCACATTACTTGCATTTTCCATGCATTTTATCGCGCTATCTTGCGCACCTCATCGCACTGTTTTCTGCACATTACATGCATTTTGCATGCATTTTATCGCGGAATCTTGCGCATCGCGATATTTTGCGCTGTGACCATTACTTGCATTTTGCATGCATTTTGTCGCGCTATCATGCGCACCTCATTGCACTGTTTTCTGCACATTACTTGCATTTTGCATGCATTTTGTCGCGCTATCCTGCGCACCTCATCGCATTGTTTTCTGCACATTACTTGCATTTTGCATGCATTTTATCGCGCTATCTTGCGCACCTCATCGCACTGTTTTCTGCACATTACTTGCATTTTGCCTTCATTTTATCGCGCTATCTTGCGCACCTCATCGCACTGTTTTCTGCACATTACTTGCATTTTGCCTTCATTTTATCGCGCTATCTTGCGCACCTCATCGCATTGTTTTCTGCACATTACTGGCATTTTACATGCATCTTATCGCGCTATCTTGCGTACCTCATTGCACTTTTTTCTGCACATTACATGCATTTTACAAGTATTTTATCGGGCTATTTTGCGCTGTGACCATTACTTGCATTTTCCACGCATTTTAACGCGCTATCTTGCGCACCTCATCGCACTGTTTTCTGCACATTACTTGCATTTTGCAGGCATTTTATCGCGCTATCTTGCGCAACTCATCGCACTGTTTTCGGCACATTACTTGCATTTTCCACGCATTTTATCGCGCTATCTTGCGCACCTCATTGCACTGTTTTCTGCACAGTACTTGCATTTTGCATGCATCTTGTCGCGCTATCTTGCGCACCTCATTGCACTGTTTTCTGCACATTACTTGCTTTTTGCATGCATTTTCTCGCGCTATCTTGCGCGCCTCATCGCACTATTTTCTGCACATTAGTTGCATTTTGCATGCGTTTTATCGCGCTATCTTGCGCATCGCGCTATTTTGCGATGTGACCATTACTTGCATTTTGCATGCATTTTGTCGCGCTATCTTGGGCACCTCATCGCACTGTTTTCTGCACATTACTTGCATTTTGCATGCGTTTTGTCGCGCTACGTTGCGCACCTCATCACACTGTTTTCTGCATATTTCTAGCATTTTGCATGCATTTTGTCGCGATATCTTGCGCACCTCATCGCACTGTTTTCTGCACATAGCTTGCATTTTGCATGCATTTTGCCGCGCTATTTTGCGCATCGCGCTATTTTGCGCTGTGACCATTGCTTGCATTTTCCCTGCATTATATCGCCCAATCTTGCGCACCTCATCGTACTGTTTTCTGCACATTACTTGAATTTTGCATGCATTTTGTCGCCCTATCTTGTGCACCTCATCGCACGATTTTCTGCACATTGCTTGCATTTTGCATGCATTTTATCGCGCTATCTTGCGCACCTCATCGCACTGTTTTCTACACATTACTTGCATTTTGCATGCATTTTATCGCGCTATATTGTGCAGCGCGCTATTTTGCGCTGTGACCATTACTTGCATTTTGCATGCATTTTGTCGCGCTATCTTGCGCACCTCATCGCACTGTTTTCTGCACATTACTTGCATTTTGCATGCATTTTGTGGCGCTATCTTGCGCACCTCATCGCACTTTTTTCTGCACATTACTTGCAGTTTGCATGCATTTTATCGCGCTATTTTGCGCATCGCGCTATTTTGCGCTATGACCATTGCTTGCATTTTCCATGCATTTTATCGCGCTATCTTGCGCACCTCATCGCACTGTTTTCTACACGTTACTTCCATTTTGCATGCATTTTGTCGCGCTACCTTGCGCTCCTCATCGCACTGTTTTCTGCACATTACTTGCATTTTCCATGCATTTTACCGCGCTATCTTGTGCACCACATCGCACTATTTTCTGCACATTACTCGCATTTTGCATGCATTTTGTCGCGCTATCTTGCGCACCTCATCGCACGATTTTCTGCACATTGCATGCATTTTATCGCGCTATCTTCCGCACCTCATCGCACTGTTTTCTGCACATTACTTGCATTTTGCATGCATTTTATCGCGCTATATTGTGCAGCGCGCTATTTTGCGCTGTGACCATTACTTGCATTTTGCATGCATTTTGTCGCGCTATCTTGCGCACCTCATCGCACTGTTTTCTGCACATTACTTGCATTTTGCATGCATTTTGTGGCGCTATCTTGCGCACCTCATCGCACTGTTTTCTGCACATTACTTGCATTTTGCATGCATTTTGTGGCGCTATCTTGCGCACCTCATCGCACTTTTTTCTGCACATTACTTGCATTTTGCATGCATTTTATCGCGCTATTTTGCGCATCGCGCTATTTTGCGCTATGACCATTGCTTGCATTTTCCATGCATTTTATCGCACTATCTTGCGCACCTCATCGCACTGTTTTCTACACGTTACTTCCATTTTGCATGCATTTTATCGCGCCACCTTGCGCTCCTCATCGCACTGTTTTCTGCACATTACTTGCATTTTCCATGCATTTTACCGCGCTATCTTGTGCACCACATCGCACTATTTTCTGCACATTACTCGCATTTTGCATGCATTTTGTCGCGCTATCTTGCGCACCTCATCGCACGATTTTCTGCACATTGCTTGCATTTTGCATGCATTTTATCGCGCTATCTTGCGCACCTCATCGCACTGTTTTCTGCACATTACTTGCATTTTGCATGCATTTTATCGCGCTATATTGTGCAGCGCGCTATTTTGCGCTGTGACCATTACTTGCGTTTTGCATGCATTTTGTCGCGCTATCTTGCGCACCTCAGCGCACTGTTTTCTGCTCATTACTTTAATTTTGCAAGCATTTTATTGCGCTATCTTGCGCACCTCATCGCACTGTTTTCTGCACATTACTTGCATTTTGCATGCATATTGTCGCGCTATCTTGCGCACCTCATCGCACTGTTTTCTGCACATTACTTGCATTTGGCATGCATTTTATCGCGCTATCTTGCGTACCTCATCGCACGGTTTTCTACACATTACTTGCATTTTGCATACATTTTATCGCGCTATCTTGCGCATCGCGCTATTTTGCGCTGTGACCATTACTAGCATTTTGCATACATTTTATCGCGCTATTTTGCGCACCTCATCGCACTGTTTTCGGCACATTACTTGCATTTTCCATGCATTTTATCGCGCTATCTTGCGCACCTCGTCGCACTGTTTTCTGCACATTACTTGCATTTTGCATACATTTTATCGCGCTATTTTGCGCACCTCATCGCACTGTTTTCGGCACATTACTTGCATTTTCCATGCATTTTATCGCGCTATCTTGCGCACCTCATCGCACAGTTTTCTGCACATTACTTGCATTTTGCATGCATTTTATCGCGCTATCTTGCGCACCTCATCGCACTGTTTTCTGCACATTACTTGCATTTTGCATGCATTTTATCGCGCTATCTTGCGCACCTCATCGCACTGTTTTTTGCGCATTACTTGCGTTTTGCATGCATTTTATCACGCTATCTTGCGCATCGCGCTATCTTGCGCTGTGACAATTAGTTGCATTTTGCATGCATTTTATCGCGCTATCTTGCGCACCTCATCGTACTGTTTTCTGCACATTACTTGAATTTTCCATGCATTTTATTGCGCTATCTTGTGCATCTCATCGCACTATTTTCTGCACATTACTTGCATTTTGCATGCATTTTATCGCGCTATCTTGCGCACCTCATCGCACTGTTTTCTGCACATTACTTGCATTTTGCATGCATTTTATCGCGCTATTTTACGCTGTGACCATTACTTGCATCTTGCATGTATTTTATCGCGCTGTCTTGCGCACCTCATCGCACTGTTTTCTCCACATTATTTTTATTTTGCATGCATTTTATCGCGCTATCTTGCGCACCTCATCGCACTGTTTTCTGCACATTACTTGCATTTTCAATGCATTTTATCGCACTATCTTGCGCACCTCATTGCACTGTTTTCTGCACGTTACTTGCATTTTGCATGCATTTTATCGCGCTATCTTGCGCATCGCGCTATTTTGCGCTGTGACCATTACTTGCATTTTCCATGCAATTTATCGCGCTATCTTGCGCACCTCATCGCACAGTTTTCGGCACATTACTTGCATTTTCCGTGCATTTTATCGCGCTATCTTACCCACGTCATCGCACTAATTTCTGCACATTACTTGCATTTTGCATGCATTATATCGCGCAATCTTGCGCACCGCGATATTTTGCACTGTGACCATTACTTGCATTTTGCATGCATTTTATCGCGCTATCTTGCGCACCTCGTCGCACTGTTTTCTGCACATTACATGCATTTTCCATGCATTTTATCGCGCTATCTTGCGCCCCTCATCGCACTGCTTTCGGCACATTACTTGCATTTTGCATGCATTTTATCGCGCTATCTTGCGTATCGCGCTATCCTGTGCTGTGACCGTTGTTTGCATTTTGCATGCATTTTATCGCGCTAACTTGCGCACCTCATCGCACTGGTTTCTGCACATTACTTGCATTTTTCATGCATTTTATCGCGCTATCTTGCGCATCTCATCGCACTGTTTTCTGCACATTATTTGCATTTTGCATGCATTTTATCGCGCTTTCTTGCATACCTCATCGCACGGTTTTCTACACATTACTTACATTTTGCATGCATTTTATCGCGCTATCTTGCGCATCGCGCTATTTTGCGCTGTGACCATTACATGCATTTTGAATGCATTTTATCGCGCAACCTGGCGCACCTCATCGCACTGTTTTTCTGCACATTACTTGCATTTTGCATTCATTTTATCGCGCTATCTTGCGCACCTCATCGCACTGTTTTCTGCTCATTACTTTAATTTTGCAAGCATTTTATTGCGCTATCTTGCGCACCTCATCGCACTGTTTTCTGCACATTACTTGCATTTTGCATGCATATTGTCGCGCTATCTTGCGCACCTCATCGCACTGTTTTCTGCACATTACTTGCATTTGGCATGCATTTTATCGCGCTATCTTGCGTACCTCATCGCACGGTTTTCTACACATTACTTGCATTTTGCATACATTTTATCGCGCTATCTTGCGCATCGCGCTATTTTGCGCTGTGACCATTACTAGCATTTTGCATACATTTTATCGCGCTATTTTGCGCACCTCATCGCACTGTTTTCGGCACATTACTTGCATTTTCCATGCATTTTATCGCGCTATCTTGCGCACCTCGTCGCACTGTTTTCTGCACATTACTTGCATTTTGCATACATTTTATCGCGCTATTTTGCGCACCTCATCGCACTGTTTTCGGCACATTACTTGCATTTTCCATGCATTTTATCGCGCTATCTTGCGCACCTCATCGCACAGTTTTCTGCACATTACTTGCATTTTGCATGCATTTTATCGCGCTATCTTGCGCACCTCATCGCACTGTTTTCTGCACATTACTTGCATTTTGCATGCATTTTATCGCGCTATCTTGCGCACCTCATCGCACTGTTTTTTGCGCATTACTTGCGTTTTGCATGCATTTTATCACGCTATCTTGCGCATCGCGCTATCTTGCGCTGTGACCATTAGTTGCATTTTGCATGCATTTTATCGCGCTATCTTGCGCACCTCATCATACTGTTTTCTGCACATTACTTGAATTTTCCATGCATTTTATTGCGCTATCTTGTGCATCTCATCGCACTATTTTCTGCACATTACTTGCATTTTGCATGCATTTTATCGCGCTATCTTGCGCACCTCATCGCACTGTTTTCTGCACATTACTTGCATTTTGCATGCATTTTATCGCGCTATTTTACGCTGTGACCATTACTTGCATCTTGCATGTATTTTATCGCGCTGTCTTGCGCACCTCATCGCACTGTTTTCTCCACATTATTTTTATTTTGCATGCATTTTATCGCGCTATCTTGCGCACCTCATCGCACTGTTTTCTGCACATTACTTGCATTTTCAATGCATTTTATCGCACTATCTTGCGCACCTCATTGCACTGTTTTCTGCACGTTACTTGCATTTTGCATGCATTTTATCGCGCTATCTTGCGCATCGCGCTATTTTGCGCTGTGACCATTACTTGCATTTTCCATGCAATTTATCGCGCTATCTTGCGCACCTCATCGCACTGTTTTCGGCACATTACTTGCATTTTCCGTGCATTTTATCGCGCTATCTTACCCACGTCATCGCACTAATTTCTGCACATTACTTGCATTTTGCATGCATTATATCGCGCAATCTTGCGCACCGCGATATTTTGCACTGTGACCATTACTTGCATTTTGCATGCATTTTATCGCGCTATCTTGCGCACCTCGTCGCACTGTTTTCTGCACATTACATGCATTTTCCATGCATTTTATCGCGCTATCTTGCGCCCCTCATCGGACTGCTTTCGGCACATTACTTGCATTTTGCATGCATTTTATCGCGCTATCTTGCGTATCGCGCTATCCTGTGCTGTGACCGTTGTTTGCATTTTGCATGCATTTTATCGCGCTAACTTGCGCACCTCATCGCACTGGTTTCTGCACATTACTTGCATTTTTCATGCATTTTATCGCGCTATCTTGCGCATCTCATCGCACTGTTTTCTGCACATTATTTGCATTTTGCATGCATTTTATCGCGCTTTCTTGCATACCTCATCGCACGGTTTTCTACACATTACTTACATTTTGCATGCATTTTATCGCGCTATCTTGCGCATCGCGCTATTTTGCGCTGTGACCATTACATGCATTTTGAATGCATTTTATCGCGCAACCTGGCGCACCTCATCGCACTGTTTTTCTGCACATTACTTGCATTTTGCATGCATTTTATCGCGCTATCTTGCGCACCTCATCGCACTGTTTTCTGCTCATTACTTTAATTTTGCAAGCATTTTATTGCGCTATCTTGCGCACCTCATCGCACTGTTTTCTGCACATTACTTGCATTTTGCATGCATATTGTCGCGCTATCTTGCGCACCTCATCGCACTGTTTTCTGCACATTACTTGCATTTGGCATGCATTTTATCGCGCTATCTTGCGTACCTCATCGCACGGTTTTCTACACATTACTTGCATTTTGCATGCATTTTATCGCGCTATCTTGCGCATCGCGCTATTTTGCACTGTGACCATTACTAGCATTTTGCATACATTTTATCGCGCTATTTTGCGCACCTCATCGCACTGTTTTCGGCACATTACTTGCATTTTCCATGCATTTTATCGCGCTATCTTGCGCACCTCGTCGCACTGTTTTCTGCACATTACTTGCATTTTGCATACATTTTATCGCGCTATTTTGCGCACCTCATCGCACTGTTTTCGGCACATTACTTGCATTTTCCATGCATTTTATCGCGCTATCTTGCGCACCTCATCGCACAGTTTTCTGCACATTACTTGCATTTTGCATGCATTTTATCGCGCTATCTTGCGCACCTCATCGCACTGTTTTCTGCACATTACTTGCATTTTGCATGCATTTTATCGCGCTATCTTGCGCACCTCATCGCACTGTTTTTTGCGCATTACTTGCGTTTTGCATGCATTTTATCACGCTATCTTGCGCATCGCGCTATCTTGCGCTGTGACCATTAGTTCCATTTTGCATGCATTTTATCGCGCTATCTTGCGCACCTCATCGTACTGTTTTCTGCACATTACTTGAATTTTCCATGCATTTTATTGCGCTATCTTGTGCATCTCATCGCACTATTTTTTGCACACTACTTGCATTTTGCATGCATTTTATCGCGCTGTCTTGCGTACCTCATCGCACGGTTTTCTACGCATTACTTGCATTTTGCATGTATTTTATCGCGCTATCTTGCGCATCGCGCTATCTTGCGCTGTGACCATTACTAGTATTTTGCATGCATTTTATCGCGCTATCTTGCGCACCTCATCGCACTGTTTTCGGCACATTACTTGCATTTTCCATGCATTTTATCGCGCTATCTTGCGCACCTCATCGCACTGTTTTCTGCACATTACATGCATTTTGCATGCATTTTATCGCGCAATCTTGCGCATCGCGATATTTTGCGCTGTGACCATTACTTGCATTTTGCATGCATTTTGTCGCGCTATCATGCGCACCTCATTGCACTGTTTTCTGCACATTACTTGCATTTTGCATGCATTTTGTCGCGCTATCCTGCGCACCTCATCGCACTGTTTTCTGCACATTACTTGCATTTTGCATGCATTTTATCGCGCTATCTTGCGCACCTCATCGCACTGTTTTCTGCACATTACTTGCATTTTGCCTTCATTTTATCGCGCTATCTTGCGCACCTCATCGCACTGTTTTCTGCACATTACTTGCATTTTGCCTTCATTTTATCGCGCTATCTTGCGCACCTCATCGCATTGTTTTCTGCACATTACTGGCATTTTACATGCATCTTATCGCGCTATCTTGCGTACCTCATTGCACTTTTTTCTGCACATTACATGCATTTTACAAGTATTTTATCGGGCTATTTTGCGCTGTGACCATTACTTGCATTTTCCACGCATTTTAACGCGCTATCTTGCGCACCTCATCGCACTGTTTTCTGCACATTACTTGCATTTTGCAGGCATTTTATCGCGCTATCTTGCGCAACTCATCGCACTGTTTTCGGCACATTACTTGCATTTTCCACGCATTTTATCGCGCTATCTTGCGCACCTCATTGCACTGTTTTCTGCACAGTACTTGCATTTTGCATGCATCTTGTCGCGCTATCTTGCGCACCTCATTGCACTGTTTTCTGCACATTACTTGCTTTTTGCATGCATTTTCTCGCGCTATCTTGCGCGCCTCATCGCACTATTTTCTGCACATTAGTTGCATTTTGCATGCGTTTTATCGCGCTATCTTGCGCATCGCGCTATTTTGCGATGTGACCATTACTTGCATTTTGCATGCATTTTGTCGCGCTATCTTGGGCACCTCATCGCACTGTTTTCTGCACATTACTTGCATTTTGCATGCGTTTTGTCGCGCTACGTTGCGCACCTCATCACACTGTTTTCTGCATATTTCTAGCATTTTGCATGCATTTTGTTGCGATATCTTGCGCACCTCATCGCACTGTTTTCTGCACATAGCTTGCATTTTGCATGCATTTTGCCGCGCTATTTTGCGCATCGCGCTATTTTGCGCTGTGACCATTGCTTGCATTTTCCCTGCATTATATCGCCCAATCTTGCGCACCTCATCGTACTGTTTTCTGCACATTACTTGAATTTTGCATGCATTTTGTCGCGCTATCTTGTGCACCTCATCGCACGATTTTCTGCACATTGCTTGCATTTTGCATGCATTTTATCGCGCTATCTTGCGCACCTCATCGCACTGTTTTCTGCACATTACTTGCATTTTGAATGCATTTTATCGCGCTATATTGTGCAGTGCGCTATTTTACGCTGTGACCATTACTTGCATTTTGCATGCATTTTGTCGCGCTATCTTGCGCACCTCATCGCACTGTTTTCTGCACATTACTTGCATTTTGCATGCATTTTGTGGCGCTATCTTGCGCACCTCATCGCACTTTTTTCTGCACATTACTTGCAGTTTGCATGCATTTTATCGCGCTATTTTGCGCATCGCGCTATTTTGCGCTATGGCCATTGCTTGCATTTTCCATGCATTTTATCGCGCTATCTTGCGCACCTCATCGCACTGTTTTCTACACGTTACTTCCATTTTGCATGCATTTTATCGCGCTACCTTGCGCTCCTCATCGCACTGTTTTCTGCACATTACTTGCATTTTCCATGCATTTTACCGCGCTATCTTGTGCACCACATCGCACTATTTTCTGCACATTACTCGCATTTTGCATGCATTTTGTCGCGCTATCTTGCGCACCTCATCGCACGATTTTCTGCACATTGCATGCATTTTATCGCGCTATCTTGCGCACCTCATCGCACTGTTTTCTGCACATTACTTGCATTTTGCATGCATTTTATCGCGCTATCTTGCGCACCTCATCGCACTGTTTTTTGCGCATTACTTGCGTCTTGCATGCATTTTATCACGCTATCTTGCGCATCGCGCTATCTTGCGCTGTGACCATTAGTTGCATTTTGCATGCATTTTATCGCGCTATCTTGCGCACCTCATCGTACTGTTTTCTGCACATTACTTGAATTTTCCATGCATTTTATTGCTCTATCTTGTGCATCTCATCGCACTATTTTCTGCACACTACTTGCATTTTGCATGCATTTTATCGCGCTGTCTTGCGTACCTCATCGCACGGTTTTCTACGCATTACTTGCATTTTGCATGTATTTTATCGCGCTATCTTGCGCATCGCGCTATCTTGCGCTGTGACCATTACTTGCATTTTGCATGCATTTTATCGCGCTATCTTGCGCACCTCATCGCACTGTTTTTTGCACATTACTTGCATTTTGCATGCATTTTGTCGCGCTATCCTGCGCACCTCATCGCACTGTTTTCTGCACATTACTTGCATTTTGCATGCATTTTATCGCGCTATCTTGCGCACCTCATCGCACTGTTTTCTGCACATTACTTGCATTTTGCCTTCATTTTATCGCGCTATCTTGCGCACCTCATCGCACTGTTTTCTGCACATTACTTTCATTTTGCCTTCATTTTATCGCGCTATCTTGCGCACCTCATCGCATTGTTTTCTGCACATTACTGGCATTTTACATGCATTTTATCGCTCTATCTTGCGTACCTCATTGCACTTTTTTCTGCACATTACATGCATTTTACAAGTATTTTATCGGGCTATTTTGCGCTGTGACCATTACTTGCATTTTCCACGCATTTTAACGCGCTATCTTGCGCACCTTATCGCACTGTTTTCTGCACATTACTTGCATTTTGCAGGCATTTTATTGCGCTATCTTGCGCAACTCATCGCACTATTTTCGGCACATTACTTGCATTTTCCACGCATTTTATCGCGCTATCTTGCGCACCTCATTGCACTGTTTTCTGCACAGTACTTGCATTTTGCATGCATCTTGTCGCGCTATCTTGCGCACCTCATTGCACTGTTTTCTGCACATTACTTGCTTTTTGCATGCATTTTCTCGCGCTATCTTGCGCGCCTCATCGCACTATTTTCTGCACATTAGTTGCATTTTGCATGCGTTTTATCGCGCTATCTTGCGCATCGCGCTATTTTGCGATGTGACCATTACTTGCATTTTGCATGCATTTTGTCGCGCTATCTTGGGCACCTCATCGCACTGTTTTCTGCACATTACTTGCATTTTGCATGCGTTTTGTCGCGCTACGTTGCGCACCTCATCACACTGTTTTCTGCATATTTCTAGCATTTTGCATGCATTTTGTCGCGATATCTTGCGCACCTCATCGCACTGTTTTCTGCACATAGCTTGCATTTTGCATGCATTTTGCCGCGCTATTTTGCGCATCGTGCTATTTTGCGCTGTGACCATTGCTTGCATTTTCCCTGCATTATATCGCCCAATCTTGCGCACCTCATCGTACTGTTTTCTGCACATTACTTGCATTTTGCATGCATTTTGTCGCGCTATCTTGCGCACCTCATCGCACGATTTTCTGCACATTGCTTGCATTTTGCATGCATTTTATCGCGCAATCTTGCGCACCTCATCGCACTGTTTTCTGCACATTACTTGCATTTTGCATGCATTTTATCGCGCTATATTGTGCAGCGCGCTATTTTGCGCTGTGACCATTACTTGCATTTTGCATGCATTTTGTCGCGCTATCTTGCGCACCTCATCGCACTGTTTTCTGCACATTACTTGCATTTTGCATGCATTTTGTGGCGCTATCTTGCGCACCTCATCGCACTTTTTTCTGCACATTACTTGCATTTTGCATGCATTTTATCGCGCTATTTTGCGCATCGCGCTATTTTGCGCTATGACCATTGCTTGCATTATCCATGCATTTTATCGCGCTATCTTGCGCACCTCATCGCACTGTTTTCTACACGTTACTTCCATTTTGCATGCATTTTATCGCGCTACCTTGCGCTCCTCATCGCACTGTTTTCTGCACATTACTTGCATTTTCCATGCATTTTATCGCGCTATCTTGTGCACCACATCGCACTATTTTCTGCACATTACTCGCATTTTGCATGCATTTTGTCGCGCTATCTTGCGCACCTCATCGCACGATTTTCTGCACATTGCTTGCATTTTGCATGCATTTTATCGCGCTATCTTGCGCACCTCATCGCACTGTTTTCTGCACATTACTTGCATTTTGCATGCGTTTTATCGCGCTATCTTGCGCATCGCGCTATTTTGCGATGTGACCATTACTTGCATTTTGCATGCATTTTGTCGCGCTATTTTGGGCACCTCATCGCACTGTTTTCTGCACATTACTTGCATTTTGCATGCGTTTTGTCGCGCTACGTTGCGCACCTCATCACACTGTTTTCTGCATATTTCTAGCATTTTGCATGCATTTTGTCGCGATATCTTGCGCACCTCATCGCACTGTTTTCTGCACATAGCTTGCATTTTGCATGCATTTTGCCGCGCTATTTTGCGCATCGCGCTATTTTGCGCTGTGACCATTGCTTGCATTTTCCCTGCATTATATCGCCCAATCTTGCGCACCTCATCATACTGTTTTCTGCACATTACTTGAATTTTGCATGCATTTTGTCGCGCTATCTTGTGCACCTCATCGCACGATTTTCTGCACATTGCTTGCATTTTGCATGCATTTTATCGCGCTATCTTGCGCACCTCATCGCACTGTTTTCTGCACATTACTTGCATTTTGCATGCATTTTATCGCGCTATATTGTGCAGTGCGCTATTTTGCGCTGTGACCATTACTTGCATTTTGCATGCATTTTGTCGCGCTATCTTGCGCACCTCATCGCACTGTTTTCTGCACATTACTTGCATTTTGCATGCATTTTGTGGCGCTATCTTGCGCACCTCATCGCACTTTTTTCTGCACATTACTTGCAGTTTGCATGCATTTTATCGCGCTATTTTGCGCATCGCGCTATTTTGCGCTATGACCATTGCTTGCATTTTCCATGCATTTTATCGCGCTATCTTGCGCACCTCATCGCACTGTTTTCTACACGTTACTTCCATTTTGCATGCATTTTATCGCGCTACCTTGCGCTCCTCATCGCACTGTTTTCTGCACATTACTTGCATTTTCCATGCATTTTACCGCGCTATCTTGTGCACCACATCGCACTATTTTCTGCACATTACTCGCATTTTGCATGCATTTTGTCGCGCTATCTTGCGCACCTCATCGCACGATTTTCTACACATTGCATGCATTTTATCGCGCTATCTTGCGCACCTCATCGCACTGTTTTCTGCACATTACTTGCATTTTGCATGCATTTTATCGCGCTATCTTGCGCACCTCATCGCACTGTTTTTTGCGCATTACTTGCGTCTTGCATGCATTTTATCACGCTATCTTGCGCATCGCGCTATCTTGCGCTGTGACCATTAGTTGCATTTTGCATGCATTTTATCGCGCTATCTTGCGCACCTCATCGTACTGTTTTCTGCACATTACTTGAATTTTCCATGCATTTTATTGCGCTATCTTGTGCATCTCATCGCACTATTTTCTGCACACTACTTGCATTTTGCATGCATTTTATCGCGCTGTCTTGCGTACCTCATCGCACGGTTTTCTACGCATTACTTGCATTTTGCATGTATTTTATCGCGCTATCTTGCGCATCGCGCTATCTTGCGCTGTGACCATTACTTGCATTTTGCATGCATTTTATCGCGCTATCTTGCGCACCTCATCGCACTGTTTTTTGCACATTACTTGCATTTTGCATGCATTTTGTCGCGCTATCCTGCGCACCTCATCGCACTGTTTTCTGCACATTACTTGCATTTTGCATGCATTTTATCGCGCTATCTTGCGCACCTCATCGCACTGTTTTCTGCACATTACTTGCATTTTGCCTTCATTTTATCGCGCTATCTTGCGCACCTCATCGCACTGTTTTCTGCACATTACTTTCATTTTGCCTTCATTTTATCGCGCTATCTTGCGCACCTCATCGCATTGTTTTCTGCACATTACTGGCATTTTACATGCATTTTATCGCGCTATCTTGCGTACCTCATTGCACTTTTTTCTGCACATTACATGCATTTTACAAGTATTTTATCCGGCTATTTTGCGCTGTGACCATTACTTGCATTTTCCACGCATTTTAACGCGCTATCTTGCGCACCTTATCGCACTGTTTTCTGCACATTACTTGCATTTTGCAGGCATTTTATTGCGCTATCTTGCGCAACTCATCGCACTATTTTCGGCACATTACTTGCATTTTCCACGCATTTTATCGCGCTATCTTGCGCACCTCATTGCACTGTTTTCTGCACAGTACTTGCATTTTGCATGCATCTTGTCGCGCTATCTTGCGCACCTCATTGCACTGTTTTCTGCACATTACTTGCTTTTTGCATGCATTTTCTCGCGCTATCTTGCGTGCCTCATCGCACTATTTTCTGCACATTAGTTGCATTTTGCATGCGTTTTATCGCGCTATCTTGCGCATCGCGCTATTTTGCGATGTGACCATTACTTGCATTTTGCATGCATTTTGTCGCGCTATCTTGGGCACCTCATCGCACTGTTTTCTGCACATTACTTGCATTTTGCATGCGTTTTGTCGCGCTACGTTGCGCACCTCATCACACTGTTTTCTGCATATTTCTAGCATTTTGCATGCATTTTGTCGCGATATCTTGCGCACCTCATCGCACTGTTTTCTGCACATAGCTTGCATTTTGCATGCATTTTGCCGCGCTATTTTGCGCATCGTGCTATTTTGCGCTGTGACCATTGCTTGCATTTTCCCTGCATTATATCGCCCAATCTTGCGCACCTCATCGTACTGTTTTCTGCACATTACTTGCATTTTGCATGCATTTTGTCGCGCTATCTTGCGCACCTCATCGCACGATTTTCTGCACATTGCTTGCATTTTGCATGCATTTTATCGCGCAATCTTGCGCACCTCATCGCACTGTTTTCTGCACATTACTTGCATTTTGCATGCATTTTATCGCGCTATATTGTGCAGCGCGCTATTTTGCGCTGTGACCATTACTTGCATTTTGCATGCATTTTGTCGCGCTATCTTGCGCACCTCATCGCACTGTTTTCTGCACATTACTTGCATTTTGCATGCATTTTGTGGCGCTATCTTGCGCACCTCATCGCACTTTTTTCTGCACATTACTTGCATTTTGCATGCATTTTATCGCGCTATTTTGCGCATCGCGCTATTTTGCGCTATGACCATTGCTTGCATTATCCATGCATTTTATCGCGCTATCTTGCGCACCTCATCGCACTGTTTTCTACACGTTACTTCCATTTTGCATGCATTTTATCGCGCTACCTTGCGCTCCTCATCGCACTGTTTTCTGCACATTACTTGCATTTTCCATGCATTTTATCGCGCTATCTTGTGCACCACATCGCACTATTTTCTGCACATTACTCGCATTTTGCATGCATTTTGTCGCGCTATCTTGCGCACCTCATCGCACGATTTTCTGCACATTGCTTGCATTTTGCATGCATTTTATCGCGCTATCTTGCGCACCTCATCGCACTGTTTTCTGCACATTACTTGCATTTTGCATGCATTTTATCGCGCTATATTGTGCAGCGCGCTATTTTGCGCTGTGACCATTACTTGCATTTTGCATGCATTTTGTCGCGCTATCTTGCGCACCTCATCGCACTGTTTTCTGCACATTACTTGCATTTTGCATGCATTTTGTGGCGCTATCTTGCGCACCTCATCGCACTTTTTTCTGCACATTACTTGCATTTTGCATGCATTTTATCGCGCTATTTTGCGCATCGCGCTATTTTGCGCTATGACCATTGCTTGCATTTTCCATGCATTTTATCGCGCTATCTTGCACACCTCATCGCACTGTTTTCTACACGTTACTTCCATTTTGCATGCATTTTATCGCGCTACCTTGCGCTCCTCATCGCACTGTTTTCTGCACATTACTTGCATTTTCCATGCATTTTATCGCGCTATCTTGTGCACCACATCGCACTATTTTCTGCACATTACTCGCATTTTGCATGCATTTTATCGCGCTATCTTGCGCACCTCATCGCACTTTTTTTGGCACATTACTTGCATTTTGCAAGCATTTTGCCGCGCTATTTTACGCATCGCGCTATTTTGCGCTGTGACCATTACTTGCATTTTGCATGCATTTTATCGCCCAATCTTGCGCACCTCATCGCACTGTTTTCTGCACATTACTTGCATTTTGCATGCATTTTGTGGCGCTATCTTGCGCACCTCATCGCACTTTTTTCTGCACATTACTTGCAGTTTGCATGCATTTTATCGCGCTATTTTGCGCATCGCGCTATTTTGCGCTATGACCATTGCTTGCATTTTTCATGCATTTTATCGCGCTATCTTGCGCACCTCATCGCACTGTTTTCTACACGTTACTTCCATTTTGCATGCATTTTATCGCGCTACCTTGCGCTCCTCATCGCACTGTTTTCTGCACATTACTTGCATTTTCCATGCATTTTACCGCGCTATCTTGTGCACCACATCGCACTATTTTCTGCACATTACTCGCATTTTGCATGCATTTTGTCGCGCTATCTTGCGCACCTCATCGCACGATTTTCTGCACATTGCTTGCATTTTGCATGCATTTTATCGCGCTATCTTGCGCACCTCATCGCACTGTTTTCTGCACATTACTTGCATTTTGCATGCATTTTATCGCGCTATATTGTGCAGCGCGCTATTTTGCGCTGTGACCATTACTTGCATTTTGCATGCATTTTGTCGCGCTATCTTGCGCACCTCATCGCACTGTTTTCTGCACATTACTTGCATTTTGCATGCATTTTGTGGCGCTATCTTGCGCACCTCATCGCACTTTTTTCTGCACATTACTTGCATTTTGCATGCATTTTATCGCGCTATTTTGCGCATCGCGCTATTTTGCGCTATGACCATTGCTTGCATTTTCCATGCATTTTATCGCACTATCTTGCGCACCTCATCGCACTGTTTTCTACACGTTACTTCCATTTTGCATGCATTTTATCGCGCTACCTTGCGCTCCTCATCGCACTGGTTTCTGCACATTACTTGCATTTTCCATGCATTTTATCGCGCTATCTTGTGCACCACATCGCACTATTTTCTGCACATTACTCGCATTTTGCATGCATTTTATCGCGCTATCTTGCGCACCTCATCGCACTTTTTTTTGGCACATTACTTGCATTTTCCATGCATTTTGCCGCGCTATTTTACGCATCGCGCTATTTTGCGCTGTGACCATTACTTGCATTTTGCATGCATTTTATCGCCCAATCCTGCGCACCTCATCGCACTGTTTTCTGCACATTACGTGCATTTTGCCTGCATTTTGCCGCGCTATTTTGCGCATCGCGCTATTTTGCGCTGTGACCATTACTTGCATTTTCCATGCATTTTATCGCCCAATCTTGCGCACCTCATCGCACGGTTTTCTGCACATTACTTGCATTTTGCCTGCATTTTGTCGCGCTATCTTGCGCACCTCATCGCACGATTTTCTGCACATTACTTGCATTTTGCATGCATTTTATCGCGCTATCTTGCGCACCTCATCGCACTGTTTTCTGCACATTACTTGCATTTTGCATGCATTTTGTGGCGCTATCTTGCGCACCTCATCGCACTTTTTTCTGCACATTACTTGCATTTTGCATGCATTTTATCGCGCTATTTTGCGCTGTGACCATTACTTGCATTTTGCATGCATTTTATCGCGCTATCTTGCGCACCACATCGCACTGTTTTTTGCACATTACTTGCATTTTGCATGCATTTTGTCGCGCTATCCTGCGCACCTCATCGCACTGTTTTCTGCACATTACTTGCATTTTGCATGCATTTTATCGCGCTATCTTGCGCACCTCATCGCACTGTTTTCTGCACATTACTTGCATTTTGCCTTCATTTTATCGCGCTATCTTGCGCACCTCATCGCACTGTTTTCTGCACATTACTTGCATTTTGCCTTCATTTTATCGCGCTATCTTGCGCACCTCATCGCATTGTTTTCTGCACATTATTGGCATTTTACATGCATTTTATCGCGCTATCTTGCGTACCTCATTGCACTTTTTTCTGCACATTACATGCATTTTACAAGTATTTTATCGGGCTATTTTGCGCTGTGACCATTACTTGCATTTTCCACGCATTTTAACGCGCTATCTTGCGCACCTCATCGCACTGTTTTCGGCACATTACTTGCATTTTGCAGGCATTTTATCGCGCTATCTTGCGCAACTCATCGGACTGTTTTCGGCACATTACTTGCATTTTCCACGCATTTTCTCGCGCTATCTTGCGCACCTCATTGCACTGTTTTCTGCACAGTACTTGCATTTTGCATGCATCTTGTCGCGCTATCTTGCGCACCTCATTGCACTGTTTTCTGCACATTACTTGCTTTTTGCATGCATTTTCTCGCGCTATCTTGCGCGCCTCATCGCACTGTTTTCTGCACATTAGTTGCATTTTGCATGCGTTTTATCGCGCTATCTTGCGCATCGCGCTATTTTGCGATGTGACCATTACTTGCATTTTGCATGCATTTTGTCACGCTATCTTGCGCACCTCATCGCACTGTTTTCTGCACATTACTTGCATTTTGCATGCATTTTGTCGCGCTACGTTGCGCACCTCATCACATTGTTTTCTGCATATTTCTAGCATTTTGCATGCATTTTGTCGCGATATCTTGCGCACCTCATCGCACTATTTTCTGCACATAGCTTGCATTTTGCATGCATTTTGCCGCGCTATTTTGCGCATCGCGCTATTTTGCGCTGTGACCATTGCTTGCATTTTCCCTGCATTATATCGCCCAATCTTGCGCACCTCATCGTACTGTTTTCTGCACATTACTTGCATTTTGCATGCATTTTGTCGCGCTATCTTGCGCACCTCATCGCACGATTTTCTGCACATTGCTTGCATTTTGCATGCATTTTATCGCGCAATCTTGCGCACCTCATCGCACTGTTTTCTGCACATTACTTGCATTTTGCATGCATTTTATCGCGCTATATTGTGCAGCGCGCTATTTTGCGCTGTGACCATTACTTGCATTTTGCATGCATTTTGTCGCGCTATCTTGCGCACCTCATCGCACTGTTTTCTGCACATTACTTGCATTTTGCATGCATTTTGTGGCGCTATCTTGCGCACCTCATCGTACTTTTTTCTGCACATTACTTGCATTTTGCATGCATTTTATCGCGCTATTTTGCGCATCGCGCTATTTTGCGCAATGACCATTGCTTGCATTTTCCATGCATTTTATCGCGCTATCTTGCGCACCTCATCGCACTGTTTTCTACACGTTACTTCCATTTTGCATGCATTTTATCGCGCTACCTTGCGCTCCTCATCGCACTGTTTCCTGCACATTACTTGCATTTTCCATGCATTTTATCGCGCTATCTTGTGCACCACATCGCACTATTTTCTGCACATTACTCGCATTTTGCATGCATTTTATCGCGCTATCTTGCGCACCTCATCGCACTTTTTTTGGCACATTACTTGTATTTTGCATGCATTTTGCCGCGCTATTTTGCGCTGTGACCATTACTTGCATTTTGCATGCATTTTATCGCCCAATCTTGCGCACCTCATCGCACTGTTTTCTGCACATTACTTGCATTTTGCCTGCATTTTGCCGCGCTATTTTGCGCATCGCGCTATTTTGCGCTGTGACCATTACTTGCATTTTCCATGCGTTTTATCGCCCAATCTTGCGCACCTCATCGCACTGTTTTCTGCACATTACTTGCATTTTGCCTGTATTTTGTCGCGCTATCTTGCGCACCTCATCGCACGATTTTCTGCACATTACTTGCATTTTGCATGCATTTTATCGCGCTATCTTGCGCACCTCATCGCACTGTTTTCTGCACATTACTTGCATTTTGCATGCATTTTGTGGCGCTATCTTGCGCACCTCATCGCACTTTTTTCTGCACATTACTTGCATTTTGCATGCATTTTATCGCGCTATTTTACGCTGTGACCATTACTTGCATTTTCCAAGCATTTTATCGCGCTATCTTGCGCACCTCATCGCACTGTTTTCTGCACATTACTTGCATTTTGCATGCATTTTATCGCGCTATCTTGCGCATCTCATCGCAATATTTTCTGCACATTACTTGCATTTTGCATGCATTTTGTCGCGCTATCTTGCGCACCTCATCGCACTGTTTTCTGCACATTACTTGCATTTTGCATGCATTTTGTCGCGCTATCTTGCGCACCTCATCGCACTGTTTTCTGGACATTAGTTGCATTTTGCATGCATTTTATCGCGCTATCTTGCGCATCGCGCTATTTTGCGCTGTGACCATTACTTGCATTTTGCATGCATTTTGCAGCACTATCTTGCGCACCTCATCGCACTGTTTTCTGCACAATACTTGCGTTTTGCATGCATTTTGTCGCTCTATCTTGCGCACCTCATCGCACTATTTTCGGCGCAGTACTTGCATTTTGCATGCATTTTATCGCGCTATCTTGCGCCCCTCATCGCTCTGTTTTCTGCACATTACTTGCATTTTGCATGCATTTAATCGCGCTATCTTGCGCCCCTCATCGCACTGTTTTCTGCACATTACTTGCATTTTGCATGCATTTTATCGCGCCATCTTGCGCACCTCATCGCACTGTTTTCTGCACATTACTTGCATTTTGCATGCATTTTATCGCGCAATCTTGCGTGTCGCGCTATTTTGCGCTGTGACCATTACTTGCATTTTGCATGCATTTTATTGCGCCATCTTGCGCACCTCATCGCATTGTTTTCTGCACATTACTTGCATTTTCCATGCATTTTATCGCGCTATCTTGCGCACCTCATCCCACTGTTTTCTACACATTACTTCCATTTTGCATGCATTTTATCGCGCAATCTTGCGCATCGCGCTATTTTGCGCTGTGACCATTACTTGCATTTTGCATGCATTTTATCGCGCTATCTTGCGCACCTCATCGCACTGTTTTTTGCGCATTACTTGCGTTTTGCATGCATTTTATCACGCTATCTTGCGCATCGCGCTATCTTGCGCTGTGACCATTAGTTGCATTTTGCATGCATTTTATCGCGCTATCTTGCGCACCTCATCGTACTGTTTTCTGCACATTACTTGAATTTTCAATGCATTTTATTGCGCTATCTTGTGCATCTCATCGCACTATTTTCTGCGCATTACTTGCATTTTGCATGCATTTTATCGCGCTGTCTTGCGTACCTCATCGCACGATTTTCTACGCATTACTTGCATTTTGCATGCATTTTATCGCGCTATCTTGCGCATCGCGCTATCTTGCGTTGTGACCATTACTTGCATTTTGCATGCATTTTATCGCGCTATCTTGCGCACCTCATCGCACTGTTTTTTGCACATTACTTGCATTTTGCATGCATTTTGTCGCGCTATCCTGCGCACCTCATCGCACTGTTTTCTGCACATTACTTGCATTTTGCATGCATTTTGTCGCGCTATCTTGCGCACCTCATCGCACTGTTTTCTACACATTACTTGCATTTTGAATGCATTTTATCGCGCTACCTGTGCGCACCTCATCGCACTTTTTTCTGCACATTACTTGCATTTTGCATGCATTTTATCGCGCTATCTTGCGCACCTCATCGCACTATTTTCTGCACATTACTTGCATTTTGCATGCATTTTATCGCGCTATTTTACGCTGTGACCATTACTTGCATTTTGCATGTATTTTATCGCGCTGTCTTGCACACCTCGTCGCACTGTTTTCTGCACTTTACTTGCGTTTTCCATGCATTTTATCGCGCTATCTTGCGCACCTCATCGCACTGTTTTCTCCACATTATTTTTATTTTGCATGAATTTTATCGCGCTATCTTGCGCACCGCATCGCACAGTTTTCTGCACATTACTTGCATTTTCAATGCATTTTATCGCGCTATCTTGCGCGCCTCATCGCACTGTTTTCTGCATATTACTTGCATTTTGCATGCATTTTATCGCGCTATCTTGCGCATCGCGCTATTTTGCGCTGTGACCATTACTTGCATTTTCCATGCAATTTATCGCGCTATCTTGCGCACCTCATCGCACTGTTTACGGCACATTACTTGCATTTTCCATGCATTTTATCGCGCTATCTTACGCACCTCAGCGCACTAATTTCTGCACATTACTTGCATTTTGCATGCATTATATCGCGCAATCTTGCGCATCGCGATATTTTGCACTGTGACCATTACTTGCATTTTGCATGCATTTTGTCGCGCTATCTTGCGCACCTCATTTCACTGTTTTCTGCACATTAGTTGCATTTTGCATGCATTTTGTCGCGCTATCTTGCGCACCTCATATTTTGTGCCGTGACCATTACTTGCATTTTGCATGCAATTTGTCGTGCTATCTTGCGCACCTCATCGCACTGTTTTCTGCACATTACTTGCGTTTTGCATACATTTTATCGCGCTATCTTGCGCATCGCGCTATTTTGCGCTTTGACCATTACTTGCATTTTGCATGCATTTTATCGCACTACCTTGCGCACCTCATCGCACTATTTTCTGCACATTACTTGCATTTTGCATGCATTTTATCGCGCTATCTTGCGCATCTCATCGCACTGTTTTCTGCAAATTACTTGCATTTTGCATGCATTTTATCGCGCTATCTTGCGTACCTCATCGCACGGTTTTCTACACATTACTTGCATTTTGCATGCATTTTGTCGCGCTATGTTGCGTATCGCCCTATTTTGCGCTGTGACCATTACTAGCATTTTGCATGCATTTTAGCGCGCTATCTTGCGCACCTCATCGCACTGTTTTCGGCACATTACTTGCATTTTCCATGCGTTTTATCGCGCTATCTTGCGCACCTCATCGCACTGTTTTCTGCACATTACTTTCATTTTGCATGCATTTTATCGCGCAATCTTGCGCATCGCGACATTTTGCGCTGTGACCATTACTTGCATTTTGCATGCATTTTGTCGCGCCATCTTGCGCACCCCATTGCACTGTTTTCTGCACATTACTTCCATTTTGCATGCATTTTGTCGCGCTATCTTGCGCACCTCATATTTTGTGCCGTGACCATTACTTGCTTTTTGCATGCATTTTGTCGTGCTATCTTGCGCACCTCATCGCACTGTTTTCTGCACATTACTTGCATTTTGCATGCATTTTATCGCGCTATCTTGCGCATCGCGCAATTTTGCGGTGTGACCATTACTTGCATTTTGCATGCATTTTATCGCGCTACCTTGCGCACCTCATCGCACTGTTTTCTGCACATTATTTGCATTTTGCATGCATTTTATCGCGCTATCTTGCGCACCTCATCGCACTGTTTTCTGCACATTACTTGCATTTTGCATTCATTTTATTGCGCTATCTTGCGCATCGCGCTATTTTGCGCTGTGACCATTACTTGCATTTTGCATGTATTTTATCGCGCTATCTTGCGCACCTCATCGCACTATTTTCTGCACATTACTTGCATTTTCCATGCATTTTATCGCGTTATCTTGCGCACCTCATCGCACGGTTTTCAGCAGATTACTTGTATTTTGCACGCATTTTATCGTGCTATTTTGCGCACCTCATCGCTCTGTTTTCTGCACATTACTTGCATTTGGCATGCATTTTATCGCGCTATCTTGCGCATCGCGATATTTTGCGCTGTGACCATTACTTGCATTTTGCATGCATTTTGTCGCGCTATCTTGCGCATCTCATCGCACTGTTTTCTGCACATTACTTGCATTTTGCATGCATGTTGTCGCGCTAACTTGCGCACCTCATCGCACTTTTTCTGCACATTACTTGCATTTTGCATGCATTTTATCGCGCTATCTTGCGCATCGCGATATTTTGCGCTGTAACCATTACTTGCATTTTGCATGCATTTTGTCGTGCTACCTTGCGCATCTCATCGCACTGTTTTCTGCACATTACTTGCATTTTGCATGCTTTTTGTCGGGCTATCTTGCGCACCTCATCGCACTTTTTGCTGCACATTACTTTAATTTTGCATGCATTTTGTTGCGCTATCTTGCGCACCTCATCGCACTGTTTTCTGCACATTACTTGCATTTTGCATGCATATTGTCGCGCTATCTTGCGCACCTCATCGCACTGTTTTCTGCACATTACTTGCATTTGCCATGCATTTTATCGCGCTATCTTGCGTACCTCATCGTACAGTTTTCTACACATTACTTGCATTTTGCATGCATTTTATCGCGCTATCTTGCGCATCGCGCTATTTTGCGCTGTGACCATTACTAGCATTTTGCATGCATTTTATTGCGCTATCTTGCGCACCTCATCGCACTGTTTTCTGCACATTACTTGCATTTTGTATGCATATTGTCGCGCTATCTTGCGCACCTCATCGCACTGTTTTCTACACATTACTTGCATTTGGCATGCATTTTATCGCGCTATCTTGCGTACCTCATCGCACGGTTTTCTACACATTACTTGCATTTTGCATGCATTTTATCGCGCTATCTTGCGCATCGCGCTATTTTGCGCTGTGACCATTACTAGCATTTTGCATGCATTTTATCGCGCTATCTTGCGCACCTCATCGCACTGTTTTCGGCACATTACTTGCATTTTCCATGCATTTTATCGTGCTATCTTGCGCACCTCATCGCACTGTTTTCTGCACATTACTTGCATTTTGCATGCATTTTATCGCGCTATCTTGCGCATCCCGCTATTTTGCGCTGTGACCATTACTTGCATTTTGCATGCATTTTATCGCGCTACCTTGCGCACCTCATCGCACTTTTTTCTGCACATTACTTGCATTTTGCATTCATTTTATCGCGCTATCTTGCGCACCTCATCGCACTGTTTTCTGCACATTACTTGCATTTTGCATGCATTTTATCGCGCTATTTTACGCTGTGACCATTACTTGCATCTTGCATGTATTTTATCGCGCTGTCTTGCGCACCTCATCGCACTGTTTTCTGCACATTACTTGCGTTTTCCATGCATTTCATCGCGCTATCTTGCGCACCTCATCGCACTGTTTTCTCCACATTATTTTTATTTTGCATGCATTTTATCGCGCTATCTTGCGCACCTCATCGCACTGTTTTCTGCATATTACTTGCATTTTCAATGCATTTTATCGCGCTATCTTGCGCACCTCATCGCACTGTTTTCTGCACGTTACTTGCATTTTGCATGCATTTTATCGCGCTATCTTGCGCATCGCGCTATTTTGCGCTGTGACCATTACTTGCATTTTCCATGCAATTTATCGCGCTATTTTGCGCTGTGACCATTACTTGCATTTTCCATGCATTTTATCGCGATATCTTATGCACCTCATCGCACTAATTTCTGCACATTACTTGCATTTTGCATGCATTATATCGCGCAATCTTGCGCATCGCGATATTTTGCACTGTGACCATTCCTTGCATTTTGCATGCATTTTGTCGCGCTATCTTGCGCACCTCATTGCACTGTTTTCTGCACATTAGTTGCATTTTGCATGCATTTTGTCGCGCTATCTTGCGCACCTCATATTTTGTGCCATGACCATTAGTTGCATTTTGCATGCATTTTGTCGTGCTATCTTGCGCACCTCATCGCACTGTTTTCTGCACATTACTTGCATTTTGCATACATTTTATCGCGCTGTCTTGCGCATCGCGCTATTTTGCGCTTTGACCATTACTTGCATTTTGCATGCATTTTATCGCACTACCTTGCGCACCTCATCGCACTATTTTCTGCACATTACTTGCATTTTGCATGCATTTTATCGCGCTATCTTGCGCACCTCATCGCACTGTTTTCTGCACATTACTTGCAATTTGCATGCATTTTATCCCACTATCTTGCGCATCGCGCTATTTTGCGCTGTGACCATTACTTGCATTTTGCATGTATTTTATCGCGCTATCTTGCGCACCTCATCGCACTGTTTTCTGCACATTACTTGCATTTTCCAAGCATTTTATCGTGCTATCTTGCGCACCTCATCGCACGGTTTTCTGCACATTACTTGTATTTTGCAAGCATTTTATCGTGCTATCTTGCGCACCTCGTCGCACTATTTTCTGCACATTACTTGCATTTGGCATGCATTTTATCGCGCTATCTTGCGCATCGCGATATTTTGCACTGTGACCATTACTTGCATTATGCATGCATTTTGTCGCGCTATCTTGCACATCTCATCGCATTGTTTTCTGCACATTACTTGCATTTTGCATGCATGTTGTCGCGCTATCTTGCGAACCTCATCGCACTTTTTTCTGCACATTACTTGCATTTTGCTTGCACTTTATCGCGCAACTTTGCGCATCGCGCTATTTTGCGTTGTCACCATTACTTGCATTTTCCACGCATTTTATCGCGTTATCTTGCGCACCTCATTGCAATGTTTTCTGCACATTACTTGAATTTTCCATGTATTTTATCGTGCTATCTTGCGCACCTCATCGCACTGTTTTCTGCACATTACTTGCATTTTGCATGCATTTTATCGCGCTATCTTGCGTACCTCATCGTACGGTTTTCTACACATTACTTGCATTTTGCCTGCATTATATCGCGCTATCTTGCGCATCGCGCCATTTTGCGCTGGGACCATTACTTGCATTTTGCATGCTTTTTATCGCGCTATCTTGCGCACCTCATCGCACTTTTTTCTGCACATTACTTGCATTTTCCATGCATTTTATCGCGCTATCTTGCGCACCTCATCACACTGTTTTCTGCACATTACTTGCATTTTGCATGCATTTTGTCGTGCTATCTTGCGTACCTCATCGCACGGTTTTCTACACATCACTTGCATTTTGCATGCATTTTGTCGCGCTATCTTGCGCATCGCGCTATTTTGCGCTGTGACCATTACTTGCATTTTGCATGCATTTTATCGCGCTATCTTGCGCACCTCATCGCACTGTTTTCTGCACATTACATGCATTTTCCATGCATTTTATCGCGCTATCTTGCGCACCTCATCGCACTGCTTTCTGCACATTACTTGCATTTTGCAAGCATTTTGTCGCGCTATCTTGCGCATCGCGCTATCTTGCGCTGTGACCGTTGTTTGCATTTTGCATGCATTTTATCGCGCTAACTTGGGCACCTCATCGCACTGTTTTCAGCACATTACTTGCATTTTTCATGCATTTTATCGCGCTATCTTGCGCATCTCATCGCACTGTTTTCTGCACATTATTTACATTTTGCATGCATTTTATCGCGCTTTCTTGCATACCTCATCGCACGGTTTTCTACACATTACTTGCATTTTGCATGCATTTTATCGCGCTATCTTGCGCATCGCGCTATTTTGCGCTGTGACCATTACATGCATTTGGAATGCATTTTATCGCGCAACCTGGCGCACCTCATCGCACTGTTTTTCTGCACATTTCTTGCATTTTGCATGCATTTTATCGCGCTATCTTGCGCACCTCATCGCACTGTTTTCTGCACATTACTTGCATTTTGCATGCATTTTTTCGCGCTATCTTGCGCATTGCGCTATTTTGCGGTGTGACCATTACTTGCATTTTGCATGCATTTTATCGCGCTACCTTGCGCACCTCATCGCACTGTTTTCTGCACATTACTTGCGTTTTCCATGCATTTTATCGCGCTATCTTGCGCACCTCATCGCACCGTTTTCTGCACATTATTTATATTTTGCATGCATTTTATCGCGCTATATTGCGCACCTCATCGCACTGTTTTCTGCACATTACTTGCATTTTAAATGCATTTTATCGCGCTATCTTGCGCACCTCATCGCACTGTTTTCTGCACATTACTTGCATTTTGCATGCATTTTATCGCGCTATCTTGCGCATCGCGCTATTTTGCGCGGTGACCATTACATGCATTTTGCATGCAATTTATCGCGCTATCTTGCGCACCTCATCGCACTGTTTTCGGCACATTACTTGAATTTTCCATGCATTTTATCGCGCTATCTTACGCACCTCATTGCACTAATTTCTGCACATTACTTGCATTTTGAATGCATTTTATCGCCCAATCTTGCGCATCGCGATACTTTGCACTGTGACCATTACTTGCATTTTGCATGCATTTTGTCGCGCTATCTTGCGCACCTCATTGCACTGTTTTCTGCACATTACTTGCATTTTGCATGCATTTTGTCGCGCTATCTTGCGCACCTCATATTTTGCGCTGTGACCATTACTTGCATTTTGCATGCATTTTGTCGTGCTATCTTGCGCACCTCATCGCACTGTTTTCTGCACATTACTTGCATTTTGCATGCATTTTTTCGCGCTATCTTGCGCATCGCGCTATTTTGCGGTGTGACCATTACTTGTATTTTGCATGCATTTTATCGCGCTACTTTGCGCACCTCATCGCACTGTTTTCTGCACATTACTTGCATTTTGCATGCATTTTGTCGCGCTATCTTGCGCACCTCATCGCACTGTTTTCTGCACATTACTTGCATTTTCCATGCATTTTATCGCGCTATCTTGGGCACCTCATCGCACGGTTTTCTGCACATTACTTGTATTTTGCATGCGTTTTATCGTGCTATCTTGCGCACCTCATCGCACTGTTTTCTGCACATTACTTGCATTTGGCATGCATTTTATCGCGCTATCTTGCGCATCGCGATATTTTGAACTGTGACCATTACTTGCATTTTGCATGCATTTTGTCGCGCTATCTTGCGCATCTCATCGCACTGTTTTCTGCACATTACTTGCATTTTGCATGCATGTTGTCGTGCTGTCTTGCGCACCTCATCGCACTGTTTTCTGCACATTACTTGCACTTTGCGTGCATTTTATCGCGCAATTTTGCGCATCACCCAATTTTGCGCTGTGACCATTACTTGCATTTTGCATGCATTTTATCGCGCTATCTTGCGCATCTCATCGCACTGTTTTCTGCACATTACTTTCATTTTGCATGAATTTTGTCACGCTATCTTGTGCTTCTCATCGCACTGTTTTCTGCACATTACTTGCATTTTGCATGCATTTTGTCGGGCTATCTTGCGATCCTCATCGCACTTTTTTCGGCACATTACTTGCATTTTGCATGCATTTTATCGCGCTATCTTGCGCATTGCGCTATTTTGCGCTGTGAGCATTACATGCATTTTGTCGCGCTATCTTGCGCACCTCATCGTAATGTTTTCTGCACATTACTTGCATTTTTCATGCATTTTATCACGCTATCTTGCGCACCTCATCGCACTGTTTTCTGCACATTACTTGCATTTTGCATACATTTTGTCGCGCTATCTTGCGCACCTCATCGCACTGTTTTCTGCATATTACTTGCATTTTGCATGCATTTTCTCGCGCTATCTTGCGCACCTCAACGCACTGTTTTCTGCACATTACTTGCATTTTGCATGCATTTTGTCGCGTAATCTTGCGCACCTCATCGCACTGTTTTCTGCACATTACTTGCATTTTGCATGCATTTTATCGCGCTATCTTGCGCACCTCATCGCACTGTTTTCTGCACATTACTTGCATTTTGCATGCATTTTATCGCGCTATCTTGCGCATCGCGCTATTTTGCACTGTGACCGTTACTTGCATTTTGAATGCATTTTATCGCGCTATCTTGCGCACCTCATCGCAATGTTTTCGGCACATTACTTGCATTTTGCATGCATTTTATCGCGCTATCTTGCGCATCGCGATATTTTGCGCTGTAACCATTACTTGCATTTTGCATGCATTTTGTCGTGCTATCTTGCGCATCTCATCGCACAGTTTTCTGCACATTACTTGCATTTTGCATGCTTTTTGTCGCGCTATCTTGCGCACCTCATTGCACTTTTTTCTGCACATTACTTGCATTTTGCATGCATTTTATCGTGCTATTTTGCGCATCGCGCTATTTTGCGCTGTGACCATTACTTGCATTTTCGGTGCATTTTATCGCGCTATCTTGCGCACTTCATCGCACAGTTTTCTGCACATTACTTGCATTTTGCATGCATTTTGTCGCGCTATCTTGCGCACCTCATCGCACTGTTTTCTGCACATTACATGCATTTTCCATGCATTTTATCGCGCTATCTTGCGCACTTCATCGCACTGCTTTCTGCATATTACTTGCATTTTGCATGCATTTTATCGCACTATCTTGCGCACCTCATCGCACTGTTTTCTGCGCATTACTTGAATTTTCCATGCATTTTATCGCGCTATCTTGCGCACCTCATCGCACTGTTTTCTGCACATTACTTGCATTTTGCATGCATTTTATCGCGCTATCCTGCGCACCTCGTCGCACTATTTTCTGTACATTACTTGCATTTTGCACGCAATCTTGCGCACCTCATCGCACTGTTTTCTGTACATTACTTGCATTTTGCATGCATGTTGTCGCGCTGTCTTGCGCACCTCATCGCACTGCTTTCTGCACATTACTTGCACTTTGCATGCATTTTATCGCGCAATTTTGCGCATCACCCAATTTTGCGCTGTGACCATTACTTGCATTTTGCATGCATTTTATCGCGCTATCTTGCGCATCTCATCGCACTGTTTTCTGCACATTACTTTCATTTTGCATGAATTTTGTCACGCTATCTTGTGCTTCTCATCGCACTGTTTTCTGCACATTACTTGCATTTTGCATGCATTTTGTCGGGCTATCTTGCGATCCTCATCGCACTTTTTTCGGCACATTACTTGCATTTTGCATGCATTTTATCGCGCTATCTTGCGCATTGCGCTATTTTGCGCTGTGAGCATTACATGCATTTTGCGTGCATTTTGTCGCGCTATCTTGCGCACCTCATCGTAATGTTTTCTGCACATTACTTGCATTTTTCATGCATTTTATCACGCTATCTTGCGCACCTCATCGCTCTGTTTTCTGCACATTACTTGCATTTTGCATACATTTTGTCGCGCTATCTTGCGCACCTCATCGCACTGTTTTCTGCATATTACTTGCATTTTGCATGCATTTTCTCGCGCTATCTTGCGCACCTCAACGCACTGTTTTCTGCACATTAATTGCATTTTGCATGCATTTTGTCGCGTAATCTTGCGCACCTCATCGCACTGTTTTCTGCACATTACTTGCATTTTGCATGCATTTTATCGCGCTATCTTGCGCACCTCATCGCACTGTTTTCTGCACATTACTTGCATTTTGCATGCATTTTATCGCGCTATGTTGCGCATCGCGCTATTTTGCACTGTGACCGTTACTTGCATTTTGAATGCATTTTATCGCGCTATCTTGCGCACCTCATCGCAATGTTTTCGGCACATTACTTGCATTTTGCATGCATTTTATCGCGCTATCTTGCGCATCGCGATATTTTGCGCTGTAACCATTACTTGCATTTTGCATGCATTTTGTCGTGCTATCTTGCGCATCTCATCGCACTGTTTTCTGCACATTACTTGTATTTTGCATGCTTTTTGTCGCGCTATCTTGCGCACCTCATTGCACTTTTTTCTGCACATTACTTGCGTTTTGCATGCATTTTATCGCGCTATTTTGCGCATCGCGCTATTTTGCGCTGTGGCCATTACTTGCATTTTCCGTGCATTTTATCGCGCTATCTTGCGCACCTCATCGCACAGTTTTCTGCACATTACTTGCATTTTGCATGCATTTTGTCGCGCTATCTTGCGCACCTCATCGCACTGTTTTCTGCACATTACATGCATTTTCCATGCATTTTATCGCGCTATCTTGCGCACTTCATCGCATTGCTTTCTGCACATTACTTGCATTTTGCATGCATTTTATCGCACTATCTTGCGCACCTCATCGCACTGTTTTCTGCGCATTACTTGAATTTTCCATGCATTTTATCGCGCTATCTTGCGCACCTCATCGCACTGTTTTCTGCACATTACTTGCATTTTGCATGCATTTTATCGCGCTATCCTGCGCACCTCGTCGCACTGTTTTCTGCACATTACTTGCATTTTGCACGCTATCTTGCGCACCTCATCGCACTGTTTTCTGTACATTACTTGCATTTTGCATGCATTTTGTCGCTCTACCTTGCGCACCTCATCGCACTGTTTTCTGCACATTACTTGCATTTTGCATGCATTTTATCGCGCTATCTTGCGCATCGCGCTATTTTGCGCTGTGACCATTACTTGCATTTGGTATGCATTTTATGGCGCTACCTTGCGCATCTCATCACACTATTTTCTGCACATTACTTTCATTTTGCATGAATTTTGTCACGCTATCTTGTGCTTCTCATCGCACTGTTTTCTGCACATTACTTGCATTTTGCATGCATTTTGTCGCGCTATCTTGCGATCCTCATCGCAGTTTTTTCGGCACATTACTTGCATTTTGCATGCATTTTATCGCGCTATCGTGCGCATTACGCTATTTTGCGCTGTGAGCATTACATGCATTTTGCATGCATTTTGTCGCTATCTTGCGCACCTCATCGCATTGTTTTCTGCACATTACTTGCATTTTTCATGCATTTTATCGCGCTATCTTGCGCACCTCATTGCACTGTTTTCTGCAAATTTCTTGCATTTTGCATACATTTTGTCGCGCTATCTTGCGCACCTCATCGCACTATTTTCTACACATTACTTGCATTTTGCATGCATTTTGTCGCGTAATCTTGCGCACCTCATCGCATTGTTTTCTGCACATTACTTGCATTTTGCATGCATTTTATCGCACTATCTTGCGCACCTCATCGTACTGTTTTCTGCACATTACTTGCATTTTGCATGCATTTTATCGCGCTATGTTGCGCATCGCGCTATTTTGCGCTGTGACCGTTACTAGTATTTTGCATGCATTTTATCGCGCTATCTTGCGCACCTCATCGCACTGTTTTCTGCACATTACTTGCATTTCGCAAGCATTTTATCGCGCTATCTTGCGCATCGCGATATTTTGCGCTGTAACCATTACTTGCATTTTGCATGCATTTTGTCGTGCTATCTTGCGCATCTCATCGCACTGTTTTCTACACATTACTTACATTTTGCATGCTTTTTGTCGCGCTACCTTGGGCACCTCATTGCACTTTTTTTTGCACATTACTTGTATTTTGCATGCATTTTATCGCGCTATTTTGCGCATCGCGCTATTTCGCGCTATGACCATTACTTGCATTTTCCATGCATTTTATCGCGCTATCTTGCGCACCTCATCGCACAGTTTTCTGCACATTACTTGCATTTTGCATGCATTTTGTCAAGCTATCTTGCGCACCTCATCGCACTGTTTTCTGCACATTACATGCATTTTCCATGCATTTTATCGCGCTATCTTGCGCACCTCATCGCACTGCTTTCTGCACATTACTTGCATTTTGCATGCATTTTATCGCGCTATCTTGCGCACCTCATCGCACTGTTTTCTGCACATTACTTGCATTTTGCATGCATTTTATCGCGCTATCTTGCGCACCTCATCGCTCTGCTTTCTGCACATTACTTGCATTTTGCATGCATTTTATCGCGCTATCTTGCGCACCTCATCGCACTGCTTTCTGCACATTACTTGCATTTTGCATGCATTTTATCGCGCTATCTTGCGCACCTCATCGCACTGTTTTCTGCACATTACTTGCATTGTGCATGCATGTTATCGCGCTATCTTGCGCACCTCATCGCACTGCTTTCTGCACATTACTTGCATTTTGCATGCATTTTATCGCGCTATCCTGCGCACCTCATCGCACTGTTTTCTGCACATTACTTGCATTTTGCATGCATTTTATCGCCCTATCTTGCGCACCTCATCGCATTATTTTCTTCACATTACTTGCATTTTGCATGCATTTTATCGCGCTATCTTGCGCATCGCGCTATTTTGCGCTGTGACCATTATTTGCATTTTGCATGCATTTTGTCGCGCTATCTTGCGCACCTCATCGCACTGTTTTCTGCACATTACTTGCATTTTGCTTGCATTTTATCATGCTCTCTTGCGCACCTCATCGCACTGTTTTCTGCACATTATTTGAATTTTGCGCTCATTTTATCGTGCTATCTTGCGCATCACGCTATTTTGCGTTGTGACCATTACTTGCATTTTGCATGCATTTTATCGCGCTATCTTGCGCACCTCATCGCACCGTTTTCTGCACATTACTTGCATTTGCATGCATTTTGTCGCGCTATCTTGCGCACCTCATATTTTGCGCTGTGACCATTACTTGCATTTTTCATGCATTTTGTCGTGCTATCTTGCGCACCTCATCGCACTATTTTCTGCACATTACTTGCATTTTGCATGCATTTTATCGCGCTATCTTGCGCACCTCATCGCACGATTTTCAGCACATTACTTGTATTTTGCATGCATTTTATCGTGCTATCTTGCGCACCTCATCGCACTGTTTTCTGCACATTACTTGCATTTGGCATGCATTTTATTGCGCTATCTTGCGCATCGCGATATTTTGCGCTGTGACCATTACTTGCATTTTGCATGCATTTTGTCGCGCTATCTTGCGCACCACATCGCACGGTTTTCTGCACATTACTTGCATTTTCCATGCATTTTATCACGCTATCTTGCGCACCTCATCGCACCGTTTTCTGCACATTACTTGCATTTTACAAACATTTTGTCGCGCTATCTTTCGCACCTCATCGCACTGTTTTCTGCACATTACTTGCATTTTGTCTCGCTATCTTGCGTCCCTCATCGCACTGTTTTCTGGACATTACTTGCATTTTGCATGCATTTTATCGCGCTATCTTGCGCATCGCGCTATTTTGCGCTGTGACCATTACTCGCATTTTGCATGCATTTTGTGGCGCTATCTTGCGCACCTCATCGCACTGTTTTTTGCACATTATTTGCATTTTGCATGCATTTTGTCGTGCTATCTTGCGCACCTCATCGCACAATTTTCGGCACATTACTTGCATTTTGCATGCAATTTATCGCACTATCTTGCGCACCGCATCACACTGTTTTCTGCACATTACATGCATTTTGCATGCATTTTATCGCGCTATCTTGCGCACCTCATCGCACTGTTTTCTGCACATTACTTGCATTTTGCATTCATTTTTTTGCGCTATCTTGCGCTTCGCGCTATTTTGCGCTGTGACCATTACTTGCATTTTGCATGGATTTTATCGCGCTATCTTGCGCACCTCATCGCACTGTTTTCTGCACATTACTTGCATTTTCCATGCATTTTATCGCGCTATCTTGCGCACCTCATCGCACGGTTTTCAGCACATTACTTGTATTTTGCATGCATTTTATCGTGCTATCTTGCGCACCTCATCGCATTGTTTTCTGCACATTACTTGCATTTGACATGCATTTTATCGCGCTATCTTGCGCATCGCGATATTTTGCGCTGTGACCATTACTTGCATTTGGTATGCATTTTGTCGCGCTATCTTGCGCATCTCATCGCACTGTTTTCTGCACATTACTTGCATTTTGCATGCATGTTGTCGCGCTAACTTCCGCACCTCATCGTACTTTTTTCTGCACATTACTTGCATTTTGCATTCATTTTATCGCGCTATCTTGCGTATCGCGATATTTTGCGCTGTAACCATTACTTGCATTTTGCATGCATTTTGTCGTGCTATCTTGCGCATCTCATCGCACTGTTTTCCGCACATTACTTGCATTTTGCATGCTTTTTGTCGCGCTATCTTGCGCACCTCATCGCACTTTTTTCAACACATTACTTGCATTTTGCATGCATTTTATCGCGCTTTCTTGCGCACCTCATCGCACTATTTTCTGCACTTTACTTGCATTTTGCATGCATGTTATCGCGCTATCTTGCGCACCTCATCGCACAGTTTTATGCACATTACTAGCATTTTGCATGCATTTTATCGCGCTATCTTGTGCACCTCATCGCACTGTTTTCTGCACATTACTTTAATTTTGCATGCATTTTATTGCGCTATCTTGCGCACCTCATCGCACTGTTTTCTGCACATTACTTGCATTTGGCATGCATTTTGTCGCGCTATCTTGCGCATCGCGATATTTTGCGCTGTGACCATTACTTGCATTTTGCATGCATTTTATTGCGCTATCTTGCGCATCTCAACGCACTGTTTTCTGCACATTACTTGCATTTTGCATGCATGTTGTCGTGCTAACTTGCGCACCACATCGCACTTTTTTCTGCACATTACTTGCACTTGGAATGCATTTTGTCGCGCTATCTTGCGCATCGCGCTATTTTGCGCTGTGACCATTACTAGCATTTTGCATGCGTTTTATCGCGCTGTCTTGCGCACCTCATCGCACTGCTTTCGGCACATTACTTGCATTTTCCATGCATTTTATCGCGCTATCTTGCGCACCTCATCGCACTGTTTTCTGCACATTACTTGCATTTTGCATGCATTTTATCGCACAATCTTGCGCATCGCGATATTTTGCGCTGTGACCATTACTTGCACTTTGCATGCATTTTGTCGCGCTATCTTGCGCACCTCATCGCACTGTTTTCTGCACATTACCTGCATTTTCCATGCATTTTATCGCGCTATCTTGCGCACCTCATCGCACGGTTTTCAGCACATTATTTGTATTTTGCATGCATTTTATCGTGCTATCTTGCGCACCTCATCGCACTGTTTTCTGCACATTACTTGCATTTGGCATGCATTTTATCGCGCTATCTTGCGCATCGCGATATTTTGCGCTGTGACCCTTACTTGCATTTTGCATGCATTTTGTCGCGCTATCTTGCGCATCTCATCGCACTGTTTTCTGCACATTACTTGCATTTTGCATGCATGTTGTCACGCTAACTTGCGCACCTCATCGCACTTTTTTCTGCACGTTACTTGCATTTTGCTTGCATTTTATCGCGCTATCTTGCGCATCGCGATATTTTGCGCTGTAACCATTACTTGCATTTTGCATGCATTTTGTCGTGCTACCATGCGCATCTCATCGCACTGTTTTCTGCACATTACTTGCATTTTGCATGCATTTTGTCGCGCTATCCTGCGCACCTCATCGCACTTTTTTCTGCACATTACTTGCATTTGGCATGCATTTTATCGCGCTATCTTGCGCATCGCGCTATCTTGCGCAGTGACCATTACTTGCATTTTGCATGTATTTTATCGCGCTATCTTGCGCACCTCATCGCCCTGTTTTCTGCACATTACTTGCATTTTCCATGCATTTTATCGTGCTATCTTGCGCACCTCATAGCACGGTTTTCAGCACATTATTTGTATTTTGCAGGCATTTTATCGTGCTATCTTGCGCACCTCATCGCACTATTTTCTGCACATTACTTGCATTTGGCATGCATTTTATTGCGCTATCTTGCGCATCGCGATATTTTGCGCTGTGACCATTACTTGCATTTTGCATGCATTTTGTCGCGCTATCTTGCGCATCTCATCGCACTGTTTTCTGCACATTACTTGCATTTTGCATGCATGTTGTCGCGCTAACTTGCGCACCTCATCGCACTTTTTTCTGCACATTACTTGCATTTTGCATGCATTTTGTCGCGCTATCTTGCGCATCGCGATATTTTGCGCTGTAACCAATACTTGCATTTTGCATGCATTTTGTCGTGCTATCTTCCGCATCTCATCGCACTGTTTTCTGCACATTACTTGCATTTTGCATGCTTTTTGTCGCGCTATCTTGCGCACCTCATTGTACTTTTTTCTGCACATTACTTGCATTTTGCATGCATTTTATCGCGCTATTTTGCGCATTGCGCTATTTTGCGCTGCGACCAATACTTGCATTTTCCATGCATTTTATCGCGCTATCTTGCGCACCTCATCGCACCGTTTTCTGCACATTACTTGCATTTTGCAAGCATTTTGTCGCGCTATCTTGCGCACCTCATTGCACTATTTTCTGCACATTACTTGCATTTTCCATGCATTTTATCGCGCTATCTTGCGCACCACATCGCACGATTTTCAGCACATTACTTGTATTTTGCATGCATTTTATCGTGCTATCTTGTGCACCTCATCGCACTGTTTTCTGCACATTACTTGCATTTGGCATGCATTTTATTGCGCTATCTTGCGCATCGCGATATTTTGCGCTGTGACCATTACTTGCATTTTGCATGCATTTTGTCGGGCTATCTTGCGCATCTCATCGCACTGTTTTCTGCACATTACTTGCATTTTGCGTGCATGTTGTCGCGCTAACTTGCGCACCTCGTCGCACTTTTTTCTGCACATTACTTGCATTTTGCATGCATTTTGTCGCGCTATCTTGCGCAACGCGATATTTTGCGCTGTAACCATTACTTGCATTTTGCATGCATTTTGTCGTGCTATCTTGCGCATCTCATCGCACTGTTTTCTGCACATTACTTGCATTTTCCATACTTTTTGTCGCGCTATCTTGCGCACCTCATCGTACTTTTTTCTGCACATTACTTGCATTTTGCATGCATTTTATCGCGCTATTTTGCGCATTGCGCTATTTTGCGCTGTGACCATTACTTGCATTTTCCATGCATTTTATCGCGCTATCTTGCGCACCACATCGCACTGTTTTCTGCACATTACTTGCATTTTCCATGCATTTTATCACGCTATCTTGCGCACCTCATCGCACCGTTTTCTGCACATTACTTGCATTTTGCAAGCATTTTGTCGCGCTATCTTTCGCACCTCATCGCACTGTTTTCTGCACATTACTTGCATTTTGTCTCGCTATCTTGCGTCCCTCATCGCACTGTTTTCTGGACATTACTTGCATTTTACATGCATTTTATCGCGCTATCTTGCGCATCGCGCTATTTTGCGCTGTGACCATTACTCGCATTTTGCATGCATTTTGTAGCGCTATCTTGCGCACCTCATCGCACTATTTTTTGCACATTATTTGCATTTTGCATGCATTTTGTCGTGCTATCTTGCGCACCTCATCGCACAATTTTCGGCACATTACTTGCATTTTGCATGCAATTTATCGCGCTATCTTGCGCACCTCATCGCACTGTTTTCTGCACATTACATGCATTTTGCATCCATTTTATCGCGCTATCTTGCGCACCTCATCGCACTGTTTTCTGGACATTACTTGCATTTTGCATTCATTTTTTAGCGCTATCTTGCGCTTCGCGCTATTTTGCGCTGTGACCATTACTTGCATTTTGCATGGATTTTATCACGCTATCTTGCGCACCTCATCGCACTGTTTTCTGCACATTACTTGCATTTTCCATGCATTTTATCGCGCTATCTTGCGCACCTCATCGCACGGTTTTCAGCACATTACTTGTATTTTGCATGCATTTTATCGTGCTATCTTGCGCACCTCATCGCACTGTTTTCTGCACATTACTTGCATTTGGCATGCATTTTATCGCGCTATCTTGCGCATCGCGATATTTTGCGCTGTGACCATTACTTGCATTTTGCATGCATTTTGTCGCGCTATCTTGCGCATCTCATCGCACTGTTTTCTGCACATTACTTGCATTTTGCATGCATGTTGTCGCGCTAACTTGCGCACCTCATCGAACTTTTTTCTGCACATTACTTGCATTTTGCATTCATTTTATCGCGCTATCTTGCGTATCGCGATATTTTGCGCCGTAACCATTACTTGCATTTTGCATCCATTTTGTCGTGCTATCTTGCGCATCTCATCGCACTGTTTTCCGCACATTACTTGCATTTTGCATGCTTTTTGTCGCGCTATCTTGCGCACCTCATCGCACTTTTTTCAACACATTACTTGCATTTTGCATGCATTTTATCGCGCTTTCTTGCGCACCTCATCGCACTATTTTCTGCACTTTACTTGCATTTTGCATGCATGTTATCGCGCTATCTTGCGCACCTCATCGCACAGTTTTATGCACATTACTAGCATTTTGCATGCATTTTATCGCGCTATCTTGTGCACCTCATCGCACTGTTTTCTGCACATTACTTTAATTTTGCATGCATTTTATTGCGCTATCTTGCGCACCTCATCGCACTGTTTTCTGCACATTACTTGCATTTGGCATGCATTTTGCCGCGCTATCTTGCGCATCGCGATATTTTGCGCTGTGACCATTACTTGCATTTTGCATGCATTTTATTGCGCTATCTTGCGCATCTCAACGCACTGTTTTCTGCACATTACTTGCATTTTGCATGCATGTTGTCGTGCTAACTTGCGCACCACATCGCACTTTTTTCTGCACATTACTTGCACTTGGAATGCATTTTGTCGCGCTATCTTGCGCATCGCGCTATTTTGCGCTGTGACCATTACTAGCATTTTGCATGCGTTTTATCGCGCTATCTTGCGCACCTCATCGCACTGCTTTCGGCACATTACTTGCATTTTCCATGCATTTTATCGCGCTATCTTGCGCACCTCATCGCATTGTTTTCTGCACATTACTTGCATTTTGCATGCATTTTATCGCACAATCTTGCGCATCGCGATATTTTGCGCTGTGACCATTACTTGCACTTTGCATGCATTTTGTCGCGCTATCTTGCGCACCTCATCGCACTGTTTTCTGCACATTACCTGCATTTTCCATGCATTTTATCGCGCTATCTTGCGCACCTCATCGCACGGTTTTCAGCACATTATTTGTATTTTGCATGCATTTTATCGTGCTATCTTGCGCACCTCATCGCACTGTTTTCTGCACATTACTTGCATTTGGCATGCATTTTATCGCGCTATCTTGCGCATCGCGATATTTTGCGCTGTGACCCTTACTTGCATTTTGCATGCATTTTGTCGCGCTATCTTGCGCATCTCATCGCACTGTTTTCTGCACATTACTTGCATTTTGCATGCATGTTGTCGCGCTAACTTGCGCACCTCATCGCACTTTTTTCTGCACGTTACTTGCATTTTGCTTGCATTTTATCGCGCTATCTTGCGCATCGCGATATTTTGCGCTGTAACCATTACTTGCATTTTGCATGCATTTTGTCGTGCTACCATGCGTATCTCATCGCACTGTTTTCTGCACATTACTTGCATTTTGCATGCATTTTGTCGCGCTATCTTGCGCACCTCATCGCACTTTTTTCTGCACATTACTTGCATTTGGCATGCATTTTATCGCGCTATCTTGCGCATCGCGCTATCTTGCGCAGTGACCATTACTTGCATTTTGCATGTATTTTATCGCGCTATCTTGCGCACCTCATCGCCCTGTTTTCTGCACATTACTTGCATTTTCCATGCATTTTATCGTGCTATCTTGCGCACCTCATAGCACGGTTTTCAGCACATTACTTGTATTTTGCAGGCATTTTATCGTGCTATCTTGCGCACCTCATCGCACTATTTTCTGCACATTACTTGCATTTGGCATGCATTTTATTGCGCTATCTTGCGCATCACGATATTTTGCGCTGTGACCATTACTTGCATTTTGCATGCATTTTGTCGCGCTATCTTGCGCATCTCATCGCACTGTTTTCTGCACATTACTTGCATTTTGCATGCATGTTGTCGCGCTAACTTGCGCACCTCATCGCACTTTTTTCTGCACATTACTTGCATTTTGCATGCATTTTGTCGCGCTATCTTGCGCATCGCGATATTTTGCGCTGTAACCATTACTTGCATTTTGCATGCATTTTGTCGTGCTATCTTGCGCATCTCATCGCACTGTTTTCTGCACATTACTTGCATTTTGCATGCTTTTTGTCGCGCTATCTTGCGCACCTCATTGTACTTTTTTCTGCACATTACTTGCATTTTGCATGCATTTTATCGCGCTATTTTGCGCATTGCGCTATTTTGCGCTGCGACCATTACTTGCATTTTTCATGCATTTTATCGCGCTATCTTGCGCACCTCATCGCACCGTTTTCTGCACATTACTTGCATTTTGCAAGCATTTTGTCGCGCTATCTTGCGCACCTCATTGCACTATTTTCTGCACATTACTTGCATTTTCCATGCATTTTATCGCGCTATCTTGCGCACCTCATCGCACGATTTTCAGCACATTACTTGTATTTTGCATGCATTTTATCGTGCTATCTTGTGCACCTCATCGCACTGTTTTCTGCACATTACTTGCATTTGGCATGCATTTTATTGCGCTATCTTGCGCATCGCGATATTTTGCGCTGTGACCATTACTTGCATTTTGCATGCATTTTGTCGGGCTATCTTGCGCATCTCATCGCACTGTTTTCTGCACATTACTTGCATTTTGCATGCATGTTGTCGCGCTAACTTGCGCACCTCGTCGCACTTTTTTCTGCACATTACTTGCATTTTGCATGCATTTTGTCGCGCTATCTTGCGCATCGCGATATTTTGCGCTGTAACCATTACTTGCATTTTGCATGCATTTTGTCGTGCTATCTTGCGCATCTCATCGCACTGTTTTCTGCACATTACTTGCATTTTGCATACTTTTTGTCGCGCTATCTTGCGCACCTCATCGTACTTTTTTCTGCACATTACTTGCATTTTGCATGCATTTTATCGCGCTATTTTGCGCATTGCGCTATTTTGCGCTGTGACCATTACTTGCATTTTCCATGCATTTTATCGCGCTATCTTGCGCACCACATCGCACTGTTTTCTGCACATTACTTGCATTTTCCATGCATTTTATCACGCTATCTTGCGCACCTCATCGCACTGTTTTCTGCACATTACATGCATTTTGCATCCATTTTATCGCGCTATCTTGGGCACCTCATCGCACTGTTTTCTGGACATTACTTGCATTTTGCATTCATTTTTTTGCGCTATCTTGCGCTTCGCGCTATTTTGCGCTGTGACCATTACTTGCATTTTGCATGGATTTTATCACGCTATCTTGCGCACCTCATCGCACTGTTTTCTGCACATTACTTGCATTTTCCATGCATTTTATCGCGCTATCTTGCGCACCTCATCGCACGGTTTTCAGCACATTACTTGTATTTTGCATGCATTTTATCGTGCTATCTTGCGCACCTCATCGCACTGTTTTCTGCACATTACTTGCATTTGGCATGCATTTTATCGCGCTATCTTGCGCATCGCGATATTTTGCGCTGTGACCATTACTTGCATTTTGCATGCATTTTGTCGCGCCATCTTGCGCATCTCATCGCACTGTTTTCTGCACATTACTTGCATTTTGCATGCATGTTGTCGCGCTAACTTGCGCACCTCATCGAACTTTTTTCTGCACATTACTTGCATTTTGCATTCATTTTATCGCGCTATCTTGCGTATCGCGATATTTTGCGCTGTAACCATTACTTGCATTTTGCATGCATTTTGTCGTGCTATCTTGCGCATCTCATCGCACTGTTTTCCGCACATTACTTGCATTTTGCATGCTTTTTGTCGCGCTATCTTGCGCACCTCATCGCACTTTTTTCTACACATTACTTGCATTTTGCATGCATTTTATCGCGCTTTCTTGCGCACCTCATCGCACTATTTTCTGCACTTTACTTGCATTTTGCATGCATGTTATCGCGCTATCTTGCGCACCTCATCGCACAGTTTTATGCACATTACTAGCATTTTGCATGCATTTTATCGCGCTATCTTGTGCACCTCATCGCACTGTTTTCTGCACATTACTTTAATTTTGCATGCATTTTATTGCGCTATCTTGCGCACCTCATCGCACTGTTTTCTGCACATTACTTGCATTTGGCATGCATTTTGTCGCGCTATCTTGCGCATCGCGATATTTTGCGCTGTGACCATTACTTGCATTTTGCATGCATTTTATTGCGCTATCTTGCGCATCTCAACGCACTGTTTTCTGCACATTACTTGCATTTTGCATGCATGTTGTCGTGCTAACTTGCGCACCACATCGCACTTTTTTCTGCACATTACTTGCACTTTGAATGCATTTTGTCGCGCTATCTTGCGCATCGCGCTATTTTGCGCTGTGACCATTACTAGCATTTTGCATGCGTTTTATCGCGCTATCTTGCGCACCTCATCGCACTGCTTTCGGCACATTACTTGCATTTTCCATGCATTTTATCGCGCTATCTTGCGCACCTCATCGCACTGTTTTCTGCACATTACTTGCATTTTGCATGCATTTTATCGCACAATCTTGCGCATCGCGATATTTTGCGCTGTGACCATTACTTGCATTTTGCATGCATTTTGTCGCGCTATCTTGCGCACCTCATCGCACTGTTTTCTGCACATTACCTGCATTTTCCATGCATTTTATCGCGCTATCTTGCGCACCTCATCGCACGGTTTTCAGCACATTATTTGTATTTTGCATGCATTTTATCGTGCTATCTTGCGCACCTCATCGCACTGTTTTCTGCACATTACTTGCATTTGGCATGCATTTTATCGCGCTATCTTGCGCATCGCGATATTTTGCGCTGTGACCCTTACTTGCATTTTGCATGCATTTTGTCGCGCTATCTTGCGCATCTCATCGCACTGTTTTCTGCACATTACTTACATTTTGCATGCATGTTGTCGCGCTAACTTGCGCACCTCATCGCACTTTTTTCTGCACGTTACTTGCATTTTGCTTGCATTTTATCGCGCTATCTTGCGCATCGCGATATTTTGCGCTGTAACCATTACTTGCATTTTGCATGCATTTTGTCGTGCTACCATGCGCATCTCATCGCACTGTTTTCTGCACATTACTTGCATTTTGCATGCTTTTTGTAGCACTATCTTGCGCACCTCATCGCACTTTTTTCTGCACATTACTCTCATTTGGCATGCATTTTATCGCGCTATCTTGCGCATCGCGCTATCTTGCGCAGTGACCATTACTTGCATTTTGCATGTATTTTATCGCGCTATCTTGCGCACCTCATCGCCCTGTTTTCTGCACATTACTTGCATTTTCCATGCATTTTATCGTGCTATCTTGCGCACCTCATAGCACGGTTTTCAGCACATTATTTGTATTTTGCAGGCATTTTATCGTGCTATCTTGCGCACCTCATCGCACTATTTTCTGCACATTACTTGCATTTGGCATGCATTTTATCGCGCTATCTTGCGCATCGCGATAGTTTGCGCTGTGACCATTACTTGCATTTTGAATGCATTTTGTCGCGCTATCTTGCGCATCTCATCGCACTGTTTTCTGCACATTACTTGCATTTTGCATGCATGTTGTCGCGCTAACATGCGCACCTCATCGCACTGTTTTCTGCACATTACTTGCATTTTGCATGCATTTTATCGCGCTATCTTGCGCATCGCGATATTTTGCGCTGTAACCATTACTTGCATTTTGCATGCAATTTATCGCGCTATCTTGCGAACCTCATCGCACTGTTTTCTGCACATTACTTGCATTTTGCATGCATTTTATCGCGCTATCTTGCGTACCTCATCGCACGGTTTTCTCACATTACTTGCATTTTGCATGCATTTTGTCGCGCTATCTTGCGTATCGCGCTATTTTGCGCTGTGACCATCACTAGCATTTTGCATGCATTTTATCGCGGTATCTTGCGCACCTCATCGCACTGTTTTCGGCACATTACTTGCATTTTCCATGCGTTTTATCGCGCTATCTTGCTCACCTCATCGCAATGTTTTCTGCACATTTCTTGCATTTTGCATGCATTTTATCGCGCAATCTTGCGCATCGCGATATTTTCCGCTGTGACCATTATTTGCATCTAGCATGCATTTTGTCGCGCTACCTTGCGCACCTCATTGCACTGTTTTCTGCACATTACTTGCATTTTGCATGCATTTTGTCGCGCTATCTTGCGCACCTCATATTTTGTGCCGTGACCATTACTTGCATTTTGCATGCATTTTGTCGTGCAATCTTGCGCACCTCATCGCACTGTTTTCTGCACATTACTTGCATTTTGCATGCATTTTATCGCGCTATCTTGCGCATCGCGCTATTTTGCGGTGTGACCATTACTTGCATTTTGCACGCATTTTATCGCGCTACCTTGCGCAACTCATCGCACTGTTTTCTGCACATTACTTGCATTTTGCATGCATTTTATCACGCTATCTTGTGCACCTCATCGCACTGTTTTCTGGACATTACTTGCATTTTGCATGCATTTTATCGCGCTATCTTGCGCATCGCGCTATTTTGCGCTGTGACCATTACTCGCATTTTGCATGCATTTTGTAGTGCTATCTTGCGCACCTCATCGCACTGTTTTCTGCACATTATTTGCATTTTGCATGCATTTTGTCGTGCTATCTTGCGCACCTCATCGCACAATTTTCGGCACATTACTTGCATTTTGCATGCATTTTATCGCGCTATCTTCCGCCCCTCATCGCACAGTTTTCTGCACATTACTTGCATTTTGCATGCATTTTATCGCGCTATCTTTCGCATCGCGCTATTTTGCGCTGTGACCATCACTTGCATTTTGCATGCAATTTATCGCGCTATCTAGCGCACCTCATCGCACTGTTTTCTGCACATTACTTGCATTTTGCATGCATTTTATCGCGCTATCTTGCGTACCTCATCGTACGGTTTTCTACACATTACTTGCATTTTGCATGCATTTTGTCGCGCTATCTTGCGCATCGCGCTATTTTGCGCTGTGACCATTACTAGCATTTTGCATGCATTTTATCGCGCTATCTTGCGCACCTCATCGCACTGTTTTCGGCACATTACTTGTATTTTCCATGCGTTTTATCGCGTTATCTTGCGCACCTCATCGCACTGTTTTCTGCACATTACTTGCATTTTGCATGCATTTTATCGCGCAATCTTGCGCATCGCGATATTTTGCGCTGTGAGTTTTACTTGCATTTTGCATGCATTTTGTCGCGCTATCTTGCGCGACTCATTGCACTGTTTTCTGCACATTACTTGCATTTTACATGCATTTTATCGCGCTATCTTGCGCACCTCATATTTTGTGCCGTGACCATTACTTGCATTTTGCATGCATTTTGTCGTGCTATCTTGCGCACCTCATCGCACTGTTTTCTGCACATTACTTGCATTTTGCATGCATTTTATTGCGGTATCTTGCGCATCGCGCTATTTTGCGGTGTGACCATTACTTGCATTTTGCATGCATTTTATCGTGCTACCTTGCGCACCTCATCGCACTGTTTTCTGCACATTACTTGCATTTTGCATTCATTTTATCGCGCTATCTTGCGCACCTCATCACACTGTTTTCTGCACATTACTTGCATTTTGCATGCATTTTATCGCGCTATCTTGCCCACCTCATCGCACTGTTTTCTGCACATTACTTGCATTTTGCATTCATTTTATTGCGCTATCTTGCGCATCGCGCTATCTTGCGCAGTGACCATTACTTGCATTTTGCATGTATTTTATCGCGCTATCTTGCGCACCTCATCGCACTGTTTTCTACACATTACCTGCATTTTCCATGCATTTTATCGTGCTATCTTGCGCACCTCATCGCACGGTTTTCAGCACATTATTTGTATTTTGCATACATTTTATCGTGCTATCTTGCGCACCTCATTGCACTGTTTTCTGCATATTACTTGCATTTTGCATCTATTTTATCACGCTATCTTGCGCATCGCGCTATTTTGCGTTGTGACCATTACTTGCATTTTGCATTCATTTTATCACGCTATCTTGCGCATCGCGCTATTTTGCGGTGTGACCATTACTTGCATTTTGCATGCATTTTATCGCGCTACCTTGCGCACCTCATCGCACTGTTTTCTGCACATTACTTGCATTTTGCATGCATTTTATCGCGCTATCTTGCGCACCTCATCGCACTGTTTTCTGCACTTTACTTGCATTTTGCATTCATTTTAGTGCGCTATCTTGCGCATCGCGCTATTTTGCGCTGTGACCATTACTTGAATTTTGCATGTATTTTATCGCGCTATCTTGCGCACCTCATCGCATTGTTTTCTGCACATTACTTGCATTTTCCATGCATTTTATCGCGCTATCTTGCGCACCTCATCGCACGGTTTTCTGCACATTACTTGTATTTTGCATGCATTTTATCGCGCTATCTTGCGCACCTCATCGCACTTTTTTCTGCACATTACTTGCATTTTGCATGCATTTTATCGCGCTATCTTGCGAATCGCGATATTTTGCGCTGTAACCATTACTTGCATTTTGCATTCATTTTATCACGCTATCTTGCGCATCGCGCTATTTTGCGCTGTGACCATTACTTGCATTTTGCATTCATTTTATCACGCTATCTTGCGCATCGCGCTATTTTGCGGTGTGACCATTACTTGCATTTTGCATGCATTTTATCGCGCTACCTTGCGCACCTCATCGCACTGTTTTCTGCACATTACTTGCATTTTGCATGCATTTTATCGCGCTATCTTGCGAATCGCGATATTTTGTGCTGTAACCATTACTTGCATTTTGCATTCATTTTATCACGCTATCTTGCGCATCGCGCTATTTTGCGCTGTGACCATTACTTGCATTTTGCATTCATTTTATCACGCTATCTTGCGCATCGCGCTATTTTGCGGTGTGACCATTACTTGCATTTTGCATGCATTTTATCGCGCTACCTTGCGCACCTCATCGCACTGTTTTCTGCACATTACTTGCATTTTGCATTCATTTTATCACGCTATCTTGCGCATCGCGCTATTTTGCGCTGTGACCATTACTTGCATTTTGCATTCATTTTATCACGCTATCTTGCGCATCGCGCTATTTTGCGGTGTGACCATTACTTGCATTTTGCATGCATTTTATCGCGCTACCTTGCGCACCTCATCGCACTGTTTTCTGCACATTACTTGCATTTTGCATGCATTTTATCGCGCTATCTTGCGCACCTCATCGCACTGTTTTCTGCACTTTACTTGCATTTTGCATTCATTTTAGTGCGCTATCTTGCGCATCGCGCTATTTTGCGCTGTGACCATTACTTGAATTTTGCATGTATTTTATCGCGCTATCTTGCGCACCTCATCGCATTGTTTTCTGCACATTACTTGCATTTTCCATGCATTTTATCGCGCTATCTTGCGCACCTCATCGCACGGTTTTCTGCACATTACTTGTATTTTGCATGCATTTTATCGCGCTATCTTGCGCACCTCATCGCACTTTTTTCTGTACATTACTTGCATTTTGCATGCATTTTATCGCGCTATCTTGCGAATCGCGATATTTTGCGCTGTAACCATTACTTGCATTTTGCATGCATTTTGTCGTGCTATCTTGCGCATCTCATCGCACTGTTTTCTGCACATTACTTGCATTTTGCATGCTTTTTGTCGCGCTATCTTGCGCACCTCATTGTACTTTTTTCTGCACATTACTTGCATTTTGCATGCATTTTATCGCGCTATTTTGCGCATTGCGCTATTTTGCGCTGCGACCATTACTTGCATTTTCCATGCATTTTATCGCGCTATCTTGCGCACCTCATTGCACCGTTTTCTGCACATTACTTGCATTTTGCAAGCATTTTGTCGCGCTATCTTGCGCACCTCATTGCACTATTTTCTGCACATTACTTGCATTTGGCATGCATTTTATCGCGCTATCTTGCGCACCTCATCGCACGATTTTCAGCACATTACTTGTATTTTGCATGCATTTTATCGTGCTATCTTGCGCACCTCATCGCACTGTTTTCTGCACATTACTTGCATTTGGCATGCATTTTATCGCGCTATCTTCCGCCCCTCATCGCACAGTTTTCTGCACATTACTTGCATTTTGCATGCATTTTATCGCGCTATCTTTCGCATCGCGCTATTTTGCGCTGTGACCATCACTTGCATTTTGCATGCAATTTATCGCGCTATCTAGCGCACCTCATCGCACTGTTTTCTGCACATTACTTGCATTTTGCATGCATTTTATCGCGCTATCTTGCGTACCTCATCGTACGGTTTTCTACACATTACTTGCATTTTGCATGCATTTTGTCGCGCTATCTTGCGCATCGCGCTATTTTGCGCTGTGACCATTACTAGCATTTTGCATGCATTTTATCGCGCTATCTTGCGCACCTCATCGCACTGTTTTCGGCACATTACTTGTATTTTCCATGCGTTTTATCGCGTTATCTTGCGCACCTCATCGCACTGTTTTCTGCACATTACTTGCATTTTGCATGCATTTTATCGCGCAATCTTGCGCATCGCGATATTTTGCGCTGTGAGTTTTACTTGCATTTTGCATGCATTTTGTCGCGCTATCTTGCGCGACTCATTGCACTGTTTTCTGCACATTACTTGCATTTTACATGCATTTTATCGCGCTATCTTGCGCACCTCATATTTTGTGCCGTGACCATTACTTGCATTTTGCATGCATTTTGTCGTGCTATCTTGCGCACCTCATCGCACTGTTTTCTGCACATTACTTGCATTTTGCATGCATTTTATTGCGGTATCTTGCGCATCGCGCTATTTTGCGGTGTGACCATTACTTGCATTTTGCATGCATTTTATCGTGCTACCTTGCGCACCTCATCGCACTGTTTTCTGCACATTACTTGCATTTTGCATTCATTTTATCGCGCTATCTTGCGCACCTCATCACACTGTTTTCTGCACATTACTTGCATTTTGCATGCATTTTATCGCGCTATCTTGCCCACCTCATCGCACTGTTTTCTGCACATTACTTGCATTTTGCATTCATTTTATTGCGCTATCTTGCGCATCGCGCTATCTTGCGCAGTGACCATTACTTGCATTTTGCATGTATTTTATCGCGCTATCTTGCGCACCTCATCGCACTGTTTTCTACACATTACCTGCATTTTCCATGCATTTTATCGTGCTATCTTGCGCACCTCATCGCACGGTTTTCAGCACATTATTTGTATTTTGCATACATTTTATCGTGCTATCTTGCGCACCTCATTGCACTGTTTTCTGCATATTACTTGCATTTTGCATCTATTTTATCACGCTATCTTGCGCATCGCGCTATTTTGCGTTGTGACCATTACTTGCATTTTGCATTCATTTTATCACGCTATCTTGCGCATCGCGCTATTTTGCGGTGTGACCATTACTTGCATTTTGCATGCATTTTATCGCGCTACCTTGCGCACCTCATCGCACTGTTTTCTGCACATTACTTGCATTTTGCATGCATTTTATCGCGCTATCTTGCGCACCTCATCGCACTGTTTTCTGCACTTTACTTGCATTTTGCATTCATTTTAGTGCGCTATCTTGCGCATCGCGCTATTTTGCGCTGTGACCATTACTTGAATTTTGCATGTATTTTATCGCGCTATCTTGCGCACCTCATCGCATTGTTTTCTGCACATTACTTGCATTTTCCATGCATTTTATCGCGCTATCTTGCGCACCTCATCGCACGGTTTTCTGCACATTACTTGTATTTTGCATGCATTTTATCGCGCTATCTTGCGCACCTCATCGCACTTTTTTCTGCACATTACTTGCATTTTGCATGCATTTTATCGCGCTATCTTGCGAATCGCGATATTTTGCGCTGTAACCATTACTTGCATTTTGCATTCATTTTATCACGCTATCTTGCGCATCGCGCTATTTTGCGCTGTGACCATTACTTGCATTTTGCATTCATTTTATCACGCTATCTTGCGCATCGCGCTATTTTGCGGTGTGACCATTACTTGCATTTTGCATGCATTTTATCGCGCTACCTTGCGCACCTCATCGCACTGTTTTCTGCACATTACTTGCATTTTGCATGCATTTTATCGCGCTATCTTGCGAATCGCGATATTTTGTGCTGTAACCATTACTTGCATTTTGCATTCATTTTATCACGCTATCTTGCGCATCGCGCTATTTTGCGCTGTGACCATTACTTGCATTTTGCATTCATTTTATCACGCTATCTTGCGCATCGCGCTATTTTGCGGTGTGACCATTACTTGCATTTTGCATGCATTTTATCGCGCTACCTTGCGCACCTCATCGCACTGTTTTCTGCACATTACTTGCATTTTGCATTCATTTTATCACGCTATCTTGCGCATCGCGCTATTTTGCGCTGTGACCATTACTTGCATTTTGCATTCATTTTATCACGCTATCTTGCGCATCGCGCTATTTTGCGGTGTGACCATTACTTGCATTTTGCATGCATTTTATCGCGCTACCTTGCGCACCTCATCGCACTGTTTTCTGCACATTACTTGCATTTTGCATGCATTTTATCGCGCTATCTTGCGCACCTCATCGCACTGTTTTCTGCACTTTACTTGCATTTTGCATTCATTTTAGTGCGCTATCTTGCGCATCGCGCTATTTTGCGCTGTGACCATTACTTGAATTTTGCATGTATTTTATCGCGCTATCTTGCGCACCTCATCGCATTGTTTTCTGCACATTACTTGCATTTTCCATGCATTTTATCGCGCTATCTTGCGCACCTCATCGCACGGTTTTCTGCACATTACTTGTATTTTGCATGCATTTTATCGCGCTATCTTGCGCACCTCATCGCACTTTTTTCTGTACATTACTTGCATTTTGCATGCATTTTATCGCGCTATCTTGCGAATCGCGATATTTTGCGCTGTAACCATTACTTGCATTTTGCATGCATTTTGTCGTGCTATCTTGCGCATCTCATCGCACTGTTTTCTGCACATTACTTGCATTTTGCATGCTTTTTGTCGCGCTATCTTGCGCACCTCATTGTACTTTTTTCTGCACATTACTTGCATTTTGCATGCATTTTATCGCGCTATTTTGCGCATTGCGCTATTTTGCGCTGCGACCATTACTTGCATTTTCCATGCATTTTATCGCGCTATCTTGCGCACCTCATTGCACCGTTTTCTGCACATTACTTGCATTTTGCAAGCATTTTGTCGCGCTATCTTGCGCACCTCATTGCACTATTTTCTGCACATTACTTGCATTTGGCATGCATTTTATCGCGCTATCTTGCGCACCTCATCGCACGATTTTCAGCACATTACTTGTATTTTGCATGCATTTTATCGTGCTATCTTGCGCACCTCATCGCACTGTTTTCTGCACATTACTTGCATTTGGCATGCATTTTATTGCGCTATCTTGCGCATCGCGATATTTTGCGCTGTGACCATTACTTGCATTTTGCATGCATTTTGTCGCGCTATCTTGCGCATCGCGATATTTTGCGCTGTGAGTTTTACTTGCATTTTGCATGCATTTTGTCGCGCTATCTTGCGCAACTCATTGCACTGTTTTCTGCACATTACTTGCATTTTGCATGCATTTTATCGCGCTATCTTGCGCACCTCATATTTTGTGCCGTGACCATTACTTGCATTTTGCATGCATTTTGTCGTGCTATCTTGCGCACCTCATCGCACTGTTTTCTGCACATTACTTGCATTTTGCATGCATTTTATCGCGGTATCTTGCGCATCGCGCTATTTTGCGGTGTGACCATTACTTGCATTTTGCATGCATTTTATCGTGCTACCTTGCGCACCTCATCGCACTGTTTTCTGCACATTACTTGCATTTTGCCTGCATTTTATCGCGTTATCTTGCGCACCTCATCACACTGTTTTCTGCACATTACTTGCATTTTGCATGCATTTTATCGCGCTATCTTGCCCACCTCATCGCACTGTTTTCTGCACATTACTTGCATTTTGCATTCATTTTATTGCGCTATCTTGCGCATCGCGCTATCTTGCGCAGTGACCATTACTTGCATTTTGCATGTATTTTATCGCGCTATCTTGCGCACCTCATCGCACTGTTTTCTACACATTACCTGCATTTTCCATGCATTTTATCGTGCTATCTTGCGCACCTCATCGCACGGTTTTCAGCACATTATTTGTATTTTGCATACATTTTATCGTGCTATCTTGCGCACCTCATTGCACTGTTTTCTGCATATTACTTGCATTTTGCATCTATTTTATCGCGCTATCTTGCGCATCGCGCTATTTTGCGCTGTGACCATTACTTGCATTTTGCATTCATTTTATCACGCTATCTTGCGCATCGCGCTATTTTGCGGTGTGACCATTACTTGCATTTTGCATGCATTTTATCGCGCTACCTTGCGCACCTCATCGCACTGTTTTCTGCACATTACTTGCATTTTGCATGCATTTTATCGCGCTATCTTGCGCACCTCATCGCACTGTTTTCTGCACTTTACTTGCATTTTGCATTCATTTTAGTGCGCTATCTTGCGCATCGCGCTATTTTGCGCTGTGACCATTACTTGAATTTTGCATGTATTTTATCGCGCTATCTTGCGCACCTCATCGCATTGTTTTCTGCACATTACTTGCATTTTCCATGCATTTTATCGCGCTATCTTGCGCACCTCATCGCACGGTTTTCTGCACATTACTTGTATTTTGCATGCATTTTATCGCGCTATCTTGCGCACCTCATCGCACTTTTTTCTGCACATTACTTGCATTTTGCATGCATTTTATCGCGCTATCTTGCGAATCGCGATATTTTGCGCTGTAACCATTACTTGCATTTTGCATTCATTTTATCACGCTATCTTGCGCATCGCGCTATTTTGCGCTGTGACCATTACTTGCATTTTGCATTCATTTTATCACGCTATCTTGCGCATCGCGCTATTTTGCGGTGTGACCATTACTTGCATTTTGCATGCATTTTATCGCGCTACCTTGCGCACCTCATCGCACTGTTTTCTGCACATTACTTGCATTTTGCATGCATTTTATCGCGCTATCTTGCGAATCGCGATATTTTGCGCTGTAACCATTACTTGCATTTTGCATTCATTTTATCACGCTATCTTGCGCATCGCGCTATTTTGCGCTGTGACCATTACTTGCATTTTGCATTCATTTTATCACGCTATCTTGCGCATCGCGCTATTTTGCGGTGTGACCATTACTTGCATTTTGCATGCATTTTATCGCGCTACCTTGCGCACCTCATCGCACTGTTTTCTGCACATTACTTGCATTTTGCATTCATTTTATCACGCTATCTTGCGCATCGCGCTATTTTGCGCTGTGACCATTACTTGCATTTTGCATTCATTTTATCACGCTATCTTGCGCATCGCGCTATTTTGCGGTGTGACCATTACTTGCATTTTGCATGCATTTTATCGCGCTACCTTGCGCACCTCATCGCACTGTTTTCTGCACATTACTTGCATTTTGCATGCATTTTATCGCGCTATCTTGCGCACCTCATCGCACTGTTTTCTGCACTTTACTTGCATTTTGCATTCATTTTAGTGCGCTATCTTGCGCATCGCGCTATTTTGCGCTGTGACCATTACTTGAATTTTGCATGTATTTTATCGCGCTATCTTGCGCACCTCATCGCATTGTTTTCTGCAGATTACTTGCATTTTCCATGCATTTTATCGCGCTATCTTGCGCACCTCATCGCACGGTTTTCTGCACATTACTTGTATTTTGCATGCATTTTATCGCGCTATCTTGCGCACCTCATCGCACTTTTTTCTGTACATTACTTGCATTTTGCATGCATTTTATCGCGCTATCTTGCGAATCGCGATATTTTGCGCTGTAACCATTACTTGCATTTTGCATGCATTTTGTCGTGCTATCTTGCGCATCTCATCGCACTGTTTTCTGCACATTACTTGCATTTTGCATGCTTTTTGTCGCGCTATCTTGCGCACCTCATTGTACTTTTTTCTGCATATTACTTGCATTTTGCATGCATTTTATCGCGCTATTTTGCGGATTGCGCTATTTTGCGCTGCGACCATTACTTGCATTTTCCATGCATTTTATCGCGCTATCTTGCGCACCTCATCGCACCGTTTTCTGCACATTACTTGCATTTTGCAAGCATTTTGTCGCGCTATCTTGCGCACCTCATTGCACTATTTTCTACACATTACTTGCATTTGGCATGCATTTTAACGCGCTATCTTGCGCACCTCATCGTACGATTTTCAGCACATTACTTGTATTTTGCATGCATTTTATCGTGCTATCTTGCGCACCTCATCGCACTGTTTTCTGCACATTACTTGCATTTGGCATGCATTTTATTGCGCTATCTTGCGCATCGCGATATTTTGCGCTGTGACCATTACTTGCATTTTGCATGCATTTTGTCGTGCTATCTTGCGCATCGCGATATTTTGCGCTGTGAGTTTTACTTGCATTTTGCATGCATTTTGTCGCGCTATCTTGCGCAACTCATTGCACTGTTTTCTGCACATTACTTGCATTTTGCATGCATTTTATCGCGCTATCTTGCGCACCTCATATTTTGTGCCGTGACCATTACTTGCATTTTGCATGCATTTTGTCGTGCTATCTTGCGCACCTCATCGCACTGTTTTCTGCACATTACTTGCATTTTGCATGCATTTTATCGCGGTATCTTGCGCATCGCGCTATTTTGCGGTGTGACCATTACTTGCATTTTGCATGCATTTTATCGTGCTACCTTGCGCACCTCATCGCACTGTTTTCTGCACATTACTTGCATTTTGCATGCATTTTATCGCGTTATCTTGCGCACCTCATCACACTGTTTTCTGCACATTACTTGCATTTTGCATGCATTTTATCGCGCTATCTTGCCCACCTCATCGCACTGTTTTCTGCACATTACTTGCATTTTGCATTCATTTTATTGCGCTATCTTGCGCATCGCGCTATCTTGCGCAGTGACCATTACTTGCATTTTGCATGTATTTTATCGCGCTATCTTGCGCACCTCATCGCACTGTTTTCTACACATTACCTGCATTTTGCATGCATTTTATCGTGCTATCTTGCGCACCTCATCGCACGGTTTTCAGCACATTATTTGTATTTTGCATACATTTTATCGTGCTATCTTGCGCACCTCATTGCACTGTTTTCTGCATATTACTTGCATTTTGCATCTATTTTATCGCGCTATCTTGCGCATCGCGCTATTTTGCGCTGTGACCATTACTTGCATTTTGCATTCATTTTATCACGCTATCTTGCGCATCGCGCTATTTTGCGGTGTGACCATTACTTGCATTTTGCATGCATTTTATCGCGCTACCTTGCGCACCTCATCGCACTGTTTTCTGCACATTACTTGCATTTTGCATGCATTTTATCGCGCTATCTTGCGCACCTCATCGCACTGTTTTCTGCACTTTACTTGCATTTTGCATTCATTTTAGTGCGCTATCTTGCGCATCGCGCTATTTTGCGCTGTGACCATTACTTGAATTTTGCATGTATTTTATCGCGCTATCTTGCGCACCTCATCGCATTGTTTTCTGCACATTACTTGCATTTTCCATGCATTTTATCGCGCTATCTTGCGCACCTCATCGCACGGTTTTCTGCACATTACTTGTATTTTGCATGCATTTTATCGCGCTATCTTGCGCACCTCATCGCACTTTTTTCTGCACATTACTTGCATTTTGCATGCATTTTATCGCGCTATCTTGCGAATCGCGATATTTTGCGCTGTAACCATTACTTGCATTTTGCATGCATTTTGTCGTGCTATCTTGCGCATCTCATCGCACTGTTTTCTGCACATTACTTGCATTTTGCATGCTTTTTGTCGCGCTATCTTGCGCACCTCATTGTACTTTTTTCTGCACATTACTTGCATTTTGCATGCATTTTATCGCGCTATTTTGCGCATTGCGCTATTTTGCGCTGCGACCATTACTTGCATTTTCCATGCATTTTATCGCGCTATCTTGCGCACCTCATCGCACCGTTTTCTGCACATTACTTGCATTTTGCAAGCATTTTGTCGCGCTATCTTGCGCACCTCATTGCACTATTTTCTGCACATTACTTGCATTTGGCATGCATTTTATCGCGCTATCTTGCGCACCTCATCGCACGATTTTCAGCACATTACTTGTATTTTGCATGCATTTTATCGTGCTATCTTGCGCACCTCATCGCACTGTTTTCTGCACATTACTTGCATTTGGCATGCATTTTATTGCGCTATCTTGCGCATCGCGATATTTTGCGCTGTGACCATTACTTGCATTTTGCATGCATTTTGTCGCGCTATCTTGCGCACCACATCGCACGGTTTTCTGCACATTACTTGCATTTTCCATGCATTTTATCACGCTATCTTGCGCACCTCATCGCACCGTTTTCTGCACATTACTTGCATTTTGCAAACATTTTGTCGCGCTATCTTTCGCACCTCATCGCACTGTTTTCTGCACATTACTTGCATTTTGTCTCGCTATCTTGCGTCCCTCATCGCACTGTTTTCTGGACATTACTTGCATTTTGCATGCATTTTATCGCGCTATCTTGCGCATCGCGCTATTTTGCGCTGTGACCATTACTCGCATTTTGCATGCATTTTGTGGCGCTATCTTGCGCACCTCATCGCACTGTTTTTTGCACATTATTTGCATTTTGCATGCATTTTGTCGTGCTATCTTGCGCACCTCATCGCACAATTTTCGGCACATTACTTGCATTTTGCATGCAATTTATCGCACTATCTTGCGCACCGCATCGCACTGTTTTCTGCACATTACATGCATTTTGCATGCATTTTATCGCGCTATCTTGCGCACCTCATCGCACTGTTTTCTGCACATTACTTGCATTTTGCATTCATTTTTTTGCGCTATCTTGCGCTTCGCGCTATTTTGCGCTGTGACCATTACTTGCATTTTGCATGGATTTTATCGCGCTATCTTGCGCACCTCATCGCACTGTTTTCTACACATTACTTGCATTTTCCATGCATTTTATCGCGCTATCTTGCGCACCTCATCGCACGGTTTTCAGCACATTACTTGTATTTTGCAAGCATTTTATCGTGCTATCTTGCGCACCTCATCGCATTGTTTTCTGCACATTACTTGCATTTGACATGCATTTTATCGCGCTATCTTGCGCATCGCGATATTTTGCGCTGTGACCATTACTTGCATTTGGCATGCATTTTGTCGCGCTATCTTGCGCATCTCATCGCACTGTTTTCTGCACATTACTTGCATTTTGCATGCATGTTGTCGCGCTAACTTCCGCACCTCATCGCACTTTTTTCTGCACATTACTTGCATTTTGCATTCATTTTATCGCGCTATCTTGCGTATCGCGATATTTTGCGCTGTAACCATTACTTGCATTTTGCATGCATTTTGTCGTGCTATCTTGCGCATCTCATCGCACTGTTTTCCGCACATTACTTGCATTTTGCATGCTTTTTGTCGCGCTATCTTGCGCACCTCATCGCACTTTTTTCTACACATTACTTGCATTTTGCATGCATTTTATCGCGCTTTCTTGCGCACCACATCGCACTATTTTCTGCACTTTACTTGCATTTTGCATGCATGTTATCACGCTACCTTGCACACCTCATCGCACAGTTTTATGCACATTACTTGCATTTTGCATGCATTTTATCGCGCTATCTTGCACACCTCATCGCACTGTTTTTTGCACATTACTTTAATTTTGCATGCATTTTATTGCGCTATCTTGCGCTTCTCATCGCACTGTTTTCTGCACATTACTTGCATTTGGCATGCATTTTGTCGCGCTATCTTGCGCATCGCGATATTTTGCGCTGTGACCATTACTTGCATTTTGCATGCATTTTGTCGTGCTATCTTGCGCACCTCATTGCACTGTTTTCTGCACATTACTTGCATTTTGCATGTATTTTATCGCGCTATCTTGCGCATCGCGCAATTTTGCGCTGTGACCATTACTTGCATTTTGCATGCATTTTATCACGCTATCTTGTGCATCGCGCTATTTTGCGGTGTGACCATTACTTGCATTTTGCATGCATTTTATCGCGCTACCTTGCGCACCTCATCGCACTGTTTTCTGCACATTATTTGCATTTTGCATGCATGTTATCACGCTATCTTGCGCACCTCATCGCACTGTTTTCTGCACATTACTTGCATTTTGCATTCATTTTAGTGCGCTATCTTGCGCATCGCGCTATTTTGCGCTGTGACCATTACTTGAATTTTGCATGTATTTTATCGCGCTATCTTGCGAACCTCATCGCACTGTTTTCTGCACATTACTTGCATTTTCCATGCATTTTATCGCGCTATCTTGCGCACCTCATCGCACGATTTTCAGCACATTACTTGTATGTTGCATGCATTTTATCGTGCTATCTTGCGCACCTCATCGCACTGTTTTCTGCACATTACTGGCATGCATTTTATTGCGCTATCTTGCGCATCGTGATATTTTGCGCTGTGACCATTACTTGCATTTTGCATGCATTTTGTCGCGCTATCTTGCGCATCTCATCGCACTGTTTTCTGCACATTACTTGCATTTTGCATGCATGTTGTCGCGCTAACTTGCGCACCTCATCGCACTTTTTTCTGCACATTACTTGCATTTTGCATGCATTTTGTCGCGCTATCTTGCGCATCGCGATATTTTGCGCTGTAACCATTACTTGCATTTTGCATGCATTTTGTCGTGCTATCTTGCGCATCTCATCGCACTATTTTCTGCACATTACTTGCATTTTGCATGCTTTTTGTCGCGCTATCTTGCGCACCTCATTGTACTTTTTTCTGCACATTACTTGCATTTTGCATGCATTTTATCGCGCTATTTTGCGCATTGCGCTATTTTGCGCTGCGACCATTACTTGCATTTTCCATGCATTTTATCGCGCTATCTTGCGCACCTCATCGCACCGTTTTCTGCACATTACTTGCATTTTGCAAGCATTTTGTCGCGCTATCTTGCGCACCTCATTGCACTATTTTCTGCACATTACTTGCATTTTCCATGCATTTTATCGCGCTATCTTGCGCACCTCATCGCACGATTTTCAGCACATTACTTGTATTTTGCATGCATTTTATCGTGCTATCTTGCGCACCTCATCGCACTGTTTTCTGCACATTACTTGCATTTGGCATGCATTTTATTGCGCTATCTTGCGCATCGCGATATTTTGCGCTGTGACCATTACTTGCATTTTTCATGCATTTTGTCGGGCTATCTTGCGCATCTCATCGCACTGTTTTCTGCACATTACTTGCATTTTGCATGCATGTTGTCGCGCTAACTTGCGCACCTCGTCGCACTTTTTTCTGCACATTACTTGCATTTTGCATGCATTTTGTCGCGCTATCTTGCGCATCGCGATATTTTGCGCTATAACCATTACTTGCATTTTGCATGCATTTTGTCGTGCTATTTTGCGCATCTCATCGCACTGTTTTCTGCACATTACTTGCATTTTGCATACTTTTTGTCGTGCTATCTTGCGCACCTCATCGTACTTTTTTCTGCACATTACTTGCATTTTGCATGCATTTTATCGCGCTATTTTGCGCATTGCGCTATTTTGCGCTGTGACCATTACTTGCATTTTCCATGCATTTTATCGCGCTATCTTGCGCACCACATCGCACTGTTTTCTGCACATTACTTGCATTTTCCATGCATTTTATCACGCTATCTTGCGCACCTCATCGCACCGTTTTCTGCACATTACTTGCATTTTGCAAGCATTTTGTCGCGCTATCTTTCGCACCTCATCGCACTGTTTTCTGCACATTACTTGCATTTTGTCTCGCTATCTTGCGTCCCTCATCGCACTGTTTTCTGGACATTACTTGCATTTTGCATGCATTTTATCGCGCTATCTTGCGCATCGCGCTATTTTGCGCTGTGACCATTACTCGCATTTTGCATGCATTTTGTAGCGCTATCTTGCGCACCTCATCGCACTATTTTTTGCACATTATTTGCATTTTGCATGCATTTTGTCGTGCTATCTTGCGCACCTCATCGCACAATTTTCGGCACATTACTTGCATTTTGCATGCAATTTATCGCGCTATCTTGCGCACCTCATCGCACTATTTTCTGCACATTACATGCATTTTGCATCCATTTTATCGCGCTATCTTGCGCACCTCATCGCACTATTTTCTGGACATTACTTGCATTTTGCAGTCATTTTTTTGCGCTATCTTGCGCTTCGCGCTATTTTGCGCTGTGACCATTACTTGCATTTTGCATGGATTTTATCACGCTATCTTGCGCACCTCATCGCACTGTTTTCTGCACATTACTTGCATTTTCCATGCATTTTATCGCGTTATCTTGCGCACCTCATCGCACGGTTTTCAGCACATTACTTGTATTTTGCATGCATTTTATCGTGCTATCTTGCGCACCTCATCGCACTGTTTTCTGCACATTACTTGCACTTGGCATGCATTTTATCGCGCTATCTTGCGCATCGCGATATTTTGCGCTGTGACCATTACTTGCATTTTGCATGCATTTTGTCGGGCTATCTTGCGCATCTCATCGCACTGTTTTCTGCACATTACTTGCATTTTGCATGCATGTTGTCGCGCTAACTTGCGCACCTCATCGCACTTTTTTCTGCACATTACTTGGATTTTGCATTCATTTTATCGCGCTATCTTGCGTATCGCGATATTTTGCGCTGTAACCATTACTTGCATTTTGCATGCATTTTGTCGTGCTATCTTGCGCATCTCATCGCACTGTTTTCCGCACATTACTTGCATTTTGCATGCTTTTTGTCGCGCTATCTTGCGCACCTCATCGCACTTTTTTCTACACATTACTTGCATTTTGCATGCATTTTATCGCGCTTTCTTGCGCACCTCATCGCACTATTTTCTGCACTTTACTTGCATTTTGCATGCATGTTATCGCGCTATCTTACGCACCTCATTGCACAGTTTTATGCACATTACTTGCATTTTGCATGCATTTTATCGCGCTATCTTGCGCACCTCATCGCACTGTTTTCTGCACATTACTTTAATTTTGCATGCATTTTATTGCGCTATCTTGCGCACCTCATCGCACTGTTTTCTGCATATTACTTGCATTTGGCATGCATTTTGTCGCGCTATCTTGCGCATCGCGATATTTTGCGCTGTGACCATTACTTGCATTTTGCATGCATTTTATTGCGCTATCTTGCGCATCTCAACGCACTGTTTTCTGCACATTACTTGCATTTTGCATCCATTTTATCGCGCTATCTTGCGCACCTCATCGCACTGTTTTCTGGACATTACTTGCATTTTGCATTCATTTTTTTGCGCTATCTTGCGCTTCGCGCTATTTTGCGCTGTGACCATTACTTGCATTTTGCATGGATTTTATCACGCTATCTTGCGCACCTCATCGCACTGTTTTCTGCACATTACTTGCATTTTCCATGCATTTTATCGCGTTATCTTGCGCACCTCATCGCACGGTTTTCAGCACATTACTTGTATTTTGCATGCATTTTATCGTGCTATCTTGCGCACCTCATCGCACTGTTTTCTGCACATTACTTGCATTTGGCATGCATTTTATCGCGCTATCTTGCGCATCGCGATATTTTGCGCTGTGACCATTACTTGCATTTTGCATGCATTTTGTCGGGCTATCTTGCGCATCTCATCGCACTGTTTTTTACACATTACTTGCATTTTGCATGCATGTTGTCGCGCTAACTTGCGCACCTCATCGCACTTTTTTCTGCACATTACTTGGATTTTGCATTCATTTTATCGCGCTATCTTGCGTATCGCGATATTTTGCGCTGTAACCATTACTTGCATTTTGCATGCATTTTGTCGCGCTATCTTGCGCATCTCATCGCACTGTTTTCTGCACATTACTTGCATTTTGCATGCATGTTGTCGCGCTAGCTTGCGCACCTCATCGCACTTTTTTCTGCACGTTACTTGCATTTTGCTTGCATTTTATCGCGCTATCTTGCGCATCGCGATATTTTGCGCTGTAACCATTACTTGCATTTTGCATGCATTTTGTCGTGCTACCATGCGCATCTCATCGCACTGTTTTCTGCACATTACTTGCATTTTGCATGCTTTTTGTCGCGCTATCTTGCGCACCTCATCGCACTTTTTTCTGCACATTACTTACATTTGGCATGCATTTTATCGCGCTATCTTGCGCATCGCGCTATCTTGCGCAGTGACCATTACTTGCATTTTGCATGTATTTTATCGCGCTATCTTGCGCACCTCATCGCCCTGTTTTCTGCACATTACTTGCATTTTCCATGCATTTTATCGTGCTATCTTGCGCACCTCATAGCACGGTTTTCAGCACATTATTTGTATTTTGCAGGCATTTTATCGTGCTATCTTGCGCACCTCATCGCACTGTTTTCTGCACATTACTTGCATTTGGCATGCATTTTATCGCGCTATCTTGCGCATCGCGATAGTTTGCACTGTGACCATTTGTCACGCCCCCAAACCGCCCCTAGTAGTTTGGTGCCGTGATGGCCAGTAATTCGAGATTACCGAAGGCCGACTTACAAAATTCACACACAATCAGAGTATAGATATAGGGGGCTCACAAGTGCGGAAGCAATAATCTAAAATACAAGTGGTCCATAAGAGCAGTGCATAAGTCAAATGAAATGGCATACATCTTTATATAGCTTTACAACTTGAATACATAAAGAAATGAAGTACAAAATACACGTCACATCTTAGCAAAAGAGCTTCTCAAGCCGACATGTTCAAAATACATAAGCTTCAAAAATGGCCGACATAAATATTGCCGACATAACATGCATCCAAAACATCTTGTAAAACACACATCTCGGTGTAGCCGACTTCTTGCTTGTTACCTACATATATACATAGGGAGGGTGAGCTTGGATACTCAGTGAATGGTATAAGTAATAAAGGGGTTAAATGAATGATTTCCAAGGTTCTTGTCAAAACAATACATATATCATAGCTTGTTCAAAACATGGGATGAATCAAGTTCATCGATCAAATCTTGGCCTTTCAAATCTTGCTTGGGATGTTAATAACATCTACATAATACATGGGGTGATGACATATCAAGACAAGAGTGCAGTTGTATTATAGTCCCCTGCAACTAAGGACTTTCAAGACAAGAGTGCAGTTGTATTATAGTCCCCTGCAACTAAGGACTTTCAAGACAAGAGTGCAGTTGTATTATAGTCCCCTGCAACTAAGGACTTTCAAGACAAGAGTGCAGTTGTATTATAGTCCCCTGCAACTAAGGACTTTCAAGACATGTCATCAAAACAAGATAGTATTTGATATACAAAATAGGGATAATCATTCATGCTTGATCAAATACTTTTCTAAAACGAAGCAAGGCTTTGCCAAAACTTTATAACATAACTTTATTAAAAATACCACTCACATAGTTCTTGGGATGTCGGGATCAAGGCAAAGGTCCAAGTCCTACAAACACGTGGCAAAGTCTATTGAACGCACTCTTAAAACAAGCTTCACATGAATGCAAATGATCTAGGGAAAACATGCTGGAAATCATCTAGGGAAAACATGCTGAAAACATCTAGGGAAAACATGCTGGGTACCAACCAGGTCCTGGAATGGATGCACAGAAATGATCTAGGCAAAAATGACCTAGCTGAGTGAACTCAGGAGGTCTTGGCCGAGGTCCCACACCTCTTGGCCGAGGTGTGGTTACCTAGGCTTCAGTATGCAGCTGCCTGCCGAGGTGTTACAAGGTGCCGGCATGGGTGTACCATGGTCGGCCTAGGTGTGCAGTGGTTAGCCTAGGTGTGCATGCAAGATAAACTAACGTGCAAGTGATCATGCAAGGTAGGCCAAGGTGAGATACGATGCTTGGCCTAGGTGTGTGATCTAGGCAAGAGTGGTGTCGGTGATCACACCTAGGGAAATGAAGTCTGGAAATCTGGGTTTCATCCTTGAAGAACATGAAGAACATGAGCATGAAGAACATGAAGAACATGAATGCTAAAATCATAACTTGTTATTACAAGATCTGGGATTTCATGCTATGAGTTCGAAAACATGGACCTGGGTACCCATACTTGAAAATCATGCAAGAACAAACACAAAAACATGGATCTAGGCATGAGCCTTCGGATCAAAACATGACTTTTCTTGAAGAACACATGAAAACCATTTTCTCTTTCTAAAACCGAACTTCAGAGCAATGCATGGCTTACAAATCATTTTCAATCATGCAATGCAATAACATAAACATAAAGAACATCATGAGCAGATCAAGAATCTAACCTTAGAACGCGGATCTAACGGTTGGATCTCTAGGAATCAAGCTTGGAAATCTACTCTCTCTCAAGAACTCTTCTCCCTCTTCTAGAGCTTCTCTCTCTACTCTTCAAAACAATATACAACAAATGATGGGTTTCTCTCTCTGCCGGCTGACTTAACTCTCAGCTCGGACACGTGGCAACGGTTGGTTGGTTCTCTTCAAAAAGGTGATGGATTGACAAGACAAGGTTCTGACAAGGCGTATCTAGCAAGCTACTCAGAATGGCACTCCGGCAAGAGGTGACATCGGCTAACCACAAGACTTCGGCAACTAGGGTGACAATGACCTCGGCTAGGAAGGACAACACTTGACTAAGCTGTGCCACACCTCGGCCTAGATGTGCCACACCTCGGTCTAGGTCATTCCAGTCCCAGAACAAGATCACTAGGTGCAAGGATTAAGGATCTCGGATGCCTAGGTGATAACACCTCGGCCAATATGCCTAGGTGATGGTGGAGGTCACAAAAGCGGTTCCAGGATGGTCCAAGGTGTAAGAGGTTCAAAGGTGTGACCTAGGCTTAAGATGACCTCGGCTTGGCATGACCTAGGCTTGACATGACCTAGGCTTAACATGACCTAGGCTTGGCATGACCTAGGCTTAACATGACCTAGGCTTGGCATGACCTAGGCTTAACATGACAGGAAAGGGACAAAGCATGCATACAATACTTGGACATAACTCATAACCACCAGGCAAGACAAGATTCATGAATGCAAACTTAACAAGACAAAGCTATGTAGATGAACATGAACATGACTACAACATGAATATGGATTGTTATAGCAACTTAACATGGCAAAATATATAAATGCATGCAAGCATGACTAGGACATGAAATGTGGGTTGTCACACCATTACTTGCATTTTGAATGCATTTTGTCGCGCTATCTTGCGCATCTCATCGCACTGTTTTCTGCACATTACTTGCATTTTGCATGCATGTTGTCGCGCTAACTTGCGCACCTCATCGCACTGTTTTCTGCACATTACTTGCATTTTGCATGCATTTTATCGCGCTATCTTGCGCATCGCGATATTTTGCGCTGTAACCATTACTTGCATTTTGCATGCAATTTATCGCGCTATCTTGCGCACCTCATCGCACTGTTTTCTGCACATTACTTGCATTTTGCATGCATTTTATCGCGCTATCTTGCGTACCTCATCGCACGGTTTTCTACACATTACTTGCATTTTGCATGCATTTTGTCGCGCTATCTTGCGTATCGCGCTATTTTGCGCTGTGACCATTACTAGCATTTTGCATGCATTTTATCGCGCTATCTTGCGCACCTCATCGCACTGTTTTCGGCACATTACTTGCATTTTCCATGCGTTTTATCGCGCTATCTTGCTCACCTCATCGCACTGTTTTCTGCACATTTCTTGCATTTTGCATGCATTTTATCGCGCAATCTTGCGCATCGCGATATTTTCCGCTGTGACCATTATTTGCATCTAGCATGCATTTTGTCGCGCTACCTTGCGCACCTCATTTCACTGTTTTCTGCACATTACTTGCATTTAGCATGCATTTTGTCGCGCTATCTTGCGCAACTCATATTTTGTGCCATGACCATTACTTGCATTTTGCATGCATTTTGTCGTGCAATCTTGCGCACCTCATCGCACTGTTTTCTGCACATTACTTGCATTTTGCATGCATTTTATCGCGCTATCTTGCGCATCGCGCTATTTTGCGGTGTGACCATTACTTGCATTTTGCATGCATTTTATCGCGCTACCTTGCGCAACTCATCGCACTGTTTTCTGCACATTACTTGCATTTTGCATGCATTTTATCACGCTATCTTGCGCACCTCATCGCACTGTTTTCTGCGCATTACTTGCATCTTGCATGCATTTTATCGCGCTATCTTGCGCACCTCATCGCACTGTTTTCTGCACATTACTTGCCTTTTGCATTCATTTTATTGCGCTATCTTGCGCATCGCGCTATTTTACGCAGTGACCATTACTTGCATTTTGCATGTATTTTATCGCGCTATCTTGCGCACCTCATCGCACTGTTTTCTGTACATTACTTGCATTTTCCATGCATTTTATCGCGCTATCTTGCGCACCTCATCGCACGGTTTTCAGCACATTATTTGTATTTTGCATGCATTTTATCGTGCTATCTTGCGCACCTCATCGCACTGTTTTCTGCACATTACTTGCATTTGGCATGCATTTTATCGCGCTATCTTGCGCATCGCGATATTTTGCGCTGTGTCCATTACTTGCATTTTGCATGCATTTTGTCGCGCTATCTTGCGCATCTCATCGCACTGTTTTCTGCACATTACTTGCATTTTGCATGCATGTTGTCGCGCTAACTTGCGCACATCATCGCACTTTTTTCTGCACATTACTTCCATTTTGCATGCATTTTATCGCGCTATCTTTCGCATCGCGCTATCTTGCGTACCTCATCGCACGGTTTTCTACACATTACTTCCATTTTGCATGCATTTTGTCGCGCTATCTTGCGCATTGCGCTATTTTGCGCTGTGACCATTACTAGCATTTTGCATGCATTTTATCGCGCTATCTTGCGCACCTCATCGCACTGTTTTCGGCACATTACTTGCGTTTTCCATGCGTTTTATCGCGCTATCTTGCGCACCTCACCGCACTGTTTTCTGCACATTACTTGCATTTTGAATGCATTTTATCGCGCAATCTTGCGCATCGCGATATTTTGCGCTGTGACCATTAGTTGCATTTTGCATGCATTTTGCATGCATTTTGTCGCGCTATCTTGCGCACCTCATTGCACTGTTTTCTGCACATTACTTGCATTTTGCATGCATTTTGTCGCGTTATCTTGCGCACCTCATATTTTGTGTCGTGACCATTACTTGCATTTTGCATGCATTTTGTCGTGCTATCTTGCCCACGCCATCGCACTGTTTTCTGCACATTACTTCCATTTTGTATGCATTTTATCGCGCTATCTTGCGCATCGCGCTATTTTGCGGTGTGACCATTACTTGCATTTTGCATGCATTTTATCGCGCTACCGTGCGCACCTCATCGCACTGTTTTCTGCACATTACTTGCATTTTATCGCGCTGTCTTGCGCACCTCATCGCAATGTTTTCTGCACATTACATGCAATTTGCATTCATTTTATTGCGCTATCTTGTGCATCGCGCTATTTTGCGCTGTGACCATTACTTGCATTTTGCATGTATTTTATCGCGCTATCTTGCGCACCTAATCGCACTGTTTTCTGCACATTACTTGCATTTCCATACATTTTATCGCGCTATCTTGCGCACCTCATCGCACCGTTTTCTGCACATTACTTGCATTTTGCAAGCATTTTGTCGCGCTATCTTTCGCACCTCATCGCACTGTTTTCTGCACATTACTTGCATTTTGCATGCATTTTTCTCGCTATCTTGCGTCCCTCATCGCACAGTTTTCTGGACATTACTTGCATTTTGCATGCATTTTATCGCGCTATCTTGCAAATCGCGCTATTTTGCGCTGTGACCATTACTCGCATTTTGCATGCATTTTGTAGCGCTATCTTGCGCACCTCATCGTACTGTTTTCTGCACATTATTTGCATTTTGCATGCATTTTGTCGTGCTATCTTGCGCACCTCATCGCACAATTTTCGGCACATTACTTGCATTTTGCATGCATTTTATCGCGCTATCTTGCGCCCCTCATCGCACTGTTTTCTGCACATTACTTGCATTTTGCATGCATTTTATCGCGCTATCTTTCACATGGCGCTATTTTGCGCTGTGACCATTACTTGCATTTTGCATGCAATTTATCGCGCTATCTTGCGCACCTCATCGCACTGTTTTCTGCACATTACTTGCATTTTGCATGCATTTTATCGCGCTATCTTGCGTACCTCATCGCACGATTTTCTACACATTACTTGCATTTTGCATGCATTTTGTTGCGCTATCTTGCGCATCGCGCTATTTTGCGCTGTGACCATTACTAGCATTTTGCATGCATTTTATCGCGCTATCTTGCGCACCTCATCGCAATGTTTTCGGCACATTACTTGCATTTTCCATGCGTTTTATCGCGCTATCTTGCGCCCCTCATCGCACTGTTTTCTGCACATTACTTGCATTTTGCATGCATTTTATCGCGCAATCTTGCGCATCGCGATATTTTGCACTGTGACCATTACTTGCATTTTGCATGCATTTTGTCACGCTATCTTGCGCACCTCATTGCACTGTTTTCTGCACAATACTTGCATTTTGCATGCATTTTGTCGCGCTATCTTGCGCACCTCATATTTTGTGCCATGACCATTACTTGCATTTTGTCACGCTATCTTGCGCACCTCATCGCACTATTTTCTGCACATTACTTGCATTTTGTATGCATTTTATCGCGCTATCTTGCGCATCGCTCTATTTTGCGGTGTGACCATTACTTGCATTTTGCATGCATTTTATCGCGCTACCTTGCGCACCTCATCGCACTGTTTTCTGCACATTACTTGCATTTTGCATGCATTTTATCGCGCTAGCTTGCGCACCTCATCGCAATGTTTTCTGCACATTATTTGCATTTTGCATTCATTTTATTGCGCTATCTTGCGCATCGCGCTATTTTGCGCTGTGACCATTACTTGCATTTTGCATGTATTTTATCACGCTATCTTGCGCACCTCATCGCACTGTTTCTGCACATTACTTGCATTTTCCATGCATTTTATCGCGCTATCTTGCGCACCTCATCGCACGGTGTTCAGCACATTACTTGTATTTTGCATGCATTTTAACGTGCTATCTTGCGCACCTCATCGCACTATTTTCTGCACATTACTTGCATTTGGCATGCATTTTATCGCGCTATCTTGCGCATCGCGATATTTTGCGCTGTGACCATTACTTGCATTTTGCATGCATTTTGCCGCGCTATCTTGCGCATCTCATCGCACTATTTTCTGCACATTACTTGCATTTTGCATGCATGTTGTCGCGCTAACTTGCGCACCTCATCTGTCACGCCCCCAAACCGCCCCTAGTAGTTTGGAGCCGTGATGGCCAGTAATCCGTAATTATTGAAGGCCAACTTACAAGAATCACACACAATCAGAGTATTTATATAGGGGGCTCACAAATGCGGAAGCAATAATTCAAGATACAAGTGGTCCATAAGAGCCGTGCATAAGTCAAATGAAATGACATACATCTTTATAAAGTCTTACAACTTGAATACAATAAGGAAATGAGGTACAAAACACATCTTGACCAAAAGGCTTCTCAAGCCGACATATACAAGTACAAATGAAAAATAATCCGAGAAGCATGATCTTCAAGATGGTACAAAAATGCTATTCCAAAACATGTCGGCAATGCACCCAAAAACGCATCGGCATCACGCCTAGGCCTCAATGCCTTCTTGTTCGTCACCTACATATATATAGAGAGGGTGAGCTTGGATACTCAGTGAATGATATTAGAAATAAAGGTTTTGCACGACTGATATCCAAGATTTCTTTCAAAACAATACATAGCATACTTTACAATCAAGAGGGAAATCAAGCTTATTGCCGGCCTTTCAAGTTCTTTGGATGTTATTACATCTACATATTACAAGTGCGATGACATATCAAGACAGGAGTGCAGTTGCATTATAGTCCCCTGCAACTAAGGACTTTCAAGACAAGAGTGCAGTTGCATTATAGTCCCCTGTAGCTAAGGACTTTCAAGACAAGAGTGCAGTTGCATTATAGTCCCCTGCAGCTAAGGACTTTCAAGACAAGAGTGCAGTTGCATTATAGTCCCCTACAGCTAAGGACTTTCAAGACAAGAGTGCAGTTGCATTATAGTCCCCTGCAGCTAAGGACTTTCAAGACATGTCATCAAAACAAGATAGTGTTTAATATACAAGTAGGGATAGTCATTCATGCTAGATCAAGTACTTTTCAAAACAAGCGAAACGAAGCTTTAACAAAACGTTATAACATAGCTTTATTAGAAATACCACTCACATAGTTTCTTCACACGTCGGGGTCGAGACAAGCCCAAGTCCTACAAACACAGGGCAAAGCCTATTGAACGCACTTTCAACAAGTTTCGTATGTACACAAATGGTTTCGGAAAACATGCTGGGCACCAACCAGGTCCAGGTCGAGGTTCCACACCTCCTCGCCGAGGTGTGTTCCCGAGGGCCACATGCAAGGAAAAGAGGTCGGGAAATTCTGGGTTTCCCTCTGCTGATGAACATGAAAAACATGAGTGTGAAACACGAAAAATATTGAATGCTCAATCATAATCTGTCATCACAAATCTGGGATTTTCGTGCTATGAGTTTGAAAACATGGACCTGGGTACCCGTACTTGGAATTCTTGCGGAAATAAACACAAAAACATGATTCTTTAGGCAAGCTTTCGGATCAAAACAAGACTTTCTTGAAGAACACATGAATGTCATTTTCTCTTTCTCAAATCGGACTTCAAAACGATGCATGGCTTACAAATCATTTTTAATCATGCAATGCAATAACATAAACATAAAGAACATCACGAGTAGATCAAGAATCTAACCTTAGAACGCGGATCTAACGGTTGGATCTCTAGGAATCAAGCTTGAAGATCTACTTCCTCACTCTAAAACTCCTTCTTCCTCCTAGAGTTTCTCTCTCTACAAGACAAGGTTATGATACTAAATGATAGTTTTCTATACCCGGTTCTGGGGCTAACCCTCTGCTGAGACGCGTGGCGGCGACTGGTTGGGTTCTTCCTGAAAAGGTGGCTGGCAGACCAGACAAAGCATGGAGGAAGGGTGTTAAACAAGTAAAGCGGTATGGGCTCTCTGACAAGGAAATGACATCGGCTAACAACAAGGCGTATCTAATAAGCTACACGGAATGGCACTCCGGCAAGGGGTGACATCGGCTAACAAAGGACTTCGGCAACTAAGGTGACAATGACCTCGGCTAGGAAGGACAACACTTGGCTAAGCTGTGCCATATCTTGGCCTAGATGCGCCACACCTCGGCCTAGGTCATAGCACTCCAGGGCGAGATCACTTGGGTGCAAGGTAACATCTCGGCTAATGTGGTCAAGGCAAGGACGGAGGTCGACAAGGGGTTCCAAGACACTTCTAGACTGAGGATGACCTCGGCTTGGAATAACATCGGCTAGCAAAACTCAGGCAAGGCGTGACCTAAGTTTCACATCAAGGAAGGAACAAGACAAGCATTCTACACTTAGACAAATCACAAGGTTTCAAAACAAGGCATGGATCACATTAGCTCAAGCAAAACAAATCACAACATACACATGCAAACTTAACAAGTCATAATCATACCGATGCTCATGAACATGATGAGGACATAAAATGTGGGTTCTTACAGTCTACCCTCCTTAAAGAAGTTTGGTCCCCAAACTTAAGTTACCTCGTCCTACGAATAACTCCGGGTAACGGATTTTCATCTCCTCTTCCTTTTCCCATGTGGCCTCCTCGCCATAATGCTCCTCCCATTCGATTTTCACCATTGATATTGACTTGTTTCTCAATTGTCTCACTTGTCTGTCGATAATTCTCATCGGCTTCTCCACGTAGCCCAAGTCTTCATTAACTACAACTCCGGAGTAATCTATTACATGCAGTGGGTCTCGGATATATTTCCTCAGCATTGAAACATGGAACACACTGTGGACTTGGCTCAAATCTGGTGGCAAAGCGAGTCTGTAAGCAACGGTGTTAACTTTCTCAAGAATTTCAAACGGCCCAATATATCGGGGTGCGAGTTTACCCTTCTTCCCAAATCTCGAAACTCCTGTCATCGGTGAGACCTTCAAGAATACATGATCCCCAATTTCAAATTCTAACTCTCTCCTCCTTTGGTCGGCATAACACTTCTGTCGACTCTGTGCAGTTTTAATCCTCTGCTGAATGATTTTGATCTTTTCAGTTGTCATCTGAACCAACTCGGGGCCAATTAGAGCTTTGTCTCCTACTTCAGTCCAACATATCGGCGATCTGCACTCCCTTCCATACAAAGCTTCATACGGCGCCATGCCTATGCTGGCTTGATAACTGTTGTTGTACGCGAACTCTACTAATGGCAAATGCGATTCCCAACTTCCTTGGAAATCCAACACGCACAGTCTGAGCATGTCTTCGAGTGTCTGAATCGTTATTTCCGTCTGCCCGTCGGTCTGGGGGTGAAAGGCTGTGCTAAATCTCAACTCTGTTCCCAAGGCTTCTTGTAGACTCTGCCAAAATCTAGAAACGAACTTCGGATCTCGGTCTGACACAATGGACATCGGTACACCATGAAGCCTAACGATCTCTTTTATGTACAATTCGGCAAGTCGGTCGGCATTGAATGTAGTCTTGACGGTAAAAAAGTGAGCTGACTTAGTAAACCTGTCGACTAGAACCCAAATGGAATCCATACTTCTCTGCGTCCTCGGCAAGCCCACTACGAAATCCATGGAGATGTGCTCCCATTTCCACTCAGGAATTGTCAAGGGTTGAAGAAGTCCTGCCGGTCTCTGGTGTTCTGCCTTCACTTGCTGACAACTCAGACACTGAAATACAAACTCGGCTATCTCTCTTTTCATGTTTGGCCACCAAAAGGTCCGCTTTACGTCTTGATACATCTTGGTGCTCCCTGGATGAATGGAAAACTTGGAACTATGGGCCTCTTGCAAAATCTTCCTTTTCAACTCTGGTACGTCGGCTACACACAATCTCCCTTCAAACTTAAGCACTTGATTCTCCATAGTGTATCTCGGCCTCGGCTTGGTGGCGAATTCATCAATTACCTTCTTGAGGAATTTATCCTCCTTCTGTCTGATCTTCGCTTCCTCAATAATGGTCGGTTCCACCGAAACTGCTGTCAGGCACGCCAAACTTCCAACTAACTTCCTGCTCAACGCGTCGGCTACGGAATTTGCCTTACCTGGGTGGTACTGAATCTGCATGTCATAATCCTTCAGTAGCTCGAGCCATCTTCTCTGCCTCATATTTAACTCTTTCTGAGTGAACAAGTACTTCAGACTCTTGTGGTCGGTGAAAACTTGGCAAGATGTTCCATACAAGTAATGACGCCATATCTTCAAAGCAAAGACCACGGCAGCTAGCTCCAGATCATGGGTAGGATAATTCTTTTCATTGGGCTTCAACTGACGTGACGCGTACGCTATGACTTTACCTCCTTGCATTAGCACGCAACCCAAACCCTTATGTGAAGCATCACTGTAAATCTGAAATTCCTCATTAGCCGATGGTAGTACCAGAACTGGTGCTGTGACCAACCTCGCCTTCAACTCCTGGAAGGCTGATTCTCTTTCTTTGGTCCATTCATAAGCTGCCCCCTTCTTAGTTAGTTGTGTCAAAGGCACTGCAATCCTCGAGAAATCCTTCACAAACTTTCCGTAATAACCTGCCAAACCCAGAAAACTACGAACCTCGGTCACGTTGGTCGGCGTCGGCCAATTCACAATGGCTTCGATCTTACTGGGGTCAACTGATATACCGTCTTCATTTATCACATGCCCTAGGAATGAAATGCTGGGAAGCCAAAACTCGCATTTACTTAACTTGGCGTACAACTTTTTATCTCTCAAGGTCTGCAGGGCAAGTCTCAGATGATTCTCGTGCTCGCTCGTACTCCCGGAATAGATCAATATGTTGTCGATAAAAATAATGACAAACTCATCTAGGTACGGCTTAAAGACTCTGTTCATCAAGTCCATGAATGCTGCTGGGGCGTTGGTTACTCCGAAGGGCATTACCAAAAATTCGTAGTGGCCGTATCTTGTCCGAAAAGCAGTTTTCTCGATGTCCTCGGCTTTAACCTTTAACTGGTGGTAGCCTGACCTAAGGTCAATCTTGGAAAAGACTCGTGCTCCTCGTAGTTGATCGAGCAAATCATCGATTCTAGGCAATGGGTACTTGTTCTTGATGGTCACCTTATTAAGTTCTCTGTAGTCAATGCAAAGACGAAGTGTGCCATCCTTTTTCTTAACAAATAGGACGGGTGCTCCCCACGGTGAAGTGCTTGGCCTAACAAATCCTTTGTCCAACAATTCTTGTAACTGCGATTTTAGTTCTCTAAGTTCGGCTGGGGCCATTCTGTAGGGTGTTTTGGAGATGGGTTGTGTTCCTGACAGGATGTCCACGGTAAACTCTATTTCCCTATCGACAAGGTGGCCAGGCAACTCATTCGGAAAGACATCGAGAAATTCCTCAACCACGGGTATGTCGGCTAACTCAACATTTCCATTCAGATCACTTAGTATACTGCATAAATAACCCTGACATCCTTTCTGGATCAACTTGTAGGCCTTCATGGATGAGATTAAGTAAGGTGGGGGAATTACTCCTTTACCTTGGAAAATAACCTCAGCTTGACTAGGGGTCTTCAATGTGACGCTCTTAGTAACACAATTAATGGATGCATGGTTCGCTACTAACCAATCCATTCCCAATATGACATCGAAATGGGTCATGCTTAATGGCATCAAATCAACTAACAACTCTACATTCTCAATCATAACAATACACTTCCTATAAATGGATGTAACAATCATATTTCTCCCAGATGGAGTAGACACAGATAATACGTAATCAAGGGGTTCTAATTCTCTATTCAACTTCTCGGCGAATATAGTGGACACAAATGAATGTGTAGAACCTGAATCAATCAATACGTATGCATCTTGAGAACAAATTGAAATGGTACCTGACACCACTGCTTCAGCATTCTGAGCGTCCCCTGGCACTAATGCGAAAACTCTGCCCTGCCTCGCCTGAATCCCCCCGATGTTATTCTTCTGTGCAGAGCCCGAGGTGTTTCCGCTCCTCTTCCCATCATCGGTCCTTGCTTTCGGGCAGTCCTTCACGCGATGACCTATCTCGCCGCACTCATAGCAAGCTCCTGTCGCCCAACGACAAACCCCGAAATGTAGCTTTCCACAACTCACGCACATCGGCTTGGCGTTACCTTCCTGATTTGAGTGGCTGGAACTGTCTGTGCTCATTCTCTTCTTGGCATTGAACGAAACTCGGCGATTATCATAATTCTGTCTCTTCCTCTGACCCTCACTTGAACTCTGGTATCGGTTTAAATTAGCTTCAGCCAGGATGGCCTTGTCCAGTACTCTAGCGTATGTCGGCATATTGAGCATATTGACCCTGTCTTGTATCGGTCCACGTAACCCACTTTCGAACTTTCTCGCTTTTCGGTATTCGTCGTCAACCATATGGGGCGCATACCTCGCCAATTCAGTAAAGGCACGATCGTATTCTGCGACTGTCTTGTTCCCTTGCATCAAATTCTGAAACTCTGTGGTCTTTCGGTCTCGGACGCTGAGGGGGAAATGCTTGTTGTAGAACAACTCTTAAAAATTTTGCCCAAGTCAAACCCGGATTGCTTTCTCGGACCATCATCCACCACCTACGAGCATCGTCGTCTAATGTGAATGCTGCCAGAGATACCTTCTGGGCGTCTGTACTGGGGAAGATCTCAAACAACTTCTCCATCTCTAAAACCCATGCCTCGGCTTTCATTGGTTCTATACCTCCTTGAAATCTCGGCGGTTTCATTTTCTTGAACTCTCTGATTAGGGTTATCGTGTCGTTCCCGTACAAAGCCTGTTGTAGAGGCACTTGTGGCACTGGAGGGGGTGGAGCTGCATAACGGCCGTTCGTCTGCTCGGCCTGCGTGGAAGTCGTACCAGTATCCTGTGGCCTAGGTTGTCTCTGCTCACGAACCAAACCTTCGACTAACCTTTCCAATCTCTCCAATCTATCTTCTGAGTGATCTCGGCCAACTGGAGGTCTACCTCTTCTCATGATGCTAGGACGACGCAAGATGAACTTTAAAAATAACTGAACAGGTAATACGTATACAAGTAACAAATGTCTATGCCGAAATGATGCACACGTAGTCAAGTAGCAAGCAATATGATGCAACCCTAACATCATTCTAAGGAAAATCCTATGCTCTTTAGGACTCAAAGTGTGTGAATAACGTACTATAAGGATCTTGTGCTCTGATACCATTCTGTCACGCCCCCAAACCGCCCCTAGTAGTTTAGAGCCGTGATGGCCAGTAATCCGTAATTACCGAAGGCCAACTTACAAGAATCACACACAATCAGAGTATTTATATAGGGGGCTCACAAATGCGGAAGCAATAATTCAAGATACAAGTGGTCCATAAGAGCAGTGCATAAGTCAAATGAAATGACATACATCTTTATAAAGTCTTACAACTTAAATACAATAAGGAAATGAGGTACAAAACACATCTTGACCAAAAGGCTTCTCAAGCCGACATATACAAGTACAAATGAAAAATAAGCCGAGAAGCATGATCTTCAAGATGGTACAAAAATGCTATTTCAAAACATGTCGGCAATGCACCCAAAAACGCATCGGCATCACGCCTAGGCCTCAATGCCTTTTTGTTCGTCACCTACATATATATAGAGAGGGTGAGCTTGGATACTCAGTGAATGATATTAGAAATAAAGGTTTTGCATGACTGATATCCAAGATTTCTTTCAAAACAATACATAGCATACTTTACAATCAAGAGGGAAATCAAGCTTATTGCCGGCCTTTCAAGTTCTTTGGATGTTATTACATCTACATATTACAAGTGCGATGACATATCAAGACAGGAGTGCAGTTGCATTATAGTCCCCTGCAACTAAGGACTTTCAAGACAAGAGTGCAGTTGCATTATAGTCCCCTGCAGCTAAGGACTTTCAAGACAAGAGTGCAGTTGCATTATAGTCCCCTGCAGCTAAGGACTTTCAAGACATGTCATCAAAACAAGATAGTGTTTAATATACAAGTAGGGATAGTCATTCATGCTAGATCAAGTACTTTTCAAAACAAGCGAAACGAAGCTTTAACAAAACGTTATAACATAGCTTTATTAGAAATACCACTCACATAGTTTCTTCACACGTCGGGGTCGAGACAAGCCCAAGTCCTACAAACACAGGGCAAAGCCTATTGAACGCACTTTCAACAAGTTTCGTATGTACACAAATGGTTTCGGAAAACATGCTGGGCACCAACCAGGTCCAGGCCGAGGTTCCACACCTCCTCGCCGAGGTGTGTTCCCGAGGGCCACATGCAAGAAAAAGAGGTCGGGAAATTCTGGGTTTCCCTCTGCTGATGAACATGAAAAACATGAGTGTGAAACACGAAAAATATTGAATGCTCAATCATAATCTGTCATCACAAATCTGGGATTTTCGTGCTATGAGTTTGAAAACATGGACCTGGGTACCCGTACTTGGAATTCTTGCGGAAATAAACACAAAAACATGATTCTTTAGGCAAGCTTTCGGATCAAAACAAGACTTTCTTGAAGAACACATGAATGTCATTTTCTCTTTCTCAAATCGGACTTCAAAACGATGCATGGCTTACAAATCATTTTTAATCATGCAATGCAATAACATAAACATAAACAACATCACGAGTAGATCAAGAATCTAACCTTAGAACGCGGATCTAACGGTTGGATCTCTAGGAATCAAGCTTGAAGATCTACTTCCTCACTCTAAAACTCCTTCTTCCTCCTAGAGTTTCTCTCTCTACAAGACAAGGTTATGATACTAAATGATAGTTTTCTATACTCGGTTCTGGGGTTAAGCCTCTGCTGAGACACGTGGCGGCGACTGGTTGGGTTCTTCCTGAAAAGGTGGCTGACAGACCAGACAAAGCATGGAGGAAGGGTGTTAAACAAGTAAAGCGGTATGGGCTCTCTGACAAGGCAATGACATCGGCTAACAACAAGGCGTATCTAATAAGCTACACGGAATGGCACTCCGGCAAGGGGTGACATCGGCTAACAAAGGACTTCGGCAACTAAGGTGACAATGACCTCGGCTAGGAAGGACAACACTTGGCTAAGCTGTGCCACATCTTGGCCTAGATGCGCCACACCTCGGCCTAGGTCATAGCACTCCAGGGCGAGATCACTTGGGTGCAAGGTAACATCTCGGCTAATGTGGTCAAGGCAAGGACGGAGGTCGACAAGGGGTTCCAAGACACTTCTAGACTGAGGATGACCTCGGCTTGGAATAACATCGGCTACCAAAACTCAGGCAAGGCGTGACCTAAGTTTCACATCAAGGAAGGAACAAGACAAGCATTCTACACTTAGACAAATCACAAGGTTTCAAAACAAGGCATGGATCACATTAGCTCAAGCAAAACAAATCACAACATACACATGCAAACTTAACAAGTCATAATCATACCGATGCTCATGAACATGATGAGGACATAAAATGTGGGTTCTTACATCATCGCACTTTTTTCTGCACATTACTTGCATTTTGCATGCATTTTATCGCGCTATCTTGCGCACCTCATATTTTGTGACGTGACCATTACTTGCATTTTGGATGCATTTTGTCCTGCTACCTTGCGCACCTCATTGCACTGTTTTCTGCATATTACTTGCATTTTGCATGTATTTTATCGCGCTATCTTGCGCATCGCGCTATTTTGCGCTGTGACCATTACTTGCATTTTGCATGCATTTTATCACGCTATCTTGCGCATCGCGCTATTTTGCGGTGTGACCATTACTTGCATTTTCCATGCATTTTATCGCGCTACCTTGCGCACCTCATCGCACTGTTTTCTGCACATTACTTGCATTTTGCATGCATTTTATCGCGCTATCTTGCGCACCTCATCTCACTGTTTTCTGCACATTACTTGCATTTTGCATGCACTTTGTCTCGCTATCTTGCGTCCCTCATCGCACTGTTTTCTGGACATTACTTGCATTTTGCATGCATTTTATCGCGCTATCTTGCATTTGGCATGCATTTTGTCGCGCTATCTTGCGCATCTCATCGCACTGTTTTCTGCACATTACTTGCATTTTGCATGCATGTTGTCCCGCTAACTTGCGCACCTCATCGCACTTTTTTCTGCACATTACTTGCATTTTGCATTCATTTTATCGCGCTATCTTCCATATCGCGATATTTTGCGCTGTAACCATTACTTGCATTTTGCATGCATTTTGTCGTGCTATCTTGCGCATCTCATCGCACTGTTTTCCGCACATTACTTGCATTTTGCATGCATTTTATCGCGCTATCTTGCGCATCGCGATATTTTGCGCTGTGACCATTACTCGCATTTTGCATGCATTTTATCGCGCTATCTTGCGTATCGCGATATTTTGCGTTGTAACCATTACTTGCATTTTGCATGCATTTTGTCGCGCTATATTGCGCATCTCATCGCACTGTTTTCTGCACATTACTTGCATTTTGCATGCATGTTGTGGCGCTAACTTGCGCACCTCATCGCACTTTTTTCTGCACATTACTTGCATTTTGTATGCATTTTGTCGCGCAATTTTGCGCATCGCGCTATTTTGCGCTGTGACCATTACTTGCATTTTCTGTGCATTTTATCGCGCTATCTTGCGCACCTCATCGCACAGTTTTCCGCACATTACTTGCATTTTGCATGCATTTTATCGCGCTATCTTGCGCACCTCATCGCACTGTTTTCTGCACATTACTTGCATTTTTCATGCATTTTATCGCGCTACCTTGCGCACCTCATCGCACTGTTTTCTGCGCATTACTTGAATTTTCCATGCATTTTATCGCGCAATCTTGCGCACCTCATCGCACTGTTTTCTGCACATTACTTGCATTTTGCATGCATTTTATCGCGCTACCTTGTGCATCGCGATATTTTGCGCTGTAACCATTATTTGCATTTTGCATGCATTTTGTCGTGCTATCTTGCGCATCTCATCGCACTGTTTTTCTGCACATTACTTGCATTTTCCATGCATTTTATCGCGCTATCTTGCGCACCTCATCGCACTATTTTCTGCACATTACTTGCATTTTGCAAGCATTTTGTCGCGCTATCTTGCGCACCTCATCGCATAGTTTTATGCACATTACTTGCATTTTGTATGCATTTTATCGCTATCTTGCGCACCTCATCGCACTGTTTTCTGCACATTACTTTAATTTTGCATGCATTTTATTGCGCTATCTTGCGCACCTCATCGCACTGTTTTCTGCACATTACTTGCATTTGGCATGCATTTTATCGCGCTATCTTGCGCATCGCGATATTTTACGCTGTGACCATTACTTGCATTTTGCATGCATTTTGTCGCGCTACCTTGCGCATCTCAACGCACTGTTTTCTGCACATTACTTGCATTTTGCATGCATGTTGTCATGCTAACTTGCGCACCTCATCACACTTTTTTCTGCACATTACTTGCACTTTGAATGCATTTTGTCGCGCTATCTTGCGCATCGCGCTATTTTGCGCTGTGACCATTACTAGCATTTTGCATGAATTTTATCGCGCTATCTTGCGCACCTCATCGCACTGTTTTCGGCACATTACTTGCATTTTCCATGCATTTTATCGCGCTATCTTGCGCACCTCATCGCACTGTTTTCTGCATATTACTTGCATTTTGCATGCATTTTATCGCGCAATCTTGCGCATCTCGATATTTTGCGCTGTGACCATTACTTGCATTTTGCATGCATTTTGTCGCGCTATCTTGCGCACCTCATTGCACTGTTTTCTGCACATTACTTGCATTTTGCATGCGTTTTGTCGCGCTATCTTGCGCACCTCATATTTTGTGACGTGACCATTACTTGCATTTTGGATGCATTTTGTCCTGCTATCTTGCGCACCTCATTGCACTGTTTTCTGCCTATTACTTGCATTTTGCATGTATTTTATCGCGCTATCTTGCGCATCGCCCTATTTTGCGCTGTGACCATTACTTGCATTTTGCATGCATTTTATCACGCTATCTTGCGCATCGCGCTATTTTGCGGTGTGACCATTACTTGCATTTTGCATGCATTTTATCGCGCTACCTTGCGCACCTCATCGCACTGTTTTCTGCACATTACTTGCATTTTGCATGCATTTTATCGCGCTATCTTGCGCACCTCATCTCACTGTTTTCTGCACATTACTTGCATTTTGCATTCATTTTAGTGCGCTATCTTGCGCATCGCGCTATTTTGCGCTGTGACCATTACTTGAATTTTGCATGTATTTTATCGCGCTATCTTGCGCACCTCATCGCATTGTTTTCTGCACATTACTTGCATTTTCCATGCATTTTATCGCGCTATCTTGCGCACCTCATCGCACGGTTTTCAGCACATTACTTGTATTTTGCATGCATTTTATCGTGCTATCTTGCGCACCTCATCGCACTGTTTTCTGCACATTACTTGCATTTGGCATGCATTTTATTGCGCTATCTTGCGCATCGCGATATTTTGCGCTGTGACCATTACTTGCATTTTGCATGCATTTTGTCGCGCTATCTTGCGCATCTCATCGCACTGTTTTCTGCACATTACTTGCATTTTGCACGCATGTTGTCGCGCTAACTTGCGCACCTCATCGCACTTTTTTCTGCACATTACTTGCATTTTGCATGCATTTTGTCGCGCTATATTGCGCATCGCGATATTTTGCGCTGTAACCATTACTTGCATTTTGCATGCATTTTGTCGTGCTATCATGCGCATCTCATCGCACTGTTTTCTGCACATTAGTTGCATTTTGCATGGTTTTTGTCGCGCTATCTTGCGCACCTCATCGTTCTTTTTTCTGCACATTACTTGCATTTTGCATGCATTTTATCGCGCTATTTTGCGCATTGCGCTATTTTGCGCTGTGACCATTACTTGCATTTTCCACGCATTTTATCGCGCTATCTTGCGCACCACATCGCACTGTTTTCTGCACATTACTTGCATTTTCCATGCATTTTATCGCGCTATCTTGCGCACCTCATCGCACCATTTTCTGCACATTACTTGCATTTTGCAAGCATTTTGTCGCGCTATCTTGCGCACCTCATCGCACAGTTTTATGCACATTACTTGCATTTTGTATGCATTTTATCGCTATCTTGCGCACCTCATCGCACTGTTTTCTGCACATTACTTTAATTTTGCATGCATTTTATTGCGCTATCTTGCGCACCTCATCGCACTGTTTTCTGCACATTACTTGCATTTGGCATGCATTTTATCGCGCTATTTTGCGCATCGCGATATTTTACGCTGTGACCATTACTTGCATTTCGCATGCATTTTGTCGCGCTACCTTGCGCATCTCAACGCACTATTTTCTGCACATTACTTGCATTTTGCATGCATGTTGTCGTGCTAACTTGCGCACCTCATCACACTTTTTTCTGCACATTACTTGCACTTTGAATGCATTTTGTCGCGCTATCTTGCGCATCGCGCTATTTTGCGCTGTGACCATTACTAGCATTTTGCATGAATTTTATCGCGCTATCTTGCGCACCTCATCGCACTGTTTTCGGCACATTACTTGCATTTTCCATGCATTTTATCGCGCTATCTTGCGCACCTCATCGCACTGTTTTCTGTACGTTACTTGCATTTTGCATGCATTTTATCGCGCAATCTTGCGCATCGCGATATTTTGCGCTGTGACCATTACTTGCATTTTGCATGCATTTTGTCGCGCTATCTTGCGCACCTCATTGCACTGTTTTCTGCACATTACTTGCATTTTGCATGCATTTTGTCGCGCTATCTTGCGCACCTCATATTTTGTGACGTGACCATTACTTGCATTTTGGATGCATTTTGTCCTGCTATCTTGCGCACCTCATTGCATTGTTTTCTGCATATTACTTGCATTTTGCATGTATTTTATCGCGCTATCTTGTGCATCGCGCTATTTTCCGCTGTGACCATTACTTGCATTTTGCATGCATTTTATCACGCTATCTTGCGCATCGCGCTATTTTGCGGTGTGACCATTACTTGCATTTTGCATGCATTTTATTGCGCTACCTTGCGCACCTCATCGCACTGTTTTCTGCACATTACTTGCATTTTGCATGCATTTTATCGCACTATCTTGCGCACCTCATCGCACTGTTTTCTGCACATTACTTGCATTTTGCATTCATTTTAGTGCGCTATCTTGCGCATCGCGCTATTTTGCGCTGTGACCATTACTTGAATTTTGCATGTATTTTATCGCGCTATCTTGCGCACCTCATCGCATTGTTTTCTGCACATTACTTGCATTTTCCATGCATTTTATCGCGCTATCTTGCGCACCTCATCGCATGGTTTTCAGCACATTACTTGTATTTTGCATGCATTTTATCGTGCTATCTTGCGCACCTCATCGCACTGTTTTCTGCACATTATTTGCATTTGGCATGCATTTTATTGCGCTATCTTGCGCATCGCGATATTTTGCGCTGTGACCATTACTTGCATTTTGCATGCATTTTGTCGCGCTATCTTGCGCATCTCATCGCACTGTTTTCTGCACATTACTTGCATTTTGCATGCATGTTGTCGCGCTAACTTGCGCACCTCATCGCACTTTTTTCTGCACATTACTTGTGTTTTGCATGCATTTTGTCGCGCTATATTGCGCATCGCGATATTTTGCGCTGTAACCATTACTTGCATTTTGCATGAATTTTGTCGTGCTATCTTGCACATCTCATCGCACTGTTTTCTGCACATTAGTTGCATTTTGCATTCTTTTTGTCGCGCTATCTTGCGCACCTCATCGTACTTTTTTCTGCACATTACTTGCATTTTGCATGCATTTTATCGCGCTATTTTGCGCATTGCGCTATTTTGCGCTGTGACCATTACTTGCATTTTCCACGCATTTTATCGCGCTATCTTGCGCACCACATCGCACTGTTTTCTGCACATTACTTGCATTTTCCTTGCATTTTATCGCGCTATCTTGCGCACCTCATCGCACCGTGTTCTGCACATTACTTGCATTTTGCAAGCATTTTGTCGCGCTATCTTGCGCACCACATTGCACTGTTTTCTGCACATTACTTGCATTTTCCATGCATTTTATCGCGCTATCTTGCGCACCTCATCGCACGGTTTTCAGCACATTACTTGTATTTTGCATGCATTTTATCGTGCTATCTTGCGCACCTCATCGCACTGTTTTCTGCACATTACTTGCATTTGGCATGCATTTTATTGCGCTATCTTGCGCATCGCGATATTTTGCGCTGTGACCATTACTTGCATTTTGCATGCATTTTGTCGCGCTATCTTGCGCATCTCATCGCACTATTTTCTGCACATTACTTGCATTTTGCATGCATGTTGTCGCGCTAACTTGCGCACCTCATCGCACTTTTTTCTGCACATTACTTGCATTTTGCATGCATTTTGTCGCGCTATCTTGCGCATCGCGATATTTTGCGCTGTAACCATTACTTGCATTTTGCATGCATTTTGTCGTGCTATCTTGCGCATCTCATCGCACTGTTTTCTGCACATTACTTGCATTTTGCATGCTTTTTGTCGCGCTATCTTGCGCACCTCATCGTACTTTTTTCTGCACATTACTTGCATTTTGCATGCATTTTATCGCGCTATTTTGCGCATTGCGCTATTTTGCGCTGTGACCATTACTTGCATTTTCCATGCATTTTATCGCGCTATCTTGCGCACCACATCGCACTATTTTCTGCACATTACTTGCATTTTCCATGCATTTTATCGCGCTATCTTGCGCACCTCATCGCACCGTTTTCTGCACATTAGTTGCATTCTGCATGCATTTTGTCTCGCTATCTTGCGTCCCTCATCGCACTGTTTTCTGGACATTACTTGCATTTTGCATGCATTTTATCGCGCTATCTTGCATTTGGCATGCATTTTGTCGCGCTATCTTGCGCATCTCATCGCACTGTTTTCTGCACATTACTTGCATTTTGCATGCATGTTGTCCCGCTAACTTGCGCACCTCATCGCACTTTTTTCTGCACATTACTTGCATTTTGCATTCATTTTATCGCGCTATCTTCCATATCGCGATATTTTGCGCTGTAACCATTACTTGCATTTTGCATGCATTTTGTCGTGCTATCTTGCGCATCTCATCGCACTGTTTTCCGCACATTACTTGCATTTTGCATGCATTTTATCGCGCTATCTGGCGCATCGCGATATTTTGCGCTGTGACCATTACTCGCATTTTGCATGCATTTTATCGCGCTATCTTGCGTATCGCGATATTTTGCGCTGTAACCATTACTTGCATTTTGCATGCATTTTGTCGCGCTATATTGCGCATCTCATCGCACTGTTTTCTGCACATTACTTGCATTTTGCATGCATGTTGTGGCGCTAACTTGCGCACCTCATCGCACTTTTTTCTGCACATTACTTGCATTTTGTATGCATTTTGTCGCGCAATTTTGCGCATCGCGCTATTTTGCGCTGTGACCATTACTTGCATTTTCCGTGCATTTTATCGCGCTATCTTGCGCACCTCATCGCACAGTTTTCCGCACATTACTTGCATTTTGCATGCATTTTATCGCGCTATCTTGCGCACCTCATCGCACTGTTTTCTGCACATTACTTGCATTTTTCATGGATTTTATCGCGCTACCTTGCGCACCTCATCGCACTGTTTTCTGCGCATTACTTGAATTTTCCATGCTTTTTATCGCGCAATCTTGCGCACCTCATCGCACTGTTTTCTGCACATTACTTGCATTTTGCATGCATTTTATCGCGCTACCTTGCGCATCGCGATATTTTGCGCTGTAACCATTATTTGCATTTTGCATGCATTTTGTCGTGCTATCTTGCGCATCTCATCGCACTGTTTTTCTGCACATTACTTGCATTTTCCATCCATTTTATCGCGCTATCTTGCGCACCTCATCGCACTATTTTCTGCACATTACTTGCATTTTGCAAGCATTTTGTCGCGCTATCTTGCGCACCTCATCGCACAGTTTTATGCACATTACTTGCATTTTGTATGCATTTTATCGCGCTTCGTTGCGCTCCTCATCGCACTGTTTTCTGCGACTTACTTGCATTTTCCATGCATTTTGTCGGGCTATGTTGCGCACCTCATCGCACTATTTTCTGCACATTGTTTGCATTTTTCATGCATTTTGTCGCGCTATCTTGCGCACCTCATCGCACTGTTTTCTGCACATTACTTGCATTTTGCATGCATTTTGTCGCGCTATCTTAAGCACCTCATCGCACTATTTTCTGGACATTAGTTGCATTTTGCATGCATTTTATCGCGCTATCTTGCGCATCGCGCTATTTTGCGCTGTGACCATTACTTGCATTTTGCATGCATTTTGTAGCGCTATCTTGCGCACCTCATCGCACTGTTTTCTGCACATTACTTGCATTTCGCATGCATTTTATCGCTCTATCTTGCGCACCTCATCGCACTATTTTCTGCACATTAGTTGCATTTTGCATGCATTTTATCGTGCTATCTTGCGCATCGCGCTATTTTGCGTTGTGGCCATTACTTGCATTTTGCATGCATTTTGTCGCGCTATCTTGCGCACCTCATCGCATTGTTTTCTGCACATTACTTGCATTTTGCATGCATTTTGTCGCGCTATCTTGCGCACCTCATCGCACTGTTTGCTGCACATTACTTGCATTTTGCATGCATTTTATCGCGCTATCTTGCGCATCGCGATATTTTGCGCTGTGACCATTACTTTCATTTTGCATGCATTTTGTCGAGCTATCTTGCGCACCTCATATTTTGCGCTGTGACCATTACTTGCATTTTGCATGCATTTTGTCGTGCTATCTTGCGCACCTCATCGCACTATTTTCTGCACATTACTTGCATTTTGCATGCATTTTATCGCGCTATCTTGCGCATCGTGCTATTTTGCGCCGTGACCATTACTTGCATTTTGCATCCATTTTATCGCGCTATCTTGCGTACCTCATCGCACTGCTTTCTGCACATTACTTGCGTTTTGCATGCATTTTATCACGCTATCTTGCGTACCTCATCGCACGGTTTTCTACACATTACTTGCATTTTGCATGCATTTTATCGCGCTATCTTGCGCATCGCGCTATTTTGCGCTGTGACCATTACTTGCATTTTGCATCCATTTTATCGCGCTATCTTGCGCACCTCATCGCACTACTTTCTGCACATTACTTGCATTTTGCATGCATTTTATCGCGCTATCTTTCGCATCGCGCTATTTTGCGCTGTGACCATTACTTGCATTTTGCATGCATTTTGTTGCGCTATCTTGCGCACCTCATCGCACTTTTTTCTACACATTACTTGCATTTTTCATGCATTTTATCGCGCTATCTTGCGCACCTCATCGCACTATTTTCTGCACATTACTTGCATTTTGCATGCATTTTATCGCGCTATCTTGCACATCGCGCTATTTTGCGCTGTGACCATTACTTGCATTTTTTGTGACGACCCAGAATTTTTCCCTCCGCTCGAGCGGAGGATTTAACGCTCGAGCGGACTTTTGGGGTTCTCAGCAATTTTGCAGATGGCCTGAGATTCTGGGAGTGGTGGATCTCCGTTCGAGCGGAGAAGTTGACGCTCGAACGGACTACTTTATTGGTCTGTGCGCGCTCGAGCGGTTGAAGCGACGCTCCAGCGTGAGTAGTAAGATTTCCCTCGACATTGTAGTGGTGTATTTAGAATCTTCTTATTTTATTTTGGAGTATTGTTTGAGGTGGTAATATGATGGTAAAGTAAGATTGGACCAAAAGCTTTAATTAGAATAGATTGTCTGCGACCAGCCGTCACTCTTTTGTCATTTTCTTTTTCTACATTTTGAATTTGGATGTGGGGTTAGAACCATTGGAAAGCTTATTTCCGGGGTTTCAACTTGGACACAAGAACGACCAAAAACGGAGTCCGGATGGGAGAGTTATACCTGTTCAAAGTTTCGAAATCTGTGCTGAAAACAGGTACGCTCGAGCGGGAATTCCTCCGCTCGAGCGGGAATTACGGGACAGCAGCTTAAAATGAGATTTTTTGAATCATTTCTCACATTTTCCTTGTCCCCTCTTCATCCCTCTCCCCTAGGTCCGAAAACCCTAGGTCCTTAATCTCCAAAACCTACAATTTCTCTTAGTTTTGATCAAGATCATCCATCAAAAAGTGAAGAAGCATGAAGATTATTATGTTCTACCGGTTGGAATTTCGAGATTTTGGAGGATTCTTCTCAATCTTTGCTCCTTTGTTTGATTCTTGAGGTAAGGGTTTTAAAACTCTTCAATATTTACATCCATAGATAGATTTGAGGTATTTTCATTGTATAATGGTTCAATTTTCATTAATGTTATGTATATAGAAGAAATTATGAGATTTTGGGAATTTTGGGTTTGAATATTGGGGGTTTTAAGGTTTGTGATTTTGGGAATTAAATTGATGGGTTTAAGTGATGGATTGAGAATACTAGATGTAAAATCATTTGGAAAATTGGAATTAGGAGTGATGATTTAAGAAGTTTGATTTTTGTTAAAAATCCTCTTTTTCCTTGAAACCCTAGGTTGTTTAAAGATGATAACCAATGAATTGGCCCAAATTGAAAGTAGAGTAATGAAATTGAGACATTGAATTAGATGTGTTCAAGTTTAATTGGAATTTGGGAATATTTGGAAATTATATTTACAATTTGCGAATGAACCTTGTTATAAATGTTGAAATTCATGCTATCATGGAAAAGAAAAATTAGGAGAATAATTTAATAAGGATATGGATGACATGAACTCGATTTTTGGAATGTTAAAATGAGATTCAAGGGTTTATTTTGTATTATGTTGAATTGCCAATAGGATTAATGAACTAAATGATGTTGTACTATGATGAATTATGTTTGAATTACGTGACTTGTGTAGGATTAGCTACAAGGACGGACTACGCACCTGAACACTGTGAGTAGTAGTACAAAAATGTACATGTTATTTATTGTTGATAATTATTGTCACTAATGCTCTATTCTTTGTAAGTGTTCTACGAATACTATAAAAATTGGAAAGTTATGTGACTCCATGTGAATTGGAAGTTATTTTGTTGTGTTACAAGTTTATAAGTTAAGCCTGTTATAAGTTTGCATATGTTATAAGTCAAGTATGTTTTAAGCTCAAGCGCGTTACAAGTTTAATTGTGTGGCAAATTTAAGTATATACAAGTTTAAGTAAATTTGCAAGTTCAAGTATATACAAGTTAAAGTATGTTACGAGTTTTACGTATGCTACAAGTCCATGTATGTTACAAGTTCACGTATGTTAGAAATTCAAGTATGTTTCAGGTATGCTTCAAGTAAGTTACGAGCTCAAGTATGTTTCAGGTATATTTTAAATATGTTACAAGTTTAAGAGTTACAAGTTTATGTATGATAGAAGTTCATGTATGATCTAAGTTACGCATGTTGCAAGTTCAAGTATGGTTTCAAGTATATTTCAAGAATAGTTCAAGTATGGTTTCAAGTATATTTCAAACATGTTTCAAGTATGGTTGCCAGTATATTACAAGTTTCATGGGCTTTATGCCATTACAAGTTACATGGGCTTATGCCATTACAAGTTACATGGGCTTATGCCATTACAAGTTTCATGGGCTTTATGCCATTACAAGTTTCATGGGCTTTATGCCATTACAAGTTACATGGGCTTATGCCATTACAAGTTACATGGGCTTATGCCATTACAAGTTTCATGGGCTTTATGCCATTACAAGTTACAAGGGCTTTATGCCATTACAAGGGCTTTATGCCATCACAAGTTACAAGGGCTTTATGCCATTCCAAGGGCTTTATGCCATTTTCAAGGGCTTTAACGCCAACAAGTTTCAAGGGCCTTAGTGCCATATGTTACAAGGGCTTTATGCCATTTTCAAGGGCTTTAACGCCAACAAGTTTCAAGGGCCTTAGTGCCATATGTTACAAGGGCTTTATGCCACAAGTTACAAGGGCCTCGTGCCACACGTTTCAAGGGCCTCGTGCCACCATGTTTCAAAGGCTCTATAGCCATCATGTTTATGTTGCAGGATTGGGCTTAAGGCCATATGAAATGAAAACAGGAACAGATTAACTACATGATCTTCGCATTTATTTATGCATTGTTATGTATTATGTTTAAATTGTGCATTTATGTTTCATACTATTCACTGAGCCCGGCTCACCCTCTGTTATGTCTGTTTCTGTAGGCACTCAACCTGGAGATTTAACCTGCACCTGTGGCTTTTGTTACCCAGTTGTCAAACCCTAAGTATCAAAGCTATTAGATGTTGATTGTTCAAGTTATGGAGTTTTGCTAAGTTTTAATTTGTACCCTAATTGTCTGTTAAGATCGGCGTATATGTATATGTACATAGCTATCTTCGGATGCATGACAATGTATATTATCTGCATTATGTTTTGTTTGGGATCCTGGCATAGTAATGGTAGCTCAATGGATATGTTTATTATTATTATTATTTTACGCTATTATATACTATTAAATGCATCCGTTCAAGCCCCATAGATTATATTCATCAGGCTTTATGTCATTTTTTCTGAGGTGGTCATGCCCAAACTTTTAGGGGCGAGTTCTGGGTGTGACATTTTTCAGGCATTTTATCGCGCTATCTTGCGCACCTCATCGCACAGTTTTCTGCACATTACTTGCATTTTGCATGCATTTTATCCCGCTATCTTGCACACCTCATCGCACTATTTTCTGCACATTACTTGCATTTTGCACGCTATCTTGCGCACCTCATCGCACTGTTTTCTACACATTACTTGCATTTTGCATGCATTTTGTCGCGCTATCTTGCGCACCTCATCGCACTGTATTCTGCACATTACTTGCATTTTGCATGCATTTTATCGCGCTATCTTGCGCATCGCGCTATTTTGCGCTGTGACCATTACTTGCATTTGGCATGCATTTTATCGCGCTATGTTGCGCATCTCATCGCACTGTTTTCTGCACATTACTTTCATTTTGCATGAATTTTGTCGCGCTATCTTGCAATCCTCATCGCACTTTTTCCGGCACATTACTTGCATTTTGCATGCATTTTATCGCGCTATCTTGCGCATTGCGCTATTTTGCGCTGTGACCATTACATGCATTTTGTCGCGCTATCTTGCGCACCTCATCGCATTGTTTTCTGCACATTACTTGCATTTTTCATGCATTTTATCAAGCTATCTTGCGCACCTCAACGCACTGTTTTCTGCACATTACTTGCATTTTGCATGCATTTTGTCGCGCTATCTTCCGCACCTCATCGCACTGTTTTCTGCATATTACTTGCATTTTGCATGCATTTTCTCACGCTATCTTGCGCACCTCATCGCACTGTTTTCTGCACATTACTTGCATTTTGCATGCATTTTGTCGCGCAATCTTGCGACCTCATCGCACTGTTTTCTGCACATTACATACATTTTGCATGCATTTTATCGCGCTATCTTGCGCACCTCATCGATCTGTTTTCTGCACATTACTTGCATTTTGCATGCATTTTATCGCGCTATGTTGCGCATCGCGCTATTTTGCGATGTGACCGTTACTTGCATTTTGCATGCATTTTATCGCGCTATCTTGCGCACCTCATCGCACTGTTTTCTGCATATTACTTGCATTTTGCATGCATTTTATCGCGCTATCTTGCGCATCGCGATATTTTGCGCTGTAACCACTACTAGCATTTTGTATGCATTTTGTCGTGCTATCTTGCGCATCTCATCGCACTGTTTTCTGCACATTACTTGCATTTTGCATGCTTTTTGTCGCGCTATCTTGCGCACCTCATCGCACTTTTTTCGGCACATTACTTGCATTTTGCATGCATTTTATCGCGTTATTTTGCGCATCGCGCTGTTTTGCGCTGTGACCATTACTTGCATTTTCCATGCATTTTATCGCGCTATCTTGCGCACCTCATCGCACAGTTTTCTGCACATTACTTGCATTTTGCATGCCTTTTATCGCGCTATCTTGCGCATCGCGCTATTTTGCGCTGTGACTATTGCTTGCATTTTGCATGCATTTTATCGCGCTATCTTGCGCACCTCATCGCACTGTTTTCTGCACATTACTTGCATTTTGCATGCATTTTATCGCGCTATCTTACGCATCGCGATATATTGTGCTGTAACCATTACTTGCATTTTGCATGCATTTTGTCGCGCTATCTTGCGCATCTCATCGCACTGTTTTCTGCACATTACTTGCATTTTGCATGCATTTTGTCGCGCTATCTTGCGCACCTCATCGCACTTTTTTCTGCACATTACTTGCATTTTCCATGCATTTTATCACGCTATCTTGCGCACCTCATCGCATTGTTTTTTGCACATTACTTGCATTTTGCTTGCATTTTATCGCGCTATCTTGCGCACCTCATCGCACTGTTTTCTGCACATTACTGTCATTTCCCATCCATTTTATCGCGCTGTCTTGCGCACCTCATCGCACTGTTTTCTGCACATTACTTGCATTTTGCTTGCATTTTGTCGCGCTATCTTGCGCAACTCATCGCACTGTTTTCTGCACATTACTTGCATTTTGCATGCATTTTATCGCCCTATCTTGCGCACCTCGTCGCACTGTTTTCTGCACATTACTTGCATTTTGCATGCATTTTATCGCGCTATCTTGCGCATCGCGCTATTTTGCGCTGTGACCATTACTTGCATTTTGCATGCATTTTGTTGCGCTATCCTGCGCACTACATCGCACTGTTTTCTGCACATTACTTGCATTTTGCATGCATTGTATCGCTCTATCTTGCGCACCTCATCGTACTATTTTCTGCACATTACTTGCATTTTGCATGAATTTTGTCGCGCTATCTTGCGCACCTCATCGCACTGTTTTCTGCACATTACTTGCATTTTGCATGCATTTTATCGCGCTATCTTGCCCATCGCGCTATTTTGCGCTGTGACCATTACTTGCATTTTCCATGCATTTTATCGCGCTATCTTGCGCACCTCATCGCACAGTTTTCTGCACATTACTTGCATTTTGCATGCATTTTATCGCGCTATCTTGCGCACCTGATCGCACGGTTTTCTACACATTACTTGCATTTTGCTAGCATTTTGTAGCGCTATCTTGCGCATCGCGCTATTTTGCGCTGTGACCATTGCTTGCATTTTGCATGCATTTTATCGCGCTATCTTGCGCACCTCATCGCACTGTTTTCTGCACATTACTTGCATTTTGCATGCATTTTATCGCGCTATCTTACGCATCGCGATATATTGTGCTGTAACCATTACTTGCATTTTGCATGCATTTTGTCGCGCTATCTTGCGCATCTCATCGCACTGTTTTCTGCACATTACTTGCATTTTGCATGCATTTTGTCGCGCTATCTTGCGCACCTCATCGCACTTTTTTCTGCACATTACTTGCATTTTCCATGCATTTTATCACGCTATCTTGCGCACCTCATCGCATTGTTTTTTGCACATTACTTGCATTTTGCTTGCATTTTATCGCGCTATCTTGCGGACTTCATCGCACTGTTTTCTGCACATTACTGTCATTTCCCATCCATTTTATCGCGCTGTCTTGCGCACCTCATCGCACTGTTTTCTGCACATTACTTGCATTTTGCTTGCATTTTGTCGCGCTATCTTGCGCAACTCATCGCACTGTTTTCTGCACATTACTTGCATTTTGCATGCATTTTATCGCCCTATCTTGCGCACCTCGTCGCACTATTTTCTGCACATTACTTGCATTTTGCATGCATTTTATCGCGCTATCTTGCGCATCGCGCTATTTTGCGCTGTGACCATTACTTGCATTTTGCATGCATTTTGTTGCGCTATGTTGCGCACTACATCGCACTGTTTTCTGCACATTACTTGCATTTTGCAAGCATTGTATCGCGCTATCTTGCGCACCTCATCGTACTATTTTCTGCACATTACTTGCATTTTGCATGAATTTTGTCGCGCTATCTTGCGCACCACATCGCACTGTTTTCTGCACATTACTTGCATTTTGCATGCATTTTATCGCGCTATCTTGCCCATCGCGCTATTTTGCGCTGTGACCATTACTTGCATTTTCCATGCATTTTATCGCGCTATCTTGCGCACCTCATCGCACAGTTTTCTGCACATTACTTGCATTTTGCATGCATTTTATCGCGCTATCTTGCGCACCTGATCGCACGGTTTTCTACACATTACTTGCATTTGGTAGCATTTTGTAGCGCTATCTTGCGCATCGCGCTATTTTGCGCTGTGACCATTGCTTGCATTTTGCATGCATTTTATCGCGCTATCTTACGCATCGCGATATATTGTGCTGTAACCATTACTTGCATTTTGCATGCATTTTGTCGCGCTATCTTGCGCATCTCATCGCACTGTTTTCTGCACATTACTTGCATTTTGCATGCATTTTGTCGCGCTATCTTGCGCACCTCATCGCACTTTTTTCTGCACATTACTTGCATTTTCCATGCATTTTATCACGCTATCTTCCGCACCTCATCGCATTATTTTTTGCACATTACTTGCATTTTGCTTGCATTTTATCGCGCTATCTTGCGCACCTCATCGCACTGTTTTCTGCACATTACTGTCATTTCCCATCCATTTTATCGCCCTGTCTTGCGCACCTCATCGCACTGTTTTCTGCACATTACTTGCATTTTGCTTGCATTTTGTCGCGCTATCTTGCGCAACTCATCGCACTGTTTTCTGCACATTACTTGCATTTTGCATGCATTTTATCGCCCTATCTTGCGCACCTCGTCGCACTATTTTCTGCACATTACTTGCATTTTGCATGCATTTTATCGCGCTATCTTGCGCATCGCGCTATTTTGCGCTGTGACCATTACTTGCATTTTGCATGCATTTTGTTGCGCTATGTTGCGCACTACATCGCACTGTTTTCTGCACATTACTTGCATTTTGCATGCATTGTATCGCGCTATCTTGCGCACCTCATCGTACTATTTTCTGCACATTACTTGCATTTTGCATCTATTTTGTCGCGCTATCTTGCGCACCTCATCGCACTGTTTTCTGTACATTACTTGCATTTTGCATGCATTTTGTCGCGCTATCTTGTGCACCTCATCGCACTGTTTTCTGCACATTACTTGCATTTTGCATGCATTATATCGCCCTATCTTGCGCACCTCATCGCACTGTTTTCTGCACATTATTTGCATTTTTCTTTCATTTTATCGCGCTATCTTGCGCATCACGCTATTTTGCGTTGTGACCATTACTTGCATTTTGCATGCATTTTATCGCGCTATCTTGCGCACCTCATCGCACTATTTTCTGCACATTACTTGCATTTTTCATGCATTTTAACGCGCTATCTTGCGCACCTCATCGCACTGTTTTCTGCACATTACTTGCATTTTGCATGCATTTTATCGCGCTATCTTGCGTACCTCATCGCACGATTTTCTACACATTACTTGCATTTTGCTTGCATTTTATCGCGCTATCTTGCGCATCGCGCTATTTTGCGCTGTGACCATTACTTGCATTTTGCATGCATTTTATCGCGCTATCTTGCGCACCTCATCGCACTGTTTTCTGCACATTACTTGCATTTTACATGCATTTTATCGCGCTATCTTACGCATCGCGATATATTGTGCTGTAACCATTACTTGCATTTTGCATGCATTTTGTCACGCTATCTTGCGCACCTCATCGCACTTTTTTCTGCACATTACTTGCATTTTGCATGCATTTTATCGCGCTATCTTGCGCACCTCATCGCACTGTTTTCTGCACATTACTTGCATTTTACATGCATTTTATCGCGCTATCTTACGCATCGCGATATATTGTGCTGTAACCATTACTTGCATTTTGCATGTATTTTGTCACGCTATCTTGCGCACCTCATCGCACTTTTTTCTGCACATTACTTGCATTTTGCATGCATTTTATCGCGCTATCTTGCGCACCTCATCGCACGGTTTTCTGCACATTACTTGCATTTTGCATGCATTTTGTCGCGCTATCTTGCGCACCTCATCGCACTATTTTCTGCACATTACTTGCATTTTGCATGCATTTTATCGCGCCATCTTGCGCATCGCGATATTTTGCGCTGTGACCATTACTTGCATTTTGCATGCATTGTATCGCTCTATCTTGCGCACCTCATCGTACTATTTTCTGCACATTACTTGCATTTTGCATGAATTTTGTCGCGCTATCTTGCGCACCTCATCGCACTGTTTTCTGCACATTACTTGCATTTTGCATGCATTTTATCGCGCTATCTTGCCCATCGCGCTATTTTGCGCTGTGACCATTACTTGCATTTTCCATGCATTTTATCGCGCTATCTTGCGCACCTCATCGCACAGTTTTCTGCACATTACTTGCATTTTGCATGCATTTTATCGCGCTATCTTGCGCACCTGATCGCACGGTTTTCTACACATTACTTGCATTTTGCTAGCATTTTGTAGCGCTATCTTGCGCATCGCGCTATTTTGCGCTGTGACCATTGCTTGCATTTTGCATGCATTTTATCGCGCTATCTTGCGCACCTCATCGCACTGTTTTCTGCACATTACTTGCATTTTGCATGCATTTTATCGCGCTATCTTACGCATCGCGATATATTGTGCTGTAACCATTACTTGCATTTTGCATGCATTTTGTCGCGCTATCTTGCGCATCTCATCGCACTGTTTTCTGCACATTACTTGCATTTTGCATGCATTTTGTCGCGCTATCTTGCGCACCTCATCGCACTTTTTTCTGCACATTACTTGCATTTTCCATGCATTTTATCACGCTATCTTGCGCACCTCATCGCATTGTTTTTTGCACATTACTTGCATTTTGCTTGCATTTTATCGCGCTATCTTGCGGACTTCATCGCACTGTTTTCTGCACATTACTGTCATTTCCCATCCATTTTATCGCGCTGTCTTGCGCACCTCATCGCACTGTTTTCTGCACATTACTTGCATTTTGCTTGCATTTTGTCGCGCTATCTTGCGCAACTCATCGCACTGTTTTCTGCACATTACTTGCATTTTGCATGCATTTTATCGCCCTATCTTGCGCACCTCGTCGCACTATTTTCTGCACATTACTTGCATTTTGCATGCATTTTATCGCGCTATCTTGCGCATCGCGCTATTTTGCGCTGTGACCATTACTTGCATTTTGCATGCATTTTGTTGCGCTATGTTGCGCACTACATCGCACTGTTTTCTGCACATTACTTGCATTTTGCAAGCATTGTATCGCGCTATCTTGCGCACCTCATCGTACTATTTTCTGCACATTACTTGCATTTTGCATGAATTTTGTCGCGCTATCTTGCGCACCACATCGCACTGTTTTCTGCACATTACTTGCATTTTGCATGCATTTTATCGCGCTATCTTGCCCATCGCGCTATTTTGCGCTGTGACCATTACTTGCATTTTCCATGCATTTTATCGCGCTATCTTGCGCACCTCATCGCACAGTTTTCTGCACATTACTTGCATTTTGCATGCGTTTTATCGCGCTATCTTGCGCACCTGATCGCACGGTTTTCTACACATTACTTGCATTTGGTAGCATTTTGTAGCGCTATCTTGCGCATCGCGCTATTTTGCGCTGTGACCATTGCTTGCATTTTGCATGCATTTTATCGCGCTATCTTGCGCACCTCATCGCACTGTTTTCTGCACATTACTTGCATTTTGCATGCATTTTATCGCGCTATCTTACGCATCGCGATATATTGTGCTGTAACCATTACTTGCATTTTGCATGCATTTTGTCGCGCTATCTTGCGCATCTCATCGCACTGTTTTCTGCACATTACTTGCATTTTGCATGCATTTTGTCGCGCTATCTTGCGCACCTCATCGCACTTTTTTCTGCACATTACTTGCATTTTCCATGCATTTTATCACGCTATCTTCCGCACCTCATCGCATTATTTTTTGCACATTACTTGCATTTTGCTTGCATTTTATCGCGCTATCTTGCGCACCTCATCGCACTGTTTTCTGCACATTACTGTCATTTCCCATCCATTTTATCGCCCTGTCTTGCGCACCTCATCGCACTGTTTTCTGCACATTACTTGCATTTTGCTTGCATTTTGTCGCGCTATCTTGCGCAACTCATCGCACTGTTTTCTGCACATTACTTGCATTTTGCATGCATTTTATCGCCCTATCTTGCGCACCTCGTCGCACTATTTTCTGCACATTACTTGCATTTTGCATGCATTTTATCGCGCTATCTTGCGCATCGCGCTATTTTGCGCTGTGACCATTACTTGCATTTTGCATGCATTTTGTTGCGCTATGTTGCGCACTACATCGCACTGTTTTCTGCACATTACTTGCATTTTGCATGCATTGTATCGCGCTATCTTGCGCACCTCATCGTACTATTTTCTGCACATTACTTGCATTTTGCATCTATTTTGTCGCGCTATCTTGCGCACCTCATCGCACTGTTTTCTGTACATTACTTGCATTTTGCATGCATTTTGTCGCGCTATCTTGTGCACCTCATCGCACTGTTTTCTGCACATTACTTGCATTTTGCATGCATTATATCGCCCTATCTTGCGCACCTCATCGCACTGTTTTCTGCACATTATTTGCATTTTTCTTTCATTTTATCGCGCTATCTTGCGCATCACGCTATTTTGCGTTGTGACCATTACTTGCATTTTGCATGCATTTTATCGCGCTATCTTGCGCACCTCATCGCACTATTTTCTGCACATTACTTGCATTTTTCATGCATTTTAACGCGCTATCTTGCGCACCTCATCGCACTGTTTTCTGCACATTACTTGCATTTTGCATGCATTTTATCGCGCTATCTTGCGTACCTCATCGCACGATTTTCTACACATTACTTGCATTTTGCTTGCATTTTATCGCGCTATCTTGCGCATCGCGCTATTTTGCGCTGTGACCATTACTTGCATTTTGCATGCATTTTATCGCGCTATCTTGCGCACCTCATCGCACTGTTTTCTGCACATTACTTGCATTTTACATGCATTTTATCGCTATCTTACGCATCGCGATATATTGTGCTGTAACCATTACTTGCATTTTGCATGCATTTTGTCACGCTATCTTGCGCACCTCATCGCACTTTTTTCTGCACATTACTTGCATTTTGCATGCATTTTATCGCGCTATCTTGCGCACCTCATCGCACGGTTTTCTGCACATTACTTGCATTTTGCATGCATTTTGTCGCGCTATCTTGCGCACCTCATCGCACTATTTTCTGCACATTACTTGCATTTTGCATGCATTTTATCGCGCCATCTTGCGCATCGCGATATTTTGCGCTGTGACCATTACTTGCATTTTGCATGCATTTTGTCGCGCTAACTTGCGCATCTCATCGCACTGTTTTCTACACATTACTTGCATTTTGCATGCATGTTGTCGCGCTAACTTGCGCACCTCATCGCACTTTTTTCTGCACATTACTTGCATTTTGCATGCATTTTATCGCGCAATCTTGCGCACCTCATCGCACTGTTTTCTGCACATTACTCGAATTTTCCATGCATTTTATCGCGCTATCTTGCGCACCTCATCGCACTGTTTTCTGCACATTACTTGCATTTTGCATGCATTTTATCGCGCTATCTTGCGCATCGCGATATTTTGCGCTGTAACCATTACTTGCATTTTGCATGCATTTTGTCGTGCTATCTTGCGCATCTCCTCGCACTGTTTTCTGCACAATACTTGCATTTTGATGCTTTTTGTCGCGCTATCTTGCGCACCTCATTGCACTGTTTTCTGCACATTACTTGAATTTTCCATGCATTTTATCGCGCTATCTTGCGCACCTCATCACACTGTTTTCTGCACATTACTTCCATTTTGCATGCATTTTATCGTGCTACCTTGCGCTCCTCATCGCACTGTTTTCTGCACATTACTTGCATTTTCCATGCATTTTATCGGGCTATCTTGCGCACCTCATCGCACTATTTTCTGCACATTGCTTGCATTTTGCATGCATTTTGTCGCGCTATCTTGCGCACCTCATCGCACTGTTTTCTGCACATTACTTGCATTTTGCATGCATTTTGTCGCGCTATCTTGGGCACCTCATCGCACTATTTTCTGGACATTAGTTGCATTTTGCATGCATTTTATCGCGCTATCTTGCGCATCGCGCTATTTTGCGCTGTGACCATTACTTGCATTTTGCATGCATTTTGTAGCGCTATCTTGCGCACCTCATCGCACTGTTTTCTGCACATTACTTGCATTTTGCATGCATTTTGTCGCTCTATCTTGCGCACCTCATCGCACTATTTTCGGCACGTTACTTTCATTTTGCATGCATTTTATCGTGCTAACTTGCGCCCCTCATCGCACTGTTTTCTGCACATTACTTGGATTTTGCATGCATTTTATCGCGCTATCTTGCGTACCTCATCGCACTGTTTTTTGCACATTACTTGCATTTTGCATGCATTTTGTCGCGCAATCTTGCGCATCGCGCTATTTTGCGCTGTGACCATTACTTGCATTTTACATGCATTTTATCGCGATATCTTGCGCACCTCATCACATTGTTTTCTGCACATTACTTGCATTTTCCATTCATTTTATCGCGCTATCTTCCGCACCTCATCGCACTGTTTTCTGCACATTACTTGCATTTTACATGGATTTTATCGCGCTATCTTGCGCAACTTATCGCACTGTTTTCTGCACATTAGTTGCATTTTGCATGCATTTTATCGCGCTATCTTGCGGATCGCGCTATTTTGCGTTGTGACCATTACTTGCATTTTGCATGCATTTTGTCGCGCTATCTTGCGCACCTCATCGCATTGTTTTCTGCACATTACTTGCATTTTGCATGCATTTTGTCGCGCTATCTTGCGCACCTCATCGCACTGTTTGCTGCACATTACTTGCATTTTGCATGCATTTTATCGCGCTATCTTTCGCATCGCGATATTTTGCGCTGTGACCATTACTTTCATTTTGCATGCATTTTGTCGAGCTATCTTGCGCACCTCATCGCACTGTTTTCTGCACATTACTTGCATTTTGCATGCATTTTATCGCGCTATCTTGCGTACCTCATCGCACGGTTTTCTACACATTACTTGCATTTTGCATGCATTTTATCGCGCTATCTTGCGCATCGCGCTATTTTGCGCTGTGACCATTACTTGCATTTTGCATCCATTTTATCGCGCTATCTTGCGCACCTCATCGCACTGCTTTCTGCACATTACTTGCATTTTGCATGCATTTTATCATTCTATCTTGCGCACCGCGCTATTTTGCGCTGTGACCATTACTTGCATTTTGCATGCATTTTATCGCGCTATCTTGCGCATCTCATCGCACTGTTTTCTGCACATTACTTGCATTTTTCATGCATTTTATCGCGCTATCTTGCGCACCTCATCGCACTATTTTCTGCACATTACTTGCATTTTGCATGCATTTTATCCCGCTATCTTGCGTACCTCATCGCACGGTTTTCTACACATTACTTGCTTTTTCCATGCATTTTATCGCGCTATCTTGCGCATCGCGCTATTTTGCGCTGTGACCATTACCTGCATTTTGCATGCATTTTGTCGCGCAATCTTGCGCACCTCATCGCACTGTTTTCTGCACATTACTTGCATTTTGCACGCATTTTATCGCGCTATCTTACGCATCGCGATATATGGCGCTGTAACCGTTACTTGCATTTTGCATGCATTTTGTTGCGCTATCTTGCGCATCTCATCGCACTGTTTTCTGCACAATACTTGCATTTTGCATGCATTTTGTCGCGCAATCTTGCGCACCTCATCGCACTTTTTTCTGCACATTACTTGCATTTTCCATGCATTTTATCGCGCTATCTTGCGCACCTCATCGCACTGTTTTCTGCACATTACTTGCATTTTGCTTGCATTTTATCGCGCTATCTTGCGCACCTCATCGCACTATTTTCTGCACATTACTTTCATTTTGCATGCATTTTATCGCGCTGTCTTGCGCACCTCATCGCACTTTTTCTGCACATTACTTGCATTTTGCTTGCATTTTGTCGTCCTATCTTGCGCACCTCATCGCACTGTTTTCTGCACATTACTTGCATTTTGCATGCATTTTATCGCCTTATCATGCGCACCTCATCGCACTATTTTCTGCACATTACTTGCATTTTGCATGCATTTTATCGCGCTATCTTGCGCATCGCGCTATTTTGCGCTGTGACCATTCTTGCATTTTGCATGCATTTTGTTGCGCTATCTTGCGCTCCTCCTCGCACTGTTTTCTGCACATTACTTGCATTTTTCATGCATTTTATCGCGCTATCTTGCGCACCTCATCGCACTGTTTTCTGCACATTACTTGCATTTTGCATGCATTTTATCGCGCTATCTTGCACAACGCGCTATTTTGCGCTGTGACCAGTACTTGCATTTTCCCTGCATTTTATCGCGCTATCTTGCACACCTCATCGCACAGTTTTCTGCACATTACTTGCATTTTGCATGCATTTTATCGCGCTATCTTGCGTACCTCATCGCACTGTTTTCTGCACATTACTTGCAATTTGCACGCTATCTTGCGCACCTCATCGCACTGTTTTCTGCACATTACTTGCATTTTGCATGCATTTTGTCGCGCTATCTTGCGCACCTCATCGCACTGTATTCTGCACATTACTTGCATTTTGCATGCATTTTATCGCGCTATCTTGCGCATCGCGCTATTTTGCGCTGTGACCATTACTTGCATTTTGCATGCATTTTGTAGCGCTATCTTGCGCACCTCATCGCACTGTTTTCTGCACATTACTTGCATTTTGCATGCATTTTGTCGCTCTATCTTGCGCACCTCATCGCACTATTTTCGGCACGTTACTTTCATTTTGCATGCATTTTATCGCGCTAACTTGCGCCCCTCATCGCACTGTTTTCTGCACATTACTTGGATTTTGCATGCATTTTATCGCGCTATCTTGCGTACCTCATCGCACTGTTTTTTGCACATTACTTGCATTTTGCATGCATTTTGTCGCGCAATCTTGCGCATCGCGCTATTTTGCGCTGTGACCATTACTTGCATTTTACATGCATTTTATCGCGATATCTTGCGCACCTCATCACATTGTTTTCTGCACATTACTTGCATTTTCCATTCATTTTATCGCGCTATCTTCCGCACCTCATCGCACTGTTTTCTACACATTACTTGCATTTTACATGGATTTTATCGCGCTATCTTGCGCAACTTATCGCACTGTTTTCTGCACATTAGTTGCATTTTGCATGCATTTTATCGCGCTATCTTGCGGATCGCGCTATTTTGCGTTGTGACCATTACTTGCATTTTGCATGCATTTTGTCGCGCTATCTTGCGCACCTCATCGCATTGTTTTCTGCACATTACTTGCATTTTGCATGCATTTTGTCGCGCTATCTTGCGCACCTCATCGCACTGTTTGCTGCACATTACTTGCATTTTGCATGCATTTTATCGCGCTATCTTTCGCATCGCGATATTTTGCGCTGTGACCATTACTTTCATTTTGCATGCATTTTGTCGAGCTATCTTGCGCACCTCATCGCACTGTTTTCTGCACATTACTTGCATTTTGCATGCATTTTATCGCGCTATCTTGCGTACCTCATCGCACGGTTTTCTACACATTACTTGCATTTTGCATGCATTTTATCGCGCTATCTTGCGCATCGCGCTATTTTGCGCTGTGACCATTACTTGCATTTTGCATCCATTTTATCGCGCTATCTTGCGCACCTCATCGCACTGCTTTCTGCACATTACTTGCATTTTGCATGCATTTTATCATTCTATCTTGCGCACCGCGCTATTTTGCGCTGTGACCATTACTTGCATTTTGCATGCATTTTATCGCGCTATCTTGCGCATCTCATCGCACTGTTTTCTGCACATTACTTGCATTTTTCATGCATTTTATCGCGCTATCTTGCGCACCTCATCGCACTATTTTCTGCACATTACTTGCATTTTGCATGCATTTTATCCCGCTATCTTGCGTACCTCATCGCACGGTTTTCTACACATTACTTGCTTTTTCCATGCATTTTATCGCGCTATCTTGCGCATCGCGCTATTTTGCGCTGTGACCATTACCTGCATTTTGCATGCATTTTGTCGCGCAATCTTGCGCACCTCATCGCACTGTTTTCTGCACATTACTTGCATTTTGCACGCATTTTATCGCGCTATCTTACGCATCGCGATATATGGCGCTGTAACCGTTACTTGCATTTTGCATGCATTTTGTTGCGCTATCTTGCGCATCTCATCGCACTGTTTTCTGCACAATACTTGCATTTTGCATGCATTTTGTCGCGCAATCTTGCGCACCTCATCGCACTTTTTTCTGCACATTACTTGCATTTTCCATGCATTTTATCGCGCTATCTTGCGCACCTCATCGCACTGTTTTCTGCACATTACTTGCATTTTGCTTGCATTTTATCGCGCTATCTTGCGCACCTCATCGCACTATTTTCTGCACATTACTTTCATTTTGCATGCATTTTATCGCGCTGTCTTGCGCACCTCATCGCACTTTTTCTGCACATTACTTGCATTTTGCTTGCATTTTGTCGTCCTATCTTGCGCACCTCATCGCACTGTTTTCTGCACATTACTTGCATTTTGCATGCATTTTATCGCCTTATCATGCGCACCTCATCGCACTATTTTCTGCACATTACTTGCATTTTGCATGCATTTTATCGCGCTATCTTGCGCATCGCGCTATTTTGCGCTGTGACCATTCTTGCATTTTGCATGCATTTTGTTGCGCTATCTTGCGCTCCTCCTCGCACTGTTTTCTGCACATTACTTGCATTTTTCATGCATTTTATCGCGCTATCTTGCGCACCTCATCGCACTGTTTTCTGCACATTACTTGCATTTTGCATGCATTTTATCGCGCTATCTTGCACAACGCGCTATTTTGCGCTGTGACCAGTACTTGCATTTTCCCTGCATTTTATCGCGCTATCTTGCACACCTCATCGCACAGTTTTCTGCACATTACTTGCATTTTGCATGCATTTTATCGCGCTATCTTGCGTACCTCATCGCACTGTTTTCTGCACATTACTTGCAATTTGCACGCTATCTTGCGCACCTCATCGCACTGTTTTCTGCACATTACTTGCATTTTGCATGCATTTTGTCGCGCTATCTTGCGCACCTCATCGCACTGTATTCTGCACATTACTTGCATTTTGCATGCATTTTATCGCGCTATCTTGCGCATCGCGCTATTTTGCGCTGTGACCATTACTTGCATTTTGCATGCATTTTGTCGTGCTATCTTGCGCATCTCATCGCACTTTTTTCTGCACATTACTTGGATTTCGCATGGTTTTTGTCGCGCTATCTTGCGCCCCTCATCGCACTTTTTTCTGCACATTACTTGCATTTTGCATGCATTTTATCGCGCTATTTTGCGCATCACGCTATTTTGCGCTGTGACCATTACTTGCATTTTCAATGCATTTTATCGCGCTATCTTGCGCACCTCATCGCACAGTTTTCGGCACATTACTTGCATTTTGCATGCATTTTATCGCGCTATCTTGCGCACCTCATCGCACCGTTTTCTGCACATTACATTAATTTTGCATGCATTTTATTGCGCTATCTTGCGCACCTCATCGCACTATTTTTTGCACATTACTTGCATTTTGCATGCATTTTGTCGCGCTATCTTGCGCACCTCATCGCACTGTTTTTTGCACATTACATGCATTTTGCATGCATTTTATCGCCCTATCTTGCGCACCTCCTCGCACTATTTTCTGCACATTACTTGCATTTTGCATGCATTTTATCGCGCTATCTTGCGCGTCGCACTATTTTGCGCTGTGACCATTACTTGCTTTTTGCATGCATTTTGTCGCGCTATCTTGCGCTCCTCATCGCACTGTTTTCTGTACATTACTTGCATTTTGCATGCATTTTGTCGCGCTATCTTGCGCACCTCATCGCACTGTTCTCTGCACATTACTTGCATTTTGCATGCATTTTATCGCCCTATCTTGCGCACCTCATCGCACTGTTTTCTGCACATTACTTGCATTTTGCATGCATTTTATCACACTATCTTGCGCACCTCATCGCACTGTTTTCTGCACATTATTTGCATTTTGCTTTCATTTTATCGCGCTATGTTGCGCATCACGCTATTTTGCGTTGTGACCATTACTTGCATTTTGCACGCATTTTATCGCGCTATCTTGCGCACCTCATCGCACTGTTTTCTGCACATTACTTTCATTTTGCATGCATTTTATCGCGCTGTCTTGCGCACCTCATCGCACTTTTTCTGCACATTACTTGCATTTTGCCTGCATTTTGTCGTGCTATCTTGCGCACCTCATCGCACTGTTTTCTGCACATTACTTGCATTTTGCATTCATTTTATCGCCTTATCTTGCGCACCTCATCGCACTATTTTCTGCACATTACTTGCATTTTGCATGCATTTTATCGCGCTATATTGCGCATCGCGGTATTTTGCGCTGTGACCATTACTTGCATTTTGCATGCATTTTGTTGCGCTATCTTGCGCACCTCATCGCACTGTTTTCTGCACATTACTTGCATTTTTCATACATTTTATCGCGCTATCTTGCGCACCTCATCGCACTGTTTTCTGCACATTACTTGCATTTTGCATGCATTTTATCGCGCTATCTTGCACATCGCGCTATTTTGCGCTGTGACCATTACTTGCATTTTCCATGCATTTTATCGCGCTATCTTGCGCACCTCATCGCACAGTTTTCTGCACATTACTTGCATTTTGCATGCATTTTATCGCGCTATCTTGCGTACCTCATCGCACTGTTTTCTGCACAATACTTGTATTTCGCACGCTATCTTGCGCACCTCATCGCACTGTTTTCTGCACATTACTTGCATTTTGCATGCATTTTGTCGCGCTATCTTGCGCAACTCATCGCACTGTATTCTGCACATTACTTGCATTTTGCATGCATTCTATCACGCTATCTTGCGCATCGCGCTATTTTGCGTTGTGACCATTACTTGCATTTGGCATGCATTTTATCGCGCAATCTTGCGCATCTCATCGCACTGTTTTCTGCACATTACTTTCATTTTGCATGAATTTTGTCGCGCTATCTTGTGCTCCTCATCGCACTGTTTTCTGCACATTACTTGCATTTTGCATGCATTTTGTCGCGCTATCTTGCGATCCTCATCGCACTTTTTTCGGCACATTACTTGCATTTTGCATGCATTTTATCGCGCTATCTTGCGCATTGCGCTATTTTGCGCTGTGACCATTACATGCATTTTGCATGCTTTTTGTCGCGCTATCTTGCGCACCTCATCGCATTGTTTTCTGCACATTACTTGCATTTTTCATGCATTTTATCGAGCTATCTTGCGCACCTCAACGCGCTGTTTTCTGCACATTACTTGCATTTTGCATGCATTTTCTCGCGCTATCTTGCTCACCTCATCGCACTGTTTTCTGCACATTACTTCCATTTTGCATGCATTTTGTCGCGCAATCTTGCGACCTCATCGCACTGTTTTCTGCACATTACTTGCATTTTGCATGCATTTTATCGCGCTATCTTGCGCACCTCATCGAACTGTTTTCTGCACATTACTTGCATTTTGCATGCATTTTATCGCGCTATGTTGCGCATCACGCTATTTTGCGATGTGACCGTTACTTGCATTTTGCATGCATTTTATCGCGCTATCTTGCGCACCTCATCGCACTGTTTTCTGCATATTACTTGCATTTTGCATGTATTTTATCGCGCTATCTTGCGCATCGCGATATATTGGGCCGTTTGAAATTCTTGAGAAAGTTAACACCGTTGCTTACAGACTCGCTTTGCCGCCAGATTTGAGCCAAGTCCACAGTGTGTTCCATGTTTCAATGCTGAGGAAATATATCCGAGACCCACTGCATGTAATAGATTACTCCGGGGTTGTAGTTAATGAAGACTTGGGCTACGAAGAGAAGCCGACGAGAATTATCGACAGACAAGTGAGACAATTGAGAAACAAGTCGATACCAATGGTGAAAATCGAATGGGAGAAGCATTATGGCGAGGAGGCCACATGGGAAAAGGAAGGGGAGATGAAAATCCGTTACCCGGAGTTATTCGTAGGACGAGGTAACTTAAGTTTGGGGACCAAACTTCTTTAAGGAGGGTAGACTGTAAGAACCCACATTTTATGTCCTCATCATGTTCATGAGCATCTGTATGATTATGGCTTGTTAAATTTGCATGTGTGTGCTTGTGACTTGTTTCGCTTAAGCGAGTGTGATTCATGCCTTGTTTTGAAGCATTGTGAATTGTCTAAGTGTAGAATGCTTGTCTTGTTCCTTCCTTGATGTGAAACTTAGGTCACGCCTTGCCTGAGTTTTTGCTAGCCGATGTTATTCCGAGCCGAGGTCATCCTTAGTCTAGTAGTAGTGTCTTGGAACCCTTGTTGACCTCCGTCCTTGCCTTGAACACATTAGCCGAGATGTTACCTTGCACCCAAGTGATCTCGTCCTGGAGTGGTATGACCTAGGCCGAGGTGTGGCACATCTACGCCAAGATGTGGCACGGCTTAGTCAAGTGTTGTCCTTCCTAGCCGAGGTCATTGTCACCTTAGTTGCCGAAGTCCTTTGTTAGCCGATGTCATTGCCTTGTCAGAGAGCCCATACCGCTTTACCTGTTAAACACCCTTCCTCCATGCTTTGTCTGGTCTGTCAGCCACCTTTTCAGGAAGAACCCAACCAGTCGCCGCCACGTGTCTCAGCAGAGGGTTAACCCCAGAACCGGGTATAGAAAACTATCATTTAGTATCATAACCTTGTCTTGTAGAGAGAGAAACTCTAGGAGGAAGAAGGAGTTTTAGAGTGAGGAAGTAGATCTTCAAGCTTGATTCCTAGAGATCCAACCGTTAGATCCGCGTTCTAAGGTTAGATTCTTGATCTACTCGTGATGTTCTTTATGTTTATGTTATTGCATTGCATGATTAAAAATGATTTGTAAGCCACGCATCGTTTTGAAGTCCGATTTTAGAAAGAGAAAATGACATTCATGTGTTCTTCAAGAAAGTCTTGTTTTGATCCGAAAGCTTGCATAAAGAATTCCAAGTACGGGTACCCAGGTCCATGTTTTCAAACTCATAGCACGAAAATCCCAGATTTGTGATGACAGATTATGATTGAGCATTCAATATTTTTCATGTTTCACACTCATGTTTTTCATGTTCATCAGCAGAGGGAAACCCAGAATTTCCCGACCTCTTTTCCTTGCATGTGGCCCTCGGGAACACACCTTGGCGAGGAGGTGTGGAACCTCGGCTGGACCTGGTTGGTGCCCAGCATGTTTTCCGAAACCATTTGTGTACATACGAAACTTGTTGAAGGTGCATTCAATAGGCTTTGCCCTGTGTTTGTAGGACTTGGGCTTGTCTCGACCCCGACGTGTGAAGAAACTATGTGAGTGGTATTTCTAATAAAGCTATGTTATAACGTTTTGTTAAAGCTTCGCTTCGCTTGTTTTGAAAAGTACTTGATCTAGCATGAATGACTATCCCTACTTGTATATTAAACACTATCTTGTTTTGATGACATGTCTTGAAAGTCCTTAGCTGCAGGGGACTATAATGCAACTGCACTCTTGTCTTGAAAGTCCTTAGCTGCAGGGGACTATAATGCAACTGCACTCTTGTCTTGAAAGTCCTTAGTTGCAGGGGACTATAATGCAACTGCACTTTTGTCTTGAAAGTCCTTAGCTGCAGGGGACTATAATGCAACTGCACTCTTGTCTTGATATGTCATCGCACTTGTAATATGTAGATGTAATAACATCCAAAGAACTTGAAAGGCCGGCAATAAGCTTGATTTCCCTCTTGATTGTAAAGTATGCTATGTATCGTTTTGAAAGAAATCTTGGATATCAATCATGCAAAACCTTTATTACTAATATCATTCACTGAGTATCCAAGCTCACCCTCTCTATATATATGTAGGTAACGAACAAGAAGGCATTGAGGCCTAGACGTGATGCCGATGTGTTTTTGGGTGCATAGCCGACATGTTTTGGATTAGCATTTTTGTACCGTCTTGAAGATCATGCTTCTCGGCTTATTTTTCATTTGTACTTGTGTATGTCGGCTTGAGAAGCCTTTTGGTCAAGATGTGTTTTGTACCTCATTTCCTTATTGTATTTAAGTTGTAAGACTTTATAAAGATGTATGTCATTTCATTTGACTTATGCACTGCTCTTATGGACCACTTGTATCTTGAATTATTGCTTCCGCATTTGTGAGCCCCCTATATAAATACTCTGATTGTGAGTGATTCTTGTAAGTCGGCCTTCGGTAATTACGGATTACTGGCCATCATGGCTCCAAACTACTAGGGGCGGTTTGGGGGCGTGACATCATCGCACTTTTTTCTGCACATTACTTGCATTTTGCATGCATTTTATCGCGCTATTTTGCGCATCGCGCTATTTTGCGATGTGACCATTACTTGCATTTTCCATGCATTTTATCGCGCAATCTTGCGCACCTCATCGCACAGTTTTCTGCACATTACTCGCATTTTGCATGCATTTCATCGCGCTATGCTGCGCACCTCATCGCACGGTTTTCTACACATTACTTGCATTTTGCTTGCATTTTATCGCGCTATCTTTCGCATCGCGCTATTTTTCGCTGTGACCATTACTTGCATTTTGCATGCATTTTATCGCGCTATCTTGCGCACCTCATCGCACTGTTTTCTGCACATTACTTGCATTTTGCATGCATTTTATCGCGGTATCTTACGCATCGCGATATATTGTGTTGTAACCATTACTTGCATTTTGCACGCATTTTGTCGCGCTATCTTGCGCATCTCATCGCACTGTTTTCTGCACATTACTTGCATTTTGCATGCATTTTGTCGCGTTATCTTGCGCACCTCATCGCACTTTTTTCTGCACATTACTTGCATTTTCCATGCATTTTATCGCGCTATCTTGCGCACCTCATCGCACTGTTTTCTACACATTACTTGCATTATGCTTGCATTTTATCGCGCTATCTTGCGCACCTCATCGCACTGTTTTCTGCACATTACTGTCATTTTCCATCCATTTTATCGCGCTGTCTTGCGCACCTCATCGCACTGTTTCTGTACATTACTTGCATTTTGCTTGCATTCTGTCGCGCTATCTTGCGCAACTCATCGCACTGTTTTCTGCACATTACTTGCATTTTGCATGCATTTTATCGCCCTACCTTGCGCACCTCGTCGCACTATTTTCTGCACGTTACTTGCATTTTGCATTCATTTTATCGCGCTATCTTGCGCACCTCATCGCACTGTTTTCTGCACATTACTTTCATTTTCAATGCATTTTATCGCGCGATCTTGCGCACCTCATCGCACTATTTTCTGCACATTACTTGCATTTTGCATGCATTTTGTCGCGCTATCTTACGCACCTCATCGCACTGTTTTCTGCACATTACTTGCATTTTGCATGCATTTTACTGCCCTATCTTGCGCACCTCATCGCACTGTTTTCTGCACATTACTTGCATTTTGCATGCATTTTATCGCGCTATCTTGCGCATCGCGCTATTTTGCATTGTGACCATTACTTGCATTTTGCATGCATTTTGTCGCGCTATCTTGCGCACCTCATCGCACCGTTTTTTGAACGTTACTTGCATTTTGCATGCATTTTGTCGCGCTATCTTGCGCACCTCATCGTACTGTTTTCTGCACATTACTTTCATTTTCAATGCATTTTATCGCGCTATCTTGCGCACCTCATCGCACTGTTTTTTGCACATTACTTGCATTTTGCATGCATTTTGTCGCGCTATCTTGCGCACCTCATCGCACTGTTTTCTGCACATTACTTGCATTTTGCATGCATTTTACTGCCCTATCTTGCGCACCTCATCGCACTGTTTTCTGCACATTACTTGCATTTTGCATGCATTTTATCGCGCTATTTTGCGCATCGCGCTATTTTGCACTGTGACCATTACTTGCATTTTGCATGCATTTTGTCGCGCTACCTTGCGCACCTCATCGCACAATTTTTTGCACGTTACTTGCATTTTGCATGCATTTTATCGCGCTATCATGCGCACCTCATCGCACTGTTTTCTGCACCTTACTTGCATTTTGCTTGCATTTTATCGCGCTATCTTGCGCACCTCATCGCACTGTTTTCTGCACATTACTTGCAATTTGCATGTATTTTATCGCCCTATCTTGGCCACCTCATCGCACTGTTTTCTGCACATTACTTGCATTTTGCATCCATTTTATCGCCCTATCTTGCGCATCACGCTATTTTGCGTTGTGACCATTACTCGCATTTTGCATGCATTTTGTCGCGCTATCTTGCGCACCTCATCGCACGGTTTTTGCACATTACTTGCATTTTGCATGCATTTTGTGGCGCTATGTTACGCACCTCATCGCACTTTTTTCGGCACATTACTTGCATTTTGCAAGCATTTTATCGCAATATCTTGCGCACCTCATCGCACTGTTTTCTGCACATTACTTGCATTTTGCATACATTTTATCACCCTATCTTGTGCACCTCATCGCACTGTTTTCTGCACATTACTTGTATTTCGCCTTCATTTTATCGCGCTATCTTGCCCATCACGCTATTTTGCGCTGTGACCATTACTTCCATTTTGCATGCATTTTATCGCGCTATCTTGCGCACCTCATCGCACTGTTTTCTGCACAACACTTGCATTTTGCATGCATTTTGTCGTGCTATCTTGCGCACCTCATATTTTGCGCTGTGACCATTACTTGCATTTTGCATGCATTTTGTCGTGCTATCTTGCGCACCTTATCGCACTGTTTTCTGCACATTACTTGCATTTTGCATGCATTTTATCGCGCTATCTTGCGCATCGCGCTATCTTGCGCTGTGACCATTACTTGCATTTTACATGCATTTTATCGCGCTATCTTGCGCATCTCATCGCATTGTTTTCTGCACATTACTTGCATTTTCGATGCATTTTATCGCGCTATCTTGCGCACCTCATCGCACTGTTTTCTGCACATTACTTGCATTTTGCATGCATTTTATCGCGCTTTCTTGCGCATCGCGCTGTTTTGCGCTGTGACCATTACTTGCATTTTACATGCATTTTATCGCGCTATCTTGCGCACCTCATCGCACTGTTTTCGGCACATTACTTGCATTTTCCATGCATTTTATCGCGCTATCTTACGCACCTCATCGCACTGTTTTCTGCACATTACTTGCATTTTGCATACATTTTATCGTGCAATCTTGCGCATCACGATATTTTGCGCTGTGACCATTACTTGCATTTTGCATGCATTTTGTCGCACTATCTTGCGCACCTCATTGCACTGTTTTCTGCACATTACTTGCATTTTGCACGCATTTTGTCGCGCTATCTTGCGCACTTCATATTTTGTGCCGTGACCATTACTTGCATTTTCCATGCATTTTGTCGTGCTATCTTGCGCACCTCATCACACTATTTTCTGCACATTACATGCATTTTGCATGCATTTTCTCACGCCATCTTGCGCATCGCGCTATTTTGCGCTGTGACCATTACTTGCATTTAACATGCATTTTATCGCGCTACCTTGCGCACCCCATCGCACTCTTTTCTGCACATTACTTGCATTTTGCATGCATTTTATCGCACTATCTTGCGCACCTCATCGCACTGTTTTCTGCACATTACTTGCATTTTGCTTGCATTTTATCGCGCTATCTTGCGCAGCGCGCTATTTTGCGCTGTGACCATTACTTGCATTTTGCATGTTTTTTATCGCGCTATCTTGAGCACCTCATCGCACTGTTTTCTGCACATTACTTGCATTTTCCATGCATTTTATCGCGCTATCTGGCGCACCTCATCGTACGGTTTTCTGCACATTACTTGTATTTTGCATGCATTTTATCGTGCTATCTTGCGCACCTCATCGCACTGTTTTCTGCACATCACTTGCATTTGGCATGCATTTTATCGCGCTATCTTGCGCATCGCGATATTTTGCGCTGTGACCATTACTTGCATTTTGCATGCATTTTGTCGCGCTATCTTGCGCATCTCATCGCACTGTTTTCTGCACATTACTTGTATTTTGCATGCATGTTGTCGCGCTATCTTGCGCACCTCATCGCACTTTTTTCTGCACATTACTTGCATTTTGCATGCATTTTATCGCGCAATTTTGCGCATCGCGCTATTTTGCGCTGTGACCATTACTTGCATTTTCCATGCATTTTATCGCGCTATCTTGCGCACCTCATCGCACAGTTTTCTGCACATTACTTGCATTTTGCATGCATTTTATCGCGCTATCTTGCGCACCTCGTCGCACTGTTTTCTGCGCATTACTTGCGTTTTGCATGCATTTTATCGCGCTATCTTGCGCATGGCGCTATCTTGCGCTGTCACCATTACTTGCATTTTGCATGCATTTTATCGTGCTATCTTGCCCACCTCGTCGCACTGTTTTCTACACATTACTTGAATGTTTCATGCATTTTATTGCGCTATCTTGCGCACCTCGTCGCACTATTTTCTGCACGTTACTTGCATTTTGCATGCATTTTATCGCGCTGTCTTGCGTACCTCATCGCACGGTTTTCTACGCATTACTTGCATTTTGCATGCATTTTATCGCGCTATCTTGCGCATCGCGCTATCTTGCGCTGTGACCATTACTCGCATTTTGCATGCAATTTATCGCGCCATCTTGCGCACCTCATCGCACTGTTCTCTGCACATTACTTGCATTTTGCATGCATTTTGTCGCGCTATCCTGCGCACCTCATCGCACTGTTTTCTGCACATTACTTGCATTTTGCATGCATTTTACCGCCCTATCTTGCGCACCTCATCGCACTGTTTTCTGCACATTACTTGCATTTTTCATGCATTTTATCGCGCTATCTTGCGCATCGCGCTATTTTGCACTGTGACCATTACTTGCATTTTGCATGCATTTTGTCGCGCTATCTTACGCACCTCATCGCACTGTTTTTTGCACGTTACTTGCATTTTGCATGCATTTTATCGCGCTATCTTGCGCACCTCATCGCACTGTTTTCTGCACCTTACTTGCATTTTGCAAGCATTTTATCGCGCTATCTTGCGCACCTCATCGCACTGTTGTCTGCACATTACTTGGATTTTGCATGCGTTTTATCGCCCTATCTTGCGCACCTCATCGCACTGTTTTCTGCACATTACTTGCATTTTGCATGCATTTTATCGCCCTATCTTGCGCACCTCATCGCACTGTTTTCTGCACATTACTTGCATTTTGCATGCATTTTATCGCCCTCTCTTGCAGATCGCGCTATTTTGCGTTGTGACCATTACTCGCATTTTGCATGCATTTTGTTGTGCTATCTTGCGCACCTCATCGCACTGTTTCTGCACATTACTTGCATTTTGCATGCATTTTGTGGCGCTATCTTGCGCACCTCATCGCACTTTTTTCGGCACATTACTTGCATTTTGCAAGCATTTTATCGCGCTATCTGGCGCACCTCATCGCACTGTTTTCTGCACATTACTTGCATTTTGCATGCATTTTATCACGCTATCTTGCGCACCTCATCGCACTATTTTCTGCACATTACTTGCATTTCGCCTTCATTTTATCGCGCTATCTTGCTCATCACGCTATTTTACGCTGTGACCATTACTTGCATTTTGCATGCATTTTATCGCGCTATCTTGCGCACCTCATCGCACTGTTTTCTGCACATTACTTGCATTTTGCATGCATTTTATCGCGCTATCTTGCGCACCTCATCGCACTGTTTTCTGCGCATTACTTGCGTTTTGCATGCATTTTATCGCGCTATCTTGCTCATCGCGCTATCTTACGCTGTGACCATTACTTGCATTTTGCATGCATTTTATCGCGCCATCTTGCGCACCTCATCGCACTGTTTTCTGCACATTACTTGCATTTTGCATGCATTTTGTCGCGCTATCCTGCGCACCTCATCGCACTGTTTTCTGCACATTACTTGCATTTTGCATGCATTTTACCGCCCTATCTTGCGCACCTCATCGCACTGTTTTCTGCACATTACTTGCATTTTTCATGCATTTTATCGCGCTATCTTGCGCATCGCGCTATTTTGCACTGTGACCATTACTTGCTTTTTGCATGCATTTTGTCGCGCTATCTTACGCACCTCATCGCACTGTTTTTTGCACGTTACTTGCATTTTGCATGCATTTTATCGCGCTATCTTGCGCACCTCATCGCACTGTTTTCTGCACCTTACTTGCATTTTGCAAGCATTTTATCGCGCTATCTTGCGCACCTCATCGCACTGTTGTCTGCACATTACTTGGATTTTGCATGCGTTTTATCGCCCTATCTTGCGCACCTCATCGCACTGTTTTCTGCACATTACTTGCATTTTGCATGAATTTTATCGCCCTATCTTGCGCACCTCATCGCACTGTTTTCTGCACATTACTTGCATTTTGCATGCATTTTATCGCACTATCTTGCGCATCGCGCTATTTTGCGCTACACGTTACTCGCATTTTGCATGCATTTTGTCGCGCTATCATGCGCATCTCATCGCACGGTTTTCTGCACATTACTTGCATTTTGCATGCATTTTGTCGCCCTATCTTGCGTATCGCGCTATTTTGCGTTGTGACCTTTACTGGCATTTTGCATGCATTTTGTCGCGCTATCTTGCGCACCTCATCGCACTGTTTCTGCACATTACTTGCATTTTGCATTCATTTTATCGCCCTATCTTGCGCACCTCATCGCACTGTTTTCTGCACATTACTTGCATTTTGCAAGCATTTTATCGCCCTATCTTGCGCACCTCATCGCACTGTTTTCTGCACATTACTTGCATTTTGCATGCATTTTATCGCCCTCTCTTGCAGATCGCGCTATTTTACGTTGTGACCATTACTCGCATTTTGCATGCATTTTGTCGCGCTATCTTGCGCACCTCATCGCACTGTTTCTGCACATTACTTGCATTTTGCATGCATTTTGTGGCGCTATCTTGCGCACCTCATCGCACTTTTTTCGGCACATTACTTGCATTTTACTTGCATTTTATCGCGCTATCTTGCGTACCTCATCGCACTGTTTTCTGCACATTACTTGCATTTTGCATGCATTTTATCACGCTATCTTGCGCACCTCATCGCACTATTTTCTGCACATTACTTGCATTTCGCCTTCATTTTATCGCGCTATCTTGCTCATCACGCTATTTTACGCTGTGACCATTACTTGCATTTTGCATGCATTTTATCGCGCTATCTTGCGCACCTCATCGCACTGTTTTCTGCACAATACTTGCATTTTGCATGCATTTTGTCGCGCTATCTTGCGCACCTCATATTTTGCGCTGTGACCATTACTTGCATTTTGCATGCATTTTGTCGTGCTATCTTGCGCACCTCATCGCACTGTTTTCTGCACATTACTGGCATTTTGCATGCATTTTATCGCGCTATCTTGCGCATCGCGCTATTTTGCGCTGTGACCATTACTTGAATTTTACATGCATTTTATCGCGCTATCTTGCGCATCTCATCGCATTGTTTTCTGCACATTACTTGCATTTTCGATGCATTTTATCGCGCTATCTTGCGCACCTCATCGCACTGTTTTCTGCACATTACTTGCATTTTGCATGCATTTTATCGCGCTTTCTTGCGCATCGCGCTATTTTGCGCTGTGACCATTACTTGCATTTTACATGCATTTTCTCGCGCTATCTTGCGCACCTCATCGCACTGTTTTCGGCACATTACTTGCATTTTCCATGCATTTTATCGCGCAATCTTACGCACCTCATCGCACTGTTTTCTGCACATTACTTGCATTTTGCATGCATTTTATCGCGCAATCTTGCGCATCGCGATATTTTGCGCTGGGACCATTACTTGCATTTTTAATGCATTTTGTCGCGCTATCTTGCGAACCTCATTGCACTGTTTTTTGCACATTACTTGCATTTTGCATGCATTTTGTCGCGCGATCTTGCGCACTTCATATTTTGTGCCGTGACCATTACTTGCATTTTCCATGCATTTTTGTCGTGCTATCTTGCGCACCTCATCGCACTATTTTCTGCACATTACTTGCATTTTGCATGCATTTTATCGCGCAATCTTGCGCATCGCGCTATTTTGCGCTGTGACCATTACTTGCATTTTGCATGCATTTTATCGCGCTACCTTGCGCACCCCATCGCACTGTTTTCTGCACATTACTTGCATTTTGCATGCATTTTATCGCACTATCTTGCGCACCTCATCGCACTGTTTTCTGCACATTACTTGCATTTTGCTTGCATTTTATCGCGCTATCTTGCGCAGCGCGCTATTTTGCGCTGTGACCATTACTTGCATTTCGCATGTATTTTATCGCGCTATCTTGAGCACCTCATCGCACTGTTTTCTGCACATTACTTGCATTTTCCATGCATTTTATCGCGCTATCTGGCGCACCTCATCGCACGGTTTTCTGCACGTTACTTGTATTTTGCATGCATTTTATCGTGCTATCTTGCGCACCTCATCGCACTGTTTTCTGCACATCACTTGCATTTGGCATGCATTTTATCGCGCTATCTTGCGCATCGCGATATTTTGCGCTGTGACCATTACTTGCATTTTACATGCATTTTGTCGCGCTATCTTGCGCATCTCATCGCACTGTTTTCTGCACATTACTTGTATTTTGCATGCAAGTTGTCGCGCTATCTTGCGCACCTCATCGCACTTTTTTCTGCACATTACTTGCATTTTGCATGCATTTTATCGCGCTATCTTGCGCATCGCGTTATCTTGCGCTGTGACCATTACTTGCATTTTGCATGCATTTTATCGCGCTATCTTGCGCACCTCATTGCACTGTTTTCTGCACATTACTTGCATTTTGCATGCATTTTGTCGCGCTATCCTGCGCACCTCATATTTTGCGCTGTGACCATTACTTGCATTTTGCATGCATTTTGTCGCGCTATCTTGCGCACCTCATCGCACTTTTTTCTGCACATTACTTGCATTTTGCATGCATTTTATCGCGCTATTTTACGCGTCGTGCTATTTTGCGCTGTGACCATTTCTTGCATTTTCCATGCATTTTATCGCGCTATCTTGCGCATCTCATCGCACAGTTTTCTGCACATTACTTGCATTTTTTTGCATGCATTTTATCGCCCTATCTTGCGCACCTCATCGCACTGTTTTCTGCACATTACTTGCATTTTGCATGCATTTTATCGCCCTCTCTTGCAGATCGCGCTATTTTACGTTGTGACCATTACTCGCATTTTGCATGCATTTTGTCGCGCTATCTTGCGCACCTCATCGCACTGTTTCTGCACATTACTTGCATTTTGCATGCATTTTGTGGCGCTATCTTGCGCACCTCATCGCACTTTTTTCGGCACATTACTTGCATTTTACTTGCATTTTATCGCGCTATCTTGCGTACCTCATCGCACTGTTTTCTGCACATTACTTGCATTTTGCATGCATTTTATCACGCTATCTTGCGCACCTCATCGCACTATTTTCTGCACATTACTTGCATTTCGCCTTCATTTTATCGCGCTATCTTGCTCATCACGCTATTTTACGCTGTGACCATTACTTGCATTTTGCATGCATTTTATCGCGCTATCTTGCGCACCTCATCGCACTGTTTTCTGCACAATACTTGCATTTTGCATGCATTTTGTCGCGCTATCTTGCGCACCTCATATTTTGCGCTGTGACCATTACTTGCATTTTGCATGCATTTTGTCGTGCTATCTTGCGCACCTCATCGCACTGTTTTCTGCACATTACTGGCATTTTGCATGCATTTTATCGCGCTATCTTGCGCATCGCGCTATTTTGCGCTGTGACCATTACTTGAATTTTACATGCATTTTATCGCGCTATCTTGCGCATCTCATCGCATTGTTTTCTGCACATTACTTGCATTTTCGATGCATTTTATCGCGCTATCTTGCGCACCTCATCGCACTGTTTTCTGCACATTACTTGCATTTTGCATGCATTTTATCGCGCTTTCTTGCGCATCGCGCTATTTTGCGCTGTGACCATTACTTGCATTTTACATGCATTTTCTCGCGCTATCTTGCGCACCTCATCGCACTGTTTTCGGCACATTACTTGCATTTTCCATGCATTTTATCGCGCAATCTTACGCACCTCATCGCACTGTTTTCTGCACATTACTTGCATTTTGCATGCATTTTATCGCGCAATCTTGCGCATCGCGATATTTTGCGCTGGGACCATTACTTGCATTTTTAATGCATTTTGTCGCGCTATCTTGCGAACCTCATTGCACTGTTTTTTGCACATTACTTGCATTTTGCATGCATTTTGTCGCGCGATCTTGCGCACTTCATATTTTGTGCCGTGACCATTACTTGCATTTTCCATGCATTTTTGTCGTGCTATCTTGCGCACCTCATCGCACTATTTTCTGCACATTACTTGCATTTTGCATGCATTTTATCGCGCAATCTTGCGCATCGCGCTATTTTGCGCTGTGACCATTACTTGCATTTTGCATGCATTTTATCGCGCTACCTTGCGCACCCCATCGCACTGTTTTCTGCACATTACTTGCATTTTGCATGCATTTTATCGCACTATCTTGCGCACCTCATCGCACTGTTTTCTGCACATTACTTGCATTTTGCTTGCATTTTATCGCGCTATCTTGCGCAGCGCGCTATTTTGCGCTGTGACCATTACTTGCATTTCGCATGTATTTTATCGCGCTATCTTGAGCACCTCATCGCACTGTTTTCTGCACATTACTTGCATTTTCCATGCATTTTATCGCGCTATCTGGCGCACCTCATCGCACGGTTTTCTGCACGTTACTTGTATTTTGCATGCATTTTATCGTGCTATCTTGCGCACCTCATCGCACTGTTTTCTGCACATCACTTGCATTTGGCATGCATTTTATCGCGCTATCTTGCGCATCGCGATATTTTGCGCTGTGACCATTACTTGCATTTTACATGCATTTTGTCGCGCTATCTTGCGCATCTCATCGCACTGTTTTCTGCACATTACTTGTATTTTGCATGCAAGTTGTCGCGCTATCTTGCGCACCTCATCGCACTTTTTTCTGCACATTACTTGCATTTTGCATGCATTTTATCGCGCTATCTTGCGCATCGCGTTATCTTGCGCTGTGACCATTACTTGCATTTTGCATGCATTTTATCGCGCTATCTTGCGCACCTCATTGCACTGTTTTCTGCACATTACTTGCATTTTGCATGCATTTTGTCGCGCTATCCTGCGCACCTCATATTTTGCGCTGTGACCATTACTTGCATTTTGCATGCATTTTGTCGCGCTATCTTGCGCACCTCATCGCACTTTTTTCTGCACATTACTTGCATTTTGCATGCATTTTATCGCGCTATTTTACGCGTCGTGCTATTTTGCGCTGTGACCATTTCTTGCATTTTCCATGCATTTTATCGCGCTATCTTGCGCATCTCATCGCACAGTTTTCTGCACATTACTTGCATTTTTTTGCATGCATTTTATCGCCCTATCTTGCGCACCTCATCGCACTGTTTTCTGCACATTACTTGCATTTTGCATGCATTTTACTGCCCTATCTTGCGCACCTCATCGCACTGTTTTCTGCACATTACTTGCATTTTGCATGCATTTTATCTCGCTATCTTGCGCATCGCGCTATTTTGCACTGTGACCATTACTTGCATGATGCATGCATTTTGTCGCGCTATCTTGCGCACCTCATCGCACTGTTTTTTGCACGTTACTTGCATTTTGCATGCATTTTATCGCGCTATCTTGCGCACCTCATCGCACTGTTTTCTACACATTACTTCCATTTTGCATGCATTTTATCGCGCTATCTTGCGCACCTCATCGCACTGTTTTCTGCACATTACTTGCATTTTGCATTTTATCGCGCTATCTCGCGCACCACATCGCACTGTTTTCTGCACATTACTTGCATTTTGCATGCATTTTATCGCCCTATCTTGCGCATCGCGCTATTTTGCGTTGTGACCATTACTCGCATTTTGCATGCATTTTGTCGCGCTATCTTGCGCACCTCATCGCACTGTTTCTGCACATTACTTGCATTTTGCATGCATTTTGTGGCCCTATCTTGCGCACCTCATCGCACTGTTTCGGCACAATACTTGCATTTTGCAAGCATTTTATCGCGCTATCTTGCTCATCACGCTATTTTGCTCTGTCACCATTACTTGCATTTTGCATGCATTTTATCGCGCTATCTTGCGCACCTCAACGCACTGTTTTCTGCACAATACTTGCTTTTTGCATGCATTTTGTCGCGCTATCTTGCGCACCTCATCGCACTGTTTTCTGCACATTACTTGCATTTTGCATGCATTTTATCGCGCTATCTTGCGCACCTCATCGCACTGTTTTCTGCACATTATTTGCATTTTCCATGCATTTTATCGCGCTATCTTGCACACCTCATCGCACTGTTTTCTACACATTACTTGCATTTTGCATGCATTTTATCGCGCTATCTTGTGCACCTCATCGCACTGTTTTCTGCACATTACTTGCATTTCGCATGCATTTTATCGCGCTATCTTGCGGATCGCGATATTTTGCGCTGTGACCATTACTTGCATTTTGCAGGCATTTGGTCGCACTATCTTGCGCATCTCATCGCACTGTTTTCTGCACGTTACTTGCAGTTTGCAAGCATTTTGTCGAGCTATCATGCGCACCTCATCGCACATTTTTCTGCACATTACTTGCACTTTGCATGCATTTTATCGCGCTATTTTGCGCATCGCGTTATTTTGCGCTGTGACCATTACTTGCATTTTCCATGCATTTTATCGCGCTATCTTGCGCACCTCATCGCACAGATTTCTGCACATTACTTGCATTTTGCATGCATTTTATAGCGCTATTTTGCGCATCGGGCTATTTTGCGATGTGACCATTACTTGCATTTTGCATGAATTTTATCGCACTATCTTGCGCACCTCATCGCACTGTTTTCTGCACATTACTTGCATTTTGCATGCATTTTATCGCGCTATCTTGCGCACCTCATTGCACTGTTTTCTGCACATTACTTGCATTTTGCATGCATTTTGTCGCGCTATCCTGCGCACCTCATATTTTGCGCTGTGACCATTACTTGCATTTTGCATGCATTTTGTCGCGCTATCTTGCGCACCTCATCGCACTTTTTTCTGCACATTACTTGCATTTTGCATGCATTTTATCGCGCTATTTTACGCGTCGTGCTATTTTGCGCTGTGACCATTTCTTGCATTTTCCATGCATTTTATCGCGTTATCTTGCGCATCTCATCGCACAGTTTTCTGCACATTACTTGCATTTTTTTGCATGCATTTTATCGCCCTATCTTGCGCACCTCATCGCACTGTTTTCTGCACATTACTTGCATTTTGCATGCATTTTACTGCCCTATCTTGCGCACCTCATCGCACTGTTTTCTGCACATTACTTGCATTTTGCATGCATTTTATCTCGCTATCTTGCGCATCGCGCTATTTTGCACTGTGACCATTACTTGCATGATGCATGCATTTTGTCGCGCTATCTTGCGCACCTCATCGCACTGTTTTTTGCACGTTACTTGCATTTTGCATGCATTTTATCGCGCTATCTTGCGCACCTCATCGCACTGTTTTCTACACATTACTTCCATTTTGCATGCATTTTATCGCGCTATCTTGCGCACCTCATCGCACTGTTTTCTGCACATTACTTGCATTTTGCATTTTATCGCGCTATCTCGCGCACCACATCGCACTGTTTTCTGCACATTACTTGCATTTTGCATGCATTTTATCGCCCTATCTTGCGCATCGCGCTATTTTGCGTTGTGACTATAGCGGTCCCGATATTTCCTGTTGTTGTTTAACTATAATCCGGACTCGGTTCCGTAGATTCGTTGTTATCTTATCCTCATTTCTATCCCTTACTCTTTTAATTAGAATTTTGGGTTGTGTTGGGCAGGTTGGGAATAAGTGGGTCGTGTTTTAAAACTTAGAAATTTTGCCCAGGTTTTGGTCTCTCCGCTCGAGCGGCGATTTGACGCTCGAGCGGGATTTTGTTGTTGCCTCTCCGCTCGAGCGGCAGTTTGGACGCTCGAGCGTGAATTTCCTTCTCTCAGCATTTTGGTCGTCTGCAGAAAATTCTGGGAGAGTGCACCCGGCGCTCGAGCGGATCTTTGGACGCTCGAGCGTGAACCTGTGTCTGTACGCTCGAGCGGGGTGTTGTACGCTCGAGCGGACCTGCTTTTATATCAGTTCGTGAAACCACCTTTTTGATCACTTTTTGATTTCCTTTCTCTCTCTTACTTTTTCAAAACCTCCATTGGAGAGCACCTCACTCTAAAACCGAACTTCTCTCTTAGGATTGATCTACCTAGAGTGTTTTCCTCACCTTGGGCCTTTGTAAGAAGTGTGTTGATCGTCGAGGGCTTTGTTGAGATCTGAGAAATTTGGGATTTGGAGCACTTCCGAGTTTTACTCATCTTCTCCCTTGGAGCTCTGAATTTGAGGTAGGGATAACCTACTCCTCTCTATGGGTTTTGTCTTTAAATTTTGGTAATTTGAGAGGTTAGGGTTGGTTTGGTAATTTTGTGAAAGTTTGGGCCTTTTGTGTTATCTTACAAAAGTTGGAGTTTTATTTGTAATAAACCTAGATGCATGTTTGGTATAGAGAAATGGAATAAATGTTGAATCATTGATGAAAATGGGACCTAAGGGTGGTAATGGTAATTATGGAAAATGACCTAATTACATTGTTTAATTAATTGAGATAATTAATTGTGGGAAATGAGGAAATGAAATGGAATTGTTGAGATTGGGAGTGCATGGGGTTAAAGGGTGTAGTTGAATTATTTATCACTCACCGAATTGAAATGTCGATTGAATATCCATTGTGCATTTATTTCCTGCTTAGAAATAATTGCTTTGGGCTACCGGTGGAGGGTAGTGTTGATTGTTGTAGACAATGCTTGATGATTAGGCAAACTAAAACTAATCAATTGGATGTGTCATAGAGCATGTCGGTTGATAGAATACATTAATTTTATGTATTGATTGATTGCATATGTGATTCTGTGTTTATATGCATTACTTGTGTATGGGAGGAGATAGGGGATGTACTCCACGGTTTAGGGGAAGATGGGGGATGTACCTCTAAACCGGTTAATGGTTTAGGGGAAGATGGGGGATGTACCTCTAAACCGGTTGTTGGAATGTTGATATAGCTCATATGCTTATCGGTTGAAGTGTTGATACAGCTCATATGCTTATCTGTTGTAGTAGTGATATAGCTCATATGCTTATCTATTGAAAAGTTTGTTTGATTTGATATAGCACTAAAATGTATATCATCATTGTTTGCGAAGTATGGGAGTAGTTTATGTGTTATTGATACAACACCATAATGTGTATCCACCTTGGATTTCGAAAGTGTTCTAGTGATGAACTATAATCTCATCAAACGTTCTGGCCAGAGTACTGAGCCTTGTTTTCAAACTCAAAGTTGAACAAAAATGAAAAGTGAATTGTAATATAGACTTGGCTGTCATGGTAACGTAGGGAGATGTAAATGGAAGTGTCAGTGTTGACCATCTACCAGTTGCTAATCTTTTAGTCATTGTTCATGGTTGGTTTAGTGTATTTCTACTGGGCTGTGGCTCACCCTATATGGGAATATCATTTTCAGGTACAGGTAGCATGCCACCTCCAAGGACGTAGCTTGGGAGGCCAGAGGCGGACTTTTTGTTGTTTTACTTTTGATGTATTACATGTAAATTCAAGCCAAGGGCTTAACGTGTTTGAGTTAGTACTCTTTTGTTGTAACCAAGTGTTAACTTGGAAAGCTGTAAGCCCATAGGGCATTTGCTTTTGTTGTTAACATGTAATACTTTTTGTAATGAAACTCTGATAAATGAAAGAATGTGAAGCTTTTGAATATCAATGCATGTCTTATTTAATGGGTTTAAAGTTATTATTTTGAGGGCGTTACAACTTGGTATCAGAGCGTACCTGGTTCGAATACTTTGGGTACGTGGGAAGTGATTAGTATCACAATGGGTTTCTCTCGCTTGTTAGAGACTTAGACGTAATGTTACGTACTTTTGTGATAACATGTTTATGTGACTATTTGGGTATGGAATGTAGTTTCTTGGATGTTGATTGGATCCTTGGGTTTCTGGGAGTCCAGTTGGAAAGGCACTTGATCAATGCTGTTTCTGATCGGAACTCTAGTAACGCCTCGGGACTATCATTATCTGGAAATGAAATTCGTAAGTGCTTACATGTTTATGTGCTTATGTGGAGTGAATTACAGTTGTCCATGTGTTAGGATGTAAGTGTTTAGCTTCGGCACATGTATGAGTGTGCTAACGTGTCTCCGTTACTTTTACTAGGATGCCTAGGCGAGGAAGTTGCGATTTCCCTCCTTCCGCTCGGGAAGAGCTGCGGAAACAATTTGTGGAATTACGCCAAGGTACTACACCTTTGGTGCGGTTCGAAAGATGGTTTGCTAATCTGTCGAGGTTTGCTCCAGAATTGGTGGAGACAGAGGACTTACGTTGTTTTGAGTTTGAGAGTAAGCTGCGTGACGACATCCGTGTAAGGATAGCGGGGTCTTGGCATAAAAGATATAGGGCGCTTGTTGAGGCGGCCGCCCATGTAGAGGCTGCAGTGCTAGCAATGGGGCAGAGTGGGGAGGAAGCCATCTCGGCGACTCCTGTGACTCAGGGTGTTGGTAGGCCTTTTAAGAGGCAGAGGGTTTTAAACTCGCAACAGGGAGGACGGGCTAGAACTGCCCTTCCAGTGTCAGATTTGGGTTCGGGGGAAAGTAAGCAGAGGGGCATCATTTGTTTCAGATGCGGTCTGCTGGGCCACAGGGTTTCGGTTTGCCCACAGAAGAAAGGGGTGGGGTTAGCAGTTCAACCAGTAGTTGTACCACCAGGATCATCCAACCAGTCGGGTTTTGGACCGATTAAATGCTCAGTGGGGAGGAAGTTGTTGGGGTCTTCATCAGCCCAGATTCTGAACCAATCTCGTGCTCAGGCACCGCCTACCTGTTGGGTGTGTAATCAGCCGGGTCATATTCGACGTTCTTGTACTCAGCCGGGAGCTTCTTTAGGGGTTTTGCAACCTAACCAGGCTCAGTTTCTTTCGACTGGACAGGAACAGTATCGTTTTGGGGGACTAGCAGGCCAGATTGCGAGGGCCTCAGTAGAGTCAAGTTCCCAAGTCCCAGCTAGGGAAGTTTGTAGTTGTTCCAGGTGTGCGCAGAGGGGGCATACCAGTGGTTCTTGTCCGTGACTTGTAAGCTCGTAGGTTGCCTTATGTTCGGGGATGACCAACTTCGGCGGTCCAACAAGGGACGGTAGTAGTAGTAATACTGATGGGATGGTTTTGTTTTGACTAATCCGTTTTGTAATCAGTGGATTATTGTTTTGTGATCATTGGGTTCCGTTGTGTAACCAATGTGTTTTGGGAAGGTTGAAACATCTAAACTGTTTGTTTATATATATATATATACATATATGCTTTGTTTGTTAATTTCCCTAGAGTGGGTGAATTGGAGCATGTCGTAGCTCTAAAATTTTATTAATGTATAAAGTTCCTATATAAAAAAAAAAATTTTTTTTTTTTATGCTTGTGACTTGATTTGGGCAGGATGAGGGCTAGAGAACCATGTTTTCAAAATTTGGAAGAACCACCGAGGGGTACGTGTCCTAGCCAAGGTAATATTGGAGCGAGAACTGTTTTACTTGCCGAGTGTGTGGAATTACATGAGTACTACCCATTTAAAGTTTTGTGCGTGGTATAGCTTTTGATCTACTGTCGGGTGAACTTGAGAGGATGTGAAGTGTACGATTAATACTAGATGTAACACGTATTTAATATGGTGTCCTACGGGGGCATGGCACATAATTTTGTCAAGGTTGGACTCGTACCTTCGTGGTAAGTAACGTTGTCAAGATTGCAGGTGTACTGATTGGCCGTTTCAAGTGAAGGGATGTCAGTCCCTATATAAGGTTGTGATTGTTGTATCGGGAGCGATGTGTTGTGAGTAGCTGGTACTATACCTCGAGCTGTAGTATAATGGATGTCTCCCTAAGTTTTCAAATTTCTTTATTTGGATTGAATGTGATAAGTTCGTACCTTAGCACTGGTCAAGTCAGAGGATATTATCAGAAGCGTTAATTGGGTATATAGCCCATGGTTAGAGTGTGACCCGTGGGTGGAGTCACAGTGGTATGGTGTTTGCAGATGAAGATGTGGGTTAATGACGAGGGAGGCGAGGACTTTTACCCCTCTGGAAAGTTAGATGAGTGAATCTTTGGAAGCCCTATCGGCGACTTGTGACGGTGTCGGGGTTTGGTTCATGATGGTTGCCTAGCGGTAGTGTGGACTAGTGGTTTAGCACGGAGGCCGGGCCTCTTGATGGTACTCTCGAGATGAGTGATAAGTAAGATATAGAGTAACGAGTGGATCCTATGAGTTATTGGAGGATTCGGTGTAGGAGTAAGAGGGCTTGCAAAATAAGGAGGTTTTGCCTAGTACGGTTGAATGTGTTAGATGGGATGGTTTCGAGAGTTGCGCGGTGTTGGCAGGACTATATGAGAATGTTCGAGGGAACGTGAGATTTGTATCTCGAGTTAGTGGGAATGGTACCTGTATGCTGGTTCGTGTGTTGGGCCTTGCTAGATAGTGAGTCTGTGGTGACCCCCCCTTGGTTGTATAGGGGTAGTGTTCATATTGTGATTGGTTATCCATTGTTGGGTGTGGGTTATGAGTGGATGCTGCCAACATTCTTTGAAGGAAGAGCAATTCGTGTTCTAAAGTAATGAGTATAGCGTGGGTCAAAGTAGTCCTTCGTATTCGGGATGTTGTGATTGAGGTTGACCATGTCGGTCTTCGGTCAAGGAAGTGAGCAGGCTTGCTAGATAACCATGGCGGGGGATGGTGATTCCTTTAGACGCGATGTTGAGGCGGTTAAATTTTAGGAAATCCAGTGAGATTCCAAAATTTGTGGTTCGTGTAGAGAACTCCGTGGTTGGGGTTAGTGGTCTGAGTAGCACATCAGTGTGTGGATTACTGAGTGTAGAGTTTATTGAGCTGACTAGTCAGCTTGTCGGTATCGGGTGTTGGGGTGGCATTGGTCACCTTGAGTTTAGTCTCGTTCGTTGTAGACTACGTATGTTGATTAAGGAAAACTGAAATTAATCGAACATGTTTTGTCGTTGAGTCTGACGGTTGGAATAATACATCTAATATATGTATTGATTGATCATTGTGAATGATTGGCTTTTTATACATTATGAGTGTATGGTGTTTAGTTTGATGTTGATACAGCACTATAATGTGTATCATTTGTGTATTTCTGAGCCGTGTTTATGATTTTAAAGTGGTTAAGTAAAGGGAGGCGGGATAAAATTGCAAAACCATGAATTTCTTATACCTTATGTGTTGATAGTACTGTTGTTATTTCTATTAATTATCATTATAGAAATGTTATGTTCTGTGTCGGTTGTGGCATCACTGTATGAGTGATGGTTGTGGATAGTGCTGTTTTGGAAAGAAATGGAAAACAAAATTTTTCCAGTGTTTGGACCATATAAATGCGTTGTTGAAAAGTTGATTTAATTCAAGAATTTTAAAGAATTCCAGATTAATCTTTTGGCAAATAAACTGTGGATGACTCTGCGTTTTGGGTAACACCGTATTTGTGAAAAATGTTTGCAAAGCTTTTGAGTTTTCGTACGGAACATGCAAGATTTATTCCGGAACGTTAACGTTGAAAATTTAAACATCTTTGGGAAATGCCTCTTGAACAAGAAAATGTTTTCTTATTATCTACTCTAAAGATTTGCTTTGGTCGTGTTGTTGAGTAGTGACTTAGCTTGGAATGCTAGCCGGTTGTTGGTGAATTGTTTCGGGGGAGGTTTGGTTTGTTGAGGCTTGCGTACCTAAGGTGTGGTTGTTTAGAATGTGTTTCCTTGGTTAGTATCTTCCTTGCTAAGAGTAAGTCGGAGGTTTGTTGTGAGAGTAATTTCTTTCCTTGGGGCTCGATTGTTGAATGCTCTGTTATCAGTTGGCCTTGTGTTTTGGCGTACCCTTAATTTCGGGGACGAAATTCTTTAAGGGGGGGAGGTTATAGCGGTCCCGATATTTCCTGTTGTTGTTTAACTATAATCCGGACTCGGTTCCGTAGATTCGTTGTTATCTTATCCTCATTTCTATCCCTTACTCTTTTAATTAGAATTTTGGGTTGTGTTGGGCAGGTTGGGAATAAGTGGGTCGTGTTTTAAAACTTAGAAATTTTGCCCAGGTTTTGGTCTCTCCGCTCGAGCGGCGATTTGACGCTCGAGCGGGATTTTGTTGTTGCCTCTCCGCTCGAGCGGCAGTTTGGACGCTCGAGCGTGAATTTCCTTCTCTCAGCATTTTGGTCGTCTGCAGAAAATTCTGGGAGAGTGCACCCGGCGCTCGAGCGGATCTTTGGACGCTCGAGCGTGAACCTGTGTCTGTACGCTCGAGCGGGGTGTTGTACGCTCGAGCGGACCTGCTTTTATATCAGTTCGTGAAACCACCTTTTTGATCACTTTTTGATTTCCTTTCTCTCTCTTACTTTTTCAAAACCTCCATTGGAGAGCACCTCACTCTAAAACCGAACTTCTCTCTTAGGATTGATCTACCTAGAGTGTTTTCCTCACCTTGGGCCTTTGTAAGAAGTGTGTTGATCGTCGAGGGCTTTGTTGAGATCTGAGAAATTTGGGATTTGGAGCACTTCCGAGTTTTACTCATCTTCTCCCTTGGAGCTCTGAATTTGAGGTAGGGATAACCTACTCCTCTCTATGGGTTTTGTCTTTAAATTTTGGTAATTTGAGAGGTTAGGGTTGGTTTGGTAATTTTGTGAAAGTTTGGGCCTTTTGTGTTATCTTACAAAAGTTGGAGTTTTATTTGTAATAAACCTAGATGCATGTTTGGTATAGAGAAATGGAATAAATGTTGAATCATTGATGAAAATGGGACCTAAGGGTGGTAAGGGTAATTATGGAAAATGACCTAATTACATTGTTTAATTAATTGAGATAATTAATTGTGGGAAATGAGGAAATGAAATGGAATTGTTGAGATTGGGAGTGCATGGGGTTAAAGGGTGTAGTTGAATTATTTATCACTCACCGAATTGAAATGTCGATTGAATATCCATTGTGCATTTATTTCCTGCTTAGAAATAATTGCTTTGGGCTACCGGTGGAGGGTAGTGTTGATTGTTGTAGACAATGCTTGATGATTAGGCAAACTAAAACTAATCAATTGGATGTGTCATAGAGCATGTCGGTTGATAGAATACATTAATTTTATGTATTGATTGATTGCATATGTGATTCTGTGTTTATATGCATTACTTGTGTATGGGAGGAGATAGGGGATGTACTCCACGGTTTAGGGGAAGATGGGGGATGTACCTCTAAACCGGTTAATGGTTTAGGGGAAGATGGGGGATGTACCTCTAAACCGGTTGTTGGAATGTTGATATAGCTCATATGCTTATCGGTTGAAGTGTTGATACAGCTCATATGCTTATCTGTTGTAGTAGTGATATAGCTCATATGCTTATCTATTGAAAAGTTTGTTTGATTTGATATAGCACTAAAATGTATATCATCATTGTTTGCGAAGTATGGGAGTAGTTTATGTGTTATTGATACAACACCATAATGTGTATCCACCTTGGATTTCGAAAGTGTTCTAGTGATGAACTATAATCTCATCAAACGTTCTGGCCAGAGTACTGAGCCTTGTTTTCAAACTCAAAGTTGAACAAAAATGAAAAGTGAATTGTAATATAGACTTGGCTGTCATGGTAACGTAGGGAGATGTAAATGGAAGTGTCAGTGTTGACCATCTACCAGTTGCTAATCTTTTAGTCATTGTTCATGGTTGGTTTAGTGTATTTCTACTGGGCTGTGGCTCACCCTATATGGGAATATCATTTTCAGGTACAGGTAGCATGCCACCTCCAAGGACGTAGCTTGGGAGGCCAGAGGCGGACTTTTTGTTGTTTTACTTTTGATGTATTACATGTAAATTCAAGCCAAGGGCTTAACGTGTTTGAGTTAGTACTCTTTTGTTGTAACCAAGTGTTAACTTGGAAAGCTGTAAGCCCATAGGGCATTTGCTTTTGTTGTTAACATGTAATACTTTTTGTAATGAAACTCTGATAAATGAAAGAATGTGAAGCTTTTGAATATCAATGCATGTCTTATTTAATGGGTTTAAAGTTATTATTTTGAGGGCGTTACAGTGACCATTACTCGCATTTTGCATGCATTTTGTCGCGCTATCTTGCGCACCTCATCGCACTGTTTCTGCACATTACTTGCATTTTGCATGCATTTTGTGGCCCTATCTTGCGCACCTCATCGCACTGTTTCGGCACAATACTTGCATTTTGCAAGCATTTTATCGCGCTATCTTGCTCATCACGCTATTTTGCTCTGTCACCATTACTTGCATTTTGCATGCATTTTATCGCGCTATCTTGCGCACCTCAACGCACTGTTTTCTGCACAATACTTGCTTTTTGCATGCATTTTGTCGCGCTATCTTGCGCACCTCATCGCACTGTTTTCTGCACATTACTTGCATTTTGCATGCATTTTATCGCGCTATCTTGCGCACCTCATCGCACTGTTTTCTGCACATTATTTGCATTTTCCATGCATTTTATCGCGCTATCTTGCACACCTCATCGCACTGTTTTCTACACATTACTTGCATTTTGCATGCATTTTATCGCGCTATCTTGTGCACCTCATCGCACTGTTTTCTGCACATTACTTGCATTTCGCATGCATTTTATCGCGCTATCTTGCGGATCGCGATATTTTGCGCTGTGACCATTACTTGCATTTTGCAGGCATTTGGTCGCACTATCTTGCGCATCTCATCGCACTGTTTTCTGCACGTTACTTGCAGTTTGCAAGCATTTTGTCGAGCTATCATGCGCACCTCATCGCACATTTTTCTGCACATTACTTGCACTTTGCATGCATTTTATCGCGCTATTTTGCGCATCGCGTTATTTTGCGCTGTGACCATTACTTGCATTTTCCATGCATTTTATCGCGCTATCTTGCGCACCTCATCGCACAGATTTCTGCACATTACTTGCATTTTGCATGCATTTTATAGCGCTATTTTGCGCATCGGGCTATTTTGCGATGTGACCATTACTTGCATTTTGCATGAATTTTATCGCACTATCTTGCGCACCTCATCGCACTGTTTTCTGCACATTACTTGCATTTTCCATGCACTTTATCGCGCTATCTTGCGCACCTCATCGCACTGTTTTCTACACATTACTTGCATTTTGCATGCATTTTATCGCGCTATCTTGCGCACCTCATCGCACTGTTTTCTGCACAATACTTGCATTTTGCATGCATTTTGTCGCGCTATCTTGCGCACCTCATATTTTGCGCTGTGACCATTACATGCATTTTGCATGCATTTTGTCGTGCTATCTTGCGCACCTCATCGCACTGTTTTCTGCACATTACTTGCATTTTGCATGCATTTTTTCGCGCTATCTTGCGCATCGCGCTATTTTGCGCTGTGACCATTAATCGCATTTTGCATGCATTTTGTCGCGCTATCATGCGCACCTCATCGCACTGTTTTCTGCACATTACTTGCATTTTGCATGCATTTTTTCGCGCTATCTTGCGCATCGCGCTATTTTGCGCTGTGACCATTAATCGCATTTTGCATGCATTTTGTCGCGCTATCATGCGCACCTCATCGCACTGTTTTCTGCACATTACTTGCATTTTGCATGCATTTTGTGGCGCTATCTTGCGCAACTCATCGCACTTTTTTCGGCACATTACTTGCATTTTGCAAGCATTTTATCGCGCTATCTTGCGCACCTCATCGCACTGTTTTCTGCACATTACTTGCATTTTCCACGCATTTTATCGCGCTATCTTGCGCACCTCATCGCACTATTTTCTGCACATTACTTGCATTTTGCCTTCATTTTATCGCGCTATGTTGCTCATCACGCTATTTTGCGCTGTGACCATTACTTACATTTTGCATGCATTTTGTCGTGCTATCTTGCGCACCTCATTGCACTGTTTTCTGCACATTACTTGCGTTTTGCATGCATTTTATCGCGCTATCTTGCGCATCGCGCTCTTTTGCGCTGTGACCGTTACTTGCATTTTGCATGCATTTTATCGCGCTATCTTGCGAACCTCATCGCATTGTTTTCTGCACATTACTTGCATTTTCCATGCATTTTATCGCACTATCTTGCGCACCTCATCGCACTGTTTTCTGCACATTACTTGCATTTTGCATGCATTTTATCGCGCTATTTTGCGCATCGCGCTATTTTGCGATGTGACCATTACTTGCATTTTGCATGCATTTTATCGCGCTATCTTGCGCACCTCATCGCACTGTTTTCTGCACATTACTTGCATTTTCCATGCATTTTATCGCGCTATCTTGCGCACCTCATCGCACTGTTTTCTACACATTACTTGCATTTTGCATGCATTTTATCGCGCTATCTTGCGGATCGCGATATTTTGCGCTGTGACCATTACTTGCATTTTGCAGGCATTCGGTCGCACTATCTTGCGCATCTCATCGCACTGTTTTCTGCACGTTACTTGCATTTTGCAAGCATTTTGTCGAGCTATCATGCGCACCTCATCGCACCTTTTTCTGCACATTACTTGCACTTTGCATGCATTTTATCGCGCTATTTTGCGCATCGCGTTATTTTGCGCTGTGACCATTACTTGCATTTTCCATGCATTTAACCGCGCTATCTTGCGCACCTCATCGCACAGATTTCTGCACATTACTTGCATTTTGCTTGCATTTTATCGCGCTATTTTGCGCATCGGGCTATTTTGCGATGTGACCATTACTTGCATTTTGCATGCATTTTATCGCGCTATCTTGCGCACCTCATCGCACTGTTTTCTGCACATTACTTGCATTTTGCATGCATTTTATCGACCTATCTTGCGCACCTCATCGCACTGTTCTCTACACATTACTTGCATTTTGCAAGCATTTTATCGCGCTATCTTGTGCACCTCATCGCACTGTTTTCTGCACCTTACTTGCATTTTGCACGCATTTTATCGCGCTATCTTGCGGATCGCGATATTTTGCGCTGTGACCATTACATGCATTTTGCATGCATTTTTTCGCGCTATCATGCGCATCGCGCTATTTTGCGCAGTGACCATTACTCGCATTTTCCATGCATTTTGTCGCGCTATCATGCGCACCTCATCGCACTGTTTTCTGCACATTACTTGCATTTTGCAAGCATTTTATCGCGCTATCTTGCGCACCTCATCGCACTGTTTTCTGCACATTACTTGCATTTTCCACGCATTTTATCGCGCTATCTTGCGCACCTCATCGCACTGTTTTCTGCACATTACTTGCATTTTCCATTCATTTTGTCGCGCTATCTTGCGCAAATCATCGCACTGTTTTCTGCACATTACTTGCATTTTGCCTTCATTTTATCGCGCTACCTGGCTCATCACGCTATTTTGCGCTGTGACCATTACTTGCATTTTGCATGCATTTTGTCGTGCTATCTTGCGCACCTCATCGCACTGTTTTCTGCACATTACTTGCGTTTTGCATGCATTTTATCGCGCTATCTTGCGCATCGCGTTCTTTTGCGCTGTGACCGTTACTTGCATTTTGTATGCATTTTATCGCGCTATCTTGCGCACCTCATCGCATTGTTTTCTGCACATTACTTGCATTTTCCATGCATTTTATCGCACTATCTTGCGCACCTCATCGCACTGTTTTCTGCACATTACTTGCATTTTGCATGCATTTTATCGCGCTATTTTGCGCATCGCGCTATTTTGCGATGTGACCATTACTTGCATTTTGCATCTATTTTATCGCGCTATCTTGCGCACCTCATCGCACTGTTTTCTGCACATTACTTGCATTTTCCATGCATTTTATCGCGCTATCTTGCGCACCTCATCGCACTGTTTTCTACACATTACTTGCATTTTGCATGCATTTTATCGCGCTATCTTGCGGATCGCGATATTTTGCGCTGTGACCATTACTTGCATTTTGCATGCATTTTGTCGCACTATCTTGCGCATCTCATCGCACTGTTTTCTGCACGTGACTTGCATTTTGAATGCATTTTGTCGCGCTATCTTGCGCACCTCATCGCACTTTTTTCTGCATATTACTTGCATTTTGCATGCATTTGATCGCGCTATTTTGCGCATCGGGCTATTTTGCGCTGTGACCATTACTTGCATTTTTCATGCATTTTATCACGCTATCTTGCGCACCTCATCGCACAGTTTTCTGCACATTAATTGCATTTTGCATGCATTTTGTCGCGCTATCTTGCGCTCCTCATCGCATTTTTTTGGGCACATTAGTTGCATTTTGCATGCATTTTATCGCGCTATCTTGCGCACCTCATCGTACTATTTTCTGCACATTACTAGCATTTTGCATGCATTTTGCCGCGCTATCTTGCGTATCTCATCGCACTGTTTTCTGCACATTACTTGCATTTTGCATGCATTTTGTCGCGCTATCTTGCGCACCTCATCGCATTTTTTTCTGCACATTACTTGCATTTTGCGTGCATTTTATCGCGCTATTTTGCGCTGTGACCATTTCTTGCATTTTCCATGCATTTTATCGCGCTATCTTGCGCATCTCATCGCACAGTTTTCTGCACATTACTTGCATTTTTTTCCATGCATTTTATCGCCCTATCTTGCGCACCTCATCGCACTATTTTCGGCACATTACTTGCATTTTGCATGCATTTTACTGCCCTATCTTGCGCACCTCATCGCACTGTTTTCTGCACATTACTTGCGTTTTGCATGCATTTTATCGCGCTATCTTGCGCACCTCATCGCACTGTTTTCTGCACATTACTTGCATTTTGCATGCATTTTATCGCGCTATCTTACGCACCTCATCGCACTGTTTTCTGCACATTAATTGCATTTTGCATTTTATCGCCCTATCTTGCGCACCTCATCGCACTGTTTTCTACACATTACTTGCATTTTGCAAGCATTTTATCGCCCTATCTTGCGCATCGCGCTATTTTACGTTGTGACCATCACTCGCATTTTGCATGCATTTTGTCGCGCTATCTTGCGCACCTCATCGCACTGTTTCTGCACATTACTTGCATTTTGCATGCATTTTGTGGCGCTATCTTGCGCACCTCATCGCACTTTTTTCGGCACATTACTTGCATTTTGCAAGCATTTTATCGCGCTATCTTGCGCACCTCATCGCACTGTTTTCTGCACATTACTTGCATTTTGCATGCATTTTATCACGCTATCTTGCGCACCTCATCGCACTGTTTTCTGCACATTACTTGCATTTCGCCTTCATTTTATCGCGCTATCTTGCTCATCACGCTATTTTGCGCTGTGACCATTACTTGCATTTTCCATGCATTTTATCGCGCTATCTTGCGCACCTCATCGCACTATTTTCTGCACATTATTTGCATTTTCCATGCATGTTATCGCGCTATCTTGCACACCTCATCGCACTGTTTTCTACACATTACTTGCATTTTGCATGCATTTTATCGCGCTATCTTGTGCACCTCATCGCACTGTTTTCTGCACATTACTTGCATTTTGCATGCATTTTATCGCGCTATCTTGCGGATCGCGATATTTTGCGCTGTGACCATTACTTGCATTTTGCAGGCATTTTGTCGCACAATCTTGCGCATCTCATCGCACTGTTTTCTGCACGTTACTTGCATTTTGCATGCATTTTGTCGAGCTATCATGCGCACCTCATCGCACTTTTTTCTGCACATTACTTGCACTTTGCATGCATTTTATCGCGCTATTTTGCGCATCGCGTTATTTTGCGCTGTGACCATTACTTGCATTTTCCATGAATTTTATCGCGCTATCTTGCGTACCTCATCGCACAGATTTCTGCACATTACTTGCATTTTGCATGCATTTTATCGCGCTATTTTGCGCATCGGGCTATTTTGCGATGTGACCATTACTTGCATTTTGCATGCTTTTTATCGCGCTATCTTGCGCACCTCATCGCACTGTTTTCTGCACATTACTTGCATTTTGCATACATTTTATCGACCTATCTTGCACACCTCATCGCACTGTTCTCTACACATTACTTGCATTTTGCATGCATTTTATCGCGCTATCTTGTGCACCTCATCGCACTGTTTTCTGCACCTTATTTGCATTTTGCATGCATTTTATCGCGCTATCTTGCGGATCGCGATATTTTGCGCTGTGACCATTACTTGCATTTTGCATGCATTTTGTCGCACTGTCTTGCGCATCTCATCGCACCGTTTTCTGCACGTTACTTGCATTTTGCATGCATTTTGTCGCGCTATCTTGCGCAACTCATCGCACTTTTTTCTACACATTACTTGCATTTTGCATGTATTTTATCGCGCTATCTTGCGCACCTCATCGCACTGTTTTCTGCACAACACTTGCATTTTCCATGCATTTTGTCGCGCTATCTTGCGCACCTCATATTTTGCGCTATGACCATTACTTGCATTTTGCATGCATTTTGTCGTGCTATCTTGCGCACCTCATCGCACTGTTTTCTGCACATTACTTGCATTTTGCATGCATTTTTTCGCGCTATCTTGCGCATCGCGCTATTTTGCGCTGTGACCATTACTCGCATTTTGCATGCATTTTGTCGTGCTATCTTGCGCACCTCATCGCACTATTTTCTGCACATTACTTGCGTTTTGCATGCATTTTATCACGCTATCTTGCGCATCGCGCTCTTTTGCGCTGTGACCGTTACTTGCATTTTGCAAGCATTTTATCGCGCTATCTTGCGCACCTCATCGCATTGTTTTCTGCACATTACTTGCATTTCGCATGCATTTTATCGCACTATCTTGCGGATCGCGATATTTTGCGCTGTGACCACTACTTGCATTTTGCATGCATTTTGTCGCACTATCTTGCCCATCTCATCGCACTGTTTTCTGCACGTGACTTGCATTTTGCATGCATTTTGTCGCGCTATCTTGCGTACCTCATCGCACTATTTTCTGCACATTACTTGCATTTTCCATGCATTTTATCGCACTATCTTGCGCACCTCATCGCACTGTTTTCTGCACATTACTTGCATTTTGCGTGCATTTTATCGCGCTATTTTGCGCATCGCGCTATTTTGCGATGTGACCATTACTTGCATTTTGCATGCATTTTATCGCGCTATCTTGCGCACCTCATCGCACTGTTTTCTGCACATTACTTGCATTTTCCATGCATTTTATCGCGCTATCTTGCGCACCTCATCGCACTGTTTTCTACACATTACTTGCATTTTGAGTGCATTTTATCGCGCTATCTTGCGGATCGCGATATTTTACGCTGTGACCATTACTTGCATTTTGCATGCATTTTGTCGCACTATCTTGCGCATCTCATCGCACTGTTTTCTGCACGTGACTTGCATTTTGCATGCATTTTGTCGCGCTATCTTGCGCACCTCATCGCACTTTTTTCTGCACATTACTTGCATTTTGCATGCATTTTATCGCGCTATTTTGCGCATCGGGCTATTTTGCGCTGTGACCACTACTTGCATTTTCCATGCATTTTATCGCTCTATCTTGCGCACCTCATCGCACAGTTTTCTGCACATTAATTTCATTTTGCATGCATTTTGTCGCGCTATCTTGCGCATCTCATCGCACTGTTTTCTGCACATTACTTGCATTTTGCATGCATTTTGTCGCGCTATCTTGCGCACCTCATCGCACTGTTTCTGCACATTACTTGCATTTTGCATGCATTTTATCGCCCTATCTTGCGCACCTCATCGCACTGTTTTCTGCACATTACTTGCATTTTGTATTTTATCGCCCTATCTTGCGCACCTCAACGCACTGTTTTCTGCACATTACTTGCATTTTGCATGCATTTTATCGCCCTATCTTGCGCATCGCGCTATTTTGCGTTGTGACCATTACTCGCATTTTGCATGCATTTTGTCGCGCTATCTTGCGCACCTCATCGCAATGTTTCTGCACATTACTTCCATTTTGCATGCATTTTGTGGCGCTATCTTGCGCACCTCATCGCACTTTTTTCGGCAAATTACTTGCATTTTGCAATCATTTTATCGCGCTATCTTGCGCACCTCATCGCACTGTTTTTTGCACATTACTTGCATTTTGCATGCATTTTGTCACGCTATCTTGCGCACCACATCGCACTGTTTTCTAAACATTACTTGCATTTTGCATGCATTTTGTCGCGCTATCTTGCGCACCTCGTATTTTGCGCTGTGACCATTAATTGCATTTTGCATGCATTTTGTCGTGCTATCTTGCGCACCTCATCGCACTGTTTTCTGCACATTACTTGCATTTTGCATGCATTTTATCGCGCTATCTTACGCATCGTGCTATATTACGCTGTGACCATTACTTGCATTTTATCGCGCTATCTTGCGCACCTCATCGCATTGTTTTCTGCACATTACTTGCATTTTCGAGGCATTTTATCGCGCTATCTTGCGCACCTCGTCGCACTGTTTTCTGCACATTACTTACATTTTGCATGCATTTTATCGTGCTATCTTGCACATCGAGCTATTTTGCGCTGTGACCATTACTTGCATTTTGCATGCATTTTATCGCGCTATCTTGCGCACCTCATCGCACTGTTTTCTGCACATTACTTGCATTTTGCATACATTTTATCGCGCAATCTTGCGCATCGTTATATTTTGCGCTGTGACCATTACTTGCATTTTGCATGCATTTTGTCGCGCTAACTTGCGCGCCTCATTCCACTGTTTTCTGCACATTACTTGCATTTTGCATACATTTTGTCGCGCTATCTTGCGCACTTCATATTTTGTGCCGTGACCATTACTTGCATTTTGCATGTATTTTGTCGTGCTATCTTGCGCACCTCATCGCACTTTTTTCTGCACATTACTTGCATTTTGCATGCATTTTATCGCGTCATCTTGCGCATCGCTCTATTTTGCGCTGTGTCCAATACTTGCATTTTGCATGCATTTTATCGCGCTACCTTACGCACCCCATCGCACTGTTTTCTGCACATTACTTGCATTTTGCATGCATTTTATCGCGCTATCTTGCGCACCTCATTGCACTATTTTCTGCACATTACTTGCATTTTGCTTGAATTTTATCGCGCTATCTTGCACAGCGCGCTATTTTGCGCTGTGACCATTACTAGCATTTTGCATGTATTTTATCGCGCTATCTTGCGCACCTCATCGCACTGTTTTCTGCACATTACTTGCATTTTCCATGCATTTTATCGCGTTATCTTGCGCACCTCACCGCACGGTTTTCTGCACATTACTTGTATTTTGCATGCATTTTATCGTGCTATCTTGTGCACGGTATCGCAATGTTTTCTGCACATCACTTGCATTTGGCATGCATTTTATCGCGCTATCTTGCAAATCGCGATATTTTGCGCTGTGACCATTACTTGCATTTTGCATGCATTTTGTCGCGCTATCTTGCGCATCTCATCGCACTGTTTTCTGCACATTACTTGTATTTCGCATGCATGTTGTCGCGCTATCTTGCGCACCTCATCGCACTTTTTTCTGCACATTACTTCCATTTTGCATGCATTTTATCGCGCTATCCTGCGCACCTCATCGCACTGTTTTCTGCGCATTACTTGCGTTTTGCATGCATTTTATCGCGCTATCTTGCGTTGTGACCATTACTTGCATTTTGCATGCATTTTACCGCGCTATCTTGCGCACCTCATCGCACTGTTTTCTGCACATTACTTGATTTTTCCATGCATTTTCTCGCGCTATCTTGCGCACCTCATCGCACTGTTTTCTGCACATTACTTGCATTTTGCATGCATCTTATCGCGCTATCTTGCGTACCTCATCGCACGGTATTCTACACATTACTTGCATTTTGCATGCATTTTATCGCGCTATCTTGCGCATCGCGGTATCTTGCGCTGTGACCATTACTTGCATTTTGCATGCATTTTATCACGCTATCTTGCGCACCTCATCGCACTGTTTTCTACACATTACTTGCATTTTGCATGCATTTTGTCGCGCTATCCGGCCCTTCTCATCGCACTGTTTTCTGCACATTACTTGCATTTTGCATGCATTTTACCACCCTATCTTGCCCACCTCATCGCACTGTTTTCTGCACATTACTTGCATTTTGCAAGCATTTTGTCGCGCTATCTTGCGCACCTCATCGCACTGTTTTCTGCACATTACTTGCATTTTGCATGCATTTTGTCGCGCTATCTTGCGCACCTCATCGCACTGTTTTCTGCACATTACTTGCATTCTGCATGCATTTTATCGTGCTATCTTGCGCACCTCATCGCGTTGTTTTCTGCACATTACTTGCATTTTTCATGCATTTTATCGCGCTATCTTGTTCACCTCATCGCACTATTTTCTGCACATTACTGGCATTTTGCATGCATTTTGTCGCGCTACCGTGCGCACCTCATCGCACTGTTTTCTGCATATTACTTGCATTTTGCATGCATTTTCTCGCGCTATCTTGGGCACCTCATCGCACTATTTTCTGCACATTACTTGCATTTTGCATGCATTTTGTCGCGCAATCTTGCGCACCTCATCGCACTCTTTTCTGCACATTACTTCCATTTTGCATGCATTTTATTGCGCAATGTTGCGCATCGCGCTATTTTGCGCTGTGACCGTTACTTGCATTTTGCATGCATTTTATCGTGCTATCTTGCGCACCTCATCGCACTGTTTTCTGCACATTACTTGCATTTTGCATGCATTTTATCACGCTATCTTGCCCATCGCGATATTTTGTGCTGTAACCATTACTTGCATTTTGCTTGCATTTTGTCCTGCTATCTTGCGCACCTCATCGCACTGTTTTCTGCACATTACATGCATTTTGCATGCTTTTTGACGCGCTATCTTGCGCATCTCATCGCACTTTTTCTGCACATTACTTGCATTTTGCATTCATTTTATCGCGCTATTTTGCGCATCGTGCTATTTTGCGCGGTGACCATTACTTGTATTTTCCATGCATTTTCTCGCGCTATCGTGCACACCTCATCGCACAGTTTTCTTCACATTACTTCATTTTGCATGCATTTTATCGTGCTATCTTGCGCACCTCATCGCACTGTTTTCTGCACATTACTTTAACTTTGCATGCATTTTATTGCGCTATCTTGCGCACCTCATCGCACTGTTTTCTGCACATTACTTGCATTTTGCATGCATTTTGTCGCGCTATCTTGCGCAGCTCATCGCACTGTTTTCTGCACATTACTTGCATTTTGCATGCATTTTATCGCCCTATCTTGCGCACCTCAACGCACTATTTTCTGCACATTACTTGCATTTTGCATGCATTTTATCGCGCTATCTTGCGCATCACGCTATTTTGCACTGTGTCCATTACTTGCATTTTGCATGCATTTTGTCGCGCTATCTTGCGCGCCTCATCGCACTGTTTTCTGCACTTTACTTGCATTTTGCATGCATTTTATCGCGCTATCTTGCGCACCTCATCGCACTGTTTTCTGCACATTACTTGCGTTTTGCATGCATTTTGTCGCGCTATCTTGCGCACCTCATCGCACTGTTTTCTGCACATTACTTGCATTTTGCATGCATTTTATCGCCCTATCTTGCGCACCTCATCGCACTGTTTTCTACACATTACTTGCATTTTGCATGCATTTTATGACGCTATCTTGCGCACCTCATCGCACTGTTTTCTGCACATTATTTGCATTTTGCCTTCATTTTATCGCGCTATCTTTCGCATCACGCTATTTTGCGTTGTGACCATTACTTGCATTTTGCATGCATTTTATCGCGCTATCTTGCGCACCTTATCGCACTGTTTTCTGCACATTACTTGCATTTTGCATGCATTTTGTCGCGCTATCTTGCGCACCTCATATTTTACGCTGTGACCATTACTTGCATTTTGCATGCATTTTATCATGTTATCTTGCGCACCTCAGCGCACTGTTTTCTGCACCTTACTTGCATTTTGCATGCATTTTAACGCGCTATCTTGCGTATCGCGCTACTTTGCGCAGTGACCATTACTTGCATTTTGCATGCATTTTATCGCGCTATCTTGCGCACCTCATCGCACTGTTTTCTGCACATTACTTGCATTTTGCATGCATTTTCTCGCGCTATCTTGCGTATCGCGCTATTATGCGCAGTGACCATTACTTGCGTTTTGCATGCATTTTATCTCGCTATCTTGCGCACCTCATCGCGCTGTTTTCTGCACATTATTTACATTTTCCATGCATTTTATCGCGCTATCTTGCACACCTCATCGCACTGTTTTCTACACATTACTTGCATTTTGCATGCATTTTGTCGCGCTATCTTGGGCACCTCATCGCACTGTTTTCTGCACAATACTTGCATTTTGCATGCATTTTATCGCGCTATCTTGCGTATCGCGATATTTTGCGCTGTGACCATTACTTGCATTTTGCAGGCATTTTGTCGCACTATCTTGCGCATCTCATCGCACTGTTTTCTGCACGTTACTTGCATTTTGCATGCATTTTGTCGAGCTATCATGCGCACCTCATCACACTTTTTTCTGCCTATTACTTGCACTTTGCATGCATTTTATCGCGCTATTTTGCGCATCGCGTTATTTTGCGCTGTGACCATTGCTTTCATTTTCCATGCATTTTATCGCGCTATCCTGCGCACCTCATCGCACTGTTTTCTGCACAATACTTGCATCTTCCATGCATTTTATCGCGCTATCCTGCGCACCTCATCGCACTGTTTTCTGCATAATACTTGCATTTTGCATGCATTTTGTCGCGCTATCTTGCGCACCTCATCGCACTGATTTCTGCACATTACTTGCATTTTGCATGCATTTTATCGCCCTATCTTGCGCACCTCATCGCACTGTTTTCTGCGCATTACTTGCATTTTGCATGCATTTTATCGCGCTATCTTGCGCATCGCGCTATTTTGCGCTGTGACCATTACTTGCATTTTGCATGCATTTTGTCGCGCTATCGTGCGCGCCTCATCGCACTATTTTCTGCACATTACTTGCATTTTGCATGCATTTTGTCGCGCTATCTTGCGCACCTCATCGCACTGTTTTCTACACATTACTTGCATTTTGCATGCATTTTGTCGCGCTATCTTGCGCACCTCATCGCGTTGTTTTCTGCACATTACTTGCATTTTGCATGCATTTTGTCGCGCTATCTTGCGCACCTCATCGCACTGTTTTCTGCACATTACTGGCATTTTGCATGCATTTTGTCGCGCTACCGTGCGCACCTCATCGCACTGTTTTCTGCATATTACTTGCATTTTGCATGCATTTTCTCGCGCTATCTTGGGCACCTCATCGCACTATTTTCTGCACATTACTTGCATTTTGCATGCATTTTGTCGCGCAATCTTGCGCACCTCATCGCACTGTTTTCTACACATTACTTGCATTTTGCATGCATTTTATCGCGCTATCTTGCGCACCTCATCGCACTCTTTTCTGCACATTACTTCCATTTTGCATGCATTTTATTGCGCAATGTTGCGCATCGCGCTATTTTGCGCTGTGACCGTTACTTGCATTTTGCATGCATTTTATCGTGCTATCTTGCGCACCTCATCGCACTGTTTTCTGCACATTACTTGCATTTTGCATGCATTTTATCACGCTATCTTGCCCATCGCGATATTTTGTGCTGTAACCATTACTTGCATTTTGCTTGCATTTTGTCCTGCTGTCTTGCGCACCTCATCGCACTGTTTTCTGCACATTACTTGCATTTTGCATGCTTTTTGACGCGCTATCTTGCGCATCTCATCGCACTTTTTCTGCACATTACTTGCATTTTGCATTCATTTTATCGCGATATTTTGCGCATCGCGCTATTTTGCGCAGTGACCATTACTTGTATTTTCCATGCATTTTATCGCACTATCGTGCACACCTCATCGCACAGTTTTCTGCACATTACTTCATTTTGCGTGCATTTTATCGTGCTATCTTGCGCACCTCATCGCACTGTTTTCTGCACATTACTTTAACTTTGCATGCATTTTATTGCGCTATCTTGCGCACCTCATCGCACTGTTTTCTACAAATTACTTGCATTTTGCATGCATTTTGTCGCGCTATCTTGCGCAGCTCATCGCACTGTTTTCTGCACATTACTTGCATTTTGCATGCATTTTATCGCCCTATCTTGCGCACCTCAACGCACTATTTTCTGCACATTACTTGCATTTTGCATGCATTTTATCGCGCTATCTTGCGCATCACGCCATTTTGCACTGTGTCCATTACTTGCATTTTGCATGCATTTTGTCGCGCTATCTTGCGCGCCTCATCGCACTGTTTTCTGCACTTTACTTGCATTTTGCATGCATTTTATCGCGCTATCTTGCGCACCTCATCGCACTGTTTTCTGCACATTACTTGCATTTTGCATGCATTTTGTCGCGCTATCTTGCGCACCTCATCGCACTGTTTTCTGCACATTACTTGCATTTTGCATGCATTTTATCGCCTTATCTTGCGCACCTCATCGCACTGTTTTCTGCACATTACTTGCATTTTGCATGCATTTTATGACGCTATCTTGCGCACCTCATCGCACTGTTTTCTGCACATTATTTGCATTTTGCCTTCATTTTATCGCGCTATCTTTCGCATCACGCTATTTTGCGTTGTGACCATTACTTGCATTTTGCATGCATTTTATCGCGCTATCTTGCGCACCTTATCGCACTGTTTTCTGCACATTACTTGCATTTTGCATGCATTTTGTCGCGCTATCTTGCGCACCTCATATTTTGCGCTGTGACCATTACTTGCATTTTGCATGCATTTTATCATGTTATCTTGCGCATCTCAGCGCACTGTTTTCTGCACCTTACTTGCATTTTGCATGCATTTTATCGCGCTATCTTGCGTATCGCGCTACTTTGCGCAGTGACCATTACTTGCATTTTGCATGCATTTTATCGCGCTATCTTGCGCACCTCATCGCACTGTTTTCTGCACATTACTTGCATTTTGCATGCATTTTATCGCGCTATCTTGCGTATCGCACTATTATGCGCAGTGACCATTACTTGCGTTTTGCATGCATTTTATCTCGCTATCTTGCGCACCTCATCGCGCTGTTTTCTGCACATTATTTACATTTTCCATGCATTTTATCGCGCTATCTTGCACACCTCATCGCACTGTTTTCTACACATTACTTGCATTTTGCATGCATTTTGTCGCGCTATCTTGGGCACCTCATCGCACTGTTTTCTGCACAATACTTGCATTTTGCATGCATTTTATCGCGCTATCTTGCGTATCGCGATATTTTGCGCTGTGACCATTACTTGCATTTTGCAGGCATTTTGTCGCACTATCTTGCGCATCTCATCGCACTGTTTTCTGCACGTTACTTGCATTTTGCATGCATTTTGTCGAGCTATCATGCGCACCTCATCACACTTTTTTCTGCCTATTACTTGCACTTTGCATGCATTTTATCGCGCTATTTTGCGCATCGCGTTATTTTGCGCTGTGACCATTGCTTTCATTTTCCATGCATTTTATCGCGCTATCCTGCGCACCTCATCGCACTGTTTTCTGCACAATACTTGCATCTTCCATGCATTTTATCGCGCTATCCTGCGCACCTCATCGCACTGTTTTCTGCATAATACTTGCATTTTGCATGCATTTTGTCGCGCTATCTTGCGCACCTCATCGCACTGATTTCTGCACATTACTTGCATTTTGCATGCATTTTATCGCCCTATCTTGCGCACCTCATCGCACTGTTTTCTGCGCATTACTTGCATTTTGCATGCATTTTATCGCGCTATCTTGCGCATCGCGCTATTTTGCGCTGTGACCATTACTTGCATTTTGCATGCATTTTGTCGCGCTATCGTGCGCGCCTCATCGCACTATTTTCTGCACATTACTTGCATTTTGCATGCATTTTGTCGCGCTATCTTGCGCACCTCATCGCACTGTTTTCTACACATTACTTGCATTTTGCATGCATTTTGTCGCGCTATCTTGCGCACCTCATCGCGTTGTTTTCTGCACATTACTTGCATTTTGCATGCATTTTGTCGCGCTATCTTGCGCACCTCATCGCACTGTTTTCTGCACATTACTGGCATTTTGCATGCATTTTGTCGCGCTACCGTGCGCACCTCATCGCACTGTTTTCTGCATATTACTTGCATTTTGCATGCATTTTCTCGCGCTATCTTGGGCACCTCATCGCACTATTTTCTGCACATTACTTGCATTTTGCATGCATTTTGTCGCGCAATCTTGCGCACCTCATCGCACTGTTTTCTACACATTACTTGCATTTTGCATGCATTTTATCGCGCTATCTTGCGCACCTCATCGCACTCTTTTCTGCACATTACTTCCATTTTGCATGCATTTTATTGCGCAATGTTGCGCATCGCGCTATTTTGCGCTGTGACCGTTACTTGCATTTTGCATGCATTTTATCGTGCTATCTTGCGCACCTCATCGCACTGTTTTCTGCACATTACTTGCATTTTGCATGCATTTTATCACGCTATCTTGCCCATCGCGATATTTTGTGCTGTAACCATTACTTGCATTTTGCTTGCATTTTGTCCTGCTGTCTTGCGCACCTCATCGCACTGTTTTCTGCACATTACTTGCATTTTGCATGCTTTTTGACGCGCTATCTTGCGCATCTCATCGCACTTTTTCTGCACATTACTTGCATTTTGCATTCATTTTATCGCGATATTTTGCGCATCGCGCTATTTTGCGCAGTGACCATTACTTGTATTTTCCATGCATTTTATCGCACTATCGTGCACACCTCATCGCACAGTTTTCTGCACATTACTTCATTTTGCGTGCATTTTATCGTGCTATCTTGCGCACCTCATCGCACTGTTTTCTGCACATTACTTTAACTTTGCATGCATTTTATTGCGCTATCTTGCGCACCTCATCGCACTGTTTTCTACAAATTACTTGCATTTTGCATGCATTTTGTCGCGCTATCTTGCGCAGCTCATCGCACTGTTTTCTGCACATTACTTGCATTTTGCATGCATTTTATCGCCCTATCTTGCGCACCTCAACGCACTATTTTCTGCACATTACTTGCATTTTGCATGCATTTTATCGCGCTATCTTGCGCATCACGCCATTTTGCACTGTGTCCATTACTTGCATTTTGCATGCATTTTGTCGCGCTATCTTGCGCGCCTCATCGCACTGTTTTCTGCACTTTACTTGCATTTTGCATGCATTTTATCGCGCTATCTTGCGCACCTCATCGCACTGTTTTCTGCACATTACTTGCATTTTGCATGCATTTTGTCGCGCTATCTTGCGCACCTCATCGCACTGTTTTCTGCACATTACTTGCATTTTGCATGCATTTTATCGCCTTATCTTGCGCACCTCATCGCACTGTTTTCTGCACATTACTTGCATTTTGCATGCATTTTATGACGCTATCTTGCGCACCTCATCGCACTGTTTTCTGCACATTATTTGCATTTTGCCTTCATTTTATCGCGCTATCTTTCGCATCACGCTATTTTGCGTTGTGACCATTACTTGCATTTTGCATGCATTTTATCGCGCTATCTTGCGCACCTTATCGCACTGTTTTCTGCACATTACTTGCATTTTGCATGCATTTTGTCGCGCTATCTTGCGCACCTCATATTTTGCGCTGTGACCATTACTTGCATTTTGCATGCATTTTATCATGTTATCTTGCGCATCTCAGCGCACTGTTTTCTGCACCTTACTTGCATTTTGCATGCATTTTATCGCGCTATCTTGCGTATCGCGCTACTTTGCGCAGTGACCATTACTTGCATTTTGCATGCATTTTATCGCGCTATCTTGCGCACCTCATCGCACTGTTTTCTGCACATTACTTGCATTTTGCATGCATTTTATCGCGCTATCTTGCGTATCGCACTATTATGCGCAGTGACCATTACTTGCGTTTTGCATGCATTTTATCTCGCTATCTTGCGCACCTCATCGCGCTGTTTTCTGCACATTATTTACATTTTCCATGCATTTTATCGCGCTATCTTGCACACCTCATCGCACTGTTTTCTACACATTACTTGAATTTTGCATGCATTTTGTCGCGCTATCTTGGGCACCTCATCGCACTGTTTTCTGCACAATACTTGCATTTTGCATGCATTTTATCGCGCTATCTTGCGTATCGCGATATTTTGCGCTGTGACCATTACTTGCATTTTGCAGGCATTTTGTCGCACTATCTTGCGCATCTCATCGCACTGTTTTCTGCACGTTACTTGCATTTTGTCGAGCTATCATGCGCACCTCATCACACTTTTTTCTGCATATTACTTGCACTTTGCATGCATTTTATCGCGCTATTTTGCGCATCGCGTTATTTTGCGCTGTGACCATTGCTTTCATTTTCCATGCATTTTATCGCGCTATCCTGCGCACCTCATCGCACTGTTTTCTGCACAATACTTGCATCTTCCATGCATTTTATCGCGCTATCCTGCGCACCTCATCGCATTGTTTTCTGCATAATACTTGCATTTTGCATGCATTTTGTCGCGCTATCTTGCGCACCTCATCGCACTGATTTCTGCACATTACTTGCATTTTGCATGCATTTTATCGCCCTATCTTGCGCACCTCATCGCACTGTTTTCTGCGCATTACTTGCATTTTGCATGCATTTTATCGCGCTATCTTGCGCATCGCGCTATTTTGCGCTGTGACTATTACTTGCATTTTGCATGCATTTTGTCGCGCTATCGTGCGCGCCTCATCGCACTATTTTCTGCACATTACTTGCATTTTGCATGCATTTTGTCGCGCTATCTTGCGCACCTCATCGCACTGTTTTCTACACATTACTTGCATTTTGCATTCATTTTGTCGCGCTATCTTGCGCACCTCATCGCACTTTTTTCGGCACATTACTTGCATTTTGCATGCATTTTGTCGCGCTATCTTGCGCACCTCATCGCACTTTTTTCGGCACATTACTTGCATTTTGCATGCATTTTATCACGCTATTTTGCGCACCTCATCGCACTGTTTTCTGCCATTTACTACCATTTTGCATGCATTTTATCGCGCTATGCTGCGCACCTCATCGCACTGTTTTCTGCATAATACTTGCATTTTGCATGCATTTTGTCGCGCTATCTTGCGCACGTCATCGCACCGTTTTCTACACATTATTTGCATTTTGCATGCATTTTGTCGCGCTATCTTGCGCACCTCATCGCACTTTTTTCTGCCCATTACTTGCATTTTGCACGCATTTTATCGCGCTATTTTGCGCATCGCGCTATTTTGCGCTGTGACCATTACTTGCATTTTCCATGCATTTTATCGCGCTATCTTAGGCACCTCATCGCACAGTTTTCTGCACATTACTTGCATTTTGCATCCATTTTATCGCGCTATCTTGCACACCTCATCACACTGTTTTCTGCACATTACTTTCATTTTCCATGCATTTTATCGCTCCATCTTGCGCACCTCATCGCACTGTTTTCTGCACATTACTTGCATTTTGCATGCATTTTGTCGCGCTTTCTTGTGCACCTCATCGCACTGTTTTCTGCACATTACTTGCATTTTGCATGCATTTTATCGCGCTATCTTGCGCACCTCATCGCACTGTTTTTTGCACATTATTTGCATTTTGCATACTTTTTATCGCCCTATGTTGTGCATCGCGCTATTTTACGCTGTGACCATTACTTGCATTTTGCATGCATTTTGTCGCGCTATCTTGCGCACCTCATCGCGCTGTTTTCTGCACATTACTTGCATTTTGCATGCATTTTATCGGGCTATCTTGCGCACCTCATCGCACTGTTTTCTGCACATTACTTGCGTTTTGCATGCATTTTGTCGCGCTATCTTGCGCACCTCATCGCACTGTTTTCTGCACATTACTTTCATTTTGCATGGATATTATCGCCCTATCTTACGCACCTCATCGAACTGTTTTCTGCACATTACTTGCATTTTGCATGCATTTTATCGCGCTATCTTGCGCATCGCGCTATTTTGCGCTGTGACCATTACTCGCATTTTGCATGCATTTTGTAGCGCTATCTTGCGTTCCTCATCGCACAGTTTTCTGCACATTACTTGCATTTTGCATGCATTTTATCGCGCTATATTGCGCACCTCATTGCACTATTTTCTGCACATTACTTGCATTTTGCATGCATTTTATCGCGCTATCTTGTGCACCTCATCGCACTGTTTTCTGCACCTTCCTTGCATTTTGCATGCATTTTATCGTGCTATCTTGCGGATCGCGATATTTTGCGCTGGGACCATTACTTGCATTTTTCATGCATTTTGTCGCACTATCTTGCGCATCTCATCGCACTGTTTTCTGCACGTTACTTGCATTTTGCATGCATTTTGTCGCGCTATCTTGCGCACCTCATCGCACTTTTTTCTGCACATTACTTGCATTTTGCATGCATTTTATCGCGCTATTTTGCGCATCGCGCTATTTTGCGCGGTGACCATTACTTGCATTTTCCATGCATTTTATCGCGCTATCTTGCGCACCTCATCGCACAGTTTTCTGCACATTACTTGCATTTTGCATTCATTTTGTCGTGCTATCTTGCGCTCCTCATCGCACTTTTTTCGGCACATTACTTGCATTTTGCATGCATTTTATCGCGCTATCTAGCGCACCTCATCGCACTGTTTCTGCACATTGCTAGCATTTTGCATGCATTTTGCCGCGCTATCTTGCGCATCTCATCGCACTATTTTCTGCACATTACTTGCATTTTGCATGCATTTTGTCGCGCTATCTTGCGCACCTCATCGCAGTTTTTTCTGCACAATACTTGCATTTTGCATGCATTTTATCGCGCTATTTTGCGCAGCGCGCCATTTTGCGCTGTGACCATTTCTTGCATTTTCCATGCATTTTATCGCGCTATCTTGCGCACCTCATCGCACAGTTTTCTGCACATTACTTGCATTTTGCATGCATTTTATCGCGCTATCTTGCGCACCTCATCACACTGTTTTCTGCACATTACTTTCAATTTCAATGCATTTTATCGCGCAATCTTGCGCACCTCATCGCACTGTTTTCTGCACATTACTTGCATTTTGCATGCATTTTGTCGCGCTATCTTGCGCACCTCATCGCACTGTTTGCTGCACATTACTTGCATTTTGCATGCGTTTTATCGCCCTATCTTGCGCACCTCATCGCACTGTTTTCTGCACATTACTTGCATTTTGCATGCATTTTATCGCACTATCTTGCGCACCTCATCGCACTGTTTTCTGCACATTACTTTCATTTTCAATGCATTTTATCGCGCTATCGTGCGCACCTCATCGCACTGTTTTCTGCACAATACTTCAATTTTGCATGCATTTTGTCGCGCCATCTTGCGCACCTCATATTTTGCGCTGTGACCATTACTTGCATTTTGCATTTATTTTGTCGTGCTATCTTGCGCACCTCATCGCACTGTTTTTTACACATTACTTGCATTTTGCATGCATTTTATCGCGCTATCATGCGCATCGCGCTATTTTACGCTGTGACCATTACTTGCATTTTACATGCATTTTATTGCGCTTTCTTGCACACCTCATCGCATTATTTTCTGCACATTACTTGCATTTTCCATGCATTTTATCGCGCTATCTTGCGCACCTCATCGCACTGTTTTCTGCACATTACTTGCATTTTGCATGCATTTTATCGTGCTATCTTGCGCATCGCGCTATTTTGCGCTGTGACCATTACTTGCATTTTGCATGCATTTTATCGTGCTATCTTGCGCACCACATCGCGCTGTTTTCTGCACATTACTTGCATTTTGCATGCATTTTGTCCCGCCATCTTGCGCATCTCATCGCACTGTTTTCTGCACATAACTTGCATTTTGCATGCATTTTGTCGCGCTATCTTGCGCAGCTCATCGCACTTTTTTCAGCACATTACTTGCATTTTGCATGCATTTTATCGTGCTATTTTGCGCATCGCACTATTTTGCGCTGTGACCATTACTTGCATTTTCCATGCATTTTATCGCGCAATCTTGCGCACCTCATCACACAGTTTTCTGCACATTACTTGCATTTTGCATGCATTTTGTCGCGCTATCTTGCGCACCTCATCGCACTGTTTTGTGCACATTACTTGCATTTTGCATGGATATTATCGCCCTATGTTACGCACCTCATCGCACTGTTTTCTGCACATTACTTCCATTTTGCATGCATTTTATCGCGCTATCTTGCGCATCGCGCTATTTTGCGCTGTGACCATTACTCGCATTTTGCATGCATTTTGTAGCGCTATCTTGCGTTCCTCATCGCACAGTTTTCTGCACATTACTTGCATTTTGCATGCATTTTATCGCGCTATCTTGCGCACCTCATTGCACTATTTTCTGCACATTACTTGCATTTTGCATGCATTTTATCGCGCTATCTAGCGCACCTCATCGCACTGTTTCTGCACATTGCTAGCATTTTGCATGCATTTTGCCGCGCTATCTTGCGCATCTCATCGCACTATTTTCTGCACATTACTTGCATTTTGCATGCATTTTGTCGCGCTATCTTCCGCACCTCATCGCAGTTTTTTCTGCACAATACTTGCATTTTGCATGCATTTTATCGCGCTATTTTGCGCAGCGCGCCATTTTGCGCTGTGACCATTTCTTGCATTTTCCATGCATTTTATCGCGCTATCTTGGGCACCTCATCGCACAGTTTTCTGCACATTACTTGCATTTTGCATGCATTTTATCGCGCTATCTTGCGCACCTCATCACACTGTTTTCTGCACATTACTTTCAATTTCAATGCATTTTATCGCGCAATCTTGCGCACCTCATCGCACTGTTTTCTGCACATTACTTGCATTTTGCATGCATTTTGTCGCGCTATCTTGCGCACCTCATCGCACTGTTTGCTGCACATTACTTGCATTTTGCATGCGTTTTATCGCCCTATCTTGCGCACCTCATCGCACTGTTTTCTGCACATTACTTGCATTTTGCATGCATTTTATCGCACTATCTTGCGCACCTCATCGCACTGTTTTCTGCACATTACTTTCATTTTCAATGCATTTTATCGCGCTATCGTGCGCACCTCATCGCACTGTTTTCTGCACAATACTTCAATTTTGCATGCATTTTGTCGCGCCATCTTGCGCACCTCATATTTTGCGCTGTGACCATTACTTGCATTTTGCATTTATTTTGTCGTGCTATCTTGCGCACCTCATCGCACTGTTTTTTACACATTACTTGCATTTTGCATGCATTTTATCGCGCTATCATGCGCATCGCGCTATTTTACGCTGTGACCATTACTTGCATTTTACATGCATTTTATTGCGCTTTCTTGCACACCTCATCGCATTATTTTCTGCACATTACTTGCATTTTCCATGCATTTTATCGCGCTATCTTGCGCACCTCATCGCACTGTTTTCTGCACATTACTTGCATTTTGCATGCATTTTATCGTGCTATCTTGCGCATCGCGCTATTTTGCGCTGTGACCATTACTTGCATTTTGCATGCATTTTATCGTGCTATCTTGCGCACCACATCGCGCTGTTTTCTGCACATTACTTGCATTTTGCATGCATTTTGTCCCGCCATCTTGCGCATCTCATCGCACTGTTTTCTGCACATAACTTGCATTTTGCATGCATTTTGTCGCGCTATCTTGCGCAGCTCATCGCACTTTTTTCAGCACATTACTTGCATTTTGCATGCATTTTATCGTGCTATTTTGCGCATCGCACTATTTTGCGCTGTGACCATTACTTGCATTTTCCATGCATTTTATCGCGCAATCTTGCGCACCTCATCGCACAGTTTTCTGCACATTACTTGCATTTTGCATGCATTTTGTCGCGCTATCTTGCGCACCTCATCGCACTGTTTTGTGCACATTACTTGCATTTTGCATGGATATTATCGCCCTATGTTACGCACCTCATCGCACTGTTTTCTGCACATTACTTCCATTTTGCATGCATTTTATCGCGCTATCTTGCGCATCGCGCTATTTTGCGCTGTGACCATTACTCGCATTTTGCATGCATTTTGTAGCGCTATCTTGCGTTCCTCATCGCACAGTTTTCTGCACATTACTTGCATTTTGCATGCATTTTATCGCGCTATCTTGCGCACCTCATTGCACTATTTTCTGCACATTACTTGCATTTTGCATGCATTTTATCGCGCTATCTTGTGCACCTCATCGCACTGTTTTCTGCACCTTCCTTGCATTTTGCATGCATTTTATCGTGCTATCTTGCGGATCGCGATATTTTGCGCTGGGACCATTACTTGCATTTTTCATGCATTTTGTCGCACTATCTTGCGCATCTCATCGCACTGTTTTCTGCACGTTACTTGCATTTTGCATGCATTTTGTCGCGCTATCTTGCGCACCTCATCGCACTTTTTTCTGCACATTACTTGCATTTTGCATGCATTTTATCGCGCTATTTTGCGGGGTGACCATTACTTGCATTTTCCATGCATTTTATCGCGCTATCTTGCGCACCTCATCGCACAGTTTTCTACACATTACTTGCATTTTGCATTCATTTTGTCGTGCTATCTTGCGCTCCTCATCGCACTTTTTTCGGCACATTACTTGCATTTTGCATGCATTTTATCGCGCTATCTAGCGCACCTCATCGCGCTGTTTCTGCACATTGCTAGCATTTTGCATGCATTTTGCCGCGCTATCTTGCGCATCTCATCGCACTATTTTCTGCACATTACTTGCATTTTGCATGCATTTTGTCGCGCTATCTTGCGCACCTCATCACAGTTTTTTCTGCACAATACTTGCATTTTGCATGCATTTTATCGCGCTATTTTGCGCAGCGCGCTATTTTGCGCTGTGACCATTTCTTGCATTTTCAATGGATTTTATCGCGCTATCTTGCGCACCTCATCGCACAGTTTTCTGCACATTATTGCATTTTGCATGCATTTTATCGCACTATCTTGCGCACCTCATCGCACTGTTTTCTGCACTTTACTTTCATTTTCAATGCATTTTATCGCGCTATCGTGCACACCTCATCGCACTGTTTTCTGCACAATACTTCCATTTTGCATGCATTTTGTCACGCCATCTTGCGCACCTCATATTTTGCGCTGTGACCATTACTTGCATTTTGCATGTATTTTGTCGTGCTATCTTGCGCACCTCATCGCACTATTTTTTACACATTACTTGCATTTTGCATGCATTTTATCGCGCTATCTTGCGCATCGCGCTATTTTACGCTGTGACCATTACTTGCATTTTACATGCATTTTATTGCGCTATCTAGCGCACCTCATCGCATTGTTTTCTGCACATTACTTGCATTTTCCATGCATTTTATCGCGCTATCTTGCGCACCTCATCGCACTGTTTTCTGCACATTACTTGCATTTTGCATGCATTTTATCGTGCTATCTTGCGCATCGCGCTATTTTGCGCTGTGACCATTACTTGCATTTTGCATGCATTTTATCGTGCTATCTTGCGCACCATATCGCGCTGTTTTCTGCACATTACTTGCATTTTGCATGCATTTTGTCCCGCTATCTTGCGCATCTCATCGTACTGTTTTCTGCACATAACTTGCATTTTGCATGCATTTTGTCGCGCTATCTTGCGCAGCTCATCGCACTTTTTTCAGCACATTACTTGCATTTTGCATGCATTTTATCGTGCTATTTTGCGCATCGCACTATTTTGCGCTGTGACCATTACTTGCATTTTCCATGCATTTTATTGCGCAATCTTGCGCACCTCATCGCACAGTTTTCTGCACATTACTTGCATTTTGCATGCATTTTATCGCGCTATCTTGCGCACCTCATCGCACTGTTTTCTGGACATTACTTTCATTTTCCATGCATTTTATCGCGCTATCTGACGCACCTCGTCGCACTGTTTTCTGCACATTACTTGCATTTTGCATTCATTTTGTCGAGCTATCTCGCGCACCTCATCGCACTGTTTGCTGCACATTACTTGCATTTTGCATGCGTTTTATCGCCCTATCTTGCGCACCTCATCGCACTGTTTTCTGCACATTACTTGCATTTTGCATGCATTTTGTCGCGCTATCTTGCGCACCTCATCGCACTTTTTTCTGCACATTACTTGCATTTTGCATGCATTTTATCGCGCTATTTTGCGCATCGCACTATTTTGCGCTGTGACCATTACTTGCATTTTCCATGCATTTTATCGCGCTTTCTTGCGCACCTCATCGGACTGTTTTCTGCACATTACTTTCATTTTCGATGCATTTTATCGCGCTATCTGGCGCACCTGATCGCACTGTTTTCTGCACATTACTTGCATTTTGCATGCATTTTGTCGCGCTATCTTGCGCACCTCATCGCACTGTTTGCTGCACATTACATGCATTTTGCATGCGTTTTATCGCCCTATCTTGCGCACCTCATCGCACTGTTTTCTGCACATTACTTGCATTTTGCATGCATTTTATCGCGCTACTTTGCGCATCGCGCTATTTTACGCTGTGACCATTTCTTGCATTTTCCATGGATTTTATCGCGCTATCTTGCGCACCTCATCGCACAGTTTTCTGCACATTACTTGCATTTTGCATGCATTTTATCGCGCTATCTTGCGCACCTCATCGCACTATTTTCTGCACATTACTTTCATTTTTAATGCATTTTATCGCGCTATCTTGCGCACCTCATCGCACTGTTTTCTGCACAATACTTGCATTTTGCACGAATTTTGTCGCGCTATCTTGCGCACCTCATATTTTGCGCTGTGACCATTACTTGCATTTTGCATGTATTTTGTCGTGCTATCTTGCGCACCTCATCGCTCTATTTTCTGCCCATTACTTGCATTTTGCATGCATTTTTTTGCGCTATCTTGCGCATCTCATCGCACTGTTTTCTGCACATTACTTGCATTTTGCATGCATTTTGTCGCGCTATCTTGCGCACCTCATCGCACTTTTTTCTGCACATTACTTGCATTTTGCATGCATTTTGTCGCGCTATCTTGCGCACCTCATCGCACTGTTTGCTGCACATTACTTGCATTTTGCATGCGTTTTATCGCCTTATCTTGCGCACCTCATCGCACTGTTTTCTGCCCATTACTTGTATTTTGCATGCATTTTATCGCGCTACTTTGCGCATCGCACTATTTTGCGCTGTGACCATTTCTTGCATAGTCCATGGATTTTATCGCGCTATCTTGCGCACCTCATCGCACAGTTTTCTGCACATTACTTGCATTTTGCATGCATTTTATCGCACTATCTTGCGCACCTCATCGCACTGTTTTCTGCACATTACTTTCGTTTTCAATGCATTTTATCGCGCTATCTTGCGCACCTCATTGCATTGTTTTCTGCACAGTACTTGCATTTTGCACGCATTTTGTCGCGCTATCTTGCGCACCTCATATTTTGCGCTGTGACCATTACTTGCATTTTGCATGTATTTTGTCGTGCTATCTTGCGTACCTCATCGCACTGTTTTCTGCACATTACTTGCATTTTGCATGCATTTTATCGCGCTATCTTGCGCATCGCGCTATTTTACGCTGTGACCATTATTTGCATTTCACATGCATTTTATCGCGCGATCTTGCGCACCTCATCGCATTGTTTTCTGCACATTACATTCATTTTCCATGCATTTTATCACGCTATCTTGCGCACCTCATCGCACTGTTTTCTGCACATTACTTGCATTTTCCATGCATTTTATGGCGCTATCTTGCGCACCTCATCGCACTGTTTTCTACGCATTACTTGCATTTTGCATGCATTTTATCTTGCTATCTTGCGTACCTCATCGCACTGTTTTCTGCACCTTATTTGCATTTTGCATGCATTCTATCGCGGTATCTTGCGGATCGCGATATTTTGCGCTGTGACCATTACTTGCATTTTGCATGCATTTTGTCGCACTATCTTGCGCATCTCATCGCACTGTTTTCTGCACGTTACTTGCATTTTGCATGCATTTTGTCGCGCTATCTTGGGCACCTCATCGCACTTTTTTCTGCACATTACTTGCATTTTGCATGCATTTTAGCGCGCTATTTTGCGCATCGCACTATTTTGCGCTGTGACCATTACTTGCATTTTCCATGCATTTTATCGCGCTATCTTGCGCACCTCATCGCACAGTTTTCTGCACATTACTTGCATTTTGCATGCATTTTATCGCGCTATCTTGCGCACCTCATCGCACTGTTTCTGCACATTACTTTCATTTTCCATGCATTTTATCGCGCTATCTGGCGCACCTCATCGCACTGTTTTCTGTACATTACTTGCATTTTGAATGCATTTTGTCGCGCTATCTTGCGCACCTCATCGCACTGTTTTCTGCACATTACTTGCATTTTGCATGCATTTTATCGCGCTATCTTGCGCATCGCGCTATTTTACGCTGTGACCATTATTTGCATTTCACATGCATTTTATCGCGCTATCTTGCGCACCTCATCGCATTGTTATCTGCACATTACATTCATTTTCCATGCATTTTATCGCGCTATCTTGCGCACCTCATCGCACTGTTTTCTGCACATTACTTGCATTTTCCATGCATTTTATGGCGCTATCTTGCGCACCTCATCGCACTGTTTTCTACGCATTACTTGCATTTTGCATGCATTTTATCGTGCTATCTTGCGTACCTCATCGCACTGTTTTCCGCACCTTATTTGCATTTTGCATGCATTTTATCGCGGTATCTTGCGGATCGTGATATTTTGCGCTGTGACCATTACTTGCATTTTGCATGCATTTTGTCGCACTATCTTGCGCATCTCATCGCACTGTTTTCTACACGTTACTTGCATTTTGCATGCATTTTGTCGCGCTATCTTGCGCACCTCATCGCACTTTTTTCTGCACATTACTTGCATTTTGCATGCATTTTATCGCGCTATTTTGCTCATCGCACTATTTTGCGCATCGCACTATTTTGCGCTGTGACCATTACTTGCATTTTCCATGCATTTTATCGCGCTATCTTACGCACCTCATCGCACAGTTTTCTGCACATTACTTGCATTTTGCGTGCATTTTATCGCGCTATATTGCGCACCTCATCGCACTGTTTTCTGCACATTACTTTCATTTTCAATGCATTTTATCGCGCTATCTTGCGCACTTCATCGCACTGTTTTCTGCACAATACTTGCATTTTGCATGCATTTTGTCGCGCTATCTTGCGCACCTCATATTTTGCGCTGTGACCATTACTTGCATTTTGCATGTATTTTGTCGTGCTATCTTGCGCACCTCATCGCACAGTTTTCTGCACATTACTTGCAATTTGCATGCATTTTATCGCGCTATCTTGCGCACCTCATCGCACTGTTTCTGCACATTACTTGCATTTTCCATGCATTTTATCGCGCTATCTGGCGCACCTCATCGCACTGTTTTCTGTACGTTACTTGCATTTTGAATGCATTTTGTCGCGCTATCTTGCGCACCTCATCGCACTGTTTTCTGCACATTACTTGCATTTTGCATGCATTTTATCGCGCTATCTTGCGCATCGCGCTATTTTACGCTGTGACCATTATTTGCATTTCACATGCATTTTATCGCGCTATCTTGCGCACCTCATCGCATTGTTTTCTGCACATTACATTCATTTTCCATGCATTTTATCGCGCTATCTTGCGTACCTCATCGCACTGTTTTCTGCACATTACTTGCACTTTCCATGCATTTTATGGCGCTATCTTGCGCACCTCATCGCACTGTTTTCTACGCATTACTTGCATTTTGCATGCATTTTATCGTGCTATCTTGCGTACCTCATCGCACTGTTTTCTGCACCTTATTTGCATTTTGCATGCATTTTATCGCGGTATCTTGCGGATCGCGATATTTTGCGCTGTGACCATTACTTGCATTTTGCATGCATTTTGTCGCACTATCTTGCGCATCTCATCGCACTGTTTTCTACACGTTACTTGCATTTTGCATGCATTTTGTCGCGCTATCTTGTGCACCTCATCGCACTTTTTTCTGCACATTACTTGCATTTTGCATGCATTTTATCGCGCTATTTTGCGCATCGCACTATTTTGCGATATGACCATTACTTGCATTTTCCATGCATTTTATCGCGCTATCTTGCGCACCTCATCGCACAGTTTTCTGCACATTACTTGCATTCTGCATGCATTTTATCGCGCTATCTTGCGCACCTCATCGCACTGTTTTCTGCACATTACTTTCATTTTCCGTGCATTTTATCGCGCTATCTAACGCACCTCATCGCACTGTTTTCTGCACATTACTTGCATTTTGAATGCATTTTGTCGCGCTATCTTGCGCACCTCATCGCACTTTTTTCTGCACATTACTTGCGTTTTGCATGCATTTTATCGCGCTATTTTGCGCATCGCACTATTTTGCACTGTGACCATTACTTGCATTTTCCACGCATTTTATCGCGCTTTCTTGCGCACCTCATCGCACTGTTTTCTGCACATTACTTTCATTTTCCATGCATTTTATCGCGCTATCTGGCGCACCTCATCGCATTGTTTTCTGCACATTACTTGCATTTTGCATGCATTTTGTCGCGCTATCTTGCGCACCTCATCGTACTGTTTGCTGCACATTACTTGCATTTTGCATGCGTTTTATCGCCCTATCTTGCGCACCTCATCGCACTGTTTTCTGCACATTACTTGCATTTTGCATGCATTTTATCGCGCTACTTTGCGCATCGCGCTATTTTGCGCTGTGACCATTACTTGCATTTTCTATGGATTTTATCGCGCTATCTTGCGCACCTCATCGCACTGTTTTCTGCACATTACTTGCATTTTGCTTGCATTTTATCGCGCTATCTTGCGCACCTCAACGCACTGTTTTCTGCACATTACTTTCATTGTCAATGCATTTTATCGCGCTATCTTGCGCACCTCATCGCACTGTTTTCTGCACAATACTTGCATTTTGCATGCATTTTGTCGCACTATCTTGCGCACCTCATATTTTGCGCTGTGACCATTACTTGCATTTTGCATGTATTTTGTCGTGCTATCTTGCGCACCTCATCGCACTGTTTTCTGCACATTGCTTGCATTTTGCATGCATTTTATCGCGCTATCTTGCGCATCGCGCTATTTTACGCTGTGACCATTATTTGCATTTCACATGCATTTTATCGCGCTATCTTGCGCACCTCATCGCATTGTTTTCTGCACATTACATTCATTTTCCATGCATTTTATCGCGCTATCTTGCGCACCTCATTGCACTGTTTTCTGCACATTACTTTGATTTTCCATGCATTTTATCGCCCTATCTTGCGCACCTCATCGCACTGTTTTCTACATAATACTTACATTTTGCTTGCATTTTATCGTGTTATCCTGCGTACCTCATCGGACTGTTTTCTACACCATACTTGCATTTTGCATGCATTTTATCGCGCTATCTTGCGGATCACGATATTTTGCGCTGTGACCATTACTTGCATTTTCCATGCATTTTGTCGCACTATCTTGCGGATCTCATCGCACTGTTTTTTGCATGTTACTTGCATTTTGCATGCATTTTATCGCGCTATCTTGCGGATCACGATATTTTGCGCTGTAACCATTACTTGCATTTTGCATGCATTTTGTCGCACTATCTTGCGTATCTCATCGCACTGTTTTTTGCACGTTACTTGCATTTTGCATGCATTTTGTCGCGCTATCTTGCGCACCTCATCGCACTTTTTTTCTGCACATTACTTGCGTTTTGCATGCAATTTATCGCGCTATTTTGCGCATCGCACTATTTTGCGCTGTGACCATTACTTGCATTTTCCATGCATTTTATCGCGCTATCTTGCGCACCTCATCGCACAGTTTTCTGCACATTACTTGCATTTTGCATGCATTTTATCGCGCTATCTTGCGCACCTCATCGCACTGTTTTCTGCACATTACTTTCATTTTCCATGCATTTTATCGTGCTATCTGGCGCACCTCATCGCACTGTTTTCTGCACATTACTTGCATTTTGCATGCATTTTGTCGCGCTATCTTGCGCACCTCATCGCACTGTTTGCTGCATATTACTTGCATTTTGCATGCGTTATATCGCCCTATCTTGCGTACCTCATCGCACTGTTTTCTGCACATTACTTGCATTTTGCATGCATTTTATCGCGCTACTTTGCGCATTGCGCTATTTTGCGCAGTGACCATTTCTTGCATTTTTCATGGATTTTATCGCGCTATCTTGCGCACCTCATCGCACAGTTTTCTGCACATTACTTGCATTTTGCATGCATTTTGTCGCGCTATCTTGCGCACCTCATCGCACAGTTTTCTGCACATTACTTGCATTTTGCATGCATTTTATCGCGCTATCTTGCGCACCTCATCGCACTGTTTTCTGCACATTACTTTCATTTTCAATGCATTTTATCGCGCTATCTTGCGCACCTCATAGCACTGTTTTCTGCACAATACTTGCATTTTGCATGCATTTTGTCGCGCTATCTTGCGCACCTCATATTTTGTGCTGTGACCATTACTTGCATTTTGCATGTATTTTGTCGTGCTGTCTTGCGCACCTCATCGCACTGTTTTCTGCACATTACTTGCATTTTGCATGCATTTTATCGCGCTATCTTGCGCATCGCGCTATTTTACGCTGTGACCATTTTTTGCATTTTCCATGGATTTTATCGCGCTATCTTGCGCACCTCATCGCACAGTTTTCTGCACATTACTTGCATTTTGCATGCATTTTGTCGCGCTATCTTGCGCACCTCATCGCACAGTTTTCTGCACATTACTTGCATTTTGCGTGCATTTTATCGCGCTATCTTGCGCACCTCATCGCACTGTTTTCTGCACATTACTTTCATTTTCAATGCATTTTATCGCGCTATCTTGCGCACTTCATCGCACTGTTTTCTGCACAATACTTGCATTTTGCATGCATTTTGTCGCGCTATCTTGCGCACCTCATATTTTGCGCTGTGACCATTACTTGCATTTTGCATGTATTTTGTCGTGCTATCTTGCGCACCTCATCGCACTGTTTTCTGCACATTACTTGCATTTTGCTTGCATTTTATCGCGCTATCTTGCGCATCGCGCTATTTTACGCTGTGACCATTATTTGCATTTCACATGCATTTTATCGCGCTATCTTGCGCACCTCATCGCATTGTTTTCTGCACATTACATTCATTTTCCATGCATTTTATCGCGCTATCTTGCGTACCTCATCGCACTGTTTTCTGCACATTACTTGCATTTTCCATGCATTTTATGGCGCTATCTTGCGCACCTCATCGCACTGTTTTCTACGCATTACTTGCATTTTGCATGCATTTTATCGTGTTATCTTGCGTACCTCATCGCACTGTTTTCTGCACCTTATTTGCATTTTGCATGCATTTTATCGCGGTATCTTGCGGATCGCGATATTTTGCGCTGTGACCATTACTTGCATTTTGCATGCATTTTGTCGCACTATCTTGCGCATCTCATCGCACTGTTTTCTGCACGTTACTTGCATTTTGCATGCATTTTGTCGCGCTATCTTGCGCACCTCATCGCACTTTTTTCTGCACATTACTTGCAATTTGCATGCATTTTATCGCGCTATTTTGCGCATCGCACTATTTTGCGCTGTGACCATTACTTGCATTTTCCATGCATTTTATCGCCCTATCTTGCGCACCTCATCGCACAGTTTTCTGCACATTACTTGCATTTTGCATGCATTATATCGCGCTATCTTGCGCACTTCATCGCACTGTTTTCTGCACATTACTTTCATTTTCCATGCATTTTATCGCGCTATCTGGCGCACCTCATCGCACTGTTTTCTGCACATTACTTGCATTTTGAATGCATTTTGTCGCGCTATCTTGCGCACCTCATCGCACTTTTTTCTGCACATTACTTGCCTTTTGCATGCATTTTATCGCGCTATTTTGCGCATCGCACTATTTTGCGTTGTGACCATTACTTGCATTTTGCACGCATTTTATCGCGCTATCTTGCGCACCTCATCGCACTGTTTTCTGCACATTACTTTCATTTTCCATGCATTTTATCGCGCTATCTGGCGCACCTCATCGCACTGTTTTCTGCACATTACTTGCATTTTGCATGCATTTTGTCGCGCTATCTTGCGCACCTCATCGTACTGTTTGCTGCACATTACTTGCATTTTGCATGCGTTTTATCGCCCTATCTTGCGCACCTCATCGCACTGTTTTCTGCACATTACTTGAATTTTGCATGCATTTTATCGCGCTACTTTGCGCATCGCGCTATTTTGCGCTGTGACCATTACTTGCATTTTCTATGGATTTTATCGCGCTATCTTGCGCACCTCATCGCACAGTTTTTTGCACATTACTTGCATTTTGCTTGCATTTTATCGCGCTATCTTGCGCACCTCAACGCACTGTTTTCTGCACATTACTTTCATTGTCAATGCATTTTATCGCGCTATCTTACGCACCTCATCGCACTGTTTTCTGCACAATATTTGCATTTTGCATGCATTTTGTCGCGCTATCTTGCGCACCTCATATTTTGCGCTGTGACCATTACTTGCATTTTGCATGTATTTTGTCGTGCTATCTTGCGCACCTCATCGCACTGTTTTCTGCACATTGCTTGCATTTTGCATGCATTTTATCGCGCTATCTTACGCATCGCGCTATTTTACGCTGTGACCATTATTTGCATTTCCCATGCATTTTACCGCGCTATCTTGCGTACCTCATCGCACTGTTTTCTGCACCTTATTTGCATTTTGCATGCATTTTATCGCGCTATCTTGCGGATCACGATATTTTGCGCTGTAACCATTACTTGCATTTTGCATGCATTTTGTCGCACTATCTTGCGCATCTCATCGCATTGTTTTTTGCACGTTACTTGCATTTTGCATGCATTTTGTCGTGCTATCTTGCGCACCTCATCGAACTTTTTTCTGCACATTACTTGCGTTTTGCATGCAATTTATCGCGCTATTTTGCGCATCGCACTATTTTGTGCTGTGACCATTACTTGCATTTTCCATGCATTTTATCGCGCTATCTTGCGCACCTCATCGCACAGTTTTCTGCACATTACTTGCATTTTGCATGCATTTTATCGCGCTATCTTGCGCACCTCATCGCACTGTTTTCTGCACATTACTTTCATTTTGCATACATTTTATCGCGCTGTCTGGCGCACCTCATCGCACTGTTTTCTGCACATTACTTGCATTTTGCATGCATTTTGTCGCGCTATCTTGCGCACCTCATCGCACTGTTTGCTGCATATTACTTGCATTTTGCATGCGTTTTATCGCCCTATCTTGCGCACCTCATCGCACTGTTTTCTGCACATTACTTGCATTTTGCATGCATTTTATCGCGCTACTTTGCGCATCGCGCTATTTTGCGCTGTGACCATTTCTGGCATTTTCCATGGATTTTATCGCGCTATCTTGCGCACCTCATCGCACAGTTTTCTGCACATTATTTGCATTTTGCATGCATTTTGTCGCGCTATCTTGCGCACATCATCGCACAGTTTTCTGCACATTACTTGCATTTTGCATGCATTTTATCGCGCTATCTTGCGCACCTCATCGCACTGTTTTCTGCACATTACTTTCATTTTCAATGCATTTTATCGCGCTATCTTGCGCACCTCATAGCACTGTTTTCTGCACAATACTTGCATTTTGCATGCATTTTGTCGCGCTATCTTGCGCACCTCATATTTTGCGCTGTGACCATTACTTGCATTTTGCATGTATTTTGTCGTGCTGTCTTGCGCACCTCATCGCACTGTTTTCTGCACATTACTTGCATTTTGCATGCATTTTATCGCGCTATCTTGCGCATCGCGCTATTTTACGCTGTGACCATTTCTTGCATTTTCCATGGATTTTATCGCGCTATCTTGCGCACCTCATCGCACAGTTTTCTACACATTACTTGCATTTTGCATGCATTTTGTCGCGCTATCTTGCGCACCTCATCGCACAGTTTTCTGCACATTACTTGCATTTTGCATGCATTTTATCGCGCTATCTTGCGCACCTCATCGCATTGTTTTCTGCACATTACTTTCATTTTCAATGCATTTTATCGCGCTATCTTGCGCACCTCATAGCACTGTTTTCTGCACAGTACTTGCATTTTGCATGCATTTTGTCGCGCTATCTTGCGCACCTCATATTTTCCGCTGTGACCATTACTTGCATTTTGCATGTATTTTGTCGTGCTGTCTTGCGCACCTCATCGCACTGTTTTCTGCACGTTACTTGCATTTTGCTTGAATTTTGTCGCGCTATCTTGCGCACCTCATCGCACTTTTTTCTGCACATTACTTGCATTTTGCATGCATTTTATCGCGCTATTTTGCGCATCGCACTATTTTGCGCTGTGACCATTACTTGCATTTTCCATGCATTTTATCGCGCTATCTTGCGAACCTCATCGCACTGTTTTCTGCACATTACTTTCATTTTCCATGCATTTTATCGCGCTATCTGGCGCACCTCATCGCACTGTTTTCTGCACATTACTTGCATTTTGCATGCATTTTGTCGCGCTATCTTGCACACCTCATCGCACAGTTTTCTGCACATTACTTGCATTTTGCATGCATTTTATCGCGCTATCTTGCGCACCTCATCGCACTGTTTTCTGCACATTACTTTCATTTTCCATGCATTTTATCGCGCTATCTGGCGCACCTCATCGCACTGTTTTCTGCACATTACTTGCATTTTGAATGCATTTTATCGCGCTATCTTGCGCACCTCATCGCACTTTTTTCTCCACATTACTGGCATTTTGCATGCATTTTATCGCGCTATTTTGCGCATCGCACTATTTTGCGCTGTGACCATTACTTGCATTTTCCATGCATTTTATCGCGCTATCTTGCGCACGTCATCGCACTGTTTTCTGCACATTACTTTCATTTTCCATGCATTTTATCGCGCTATCTGGTGCACCTCATCGCACTGTTTTCTGCACATTACTTGCATTTTGTATGCATTTTGTCGCGCTATCTTGCGCACCTCATCGCACTGTTTGCTGCACATTACTTGCATTTTGCATGCGTTTTATCGCCCTATCTTGCGCACCTCATCGCACTGTTTTCTACACATTACTTGCATTTTGCATGCATTTTATCGCGCTACTTTGCGCATCGCGCTATTTTGCGCTGTGACCATTACTTGCATTTGCCATGGATTTTATCGCGCTATCTTGCGCACCTCATCGCACAGTTTTCTGCACATTACTTGCATTTTGCTTGCATTTTATCGCGCTATCTTGCGCACCTCAACGCACTGTTTCCTGCACATTACTTTCATTGTCAATGCATTTTATCGCTCTATCTTGCGCACCTCATCGCACTGTTTTCTGCACAATACTTGCATTTTGCATGCATTTTGTCGCGCTATCTTGCGCACCTCATATTTTGCGCTGTGACCATTACTTGCATTTTGCATGTATTTTGTCGTGCTATCTTGCGCACCTCATCGCATTGTTTTCTGCACATTGCTTGCATTTTGCATGCATTTTATCGCGCTATCTTGCGCATCGCGCTATTTTACGCTGTGACCATTATTTGCATTTCACATGCATTTTATCGCGCTATCTTGCGCACCTCATCGCACTGTTTTCTGCACATTACTTGCATTTTCCATGCATTTTATCGCCCTATCTTGCGCACCTCATCGCACTGTTTTCTACATAATACTTATATTTTGCATGCATTTTATCGTGTTATCTTGCGTACCTCATCGCACTGTTTTCTGCACAATACTTGCATTTTGCATGCATTTTGTCGCGCTATCTTGCGCACCTCATATTTTGCGCTGTGACCATTACTTGCATTTTGCATGTATTTGGTCGTGCTATCTTGCGCACCTCATCGCACTGTTTTCTGCACATTGCTTGCATTTTGCATGCATTTTATCGCGCTATCTTGCGCATCGTGCTATTTTACGCTGTGACCATTATTTGCATTTCACATGCATTTTATCGCGCTATCTTGCGCACCTCATCGCATTGTTTTCTGCACATTACTTGCATTTTGCATGCGTTTTATCGCCCTATCTTGCGCACCTCATCGCACTGTTTTCTGCACATTACTTGAATTTTGCATGCATTTTATCGCGCTACTTTGCGCATCGCGCTATTTTGCGCTGTGACCATTACTTGCATTTTCTATGGATTTTATCGCGCTATCTTGCGCACCTCATCGCACAGTTTTTTGCACATTACTTGCATTTTGCTTGCATTTTATCGCGCTATCTTGCGCACCTCAACGCACTGTTTTCTGCACATTACTTTCATTGTCAATGCATTTTATCGCGCTATCTTACGCACCTCATCGCACTGTTTTCTGCACAATACTTGCATTTTGCATGCATTTTGTCGCGCTATCTTGCGCACCTCATATTTTGCGCTGTGACCATTACTTGCATTTTGCATGTATTTTGTCGTGCTATCTTGCGCACCTCATCGCACTGTTTTCTGCACATTGCTTGCATTTTGCATGCATTTTATCGCGCTATCTTACGCATCGCGCTATTTTACGCTGTGACCATTATTTGCATTTCCCATGCATTTTACCGCGCTATCTTGCGTACCTCATCGCACTGTTTTCTGCACCTTATTTGCATTTTGCATGCATTTTATCGCGCTATCTTGCGGATCACGATATTTTGCGCTGTAACCATTACTTGCATTTTGCATGCATTTTGTCGCACTATCTTGCGCATCTCATCGCATTGTTTTTTGCACGTTACTTGCATTTTGCATGCATTTTGTCGTGCTATCTTGCGCACCTCATCGAACTTTTTTCTGCACATTACTTGCGTTTTGCATGCAATTTATCGCGCTATTTTGCGCATCGCACTATTTTGTGCTGTGACCATTACTTGCATTTTCCATGCATTTTATCGCGCTATCTTGCGCACCTCATCGCACAGTTTTCTGCACATTACTTGCATTTTGCATGCATTTTATCGCGCTATCTTGCGCACCTCATCGCACTGTTTTCTGCACATTACTTTCATTTTGCATACATTTTATCGCGCTGTCTGGCGCACCTCATCGCACTGTTTTCTGCACATTACTTGCATTTTGCATGCATTTTGTCGCGCTATCTTGCGCACCTCATCGCACTGTTTGCTGCATATTACTTGCATTTTGCATGCGTTTTATCGCCCTATCTTGCGCACCTCATCGCACTGTTTTCTGCACATTACTTGCATTTTGCATGCATTTTATCGCGCTACTTTGCGCATCGCGCTATTTTGCGCTGTGACCATTTCTGGCATTTTCCATGGATTTTATCGCGCTATCTTGCGCACCTCATCGCACAGTTTTCTGCACATTATTTGCATTTTGCATGCATTTTGTCGCGCTATCTTGCGCACATCATCGCACAGTTTTCTGCACATTACTTGCATTTTGCATGCATTTTATCGCGCTATCTTGCGCACCTCATCGCACTGTTTTCTGCACATTACTTTCATTTTCAATGCATTTTATCGCGCTATCTTGCGCACCTCATAGCACTGTTTTCTGCACAATACTTGCATTTTGCATGCATTTTGTCGCGCTATCTTGCGCACCTCATATTTTGCGCTGTGACCATTACTTGCATTTTGCATGTATTTTGTCGTGCTGTCTTGCGCACCTCATCGCACTGTTTTCTGCACATTACTTGCATTTTGCATGCATTTTATCGCGCTATCTTGCGCATCGCGCAATTTTACGCTGTGACCATTTCTTGCATTTTCCATGGATTTTATCGCGCTATCTTGCGCACCTCATCGCACAGTTTTCTACACATTACTTGCATTTTGCATGCATTTTGTCGCGCTATCTTGCGCACCTCATCGCACAGTTTTCTGCACATTACTTGCATTTTGCATGCATTTTATCGCGCTATCTTGCGCACCTCATCGCATTGTTTTCTGCACATTACTTTCATTTTCAATGCATTTTATCGCGCTATCTTGCGCACCTCATAGCACTGTTTTCTGCACAGTACTTGCATTTTGCATGCATTTTGTCGCGCTATCTTGCGCACCTCATATTTTGCGCTGTGACCATTACTTGCATTTTGCATGTATTTTGTCGTGCTATCTTGCGCACCTCATCGCACTGTTTTCTGCACATTGCTTGCATTTTGCATGCATTTTATCGCGCTATCTTACGCATCGCGCTATTTTACGCTGTGACCATTATTTGCATTTCCCATGCATTTTACCGCGCTATCTTGCGTACCTCATCGCACTGTTTTCTGCACCTTATTTGCATTTTGCATGCATTTTATCGCGCTATCTTGCGGATCACGATATTTTGCGCTGTAACCATTACTTGCATTTTGCATGCATTTTGTCGCACTATCTTGCGCATCTCATCGCATTGTTTTTTGCACGTTACTTGCATTTTGCATGCATTTTGTCGTGCTATCTTGCGCACCTCATCGAACTTTTTTCTGCACATTACTTGCGTTTTGCATGCAATTTATCGCGCTATTTTGCGCATCGCACTATTTTGCGCTGTGACCATTACTTGCATTTTCCATGCATTTTATCGCGCTATCTTGCGCACCTCATCGCACAGTTTTCTGCACATTACTTGCATTTTGCATGCATTTTATCGCGCTATCTTGCGCACCTCATCGCACTGTTTTCTGCACATTACTTTCATTTTGCATACATTTTATCGCGCTATCTGGCGCACCTCATCGCACTGTTTTCTGCACATTACTTGCATTTTGCATGCATTTTGTCGCGCTATCTTGCGCACCTCATCGCACTGTTTGCTGCATATTACTTGCATTTTGCATGCGTTTTATCGCCCTATCTTGCGCACCTCATCGCACTGTTTTCTGCACATTACTTGCATTTTGCATGCATTTTATCGCGCTACTTTGCGCATCGCGCTATTTTGCGCTGTGACCATTTCTGGCATTTTCCATGGATTTTATCGCGCTATCTTGCGCACCTCATCGCACAGTTTTCTGCACATTATTTGCATTTTGCATGCATTTTGTCGCGCTATCTTGCGCACATCATCGCACAGTTTTCTGCACATTACTTGCATTTTGCATGCATTTTATCGCGCTATCTTGCGCACCTCATCGCACTGTTTTCTGCACATTACTTTCATTTTCAATGCATTTTATCGCGCTATCTTGCGCACCTCATAGCACTGTTTTCTGCACAATACTTGCATTTTGCATGCATTTTGTCGCGCTATCTTGCGCACCTCATATTTTGCGCTGTGACCATTACTTGCATTTTGCATGTATTTTGTCGTGCTGTCTTGCGCACCTCATCGCACTGTTTTCTGCACATTACTTGCATTTTGCATGCATTTTATCGCGCTATCTTGCGCATCGCGCTATTTTACGCTGTGACCATTTCTTGCATTTTCCATGGATTTTATCGCGCTATCTTGCGCACCTCATCGCACAGTTTTCTACACATTACTTGCATTTTGCATGCATTTTGTCGCGCTATCTTGCGCACCTCATCGCACAGTTTTCTGCACATTACTTGCATTTTGCATGCATTTTATCGCGCTATCTTGCGCACCTCATCGCATTGTTTTCTGCACATTACTTTCATTTTCAATGCATTTTATCGCGCTATCTTGCGCACCTCATAGCACTGTTTTCTGCACAGTACTTGCATTTTGCATGCATTTTGTCGCGCTATCTTGCGCACCTCATATTTTGCGCTGTGACCATTACTTGCATTTTGCATGTATTTTGTCGTGCTATCTTGCGCACCTCATCGCACTGTTTTCTGCACATTGCTTGCATTTTGCATGCATTTTATCGCGCTATCTTACGCATCGCGCTATTTTACGCTGTGACCATTATTTGCATTTCCCATGCATTTTACCGCGCTATCTTGCGTACCTCATCGCACTGTTTTCTGCACCTTATTTGCATTTTGCATGCATTTTATCGCGCTATCTTGCGGATCACGATATTTTGCGCTGTAACCATTACTTGCATTTTGCATGCATTTTGTCGCACTATCTTGCGCATCTCATCGCATTGTTTTTTGCACGTTACTTGCATTTTGCATGCATTTTGTCGTGCTATCTTGCGCACCTCATCGAACTTTTTTCTGCACATTACTTGCGTTTTGCATGCAATTTATCGCGCTATTTTGCGCATCGCACTATTTTGCGCTGTGACCATTACTTGCATTTTCCATGCATTTTATCGCGCTATCTTGCGCACCTCATCGCACAGTTTTCTGCACATTACTTGCATTTTGCATGCATTTTATCGCGCTATCTTGCGCACCTCATCGCACTGTTTTCTGCACATTACTTTCATTTTGCATACATTTTATCGCGCTATCTGGCGCACCTCATCGCACTGTTTTCTGCACATTACTTGCATTTTGCATGCATTTTGTCGCGCTATCTTGCGCACCTCATCGCACTGTTTGCTGCATATTACTTGCATTTTGCATGCGTTTTATCGCCCTATCTTGCGCACCTCATCGCACTGTTTTCTGCACATTACTTGCATTTTGCATGCATTTTATCGCGCTACTTTGCGCATCGCGCTATTTTGCGCTGTGACCATTTCTGGCATTTTCCATGGATTTTATCGCGCTATCTTGCGCACCTCATCGCACAGTTTTCTGCACATTATTTGCATTTTGCATGCATTTTGTCGCGCTATCTTGCGCACATCATCGCACAGTTTTCTGCACATTACTTGCATTTTGCATGCATTTTATCGCGCTATCTTGCGCACCTCATCGCACTGTTTTCTGCACATTACTTTCATTTTCAATGCATTTTATCGCGCTATCTTGCGCACCTCATAGCACTGTTTTCTGCACAATACTTGCATTTTGCATGCATTTTGTCGCGCTATCTTGCGCACCTCATATTTTGCGCTGTGACCATTACTTGCATTTTGCATGTATTTTGTCGTGCTGTCTTGCGCACCTCATCGCACTGTTTTCTGCACATTACTTGCATTTTGCATGCATTTTATCGCGCTATCTTGCGCATCGCGCTATTTTACGCTGTGACCATTTCTTGCATTTTCCATGGATTTTATCGCGCTATCTTGCGCACCTCATCGCACGGTTTTCTACACATTACTTGCATTTTGCATGCATTTTGTCGCGCTATCTTGCGCACCTCATCGCACAGTTTTCTGCACATTACTTGCATTTTGCATGCATTTTATCGCGCTATCTTGCGCACCTCATCGCATTGTTTTCTGCACATTACTTTCATTTTCAATGCATTTTATCGCGCTATCTTGCGCACCTCATAGCACTGTTTTCTGCACAGTACTTGCATTTTGCATGCATTTTGTCGCGCTATCTTGCGCACCTCATATTTTCCGCTGTGACCATTACTTGCATTTTGCATGTATTTTGTCGTGCTGTCTTGCGCACCTCATCGCACTGTTTTCTGCACGTTACTTGCATTTTGCTTGAATTTTGTCGCGCTATCTTGCGCACCTCATCGCACTTTTTTCTGCACATTACTTGCATTTTGCATGCATTTTATCGCGCTATTTTGCGCATCGCACTATTTTGCGCTGTGACCATTACTTGCATTTTCCATGCATTTTATCGCGCTATCTTGCGAACCTCATCGCACTGTTTTCTGCACATTACTTTCATTTTCCATGCATTTTATCGCGCTATCTGGCGCACCTCATCGCACTGTTTTCTGCACATTACTTGCATTTTGCATGCATTTTGTCGCGCTATCTTGCACACCTCATCGCACAGTTTTCTGCACATTACTTGCATTTTGCATGCATTTTATCGCGCTATCTTGCGCACCTCATCGCACTGTTTTCTGCACATTACTTTCATTTTCCATGCATTTTATCGCGCTATCTGGCGCACCTCATCGCACTGTTTTCTGCACATTACTTGCATTTTGAATGCATTTTATCGCGCTATCTTGCGCACCTCATCGCACTTTTTTCTCCACATTACTGGCATTTTGCATGCATTTTATCGCGCTATTTTGCGCATTGCACTATTTTGCGCTGTGACCATTACTTGCATTTTCCATGCATTTTATCGCGCTATCTTGCGCACGTCATCGCACTGTTTTCTGCACATTACTTTCATTTTCCATGCATTTTATCGCGCTATCTGGTGCACCTCATCGCACTGTTTTCTGCACATTACTTGCATTTTGTATGCATTTTGTCGCGCTATCTTGCGCACCTCATCGCACTGTTTGCTGCACATTACTTGCATTTTGCATGCGTTTTATCGCCCTATCTTGCGCACCTCATCGCACTGTTTTCTACACATTACTTGCATTTTGCATGCATTTTATCGCGCTACTTTGCGCATCGCGCTATTTTGCGCTGTGACCATTACTTGCATTTGCCATGGATTTTATCGCGCTATCTTGCGCACCTCATCGCACAGTTTTCTGCACATTACTTGCATTTTGCTTGCATTTTATCGCGCTATCTTGCGCACCTCAACGCACTGTTTCCTGCACATTACTTTCATTGTCAATGCATTTTATCGCTCTATCTTGCGCACCTCATCGCACTGTTTTCTGCACAATACTTGCATTTTGCATGCATTTTGTCGCGCTATCTTGCGCACCTCATATTTTGCGCTGTGACCATTACTTGCATTTTGCATGTATTTTGTCGTGCTATCTTGCGCACCTCATCGCATTGTTTTCTGCACATTGCTTGCATTTTGCATGCATTTTATCGCGCTATCTTGCGCATCGCGCTATTTTACGCTGTGACCATTATTTGCATTTCACATGCATTTTATCGCGCTATCTTGCGCACCTCATCGCACTGTTTTCTGCACATTACTTGCATTTTCCATGCATTTTATCGCCCTATCTTGCGCACCTCATCGCACTGTTTTCTACATAATACTTATATTTTGCATGCATTTTATCGTGTTATCTTGCGTACCTCATCGCACTGTTTTCTGCACAATACTTGCATTTTGCATGCATTTTGTCGCGCTATCTTGCGCACCTCATATTTTGCGCTGTGACCATTACTTGCATTTTGCATGTATTTGGTCGTGCTATCTTGCGCACCTCATCGCACTGTTTTCTGCACATTGCTTGCATTTTGCATGCATTTTATCGCGCTATCTTGCGCATCGTGCTATTTTACGCTGTGACCATTATTTGCATTTCACATGCATTTTATCGCGCTATCTTGCGCACCTCATCGCATTGTTTTCTGCACATTACTTGCATTTTGCATGCATTTTATCGTGCTATCTTGCGTACCTCATCGCACTGTTTTCTGCACCTTACTTGCATTTTGCATGCATTTTATCGCGCTATCTTGCGGATCGCGATATTTTGCGCTGTGGCCATTATTTGCATTTTGCATGCATTTTGTCGCACTATCTTGCGCATCTCATCGCACTGTTTTCTGCACGTTACTTGCATTTTGCATGCATTTTGTCGCGCTATGTTGCGCACCTCATCGCACTTTTTTCTGCACATTACTTGCATTTTGCATGCATTTTGTCGCGCTATCTTGCGCACCTCATATTTTGCGCTGTGACCATTACTTGCATTTTGCATGTATTTTGTCGTGCTGTCTTGCGCACCTCATCGCACTGTTTTCTGCACATTACTTGCATTTTGCATGCATTTTATCGCGCTATCTTGCGCATCGCGCTATTTTGCGCTGTGACCATTTCTTGCATTTTCCATGGATTTTATCGCGCTATCTTGCGCACCTCATCGCACAGTTTTCTACACATTACTTGCATTTTGCATGCATTTTGTCGCGCTATCTTGCGCACCTCATCGCACAGTTTTCTGCACATTACTTGCATTTTGCATGCATTTTATCGCGCTATCTTGCGCACCTCATCGCATTGTTTTCTGCACATTACTTTCATTTTCAATGCATTTTATCGCGCTATCTTGCGCACCTCATAGCACTGTTTTCTGCACAGTACTTGCATTTTGCATGCATTTTGTCGCGCTATCTTGCGCACCTCATATTTTCCGCTGTGACCATTACTTGCATTTTGCATGTATTTTGTCGTGCTGTCTTGCGCACCTCATCGCACTGTTTTCTGCACGTTACTTGCATTTTGCTTGAATTTTGTCGCGCTATCTTGCGCACCTCATCGCACTTTTTTCTGCACATTACTTGCATTTTGCATGCATTTTATCGCGCTATTTTGCGCATCGCACTATTTTGCGCTGTGACCATTACTTGCATTTTCCATGCATTTTATCGCGCTATCTTGCGAACCTCATCGCACTGTTTTCTGCACATTACTTTCATTTTCCATGCATTTTATCGCGCTATCTGGCGCACCTCATCGCACTGTTTTCTGCACATTACTTGCATTTTGCATGCATTTTGTCGCGCTATCTTGCACACCTCATCGCACAGTTTTCTGCACATTACTTGCATTTTGCATGCATTTTATCGCGCTATCTTGCGCACCTCATCGCACTGTTTTCTGCACATTACTTTCATTTTCCATGCATTTTATCGCGCTATCTGGCGCACCTCATCGCACTGTTTTCTGCACATTACTTGCATTTTGAATGCATTTTATCGCGCTATCTTGCGCACCTCATCGCACTTTTTTCTCCACATTACTGGCATTTTGCATGCATTTTATCGCGCTATTTTGCGCATCGCACTATTTTGCGCTGTGACCATTACTTGCATTTTCCATGCATTTTATCGCGCTATCTTGCGCACGTCATCGCACTGTTTTCTGCACATTACTTTCATTTTCCATGCATTTTATCGCGCTATCTGGTGCACCTCATCGCACTGTTTTCTGCACATTACTTGCATTTTGTATGCATTTTGTCGCGCTATCTTGCGCACCTCATCGCACTGTTTGCTGCACATTACTTGCATTTTGCATGCGTTTTATCGCCCTATCTTGCGCACCTCATCGCACTGTTTTCTGCACATTACTTGCATTTTGCATGCATTTTATCGCGCTACTTTGCGCATCGCGCTATTTTGCGCTGTGACCGTTACTTGCATTTGCCATGGATTTTATCGCGCTATCTTGCGCACCTCATCGCACAGTTTTCTGCACATTACTTGCATTTTGCTTGCATTTTATCGCGCTATCTTGCGCACCTCAACGCACTGTTTCCTGCACATTACTTTCATTGTCAATGCATTTTATCGCTCTATTTTGCGCACCTCATCGCACTGTTTTCTGCACAATACTTGCATTTTGCATGCATTTTGTCGCGCTATCTTGCGCACCTCATATTTTGCGCTGTGACCATTACTTGCATTTTGCATGTATTTTGTCGTGCTATCTTGCGCACCTCATCGCATTGTTTTCTGCACATTGCTTGCATTTTGCATGCATTTTATCGCGCTATCTTGCGCATCGCGCTATTTTACGCTGTGACCATTATTTGCATTTCACATGCATTTTATCGCGCTATCTTGCGCACCTCATCGCACTGTTTTCTGCACATTACTTGCATTTTCCATGCATTTTATCGCCCTATCTTGCGCACCTCATCGCACTGTTTTCTACATAATACTTAGATTTTGCATGCATTTTATCGTGTTATCTTGCGTACCTCATCGCACTGTTTTCTGCACCTTACTTGCATTTTGCATGCATTTTATCGCGCTATCTTGCGGATCACGATATTTTACACTGTGACCATTACTTGCATTTTGCATGCACTTTGTCGCACTATCTTGCGCATCTCATCGCACTGTTTTCTGCACGTTACTTGCATTTTCCATGCATTTTGTCGCGCTATCTTGCGCACCTCATCGCACTTTTTTCTGCACATTACTTGCGTTTTGCATGCATTTTATCGCGCTATTTTGCGCATCGCACTATTTTGCGCTGTGACCATTACTTGCATTTTCCATGCATTATATCGCGCTATCTTGCGCACCTCATCGCATAGTTTTCTGCACATTACTTGCATTTTGCATGCATTTTATCGCGCTATCTTGCGCACCTCATCGCACTGTTTTCTGCACATTACTTTCATTTTCCATACATTTTATCGCGCTATCTGGCGCACCTCATCGCACTGTTTTCTGCACATTACTTGCATTTTGCATGCATTTTGTCGCGCTATCTTGCGCACCTCATCGCACTGTTTGCTGCACATTACTTGCATTTTGCATGCGTTTTATCGCCCTATCTTGCGCACCTCATCGCACTGTTTTCTGCACATTACTTGCATTTTGCATGCATTTTATCGCGCTACTTTGCGCATCGCGCTATTTTGCGCTGTGACCATTTCTTGCATTTTCCATGGATTTTATCGCGCTATCTTGCGCACCTCATCGCACAATTTTCTGCACATTACTTGCATTTTGCATGCATTTTGTCGCGCTATCTTGCGCACCTCATCGCACTGTTTTCTGCACAATACTTGCATTTTGCATGCATTTTGTCGCGCTATCTTGCGCACCTCATATTTTGCGCTGTGACCATTACTTGCATTTTGCATGTATTTGGTCGTGCTATCTTGCGCACCTCATCGCACTGTTTTCTGCACATTGCTTGCATTTTGCATGCATTTTATCGCGCTATCTTGCGCATCGTGCTATTTTACGCTGTGACCATTATTTGCATTTCACATGCATTTTATCGCGCTATCTTGCGCACCTCATCGCATTGTTTTCTGCACATTACTTGCATTTTGCATGCATTTTATCGTGCTATCTTGCGTACCTCATCGCACTGTTTTCTGCACCTTACTTGCATTTTGCATGCATTTTATCGCGCTATCTTGCGGATCGCGATATTTTGCGCTGTGGCCATTATTTGCATTTTGCATGCATTTTGTCGCACTATCTTGCGCATCTCATCGCACTGTTTTCTGCACGTTACTTGCATTTTGCATGCATTTTGTCGCGCTATGTTGCGCACCTCATCGCACTTTTTTCTGCACATTACTTGCATTTTCCATGCTTTTTATCGCGCTATTTTGCGCATCGCACTGTTTTGCGCTGTGACCATTACTTGCATTTTCCATGCATTTTATCGCGCTATCTTGCGAACCTCATCGCACTGTTTTCTGCACATTACTTTCATTTTCCATGCATTTTATCGCGCTATCTGGCGCACCTCATCGCACTGTTTTCTGCACATTACTTGCATTTTGCATGCATTTTGTCGCGCTATCTTGCACACCTCATCGCACAGTTTTCTGCACATTACTTGCATTTTGCATGCATTATATCGCGCTATCTTGCGCACTTCATCGCACTGTTTTCTGCACATTACTTTCATTTTCCATGCATTTTATCGCGCTATCTGGCGCACCTCATCGCACTGTTTTCTGCACATTTTTGCATTTTGAATGCATTTTGTCGCGCTATCTTGCGAACCTCATCGCACTTTTTTCTGCACATTACTGGCATTTTGCATGCATTTTATCGCGCTATTTTGCGCATCGCACTATTTTGCGCTGTGACCATTACTTGCATTTTCCAAGCATTTTATCGCGCTATCTTGCGCACGTCATCGCACTGTTTTCTGCACATTACTTTCATTTTCCATGCATTTTATCGCGCTATCTGGTGCACCTCATCGCACTGTTTTCTGCACATTACTTGCATTTTGCATGCATTTTGTCGCGCTATCTTGCGCACCTCATCGCACTGTTTGCTGCACATTAGTTGCATTTTGCATGCGTTTTATCGCCCTATCTTGCGCACCTCATCGCACTGTTTTCTGCACATTACTTGCATTTTGCATGCATTTTATCGCGCTACTTTGCGCATCGCGCTATTTTGCGCTGTGACCATTACTTGCATTTGCCATGGATTTTATCGCGCTATCTTGCGCACCTCATCGCACAGTTTTCTGCACATTACTTGCATTTTGCTTGCATTTTATCGCGCTATCTTGCGCACCTCAACGCACTGTTTTCTGCACATTACTTTCATTGTCAATGCATTTTATCGCGCTATCTTGCGCACCTCATCGCACTGTTTTCTGCACAATACTTGCATTTTGCATGCATTTTGTCGGGCTATCTTGCGCACCTCATATTTGGCGCTGTGACCATTACTTGCATTTTGCATGTATTTTGTCGTGCTATCTTGCGCACCTCATCGCACTGTTTTCTGCACATTGCTTGCATTTTGCATGCATTTTATCGCGCTATCTTGCGCATGGCGCTATTTTACGCTGTGACCATTATTTGCATTTCACATGCATTTTATCGCCCTATCTTGCGCACCTCATCGCACTGTTTTCTGCATATTACTTGCATTTTCCATGCATTTTATCGCCCTATCTAGCGCACCTCATCGCACTGTTTTCTACATAACACTTAGATTTTGCATGCATTTTATCGTGTTATCTTGCGTACCTCATCGCACTGTTTTCTGCACCTTACTTGCATTTTGCATGCATTTTATCGCGCTATCTTGAGGATCACGATATTTTGCACTGTGACCATTACTTGCATTTTGCATGCATTTTGTCGCACTATGTTGCGCATCTCATCGCACTGTTTTCTGCACGTTACTTGCATTTTGCATGCATTTTGTCGCGCTATCTTGCGCATCTCATCGCACTTTTTTCTGCACATTACTTGCGTTTTGCATGCATTTTATCGCGCTATTTTGCGCATCGCACTATTTTGCGCTGTGACCATTACTTGCATTTTCCATGCATTATATCGCGCTATCTTGCGCACCTCATCGCATAGTTTTCTGCACATTACTTGCATTTTGCATGCATTTTATCGCGCTATCTTGCGCACCTCATCGCACTGTTTTCTGCACATTACTTTCATTTTCCATGCATTTTATTGCGCTATCTGGCGCACCTCATCGCACTGTTTTCTGCACATTACTTGCATTTTGCATGCACTTTGTCGCGCTATCTTGCGCACCTCATCGCACTGTTTGCTGCACATTACTTGCATTTTGCATGCGTTTTATCGCCCTATGTTCCGCACCTCATCGCACTGTTTTCTACACATTACTTGCATTTTGCATGCATTTTATCGCGCTACTTTGCGCATCGCGCTATTTTGCGCTGTGACCATTTCTTGCATTTTCCATGGATTTTATCGCGCTATCTTACGCACCTCATCGCACAGTTTTCTGCACATTACTTGCATTTTGCATGCATTTTGTCGCGCTATCTTGCGCACCTCATCGCACTGTTTTCTGCACAATACTTGCATTTTGCATGCATTTTGTCGCGCTATCTTGCGCACCTCATATTTTGCGCTGTGACCATTACTTGCATTTTGCATGTATTTTGTCGTGCTATCTTGCGCACCTCATCGCACTGTTTTCTTCACATTGCTTGCATTTTGCATGCATTTTATCGCGCTATCTTGCGCATCGTGCTATTTTACGCTGTGACCATTATTTGCATTTCACATGCATTTTATCGCGCTATCTTGCGCACCTCATCGCATTGTTTTCTGCACATTACTTGCATTTTGCATGCATTTTATCGTGCTATCTTGCGTACCTCATCGCACTATTTTCTGCACCTTACTTGCATTTTGCATGCATTTTATCGCGCTATCTTGCGGATCGCGATATTTTGCGCTGTGGCCATTACTTGCATTTTGCATGCATTTTGTCGCACTATCTTGCGCATCTCATCGCACTGTTTTCTGCACGTTACTTGCATTTTACATGCATTTTGTCGCGCTATGTTGCGCACCTCATCGCACTTTTTTCTGCACATTACTTGCATTTTGCATGCATTTTATCGCGCTATTTTGCGCATCGCACTATTTTGCGCTGTGACCATTACTTGCATTTTCCATGCTTTTTATCGCGCTATCTTGCGCACGTCATCGTACTGTTTTCTGCACATTACTTTCATTTTCCATGCATTTTATCGCGCTATCTGGCGCACCTCATCGCACTGTTTTCTGCACATTACTTGCATTTTACATGCATTTTGTCGCGCTATCTTGCGCACCTCATCGCACTGTTTGCTGCACATTACTTGCATTTTGCATGCGTTATATCGCCCTATCTTGCGCACCTCATCGCACTGTTTTCTGCACATTACTTGCATTTTGCATGCATTTTATCGCGCTACTTTGCGCATCGCGCTATTTTGCGCTGTGACCATTACTTGCATTTTCCATGGATTTTATCGCGCTATCTTGCGCACCTCATCGCACAGTTTTCTGCACATTACTTGCATTTTGCTTGCATTTTATCGCGCTATCTTGCGCACCTCAACGCACTGTTTTCTGCACATTACTTTCATTGTCAATGCATTTTATCGCGCTATCTTGCGCACCTCATCGCACTGTTTTCTGCACAATACTTGCATTTTGCATGCATTTTGTCGCGCTATCTTGCGCACTTCATATTTTGCACGGTGACCATTACTTGCATTTTGCATGTATTTTGTCGTGCTATCTTGCGCACCTCATCGCACTGTTTTCTGCACATACTTGCATTTTGCATGCATTTTATCGCGCTATCTTGCGCATGGCGCTATTTTACGCTGTGACCATTATTTGCATTTCACATGCATTTTATCGCGCTATCTTGCGCACCTCATCGCACTGTTTTCTGCACATTACTTGCATTTTCCATGCATTTTATCGCCCTATCTTGCGCACCTCATCGCACTGTTTTCTACATAATACTTAGATTTTGCATGCATTTTATCGTGTTATCTTGCGTACCTCATCGCACTGTTTTCTGCACCTTACTTGCATTTTGCATGCATTTTATCGCGCTATCTTGCAGATCACGATATTTTGCACTGTGACCATTACTTGCATTTTGCATGCATTTTGTCGCACTATCTTGCGCATCTCATCGCACTGTTTTCTGCACGTTACTTGCATTTTGCATGCATTTTGTCGCGCTATCTTGCGCACCTCATCGCACTTTTTTCTGCACATTACTTGCGTTTTGCATGCATTTTATCGCGCTATTTTGCGCATCGCACTATTTTGCGCTGTGACCATTACTTGCATTTTCCATGCATTATATCGCGCTATCTTGCGCACCTCATCGCATAGTTTTCTGCACATTGCTTGCATTTTGCATGCATTTTATCGCGCTATCTTGCGCACCTCATCGCACTGTTTTCTGCACATTACTTTCATTTTGCATGCATTTTATCGCGCTATCTGGCGCACCTCATCGCACTGTTTTCTGCACATTACTTGCATTTTGCATGCATTTTGTCGCGCTATCTTGCGCACCTCATCGCACTGTTTGCTGCACATTACTTGCATTTTGCATGCGTTTTATCGCCCTATCTTGCGCACCTCATCGCACTGTTTTCTGCACATTACCTGCATTTTGCATGCATTTTATCGCGCTAATTTGCGCATCGCGCTATTTTGCGCTGTGACCATTTCTTGCATTTTCCATGGATTTTATCGCGCTATCTTGCGCACCTCATCGCACAGTTTTCTGCACATTACTTGCATTTTGCATGCATTTTGTCGCGCTATCTTGCGCACCTCATCGCACTGTTTTCTGCACAATACTTGCATTTTGCATGCATTTTGTCGCGCTATCTTGCGCACCTCATATTTTGCGCTGTGACCATTACTTGCATTTCGCATGTATTTTGTCGTGCTATCTTGCGCACCTCATCGCACTGTTTTCTGCACATTGCTTGCATTTTGCATGCATTTTATCGCGCTATCTTGCGCGTCGCGCTATTTTACGCTGTGACCATTATTTGCATTTCACATGCATTTTATCGCGCTATCTTGCGCACCTCATCGCATTGTCTTCTGCACATTACTTGCATTTTGCATGCATTTTATCGTGCTATCTTGCGTACCTCATCGCACTGTTTTCTGCACCTTACTTGCATTTTGCATGCATTTTATCGCGCTATCTTGCGGATCGCGATATTTTGCGCTGTGGCCATTACTTGCATTTTGCATGCATTTTGTCGCACTATCTTGCGCATCTCATCGCACTGTTTTCTGCACGTTACTTGCATTTTGCATGCATTTTGTCGCGCTATGTTGCGCACCTCATCGCACTTTTTTCTGCACATTACTTGCATTTTGCATGCATTTTATCGCGCTATTTTGCGCATCGCACTATTTTGCGCTGTGACCATTACTTGCATTTTCCATGCATTTTATCGCACTATCTTGCGAACCTCATCGCACTGTTTTCTGCACATTACTTTCATTTTCCATGCATTTTATCGCGCTATCTGGCACACCTCATCGCACTGTTTTCTGCACATTACTTGCATTTTGAATGCATTTTGTCGCGCTATCTTGCGCACCTCATCGCACTTTTTTCTGCACATTACTTGCATTTTGCATGCATTTTATCGCGCTATTTTGCGCATTGCACTATTTTGCGCAGTGACCATTACTTCCATTTTCCATGCATTTTATCGCGCTATCTTGCGCACCTCATCGCACTGTTTTCTGCACATTACTTTCATTTTCCATGCATTTTATCGCGCTATCTGGCGCTCCTCATCGCACTGTTTTCTGCACATTACTTGCATTTTGCATGCATTTTGTCGCGCTATCTTGCGCACCTCATCGCACTGTTTGCTACACATTACTTGCATTTTGCATGCGTTTTATCGCCCTATCTTGCGCACCTCATCGCACTATTTTCTGCACATTACTTGCATTTTGCATGCATTTTATCGCGCTATTTTGCGCATCGCGCTATTTTGCGCTGTGACCATTTCTTGCATTTTCCATGGATTTTATCGCGCTATCTTGCGCACCTCATCGCACAGTTTTCTGCACATTACTTGCATTTCACATGCATTTTATCGCGCTATCTCGGGCACCTCATCGCAGTGTTTTCTGCACAATACTTTCATTTTTAGTGCATTTTATCGCGCTATCTTGCGCACCTCATCGCACTATTTTCTGCGCAATACTTGCATTTTGCACGCATTTTGTCGCGCTATCTTGCGCACCACATATTTTGCGCTGTGACCATTACTTGCATTTTGCATGTATTTTGTCATGCTATCTTGCGCACCTCATCGCACTGTTTTCTGCACATTACTTGCATTTTGCATGCATTTTATCGCGCTATCTTGCGCATCGCGCTATTTTACGCTGTGACCATTACTTGCAATTTACATGCATTTTATTGCGCTATCTTGCGCTCCTCATCGCATTGTTTTTTGCACATTACATGCATTTTCCATGTATTTTGTCGTGCTATATTGCGCACCTCATCGCACTGTTTTCTGCACATTGCTTGCATTTTGCATGCATTTTATCGCGCAATCTTGCGCATCGCGCTATTTTACGCTGTGACCATTATTTGCATTTCACATGCATTTTATCGCGCTATCTTGCGCACCTCATCGCACTGTTTTCTGCACATTACTTGCATTTTGCATGCATTTTGTCGCGCTATCTTGCGCATCTCATCGCACTGTTTGCTGCACATTACTTGCATTTTGCATGCGATTTATCGCCCTATCTTGCGCACCTCATCGCACTATTTTCTGCACATTACTTGCATTTTGCAAGCATTTTATCGCGCTACTTTGCGCATCGCGCTATTTTGCGCTGTGACCATTTCTTGCATTTTCCATGGATTTTATCGCGCTATCTTGCGCACCTCATCGCACTGTTTGCTGCACATTACTTGCATTTTGCATGCGTTTTATCGCCCTATCTTGCGCACCTCATCGCACTGTTTTCTGCACATTACTTGCATTTTGCATGCATTTTATCGCGCTACTTTGCGCATCGCGCTATTTTACGCTGTGACCATTTCTTGCATTTTCCATGGATTTTATCGCGCTATCTTGCGCACCTCATCGCACAGTTTTCTGCACATTACTTGCATTTTGCATGCATTTTATCGCGCTATCTTGCGCACCTCATCGCACTGTTTTCTGCACAATACTTGCATTTTGCATGCATTTTGTCGCGCTATCTTGCGCACCTCATATTTTGCGCTGTGACCATTACTTGCATTTTGCATGTATTTTGTCGTGCTATATTGCGCACCTCATCGCACTGTTTTCTGCACATTGCTTGCATTTTGCATGCATTTTATCGCGCAATCTTGCGCATCGCGCTATTTTACGTTGTGACCATTATTTGCATTTCACATGCATTTTATCGCGCTATCTTGCGCACCTCATCGCATTGTTTTCTGCACATTACTTGCATTTTGCATGCATTTTATCGTGCTATCTAGCGTACCTCATCGCACTGTTTTCTGCACCTTACTTGCATTTTGCATGCATTTTATCGCGCTATCTTGCGGATCGCGATATTTTGCGCTGTGGCCATTACTTGCATTTTGCATGCATTTTGTCGCACTATCTTGCGCATCTCATCGCACTGTTTTCTGCACGTTACTTGCATTTTGCATGCATTTTGTCGCGCTATGTTGCGCACCTCATCGCACTTTTTTCTGCACATTACTTGCATTTTGCATGCATTTTATCGCGCTGTTTTGCGCATCGCGCTATTTTGCGCTGTGACCATTACTTGCATTTTCCATGCATTTTATCGCGCTATCTTGCGAACCTCATCGCACTGTTTTCTGCACATTACTTTCATTTTCCATGCATTTTATCGCGCTATCTGGCACACCTCATCGCACTGTTTTCTGCACATTACTTGCATTTTGAATGCATTTTGTCGCGCTATCTTGCGCACCTCATCGCACTTTTTTTTGCACATTACTTGCATTTTGCATGCATTTTATCGCGCTATTTTGCGCATCGCACTATTTTGCGCAGTGACCATTACTTGCATTTTCCATGCATTTTATCGCGCTATCTTGCGCACCTCATCGCACTGTTTTCTGCACATTACTTTCATTTTCCATGCATTTTATCGCGCTATCTGGCGCTCCTCATCGCACTGTTTTCTGCACATTACTTGCATTTTGCATGCATTTTGTCGCGCTATCTTGCGCACCTCATCGCACTGCTTGCTGCACATTACTTGCATTTTGCATGCGATTTATCGCCCTATCTTGCGCACCTCATCGCACTATTTTCTGCACATTACTTGCATTTTGCATGCATTTTATCGCGCTACTTTGCGCATCGCGCTATTTTGCACTGTGACCATTTCTTGCATTTTCCATGGATTTTATCGCGCTATCTTGCGCACCTCATCGCACAGTTTTCTGCACATTACTTGCATTTTGCATGCATTTTATCGCGCTATCTCGCGCACCTCATCGCACTGTTTTCTGCACAATACTTTCATTTTTAGTGCATTTTATCGCGCTATCTTGCGCACCTCATCGCACTATTTTCTGCACAATACTTGCATTTTGCACGCATTTTGTCGCGCTATCTTGCGCACCACATATTTTGCGCTGTGACCATTACTTGCATTTTGCATGTATTTTGTCATGCTATCTTGCGCACCTCATCGCACTGTTTTCTGCACATTACTTGCATTTTGCATGCATTTTATCGCGCTATCTTGCGCATCGCGCTATTTTACGCTGTGACCATTACTTGCAATTTACATGCATTTTATTGCGCTATCTTGCGCTCCTCATCGCATTGTTTTTTGCACATTTCTTGCATTTTTCATGCATTTTATCGCGCTATCTTGCGCACCTCATCGCACTGTTTTCTGTACATTACTTGCATTTTGCATGCATTTTATTGTGCTATCTTGCGCATCGCGCTATTTTGCGCTATGACCATTTCTTGCATTTTGCATGCATTTTATCGCGCAATCTTGCGCACCTCATCGCACTGTTTTCTGCACATTACTTGCATTTTGCATGCATTTTGTCGCGCTATCTTGCGCACCTCATCGCACTGTTTGCTGCACATTACTTGCATTTTGCATGCGATTTATCGCCCTATCTTGCGCACCTCATCGCACTATTTTCTGCACATTACTTGCATTTTGCAAGCATTTTATCGCGCTACTTTGCGCATCGCGCTATTTTGCGCTGTGACCATTTCTTGCATTTTCCATGGATTTTATCGCGCTATCTTGCGCACCTCATCGCACAGTTTTCTGCACATTACTTGCATTTTGCATGCATTTTATCGCGCTATCTCGTGCACCTCATCGCACTGTTTTCTGCACAATACTTTCATTTTTAGTGCATTTTATCGCGCTATCTTGCGCACCTCATCGCACTATTTTCTGCACAATACTTGCATTTTGCACGCATTTTGTCGCGCTATCTTGCGCACCACATATTTTGCGCTGTGACCATTACTTGCATTTTGCATGTATTTTGTCATGCTATCTAGCGCACCTCATCGCACTGTTTTCTGCACATTACTTGCATTTTGCATGCATTTTATCGCGCTATCTTGCGCATCGCGCTATTTTACGCTGTGACCATTACTTGCAATTTAGATGCATTTTATTGCGCTATCTTGCGCTCCTCATCGCATTGTTTTTTGCACATTTCTTGCATTTTCCATGCATTTTATCGCGCTATCTTGCGCACCTCATCGCACTGTTTTCTGTACATTACTTGCATTTTGCATGCATTTTATTGTGCTATCTTGCGCATCGCGCTATTTTGCGCTATGACCATTTCTTGCATTTTGCATGCATTTTATCGCGCAATCTTGCGCACCTCATCGCACTGTTTTCGGCACATTACTTGCATTTTGCATGCATTTTGTCGCGCTATCTTGCGCACCTCATCGCACTTTTTTCTGCACATTACTTCCATTTTGCATGCATTTTATCGCGCTATTTTGCGCATTGCGCTATTTTGCGCTGTGACCATTACTTGCATTTTGCATGCATTTTGTCGCACTATCTTGCGCATCTCATCGCACTGTTTTCTGCACGTTACTTGCATTTTGCATTAATTTTGTCGCGCTATCTTGCGCACCTCATCGCACTTTTTTCTGCACATTACTTGCATTTTGCATGCATTTTATCGCGCTATTTTGCGCATCGCACTATTTTGCGCAGTGACCATTACTTGCATTTTCCATGCATTTTATCGCGCTATCTTGCGCACCTCATCGCACTGTTTTCTGCACATTACTTTCATTTTCCATGCATTTTATCGCGCTATCTGGCGCTCCTCATCGCACTGTTTTCTGCACATTACTTGCATTTTGCATGCATTTTGTCGCGCTATCTTGCGCACCTCATCGCACTGTTTGCTGCACATTACTTGCATTTTGCATGCGTTTTATCGCCCTATCTTGCGCACCTCATCGCACTATTTTCTGCACATTACTTGCATTTTGCATGCATTTTATCGCGCTATCTTGCGCACCTCATATTTTGCGCTGTGACCATTACTTGCATTTTGCATGTATTTTGTCGTGCTATATTGCGCACCTCATCGCACAGTTTTCTGCACATTGCTTGCATTTTGCATGCATTTTATCGCGCTATCTTGCGCATCGCGCTATTTTACGCTGTGACCGTTATTTGCATTTCACATGCATTTTATCGCGCTACCTTGCGCACCTCATCGCATTGTTTTCTGCACATTACTTGCATTTTGCATGCATTTTATCGTGCTATCTTGCGTACCTCGTCGCACTGTTTTCTGCACCTTACTTGCATTTTGCATGCATTTTATCTCGCTATCTTGCGGATCGCGATATTTTGCGCTGTGGCCATTACTTGCATTTTGCATGCATTTTGTCGCACTATCTTGCGCATCTCATCGCACTGTTTTCTGCACGTTACTTGCATTTTGCATGCATTTTGTCGCGCTATGTTGCGCACCTCATCGCACTTTTTTCTGCACATTACTTGCATTTTGCATGCATTTTATCGCGCTATTTTGCGCATCGCACTATTTTGCGCTGTGACCATTACTTGCATTTTCCATGCATTTTATCGCGCTATCTTGCGCACCTCATCGCACTGTTTTCTGCACATTACTTTCATTTTCCTTGCATTTTATCGCGCTATCTGGCGCTCCTCATCGCACTGTTTTCTGCACATTACTTGCATTTTGCATGCATTTTGTCGCGCTATCTTGCGCACCTCATCGCACTGTTTGCTGCACATTACTTGCATTTTGCATGCGTTTTATCGCCCTATCTTGCGCACCTCGTCGCACTATTTTCTGCACATTACTTGCATTTTGCATGCATTTTATCGCGCTACTTTGCGCATCGCGCTATTTTGCGCTGTGACCATTTCTTGCATTTTCCATGGATTTTATCGCGCTATCTTGCGCACCTCATCGCACAGTTTTCTGCACATTACTTGCATTTTGCATGCATTTTGTCGCACTATCTTGCGCATCTCATCGCACTGTTTTCTGCACGTTTCTTGCATTTTGCATTCATTTTGTCGCGCTATCTTGCGCACCTCATCGCACTTTTTTCTGCACATTACTTGCATTTTGCATGCATTTTATCGTGCTATTTTGCGCATCGCGCTATTTTGCGCTGTGACCACTACTTGCATTTTCCTTGCATCTTATCGCGCTGTCTTGCGCACCTCATCGCACAGTTTTCTGCACATTACTTGCATTTTGCATGCATTTTATCGCGCTATCTTGCGCACCTCATCGCACTGTTTTCTGCACATTACTTTCATTTTCCATGCATTTTATCGCGCTATCTGGCGCTCCTCATCGCACTGTTTTCTGCACATTACTTGCATTTTGCATGCATTTTGTCGCGCTATCTTGCGCACCTCATCGCACTGTTTGCTGCACATTACTTGCATTTTGCATGCGTTTTATCGCCCTATCTTGCGCACCTCATCGCAATATTTTCTGCACATTACTTGCATTTTGCATGCATTTTATCGCGCTACTTTGCGCATCGCGCTATTTTGCGCTGTGACCATTTCTTGCATTTTCCATGGATTTTATCGCGCTATCTTGCGCACCTCATCGCACTGTTTGCTGCACATTACTTGCATTTTGCATGCGTTTTATCGCCCTATCTTGCGCACCTCATCGCACGGTTTTCTGCACATTACTTGCATTTTGCATGCATTTTATAGCGCTACTTTGCGCATCGCGCTATTTTGCGCTGTGACCATTTCTTGCATTTTCCATGGATTTTATCGCGTTATCTTGCGCACCTCATCGCACAGTTTTCTGCACATTACTTGCATTTCACATGCATTTTATCGCGCTATCTCGGGCACCTCATCGCAGTGTTTTCTGCACAATACTTTCATTTTTAGTGCATTTTATCGCGCTATCTTGCGCACCTCATCGCACTATTTTCTGCGCAATACTTGCATTTTGCACGCATTTTGTCGCGCTATCTTGCGCACCACATATTTTGCGCTGTGACCATTACTTGCATTTTGCATGTATTTTGTCATGCTATCTTGCGCACCTCATCGCACTGTTTTCTGCACATTACTTGCATTTTGCATGCATTTTATCGCGCTATCTTGCGCATCGCGCTATTTTACGCTGTGACCATTACTTGCAATTTACATGCATTTTATTGCGCTATCTTGCGCTCCTCATCGCATTGTTTTTTGCACATTACTTGCATTTTCCATGTATTTTGTCGTGCTATATTGCGCACCTCATCGCACTGTTTTCTGCACATTGCTTGCATTTTGCATGCATTTTATCGCGCAATCTTGCGCATCGCGCTATTTTACGCTGTGACCATTATTTGCATTTCACATGCATTTTATCGCGCTATCTTGCGCACCTCATCGCACTGTTTTCTGCACATTACTTGCATTTTGCATGCATTTTGTCGCGCTATCTTGCGCATCTCATCGCACTGTTTGCTGCACATTACTTGCATTTTGCATGCGATTTATCGCCCTATCTTGCGCACCTCATCGCACTATTTTCTGCACATTACTTGCATTTTGCAAGCATTTTATCGCGCTACTTTGCGCATCGCGCTATTTTGCGCTGTGACCATTTCTTGCATTTTCCATGGATTTTATCGCGCTATCTTGCGCACCTCATCGCACTGTTTGCTGCACATTACTTGCATTTTGCATGCGTTTTATCGCCCTATCTTGCGCACCTCATCGCACTGTTTTCTGCACATTACTTGCATTTTGCATGCATTTTATCGCGCTACTTTGCGCATCGCGCTATTTTACGCTGTGACCATTTCTTGCATTTTCCATGGATTTTATCGCGCTATCTTGCGCACCTCATCGCACAGTTTTCTGCACATTACTTGCATTTTGCATGCATTTTATCGCGCTATCTTGCGCACCTCATCGCACTGTTTTCTGCACAATACTTGCATTTTGCATGCATTTTGTCGCGCTATCTTGCGCACCTCATATTTTGCGCTGTGACCATTACTTGCATTTTGCATGTATTTTGTCGTGCTATATTGCGCACCTCATCGCACTGTTTTCTGCACATTGCTTGCATTTTGCATGCATTTTATCGCGCAATCTTGCGCATCGCGCTATTTTACGTTGTGACCATTATTTGCATTTCACATGCATTTTATCGCGCTATCTTGCGCACCTCATCGCATTGTTTTCTGCACATTACTTGCATTTTGCATGCATTTTATCGTGCTATCTAGCGTACCTCATCGCACTGTTTTCTGCACCTTACTTGCATTTTGCATGCATTTTATCGCGCTATCTTGCGGATCGCGATATTTTGCGCTGTGGCCATTACTTGCATTTTGCATGCATTTTGTCGCACTATCTTGCGCATCTCATCGCACTGTTTTCTGCACGTTACTTGCATTTTGCATGCATTTTGTCGCGCTATGTTGCGCACCTCATCGCACTTTTTTCTGCACATTACTTGCATTTTGCATGCATTTTATCGCGCTGTTTTGCGCATCGCGCTATTTTGCGCTGTGACCATTACTTGCATTTTCCATGCATTTTATCGCGCTATCTTGCGAACCTCATCGCACTGTTTTCTGCACATTACTTTCATTTTCCATGCATTTTATCGCGCTATCTGGCACACCTCATCGCACTGTTTTCTGCACATTACTTGCATTTTGAATGCATTTTGTCGCGCTATCTTGCGCACCTCATCGCACTTTTTTTTGCACATTACTTGCATTTTGCATGCATTTTATCGCGCTATTTTGCGCATCGCACTATTTTGCGCAGTGACCATTACTTGCATTTTCCATGCATTTTATCGCGCTATCTTGCGCACCTCATCGCACTGTTTTCTGCACATTACTTTCATTTTCCATGCATTTTATCGCGCTATCTGGCGCTCCTCATCGCACTGTTTTCTGCACATTACTTGCATTTTGCATGCATTTTGTCGCGCTATCTTGCGCACCTCATCGCACTGCTTGCTGCACATTACTTGCATTTTGCATGCGATTTATCGCCCTATCTTGCGCACCTCATCGCACTATTTTCTGCACATTACTTGCATTTTGCATGCATTTTATCGCGCTACTTTGCGCATCGCGCTATTTTGCACTGTGACCATTTCTTGCATTTTCCATGGATTTTATCGCGCTATCTTGCGCACCTCATCGCACAGTTTTCTGCACATTACTTGCATTTTGCATGCATTTTATCGCGCTATCTCGCGCACCTCATCGCACTGTTTTCTGCACAATACTTTCATTTTTAGTGCATTTTATCGCGCTATCTTGCGCACCTCATCGCACTATTTTCTGCACAATACTTGCATTTTGCACGCATTTTGTCGCGCTATCTTGCGCACCACATATTTTGCGCTGTGACCATTACTTGCATTTTGCATGTATTTTGTCATGCTATCTTGCGCACCTCATCGCACTGTTTTCTGCACATTACTTGCATTTTGCATGCATTTTATCGCGCTATCTTGCGCATCGCGCTATTTTACGCTGTGACCATTACTTGCAATTTACATGCATTTTATTGCGCTATCTTGCGCTCCTCATCGCATTGTTTTTTGCACATTTCTTGCATTTTTCATGCATTTTATCGCGCTATCTTGCGCACCTCATCGCACTGTTTTCTGTACATTACTTGCATTTTGCATGCATTTTATTGTGCTATCTTGCGCATCGCGCTATTTTGCGCTATGACCATTTCTTGCATTTTGCATGCATTTTATCGCGCAATCTTGCGCACCTCATCGCACTGTTTTCTGCACATTACTTGCATTTTGCATGCATTTTGTCGCGCTATCTTGCGCACCTCATCGCACTGTTTGCTGCACATTACTTGCATTTTGCATGCGATTTATCGCCCTATCTTGCGCACCTCATCGCACTATTTTCTGCACATTACTTGCATTTTGCAAGCATTTTATCGCGCTACTTTGCGCATCGCGCTATTTTGCGCTGTGACCATTTCTTGCATTTTCCATGGATTTTATCGCGCTATCTTGCGCACCTCATCGCACAGTTTTCTGCACATTACTTGCATTTTGCATGCATTTTATCGCGCTATCTCGTGCACCTCATCGCACTGTTTTCTGCACAATACTTTCATTTTTAGTGCATTTTATCGCGCTATCTTGCGCACCTCATCGCACTATTTTCTGCACAATACTTGCATTTTGCACGCATTTTGTCGCGCTATCTTGCGCACCACATATTTTGCGCTGTGACCATTACTTGCATTTTGCATGTATTTTGTCATGCTATCTAGCGCACCTCATCGCACTGTTTTCTGCACATTACTTGCATTTTGCATGCATTTTATCGCGCTATCTTGCGCATCGCGCTATTTTACGCTGTGACCATTACTTGCAATTTAGATGCATTTTATTGCGCTATCTTGCGCTCCTCATCGCATTGTTTTTTGCACATTTCTTGCATTTTCCATGCATTTTATCGCGCTATCTTGCGCACCTCATCGCACTGTTTTCTGTACATTACTTGCATTTTGCATGCATTTTATTGTGCTATCTTGCGCATCGCGCTATTTTGCGCTATGACCATTTCTTGCATTTTGCATGCATTTTATCGCGCAATCTTGCGCACCTCATCGCACTGTTTTCGGCACATTACTTGCATTTTGCATGCATTTTGTCGCGCTATCTTGCGCACCTCATCGCACTTTTTTCTGCACATTACTTCCATTTTGCATGCATTTTATCGCGCTATTTTGCGCATTGCGCTATTTTGCGCTGTGACCATTACTTGCATTTTGCATGCATTTTGTCGCACTATCTTGCGCATCTCATCGCACTGTTTTCTGCACGTTACTTGCATTTTGCATTAATTTTGTCGCGCTATCTTGCGCACCTCATCGCACTTTTTTCTGCACATTACTTGCATTTTGCATGCATTTTATCGCGCTATTTTGCGCATCGCACTATTTTGCGCAGTGACCATTACTTGCATTTTCCATGCATTTTATCGCGCTATCTTGCGCACCTCATCGCACTGTTTTCTGCACATTACTTTCATTTTCCATGCATTTTATCGCGCTATCTGGCGCTCCTCATCGCACTGTTTTCTGCACATTACTTGCATTTTGCATGCATTTTGTCGCGCTATCTTGCGCACCTCATCGCACTGTTTGCTGCACATTACTTGCATTTTGCATGCGTTTTATCGCCCTATCTTGCGCACCTCATCGCACTATTTTCTGCACATTACTTGCATTTTGCATGCATTTTATCGCGCTATCTTGCGCACCTCATATTTTGCGCTGTGACCATTACTTGCATTTTGCATGTATTTTGTCGTGCTATATTGCGCACCTCATCGCACAGTTTTCTGCACATTGCTTGCATTTTGCATGCATTTTATCGCGCTATCTTGCGCATCGCGCTATTTTACGCTGTGACCGTTATTTGCATTTCACATGCATTTTATCGCGCTACCTTGCGCACCTCATCGCATTGTTTTCTGCACATTACTTGCATTTTGCATGCATTTTATCGTGCTATCTTGCGTACCTCGTCGCACTGTTTTCTGCACCTTACTTGCATTTTGCATGCATTTTATCTCGCTATCTTGCGGATCGCGATATTTTGCGCTGTGGCCATTACTTGCATTTTGCATGCATTTTGTCGCACTATCTTGCGCATCTCATCGCACTGTTTTCTGCACGTTACTTGCATTTTGCATGCATTTTGTCGCGCTATGTTGCGCACCTCATCGCACTTTTTTCTGCACATTACTTGCATTTTGCATGCATTTTATCGCGCTATTTTGCGCATCGCACTATTTTGCGCTGTGACCATTACTTGCATTTTCCATGCATTTTATCGCGCTATCTTGCGCACCTCATCGCACTGTTTTCTGCACATTACTTTCATTTTCCTTGCATTTTATCGCGCTATCTGGCGCTCCTCATCGCACTGTTTTCTGCACATTACTTGCATTTTGCATGCATTTTGTCGCGCTATCTTGCGCACCTCATCGCACTGTTTGCTGCACATTACTTGCATTTTGCATGCGTTTTATCGCCCTATCTTGCGCACCTCGTCGCACTATTTTCTGCACATTACTTGCATTTTGCATGCATTTTATCGCGCTACTTTGCGCATCGCGCTATTTTGCGCTGTGACCATTTCTTGCATTTTCCATGGATTTTATCGCGCTATCTTGCGCACCTCATCGCACAGTTTTCTGCACATTACTTGCATTTTGCATGCATTTTGTCGCACTATCTTGCGCATCTCATCGCACTGTTTTCTGCACGTTTCTTGCATTTTGCATTCATTTTGTCGCGCTATCTTGCACACCTCATCGCACTTTTTTCTGCACATTACTTGCATTTTGCATGCATTTTATCGTGCTATTTTGCGCATCGCGCTATTTTGCGCTGTGACCACTACTTGCATTTTCCTTGCATCTTATCGCGCTGTCTTGCGCACCTCATCGCACAGTTTTCTGCACATTACTTGCATTTTGCATGCATTTTATCGCGCTATCTTGCGCACCTCATCGCACTGTTTTCTGCACATTACTTTCATTTTCCATGCATTTTATCGCGCTATCTGGCGCTCCTCATCGCACTGTTTTCTGCACATTACTTGCATTTTGCATGCATTTTGTCGCGCTATCTTGCGCACCTCATCGCACTGTTTGCTGCACATTACTTGCATTTTGCATGCGTTTTATCGCCCTATCTTGCGCACCTCATCGCAATATTTTCTGCACATTACTTGCATTTTGCATGCATTTTATCGCGCTACTTTGCGCATCGCGCTATTTTGCGCTGTGACCATTTCTTGCATTTTCCATGGATTTTATCGCGCTATCTTGCGCACCTCATCGCACTGTTTGCTGCACATTACTTGCATTTTGCATGCGTTTTATCGCCCTATCTTGCGCACCTCATCGCACGGTTTTCTGCACATTACTTGCATTTTGCATGCATTTTATAGCGCTACTTTGCGCATCGCGCTATTTTGCGCTGTGACCATTTCTTGCATTTTCCATGGATTTTATCGTGCTATCTTGCGCACCTCATCGCACAGTTTTCTGCACATTACTTGCATTTTGCATGCATTTTGTCGCGCTATCTTGCGCACCTCATCGCACTGTTTTCTGCACAATACTTGCATTTTGCATGCATTTTGTCGCGCTATCTTGCGCACCTCATATTTTGCGCTGTGACCATTACTTGCATTTTGCATGTATTTTGTCGTGCTATCTTGCGCACCTCATCGCACTGTTTTCTGCACATTGCTTGCATTTTGCATGCATTTTATCGCGCTATCTTGCGCATCGCGCTATTTTACGCTGTGACCATTATTTGCATTTCACATGCATTTTATCGCGCTATCTTGCGCACCTCATCGCATTGTTTTCTGCACATTACTTGCATTTTGCATGCATTTTATCGTGCTATCTTGCGTACCTCATCGCACTGTTTTCTGCACCTTACTTGCATTTTGCATGCATTTTATCGCGCTATGTTGCGGATCGCGATATTTTGCGCTGTGGCCATTACTCGCATTTTGCATGCATTTTGTCGCACTATCTTGCGCATCTCATCGCAATGTTTTCTGCACGTTACTTGCATTTTGCATGCATTTTGTCGCGCTATGTTGCGCACCTCATCGCACTTTTTTCTGCACATTACTTGCATTTTGCATGCATTTTATCGCGCTATTTTGCGCATCGCACTATTTTGCGCTGTGACCATTACTTGCATTTTCCATGCATTTTATCGCGCTATCTTGCGAACCTCATCGCACTGTTTTCTGCACATTACTTTCATTTTCCATGCATTTTATCGCGCTGTCTGGCACACCTCATCGCACTGTTTTCTGCACATTACTTGCATTTTGAATGCATTTTGTCGCGCTATCTTGCGCACCTCATCGCACTTTTTTCTGCACATTACTTGCATTTTGCATGCATTTTATCGCGCTATTTTGCGCATCGCACTATTTTGCGCAGTGACCATTACTTGCATTTTCCATGCATTTTATCGCGCTATCTTGCGCACCTCATCGCACTGTTTTCTGCACATTACTTTCATTTTCCATGCATTTTATCGCGCTATCCGGCGCTCCTCATCGCACTGTTTTCTGCACATTACTTGTATTTTGCATGCATTTTGTCGCGCTATCTTGCGCAACTCATCGCACTGTTTGCTGCACATTACTTGCATTTTGCATGCGTTTTATCGCCCTATCTTGCGCACCTCATCGCACTATTTTCTGCACATTACTTGCATTTTGCATGCATTTTATCGCGCTACTTTGCGCATCGCGCTCTTTTGCGCTGTGACCATTTCTTGCATTTTCCATGGATTTTATCGCGCTATCTTGCGCACCTCATCGCACAGTTTTTTGCACATTACTTGCATTTTGCATGCATTTTATCGCGCTATCTCGCGCACCTCATCGCACTGTTTTCTGCACAATACTTTCATTTTTAGTGCATTTTATCGCGCTATCTTGCGCACCTCATCGCACTATTTTCTGCACAATACTTGCATTTTGCACGCATTTTGTCGCGCTATCTTGCGCACCTCATATTTTGCGCTGTGACCATTACTTGCATTTTGCATGTATTTTGTCATGCTATCTTGCGCACCTCATCGCACTGTTTTCTGCACATTACTTGCATTTTGCATGCATTTTATCGCGCTATCTTGCGCATCGCGCTATTTTACGCTGTGACCATTACTTGCAATTTACATGCATTTTATTGCGCTATCTTGCGCTCCTCATCGCATTGTTTTTTACACATTTCTTGCATTTTCCATGCATTTTATCGCGCTATCTTGCGCACCTCATCGCACTGTTTTCTGTACATTACTTGCATTTTGCATGCATTTTATTGTGCTATCTTGCGCATCGCGCTATTTTGCGCTATGACCATTTCTTGCATTTTGCATGCATTTTATCGCGCTATCTTGCGCACCTGATCGCACTGTTTTCTGCACATTACTTTCATTTTCCATGCATTTTATCGCGCTATCTGGCGCACCTCATCTCACTGTTTTCTGCACATTACTTGCATTTTGCATGCATTTTGTCGCGCTATCTTGCGCACCTCATCGCATTGTTTGCTGCACATTACTTGCATTTTGCATGCGTTTTATCGCCCTATCTTGCGCACCTCATCGCACTGTTTTCTGCACATCACTTGCATTTTGCATGCATTTTATCGCGCTACTTTGCGCATCGCACTGTTTTGCGCTGTGACCATTTCTTGCATTTTCCATGGATTTTATCGCGCTATCATGCGCACCTCATCGCACAGTTTTCTGCACATTACTTGCATTTTGCATGCATTTTATCGCGCTATCTTGCGCACCTCATCGCACTGTTTTCTGCACATTACTTTCATTTTCAATGCATTTTATCGCGCTATCTTGCGCACCTCATCGCACTGTTTTCTGTACAATACTTGCATTTTGCATGCATTTTGTCGCGCTATCTTGCGCACCTCATATTTTGCGCTGTGACCATTACTTGCATTTTGCATGTATTTTGTCGTGCTATCTTGCGCACCTCATCGCACTGTTTTCTACACATTACTTGCATTTTGCATGCATTTTATCGTGCTATCTTGCGCATCGCGCTATTTTGCGCTATGACCATTTCTTGCATTTTGCATGCATTTTATCGCGCTATCTTGCGCACCTCATCGCACTGTTTTCTGCACATTACTTGCATTTTGCATGCATTTTGTCGCGCTATCTTTCGCATCTCATCGCACTATTTTCTGCACATTACTAGCATTTTGCATGCATTTTGTCGCGCTATCTTGCGCACCTCATCGCACTTTTTCTGCACGTTACCTGCATTTTGCATGCATTTTATCGCGCTATTTTGCGCATCGCGCTATTTTGCGCTGTGACCATTACTTGCATTTTGCATGCATTTTGACGCACTATCTTGCGCATCTCATCGCACTGTTTTCTGCACGTTACTTGCATTTTGCATTCATTTTGTCGCGCTATCTTGCGCACCTCATCGCACTTTTTTCTGCACATTACTTGCATTTTGCATGCATTTTATCGCGCTATTTTGCGCATCGCCCTATTTTGCGCTGTGACCATTACTTGCATTTTCCTTGCATTTTATCGCGCTGTCTTGCGCACCTGATCGCACAGTTTTCTGCACATTACTTGCATTTTGCATGCATTTTATCGCGCTATCTTGCGAACCTCATCGCACTGTTTTCTGCACATTACTTTCATTTTCCATGCATTTTATCGCGCTATCTGGCGCACCTCATCGCACTGTTTTCTGCACATTACTTGCATTTTGCATGCATTTTGTCGCGCTATCTTGCGCACCTCATCGCACTGTTTGCTACACATTACTTGCATTTTGCATGCGTTTTATCGCCCTATCTTGCGCACCTCATCGCACTGTTTTCTGCACATCACTTGCATTTTGCATGCATTTTATCGCGCTACTTTGCGCATCGCACTATTTTGCGCTGTGACCATTTCTTGCATTTTGCATGCATTTTATCGCGCTATCTTGCGCACCTCATCGCACTGTTTTCTGCACATTTACTTGCATTTTGCATGCATTTTGTCGCGCTATCTTTCGCATCTCATCGCACTGTTTTCTGCACATTACTTGCATTTTGCATGCATTTTGTCGCGCTATCTTGCGCACCTCATCGCACTTTTTCTGCACATTACCTGCATTTTGCATGCATTTTATCGCGCTATTTTGCGCATCGCGCTATTTTGCGCTGTGACCATTACTTGCATTTTGCATGCATTTTGTCGCACTATCTTGCGCATCTCATCGCACTGTTTTCTGCACGTTACTTGCATTTTGCATTCATTTTGTCGCGCTATCTTGCGCACCTCATCGCACTTTTTTCTGCACATTACTTGCATTTTGCATGGATTTTATCGCGCTATTTTGCGCATCGCACTATTTTGCGCTGTGACCATTACTTGCATTTTCCATGCATTTTATCGCGCTATCTTGCGCACCTCATCGCACAGTTTTCTGCACATTACTTGCATTTTGCATGCATTTTATCGCGCTATCTTGCGCACCTCATCGCACTGTTTTCTGGACATTACCTTCATTTTCCATGCATTTTATCGCGCTATCTGGCGCACCTCATCGCACTGTTTTCTGCACATTATTTGCATTTTGAATGCATTTTGTCGCGCTGTCTTGCGCACCTCATCGCACTTTTTTCTGCACATTACATGCATTTTGCATGCATTTTATCGCGTTATTTTGCGGATCGCACTATTTTGCGCTGTGACCATTACTTGCATTTTCCATGCATTTTATCGCCCAATCTTACGCACGTCATCGCACTGGTTTCTGCACATTACTTTCATTTTCAATGCATTTTATCGCGCTATCTGGCGCACCTCATCGCACTGTTTTCTGCACATTACTTGCATTTTGCATGCATTTTGTCGCGCTATCTTGCGCACCTCATCGCACTGTTTGCTGCACATTACTTGCATTTTGCATGCGTTTTATCGCCCTATCTTGCGCACCTCATCGCACTGTTTTCTGCACATTACTTGCATTTTGCATGCATTTTATCGCGCTACTTTGCGCATCGTGCTATTTTGCGCTGTGGCCATTACTTGCATTTTCCATGGATTTTATCGCGCTATCTTGCGCACCTCATCGCACAGTTTTCTGCACATTACTTGCATTTTGCTTGCATTTTATCGCGCTATCTTGCGCACCTCAACGCACTGTTTTCTGCACATTACTTTCATTGTCAATGCATTTTATCGCGCTATCTTGCGCACCTCATCGCACTGTTTTCTGCACAATACTTGCATTTTGCATGCATTTTGTCGCGCTATCTTGCGCACCTCATATTTTGCGCTGAGACCATTACTTGCATTTTGCATGTATTTTGTCGTGCTATCTTGCGCACCTCATCGCACTGTTTTCTGCACATTGCTTGCATTTTGCATGCATTTTATCGCGCTATCTTGCGCATCGCGCTATTTTACGCTGTGACCATTATTTGCATTTCACATGGATTTTATCGCGCTATCTTGCGCACCTCATCGCATTGTTTTCTGCACGTTACATTCATTTTCCATGCATTTTATCGCGCTATCTTGCGCACCTCATTGCACTGTTTTCTGCACATTACTTGCATTTTCCATGCATTTTATCGCCCTATCTTGCGCACCTCATCGCACTGTTTTCTACATAATACTTACATTTTGCATGAATTTTATCGTGTTATCTTGCGTACCTCATCGCACTGTTTTCTGCACCTTACTTGCATTTTGCATGCATTTTATCGCGCTATCTTGCGGATCACGATATTTTGCGCTGTGACCATTACTTGCATTTTGCTTGCATTTTGTCGCACTATCTTGTGCATCTCATCGCACTGTTTTCTGCACGTTTCTTGCATTTTGCATGCATTTTGTCGCGCTATCTTGCGCACCTCATCGCACTTTTTTCTGCACATTACTTGCGTTTTGCATGCATTTTATCGCGCTATTTTGCGCATCGCACTATTTTGCGCTGTGACCATTACTTGCATTTTCCATGCATTTTATCGCGCTATCTTGCGCACCTCATCGCACAGTTTTCTGCACATTACTTGCATTTTGCATGCATTTTATCGCGCTATCTTGCGCACCTCATCGCACTGTTTGCTGAACATTACTTGTATTTTGCATGGGTTTTATCGCCCTATCTTGCGCACCTCATCGCACTGTTTTCTGCACATTACTTGCATTTTGCATGCATTTTATCGCGCTACTTTGCGCATCGCGCTATTTTGCGCTGTGACCATTTCTTGCATTTTCCATGGATTTTATCGCGCTATCTTGCGCACCTCATCGCACAGTTTTCTGCACATTACTTGCATTTTCCATGCATTTTATCGCGCTATCTTGCGCAGCTCATCGCACTAATTTCTGCACAATACTTTCATTTTTAATGCATTTTCTCAAGCTATCTTAGGCACCTCATCGCACTGTTTTCTGCACAATACTTGCATTTTGCACACATTTTGTCGCGCTATCTTGCGCACTTCATATTTTGCGCTGTGACCATTACTTGCATTTTGCATGTATTTTGTCATGCTATCTTGCGCACCTCATCGCACTGTTTTCTGCACATTAATTGCATTTTGCATGCATTTTATCGCGCTATCTTGCGCATCGCGCAATTTTACGCTGTGACCATTACTTGCATTTTACATGCATGTTATTGCGCTATCTTGCGCTCCCCATCGCATTGTTTTTTTGCACATCACTTGCATTTTCCATGCATTTTATCGCGCTATCTTGCGCACCTCATCGCACTGTTTTCTGTACATTACTTGCATTTTGCATGCATTTTATCGTGCTATCTTGCGCATCGCGCTATTTTGCGCTGTGACCATTTCTTGCATTTTGCATGCATTTTATCGCGCTATCTTGCGCACCTCATCGCACTGTTTTCTGCACATTTACTTGCATTTTGCATGCATTTTGTCGCGCTATCTTTCGCATCTCATCGCGCTGTTTTCTGCACATTACTTGCATTTTGCATGCATTTTGTCGCGCTATCTTGCGCACCTCATCGCACTTTTTTCTGCACATTACTTGCATTTTGCATGCATTTTATCGCGCTATTTTGCGCATCGCGCTATTTTGCGCTGTGACCATTACTTGCATTTTGCATGCATTTTGTCGCACTATCTTGCGCATCTCATCGCACTGTTTTCTGCTCGTTACTTGCATTTTGCATTCATTTTGTCGCGCTATCTTGCGCACCTCACCGCACTTTTTTCTGCACATTACTTGCATTTTGCATGCATTTTATCGCGCTATTTTGCGCATCGCGCTATTTTGCGCTGTGACCACTACTTGCATTTTCCTTGCATTTTATCGCGCTATCTTGCGCACCTCATCGCACTGTTTTCTGCACATTACATGCATTTTGCATGCATTTTGTCGCGCTCTCTTACGCACCTCATCGCACCGTTTGCTGCACATTACTTGCATTTTGCATGCGTTTTATCGCCCTATCTTGCGCACCTCATCGCACTGTTTTCTGCACATTACTTGCATTTTGCATGCATTTTATCGCGCTACTTTGCGCATCGTGCTATTTTGCGCTGTGACCATTACTTGCATTTTCCATGGATTTTATCGCGCTATCTTGCGCACCTCATCGCACAGTTTTCTGCACATTACTTGCATTTTGCTTGCATTTTATCGCGCTATCTTGCGCACCTCAACGCACTGTTTTCTGCACATTACTTTCATTGTCAATGCATTTTATCGCGCTATCTTGTGCACCTCATCACACTGTTTTCTGCACAATACTTGCATTTTGCATGCATTTTGTCGCGCTATCTTGCGCACCTCATATTTTGCGCTGAGACCATTACTTGCATTTTGCATATATTTTGTCGTGCTATCTTGCGCACCTCATCGCACTGTTTTCTGCACATTGCTTGCATTTTGCATGCATTTTATCGCGCTATCTTGCGCATCGCGCTATTTTACGCTGTGACCATTATTTGCATTTCACATGCATTTTATCGCGCTATCTTGCGCACCTCATCGCATTGTTTTCTGCACATTACATTCATTTTCCATGCTTTTTATCGCGCTATCTTGCGCACCTCATCGCACTGTTTTCTGCACATTACTTGCATTTTCCATGCATTTTATCGCCCTATCTTGCGCACCTCATCGCACTGTTTTCTACATAATACTTACATTTTGCATGCATTTTATCGTGTTATCTTGTGTACCTCATCGCACTGTTTTCTGCACCTTACTTGCATTTTGCATGCATTTTATCGCGCTATCTTGCGGATCACGATATTTTGCGCTGTGACCATTACTTGCATTTTGCTTGCATTTTGTCGCACTATCTTGTGCATCTCATCGCAATGTTTTCTGCACGTTACTTGCATTTTGCATGCATTTTGCCGCGCTATCTTGCGCACCTCATCGCACTTTTTTCTGCACATTACTTGCGTTTTGCATGCATTTTATCGCGCTGTTTTGCGCATCGCACTATTTTGCGCTGTGACCATTACTTGCATTTTCCATGCATTTTATCGCGCTATCTTGCGCACCTCATCGCACAGATTTCTGCACATTACTTGCATTTTGCTTGCATTTTATCGCGCTATCTTGCGCACCCCATCGCACTGTTTTCTGCACATTACTTTCATTTTCCATGCATTTTATCGCGCTATCTGGCGCACCTCATCGCACTGTTTTCTGCACATTACTTGCATTTTGCATGCATTTTGTTGCGCTATCTTGCGCACCTCATCGCACTATTTGCTGCACATTACTTGCATTTTGCATGGGTTTTATCGCCCTATCTTTCGCACCTCATCGCACTGTTTTCTGCACATTACTTGCATTTTGCATGCATTTTATCGTGCTACTTTGCGAATCGCGCTATTTTGCGCTGTGACCATTTCTTGCATTTTCCATGGATTTTATCGCGCTATCTTGCGCACCTCATCGCACAGTTTTCTGCACATTACTTGCATTTTGCATGCATTTTATCGCGCTATCTTGCGCACCTCATCGCACTATTTTCTGCACAATACTTTCATTTTTAATGCATTTTCTCGCGCTATCTTGCGCACCTCATCGCACTGTTTTCTGCACAATACTTGCATTTTGCACACATTTTGTCGCGCTATCTTGCGCACCTCATATTTTGCGCTGTGACCATTACTTGCATTTTGCATGTATTTTGTCATGCTATCTTGCGCACCTCATCGCACTGTTTTCTGCACATTAATTGCATTTTGCATGCATTTTATCGCGCTATCCTGCGCATCGCGCAATTTTACGCTGTGACCATTACTTGCATTTTACATGCATTTTATTGCGCTATCTTGCGCTCCTCATCGCATTGTTTTTTGCACATTACTTGCATTTTCCATCCATTTAATCGCGCTATCTTGCGCACCTCATCGCACTGTTTTCTGTACATTACTTGCATTTTGCATGCATTTTATCGTGCTATCTTGCGCATCGCGCTATTTTGCGCTGTGACCATTTCTTGCATTTTGCATGCATTTTATCGCGCTATCTTGCGCACCTCATCGCACTGTTTTCTGCACATTACTTGCATTTTGCATGCATTTTGTCGCGCTATCTTTCGCATCTCATCGCACTGTTTTCTGCACATTACTTGCATTTTTCATGCATTTTGTCGCGCTATCTTGCGCACCTTATCGCGCTTTTTTCTGCACATTACTTGCATTTTGCATGCATTTTATCGCGCTATTTTGCGCTGTGACCATTACTTGCATTTTGCATGCATTTTGTCGCACTATCTTGCGCATCTCATCGCACTGTTTTCTGCTCGTTACTTGCATTTTGCATTCATTTTGTCGCGATATCTTGCGCACCTCATCGCACTTTTTTCTGCACATTACTTGCATTTTGCATGCATTTTATCGCGCTATTTTGCGCATCGCGCTATTTTGCCCTGTGACCATTACTTGCATTTTCCTTACATTTTATCGCGCTATCTTGCGCACCTCATCGCACAGTTTTCTGCACATTACTTGCATTTTGCATGCATTTTATCGCGCTATCTTGCGCACCTCATCGCACTGTTTTATACACATTACTTTCATTTTCCATGCATTTTATCGCGCTATCTGGCGCACCTCATCGCACTGTTTTCTGCACATTACTTGCATTTTGCATGCATTTTGTCGCTATCTTGCGCACCTCATCGCACTGTTTGCTGCACATTACTTGCATTTTGCATGCGTTTTATCGCCCTATCTTGCGCACCTCATCGCACTGTTTTCTGCACATTACTTGCATTTTGCATGCATTTTATCGCGCTACTTTGCGCATCGCACTATTTTGCGCTGTGACCATTTCTTGCATTTTCCATGGATTTTATCGCGCTATCTTGCGCACCTCATCGCACAGTTTTCTGCACATTACTTGCATTTTGCATGCATTTTATCGCGCTATCTTGCGCACCTCATCGCACTGTTTTCTGCACATTACCTTCATTTTCCATGCATTTTATCGCGCTATCTTGCGCACCTCATCGCACTGTTTTCTGCACATTACTTTCATTTTCAATGCATTTTATCGCGGTATCTTGCGCACCTCATCGCACTGTTTTCTGCACAATACTTGCATTTTGCATGCATTTTGTCGCGCTATCTTGCGCACCTCAAATTTTGCGCTGTGACCATTACTTGCATTTTGCATGTATTTTGTCGTGCTATCTTGCGCACCTCATCGCACTGTTTTCTGCACATTACTTGCATTTTGCATGCATTTTATCGCGCTATCTTGCGCATCGCGCTATTTTACGCTGTGACCATTATTTGCATTTCACATACATTTTATCGCGCTATCTTGCGCACCTCATCGCATTGTTTTCTGCACATTACATTCATTTTGCATGCATTTTGTCGCGCTATCTTGCGCACCTCATCGCACTGTTTTCTGCACATTACTTGCATTTTCCATGCATTTTATGGCGCTATCTTGCGCATCTCATCGCACTGTTTTCTACACATTCCTTGCATTTTGCATGCATTTTATCGTGCTATCTTGCGTACCTCATCGCACTGTTTTCTACACCTTATTTGCATTTTGCATGCATTCTATCGCGGTATCTTGCGGATCGCGATATTTTGCGCTGTGACCATTACTTGCATTTTGCATGCATTTTGTCGCACTATCTTTCGCATCTCATCGCACTGTTTTCTGCACGTTACTTGCATTTTGCATGCATTTTGTCGCGCTATCTTGCGCACCTCATCGCACTTTTTTCTGCACATTACTTGCATTTTGCATGCATTTTATCGCGTTATTTTGCGCATCGCACTATTTTGCGCTGTGACCATTACTTGCATTTTCCATGCATTTTATCGCGCTATCTTGCGCACCTCATCGCACAGTTTTCTGCACATTACTTGCATTTTGCATGCATTTTATCGCGCTATCTTGCGCACCTCATCGCACTGTTTTCTGCACATTACCTTCATTTTCCATGCATTTTATCGCCCTATCTGGCGCACCTCATCGCACTGTTTTCTGCACATTACTTGCTTTTTGAATGCATTTTGTCGCGCTATCTTGCGAACCTCATCGCACTTTTTTCTGCACATTACTTGCATTTTGCATGCATTTTATCGCGCTATTTTGCGCATCGAACTATTTTGCGCTGTGACCATTACTTGCATTTTGCATTCATTTTATCGCGCTATCTTGCGCACCTCATCGCACAGTTTTCTGCACATTACTTGCATTTTGCATGCATGTTATCGCGCTATCTTGCGCACCTCATCGCACTGTTTTCTGCACATTACTTTCATTTTCCATGCATTTTATCGCGCTATCTGGCGCACCTCATCTCACTGTTTTCTGCACATTACTTGCATTTTGCATGCATTTTGTCGCGCTATCTTGCGCACCTCATCGCACTGTTTGCTGCACATTACTTGCATTTTGCATGCGTTTTATCGCCCTATCTGGCGCACCTCATCGCACTGTTTTCTGCACATTAGTTGCATTTTGCATGCATTTTATCGCACCACTTTGCGCATCGCGCTATTTTGCGCTGTGACCATTTCTTGCATTTTCCATGGATTTTATCGCGCTATCTTGCGCACCTCATCGCACAGTTTTCTGCACATTACTTGCATTTTGCATGCATTTTGTCGCGCTGTCTTGCGCACCTCATCGCACAGTTTTCTGCACATTACTTGCATTTTGCATGCATTTTATCGCGCTATCTTGCGCACCTCATCGCACTGTTTTCTGCACATTACTTTCATTTTCAATGCATTTTATCGCGCTATCTTGCGCACCTTATATTTTGCGCTGTGACCATTACTTGCATTTTGCATGTATTTTGTCGTGCTATCTTGCCCATCGCGCTATTTTGCGCTGTGACCATTACTCGCATTTTGCATGCATTTTGTCGCGCTATCTTGCGCACCTCACCGCTTCATTTTCTGCACATTACTTGCATTTTGCTTGCATTTTGTCGTTCTATCTTGCGCAACTCATCGCACTTTTTTCGGCACATTACTTGAATTTTGCATGCGTTTTATCGCGCTGTCTTGCGCACCTTATCGCGCTTTTTTCTGCACATTACTTGCATTTTGCATGCATTTTATCGCGCTATTTTGCGCTGTGACCATTACTTGCATTTTGCATGCATTTTGTCGCACTATCTTGCGCATCTCATCGCACTGTTTTCTGCTCGTTACTTGCATTTTGCATTCATTTTGTCGCGATATCTTGCGCACCTCATCGCACTTTTTTCTGCACATTACTTGCATTTTGCATGCATTTTATCGCGCTATTTTGCGCATCGCGCTATTTTGCCCTGTGACCATTACTTGCATTTTCCTTACATTTTATCGCGCTATCTTGCGCACCTCATCGCACAGTTTTCTGCACATTACTTGCATTTTGCATGCATTTTGTCGCGCTATCTTGCGCACCTCATATTTTGCGCTGAGACCATTACTTGCATTTTGCATGTATTTTGTCGTGCTATCTTGCGCACCTCATCGCACTGTTTTCTGCACATTGCTTGCATTTTGCATGCATTTTATCGCGCTATCTTGCGCATCGCGCTATTTTACGCTGTGACCATTATTTGCATTTCACATGGATTTTATCGCGCTATCTTGCGCACCTCATCGCATTGTTTTCTGCACGTTACATTCATTTTCCATGCATTTTATCGCGCTATCTTGCGCACCTCATTGCACTGTTTTCTGCACATTACTTGCATTTTCCATGCATTTTATCGCCCTATCTTGCGCACCTCATCGCACTGTTTTCTACATAATACTTACATTTTGCATGAATTTTATCGTGTTATCTTGCGTACCTCATCGCACTGTTTTCTGCACCTTACTTGCATTTTGCATGCATTTTATCGCGCTATCTTGCGGATCACGATATTTTGCGCTGTGACCATTACTTGCATTTTGCTTGCATTTTGTCGCACTATCTTGTGCATCTCATCGCACTGTTTTCTGCACGTTTCTTGCATTTTGCATGCATTTTGTCGCGCTATCTTGCGCACCTCATCGCACTTTTTTCTGCACATTACTTGCGTTTTGCATGCATTTTATCGCGCTATTTTGCGCATCGCACTATTTTGCGCTGTGACCATTACTTGCATTTTCCATGCATTTTATCGCGCTATCTTGCGCACCTCATCGCACAGTTTTCTGCACATTACTTGCATTTTGCATGCATTTTATCGCGCTATCTTGCGCACCTCATCGCACTGTTTGCTGAACATTACTTGTATTTTGCATGGGTTTTATCGCCCTATCTTGCGCACCTCATCGCACTGTTTTCTGCACATTACTTGCATTTTGCATGCATTTTATCGCGCTACTTTGCGCATCGCGCTATTTTGCGCTGTGACCATTTCTTGCATTTTCCATGGATTTTATCGCGCTATCTTGCGCACCTCATCGCACAGTTTTCTGCACATTACTTGCATTTTCCATGCATTTTATCGCGCTATCTTGCGCACCTCATCGCACTAATTTCTGCACAATACTTTCATTTTTAATGCATTTTCTCAAGCTATCTTAGGCACCTCATCGCACTGTTTTCTGCACAATACTTGCATTTTGCACACATTTTGTCGCGCTATCTTGCGCACTTCATATTTTGCGCTGTGACCATTACTTGCATTTTGCATGTATTTTGTCATGCTATCTTGCGCACCTCATCGCACTGTTTTCTGCACATTAATTGCATTTTGCATGCATTTTATCGCGCTATCTTGCGCATCGCGCAATTTTACGCTGTGACCATTACTTGCATTTTACATGCATGTTATTGCGCTATCTTGCGCTCCCCATCGCATTGTTTTTTTGCACATCACTTGCATTTTCCATGCATTTTATCGCGCTATCTTGCGCACCTCATCGCACTGTTTTCTGTACATTACTTGCATTTTGCATGCATTTTATCGTGCTATCTTGCGCATCGCGCTATTTTGCGCTGTGACCATTTCTTGCATTTTGCATGCATTTTATCGCGCTATCTTGCGCACCTCATCGCACTGTTTTCTGCACATTTACTTGCATTTTGCATGCATTTTGTCGCGCTATCTTTCGCATCTCATCGCGCTGTTTTCTGCACATTACTTGCATTTTGCATGCATTTTGTCGCGCTATCTTGCGCACCTCATCGCACTTTTTTCTGCACATTACTTGCATTTTGCATGCATTTTATCGCGCTATTTTGCGCATCGCGCTATTTTGCGCTGTGACCATTACTTGCATTTTGCATGCATTTTGTCGCACTATCTTGCGCATCTCATCGCACTGTTTTCTGCTCGTTACTTGCATTTTGCATTCATTTTGTCGCGCTATCTTGCGCACCTCACCGCACTTTTTTCTGCACATTACTTGCATTTTGCATGCATTTTATCGCGCTATTTTGCGCATCGCGCTATTTTGCGCTGTGACCACTACTTGCATTTTCCTTGCATTTTATCGCGCTATCTTGCGCACCTCATCGCACTGTTTTCTGCACATTACATGCATTTTGCATGCATTTTGTCGCGCTCTCTTACGCACCTCATCGCACCGTTTGCTGCACATTACTTGCATTTTGCATGCGTTTTATCGCCCTATCTTGCGCACCTCATCGCACTGTTTTCTGCACATTACTTGCATTTTGCATGCATTTTATCGCGCTACTTTGCGCATCGTGCTATTTTGCGCTGTGACCATTACTTGCATTTTCCATGGATTTTATCGCGCTATCTTGCGCACCTCATCGCACAGTTTTCTGCACATTACTTGCATTTTGCTTGCATTTTATCGCGCTATCTTGCGCACCTCAACGCACTGTTTTCTGCACATTACTTTCATTGTCAATGCATTTTATCGCGCTATCTTGTGCACCTCATCACACTGTTTTCTGCACAATACTTGCATTTTGCATGCATTTTGTCGCGCTATCTTGCGCACCTCATATTTTGCGCTGAGACCATTACTTGCATTTTGCATATATTTTGTCGTGCTATCTTGCGCACCTCATCGCACTGTTTTCTGCACATTGCTTGCATTTTGCATGCATTTTATCGCGCTATCTTGCGCATCGCGCTATTTTACGCTGTGACCATTATTTGCATTTCACATGCATTTTATCGCGCTATCTTGCGCACCTCATCGCATTGTTTTCTGCACATTACATTCATTTTCCATGCTTTTTATCGCGCTATCTTGCGCACCTCATCGCACTGTTTTCTGCACATTACTTGCATTTTCCATGCATTTTATCGCCCTATCTTGCGCACCTCATCGCACTGTTTTCTACATAATACTTACATTTTGCATGCATTTTATCGTGTTATCTTGTGTACCTCATCGCACTGTTTTCTGCACCTTACTTGCATTTTGCATGCATTTTATCGCGCTATCTTGCGGATCACGATATTTTGCGCTGTGACCATTACTTGCATTTTGCTTGCATTTTGTCGCACTATCTTGTGCATCTCATCGCAATGTTTTCTGCACGTTACTTGCATTTTGCATGCATTTTGCCGCGCTATCTTGCGCACCTCATCGCACTTTTTTCTGCACATTACTTGCGTTTTGCATGCATTTTATCGCGCTGTTTTGCGCATCGCACTATTTTGCGCTGTGACCATTACTTGCATTTTCCATGCATTTTATCGCGCTATCTTGCGCACCTCATCGCACAGATTTCTGCACATTACTTGCATTTTGCTTGCATTTTATCGCGCTATCTTGCGCACCCCATCGCACTGTTTTCTGCACATTACTTTCATTTTCCATGCATTTTATCGCGCTATCTGGCGCACCTCATCGCACTGTTTTCTGCACATTACTTGCATTTTGCATGCATTTTGTTGCGCTATCTTGCGCACCTCATCGCACTATTTGCTGCACATTACTTGCATTTTGCATGGGTTTTATCGCCCTATCTTTCGCACCTCATCGCACTGTTTTCTGCACATTACTTGCATTTTGCATGCATTTTATCGTGCTACTTTGCGAATCGCGCTATTTTGCGCTGTGACCATTTCTTGCATTTTCCATGGATTTTATCGCGCTATCTTGCGCACCTCATCGCACAGTTTTCTGCACATTACTTGCATTTTGCATGCATTTTATCGCGCTATCTTGCGCACCTCATCGCACTATTTTCTGCACAATACTTTCATTTTTAATGCATTTTCTCGCGCTATCTTGCGCACCTCATCGCACTGTTTTCTGCACAATACTTGCATTTTGCACACATTTTGTCGCGCTATCTTGCGCACCTCATATTTTGCGCTGTGACCATTACTTGCATTTTGCATGTATTTTGTCATGCTATCTTGCGCACCTCATCGCACTGTTTTCTGCACATTAATTGCATTTTGCATGCATTTTATCGCGCTATCCTGCGCATCGCGCAATTTTACGCTGTGACCATTACTTGCATTTTACATGCATTTTATTGCGCTATCTTGCGCTCCTCATCGCATTGTTTTTTGCACATTACTTGCATTTTCCATCCATTTAATCGCGCTATCTTGCGCACCTCATCGCACTGTTTTCTGTACATTACTTGCATTTTGCATGCATTTTATCGTGCTATCTTGCGCATCGCGCTATTTTGCGCTGTGACCATTTCTTGCATTTTGCATGCATTTTATCGCGCTATCTTGCGCACCTCATCGCACTGTTTTCTGCACATTACTTGCATTTTGCATGCATTTTGTCGCGCTATCTTTCGCATCTCATCGCACTGTTTTCTGCACATTACTTGCATTTTTCATGCATTTTGTCGCGCTATCTTGCGCACCTTATCGCGCTTTTTTCTGCACATTACTTGCATTTTGCATGCATTTTATCGCGCTATTTTGCGCTGTGACCATTACTTGCATTTTGCATGCATTTTGTCGCACTATCTTGCGCATCTCATCGCACTGTTTTCTGCTCGTTACTTGCATTTTGCATTCATTTTGTCGCGATATCTTGCGCACCTCATCGCACTTTTTTCTGCACATTACTTGCATTTTGCATGCATTTTATCGCGCTATTTTGCGCATCGCGCTATTTTGCCCTGTGACCATTACTTGCATTTTCCTTACATTTTATCGCGCTATCTTGCGCACCTCATCGCACAGTTTTCTGCACATTACTTGCATTTTGCATGCATTTTATCGCGCTATCTTGCGCACCTCATCGCACTGTTTTATACACATTACTTTCATTTTCCATGCATTTTATCGCGCTATCTGGCGCACCTCATCGCACTGTTTTCTGCACATTACTTGCATTTTGCATGCATTTTGTCGCTATCTTGCGCACCTCATCGCACTGTTTGCTGCACATTACTTGCATTTTGCATGCGTTTTATCGCCCTATCTTGCGCACCTCATCGCACTGTTTTCTGCACATTACTTGCATTTTGCATGCATTTTATCGCGCTACTTTGCGCATCGCACTATTTTGCGCTGTGACCATTTCTTGCATTTTCCATGGATTTTATCGCGCTATCTTGCGCACCTCATCGCACAGTTTTCTGCACATTACTTGCATTTTGCATGCATTTTATCGCGCTATCTTGCGCACCTCATCGCACTGTTTTCTGCACATTACCTTCATTTTCCATGCATTTTATCGCGCTATCTTGCGCACCTCATCGCACTGTTTTCTGCACATTACTTTCATTTTCAATGCATTTTATCGCGGTATCTTGCGCACCTCATCGCACTGTTTTCTGCACAATACTTGCATTTTGCATGCATTTTGTCGCGCTATCTTGCGCACCTCAAATTTTGCGCTGTGACCATTACTTGCATTTTGCATGTATTTTGTCGTGCTATCTTGCGCACCTCATCGCACTGTTTTCTGCACATTACTTGCATTTTGCATGCATTTTATCGCGCTATCTTGCGCATCGCGCTATTTTACGCTGTGACCATTATTTGCATTTCACATACATTTTATCGCGCTATCTTGCGCACCTCATCGCATTGTTTTCTGCACATTACATTCATTTTGCATGCATTTTGTCGCGCTATCTTGCGCACCTCATCGCACTGTTTTCTGCACATTACTTGCATTTTCCATGCATTTTATGGCGCTATCTTGCGCATCTCATCGCACTGTTTTCTACACATTCCTTGCATTTTGCATGCATTTTATCGTGCTATCTTGCGTACCTCATCGCACTGTTTTCTACACCTTATTTGCATTTTGCATGCATTCTATCGCGGTATCTTGCGGATCGCGATATTTTGCGCTGTGACCATTACTTGCATTTTGCATGCATTTTGTCGCACTATCTTTCGCATCTCATCGCACTGTTTTCTGCACGTTACTTGCATTTTGCATGCATTTTGTCGCGCTATCTTGCGCACCTCATCGCACTTTTTTCTGCACATTACTTGCATTTTGCATGCATTTTATCGCGTTATTTTGCGCATCGCACTATTTTGCGCTGTGACCATTACTTGCATTTTCCATGCATTTTATCGCGCTATCTTGCGCACCTCATCGCACAGTTTTCTGCACATTACTTGCATTTTGCATGCATTTTATCGCGCTATCTTGCGCACCTCATCGCACTGTTTTCTGCACATTACCTTCATTTTCCATGCATTTTATCGCCCTATCTGGCGCACCTCATCGCACTGTTTTCTGCACATTACTTGCTTTTTGAATGCATTTTGTCGCGCTATCTTGCGAACCTCATCGCACTTTTTTCTGCACATTACTTGCATTTTGCATGCATTTTATCGCGCTATTTTGCGCATCGAACTATTTTGCGCTGTGACCATTACTTGCATTTTGCATTCATTTTATCGCGCTATCTTGCGCACCTCATCGCACAGTTTTCTGCACATTACTTGCATTTTGCATGCATGTTATCGCGCTATCTTGCGCACCTCATCGCACTGTTTTCTGCACATTACTTTCATTTTCCATGCATTTTATCGCGCTATCTGGCGCACCTCATCTCACTGTTTTCTGCACATTACTTGCATTTTGCATGCATTTTGTCGCGCTATCTTGCGCACCTCATCGCACTGTTTGCTGCACATTACTTGCATTTTGCATGCGTTTTATCGCCCTATCTGGCGCACCTCATCGCACTGTTTTCTGCACATTAGTTGCATTTTGCATGCATTTTATCGCACCACTTTGCGCATCGCGCTATTTTGCGCTGTGACCATTTCTTGCATTTTCCATGGATTTTATCGCGCTATCTTGCGCACCTCATCGCACAGTTTTCTGCACATTACTTGCATTTTGCATGCATTTTGTCGCGCTGTCTTGCGCACCTCATCGCACAGTTTTCTGCACATTACTTGCATTTTGCATGCATTTTATCGCGCTATCTTGCGCACCTCATCGCACTGTTTTCTGCACATTACTTTCATTTTCAATGCATTTTATCGCGCTATCTTGCGCACCTTATATTTTGCGCTGTGACCATTACTTGCATTTTGCATGTATTTTGTCGTGCTATCTTGCCCATCGCGCTATTTTGCGCTGTGACCATTACTCGCATTTTGCATGCATTTTGTCGCGCTATCTTGCGCACCTCACCGCTTCATTTTCTGCACATTACTTGCATTTTGCTTGCATTTTGTCGTTCTATCTTGCGCAACTCATCGCACTTTTTTCGGCACATTACTTGAATTTTGCATGCGTTTTATCGCGCTGTCTTGCGCACCTTATCGCGCTTTTTTCTGCACATTACTTGCATTTTGCATGCATTTTATCGCGCTATTTTGCGCTGTGACCATTACTTGCATTTTGCATGCATTTTGTCGCACTATCTTGCGCATCTCATCGCACTGTTTTCTGCTCGTTACTTGCATTTTGCATTCATTTTGTCGCGATATCTTGCGCACCTCATCGCACTTTTTTCTGCACATTACTTGCATTTTGCATGCATTTTATCGCGCTATTTTGCGCATCGCGCTATTTTGCCCTGTGACCATTACTTGCATTTTCCTTACATTTTATCGCGCTATCTTGCGCACCTCATCGCACAGTTTTCTGCACATTACTTGCATTTTGCATGCATTTTATCGCGCTATCTTGCGCACCTCATCGCACTGTTTTATACACATTACTTTCATTTTCCATGCATTTTATCGCGCTATCTGGCGCACCTCATCGCACTGTTTTCTGCACATTACTTGCATTTTGCATGCATTTTGTCGCTATCTTGCGCACCTCATCGCACTGTTTGCTGCACATTACTTGCATTTTGCATGCGTTTTATCGCCCTATCTTGCGCACCTCATCGCACTGTTTTCTGCACATTACTTGCATTTTGCATGCATTTTATCGCGCTACTTTGCGCATCGCACTATTTTGCGCTGTGACCATTTCTTGCATTTTCCATGGATTTTATCGCGCTATCTTGCGCACCTCATCGCACAGTTTTCTGCACATTACTTGCATTTTGCATGCATTTTATCGCGCTATCTTGCGCACCTCATCGCACTGTTTTCTGCACATTACCTTCATTTTCCATGCATTTTATCGCGCTATCTTGCGCACCTCATCGCACTGTTTTCTGCACATTACTTTCATTTTCAATGCATTTTATCGCGGTATCTTGCGCACCTCATCGCACTGTTTTCTGCACAATACTTGCATTTTGCATGCATTTTGTCGCGCTATCTTGCGCACCTCAAATTTTGCGCTGTGACCATTACTTGCATTTTGCATGTATTTTGTCGTGCTATCTTGCGCACCTCATCGCACTGTTTTCTGCACATTACTTGCATTTTGCATGCATTTTATCGCGCTATCTTGCGCATCGCGCTATTTTACGCTGTGACCATTATTTGCATTTCACATACATTTTATCGCGCTATCTTGCGCACCTCATCGCATTGTTTTCTGCACATTACATTCATTTTGCATGCATTTTGTCGCGCTATCTTGCGCACCTCATCGCACTGTTTTCTGCACATTACTTGCATTTTCCATGCATTTTATGGCGCTATCTTGCGCATCTCATCGCACTGTTTTCTACACATTCCTTGCATTTTGCATGCATTTTATCGTGCTATCTTGCGTACCTCATCGCACTGTTTTCTACACCTTATTTGCATTTTGCATGCATTCTATCGCGGTATCTTGCGGATCGCGATATTTTGCGCTGTGACCATTACTTGCATTTTGCATGCATTTTGTCGCACTATCTTTCGCATCTCATCGCACTGTTTTCTGCACGTTACTTGCATTTTGCATGCATTTTGTCGCGCTATCTTGCGCACCTCATCGCACTTTTTTCTGCACATTACTTGCATTTTGCATGCATTTTATCGCGTTATTTTGCGCATCGCACTATTTTGCGCTGTGACCATTACTTGCATTTTCCATGCATTTTATCGCGCTATCTTGCGCACCTCATCGCACAGTTTTCTGCACATTACTTGCATTTTGCATGCATTTTATCGCGCTATCTTGCGCACCTCATCGCACTGTTTTCTGCACATTACCTTCATTTTCCATGCATTTTATCGCCCTATCTGGCGCACCTCATCGCACTGTTTTCTGCACATTACTTGCTTTTTGAATGCATTTTGTCGCGCTATCTTGCGAACCTCATCGCACTTTTTTCTGCACATTACTTGCATTTTGCATGCATTTTATCGCGCTATTTTGCGCATCGAACTATTTTGCGCTGTGACCATTACTTGCATTTTGCATGCATTTTATCGCGCTATCTTGCGCACCTCATCGCACAGTTTTCTGCACATTACTTGCATTTTGCATGCATGTTATCGCGCTATCTTGCGCACCTCATCGCACTGTTTTCTGCACATTACTTTCATTTTCCATGCATTTTATCGCGCTATCTGGCGCACCTCATCTCACTGTTTTCTGCACATTACTTGCATTTTGCATGCATTTTGTCGCGCTATCTTGCGCACCTCATCGCACTGTTTGCTGCACATTACTTGCATTTTGCATGCGTTTTATCGCCCTATCTGGCGCACCTCATCGCACTGTTTTCTGCACATTAGTTGCATTTTGCATGCATTTTATCGCACCACTTTGCGCATCGCGCTATTTTGCGCTGTGACCATTTCTTGCATTTTCCATGGATTTTATCGCGCTATCTTGCGCACCTCATCGCACAGTTTTCTGCACATTACTTGCATTTTGCATGCATTTTGTCGCGCTGTCTTGCGCACCTCATCGCACAGTTTTCTGCACATTACTTGCATTTTGCATGCATTTTATCGCGCTATCTTGCGCACCTCATCGCACTGTTTTCTGCACATTACTTTCATTTTCAATGCATTTTATCGCGCTATCTTGCGCACCTTATATTTTGCGCTGTGACCATTACTTGCATTTTGCATGTATTTTGTCGTGCTATCTTGCCCATCGCGCTATTTTGCGCTGTGACCATTACTCGCATTTTGCATGCATTTTGTCGCGCTATCTTGCGCACCTCACCGCTTCATTTTCTGCACATTACTTGCATTTTGCTTGCATTTTGTCGTTCTATCTTGCGCAACTCATCGCACTTTTTTCGGCACATTACTTGAATTTTGCATGCGTTTTATCGCGCTGTCTTGCGCACCTCATCGAACTGTTTTCTGCACATTACTTGCGTTTTGCATGCATTTAATCACGCTATCTTGCGCACCTCATCGCACTGTTTTCAGCACATTACTTGCATGTTGCCATCATTTTGTCGCGCTATCTTCTGCATCACGCTATTTTGCGCTGTGACCATTACATGCATTTTGCATGCATTTTATCGCGCTATCTTGCGCACCTCATCGCAGTATTTTCTGCACATTACTTGCATTTTGCATGCATTTGATCGCCCTATCTTGCGCACCTCTTCGAACTATTTTCTGCGCATTACTTGCATTTTGCATGCATTTTATCGCGCTCTCTATCGCATCGCGGTATTTTGCGCTGTGACCATTACTTGCATTTTGCATGCATTTTGTCGCGCTATCTTGCGCACCTCATTGCACTTTTTTCGGCACATTACTTGCATTTTGCATGCATTTTGTCGCGCTATATTGCGCACCTCATCACACTTTTTTCGGCACAATACTTGCATTTTGCATGCATTTTATCGCGCTATCTTGCGCACGTCATCGCACTGTTTTCTGCACATTTCTAGTATTTTGCATGCATTTTGTCGCGCTGTCTTGCGCACCTCATCGCACTGTTTTCTGCACATTACTTGCATTTTGCATGCATTTTATCGCCCTATCTTGCGCACCACATCGCACTATTTTCTGCACATTACTTTCATTTTGCATGCATTTTATCGCGCTACCTTGCGCATCGCGCTATTTTGCGCTGTGACCATTACTTGCATTTTGTATGCATTTTGTCGCGCTATCTTGCGCACCTCATCGCGCTGTTTTCTGCACATTACTTGCATTTAGCGTGCATTTTGTCACGCCATCTTGCGCACCTGTTCGCACTGTTTTCTGCACATTACTTGCATTTTGCAAGCATTTTATAGCGCTATCTTGCGCATCACGCTATTTGGCGCTGTGGCCATTACTTGCATTTTGCATGCATTTTGTCGCGCTATCTTGCGCACCTCATCGCACTGTTTTCTGCACATTACTTGCATTTTGCATGCATTTTGTCGCGCTATCTTGCGCACCTCATCGCACTGTTTTCTGCACATTACTTGCATTTTTCATGCATTTTATCGCGCTATCTTGCGCATCCCGCTATTTTGCGCTGTGAACATTACTTGCATTTTGCATGCATTTTATCGCGCTATCTTGCGCACCTCATCGCACTGTTTTCTGCACATTACTTGCATTTTGCATGCATTTTATCACGCTATCTTGCGCATCGCTGTATTTTGCGCTGTAACCATTACTTGCATTTTGCATGCATTTTGTCGCGCTATCTTGCGCATCTGATCGCACTGTTTTCTGCACATTACTTGCATTTCGAATGCATTTTATCGCGCTATCTTGCGCATCGCGATATTTTGCATTGTAACCATTACTTGCATTTTGCATGCATTTTGTCGCGCTATCTTGCGCATCTCATCGCACTGTTTTCAGCACATTACTTGCATTTTGCATGCATTGTATCGCGCTATCTTGCGCACCTCATCGCACTGTTTTCTGCACATTACTTGCATTTTGCATGCATTTTGTCGCGCTATCTTGCGCACCTTATCGCACTATTTTCTGCACATTACTTGCATTTTGCATGCATTTTATGGCCCTATCTTGCGCACCTCATCGCACTGTTTTCTGCACATTACTTGCATTTTGCATGCATTTTATCGCGCTATCTTGCGCATCGCATTATTTTGCGCTGCGTCCATTACTCGCATTTTGCATGAATTTTATCACGCTATCTTGCGCACCTCATCGCACTATTTTCTGCACATTACTTGCATTTTGCATGCATTTTATCACGCAATCTTGCGCAGCTCATCGCACTGTTTTCTGCACATTACTTGCATTTTGCCTTCATTTTATCGCGCTATCTTGCGCATCACCCTATTTTGCGCTATGACCATTACTTGCATTTTGCATGCATTTTATCGCGCTATCTTACGCACCACATCGCACTGTTTTCTGCACATTATTTTCATTTTGCATGCAGTTTATCGCGCTACCTAGCGCATCGCGCTATTTTGCGCTGTGACCATTAATTGCATTTTGCATGCATTTTGTCGCGCTATCTTGCGCACCTCATCGCGCTGTTTTCTGCACATTACTTGCATTTTGCATGCATTTTGTCACGCCATCTTGCGCACCTGTTCGCACTGTTTTCTGCACATTACTTGCATTTTGCAAGCATTTTATAGCGCTATCTTGCGCATCACGCTATTTGGCGCTGTGACCATTACTTGCATTTTGCATGCATTTTGTCGCGCTATCTTGCGCACGTCATCGCACTATTTTCTGCACATTACTTGCATTTTGCATGCATTTTGTCGCGCTATCTTGCGCACCTCATCGCACTGTTTTCTGCACATTACTTGCATTCTTCATGCATTTTATCGCGCTATCTTGCGCATCCCGCTATTTTGCGCTGTGAACATTACTTGCATTTTGAATGCATTTTATCGCCCTATCTTGCGCACCTCATCGCACTGTTTTCTGCATATTACTTGCATTTTGCATGCATTTTATCGCGCTATCTTGCGCATCTCGTTATTTTGCGCTGTGTCCATTACTCGCATTTTGCATGCATTTTATCGCGCTATCTTGCGCACCTCATCGCACTGTTTTCTGCACATTACTTGCATTTTGCATGCATTTTATCACGCTATCTTGCGCCCCTCATCGCACTGTTTTCTGCACATTACTTGCATTTTGCATGCATTTTATCACGCTATCTTGCGCACCTCATCGCACTGTTTTCTGCACATTACTTGCATTTTGCCTTCATTTTATCGCGCTATCTTGCGCATCACGCTATTTTGCGCTGTGACCATTACTTGCATTTTGCATGCATTTTATCGCGCTATCTTGCGCACCACATCGCACTATTTTCTGCACATTATTTTCATTTCGCTTGCATTTTATCGCGCTACCTTGCGCATCGCGCTATTTTGCGCTGTGACCATTACTTGCATTTTGCATGCATTTTGTCGCGCTATCTTGCACACCTCATCGCGCTGTTTTCTGCACATTACTTGCATTTTGCATGCATTTTGTCACGCCATCTTGCGCACCTGTTCGCACTATTTTCTGCACATTACTTGCATTTTGCAAGCATTTTATAGCGCTATCTTGCGCATCACGCTATTTGGCGCTGTGACCATTACTTGCATTTTGCATGCATTTTGTCGCGCTATCTTGCGCATCTCATCGCACTGCTTTCTGCACATTACTTGCATTTTGCAAGCATTTTATCGCGCTATCTTGCGCACCTCATCGCACTGTTTTCTACACATTACTTGCATTTCGCATGCATTTTGTTGCGCTATCTTGCGCACCTCATCGCACTGTTTTCTGCACATTACTTGCATTTTTCATGCATTTTATCGCGCTATCTTGCGCATCGCGCAATTTTACGCTGTGACCATTACTTGCATTTTGCATGCATTTTGTCGCGCTTTCTTGCGGACCTCATCGCGCTGTTTTCTACACATTACTTGCATTTTGCATGCATTTTATCGCGCTATCTTGTGCACCTCATCGCAATGTTTTCTGCACATTACTTGCATTTTGCATGCATTTTATCGCGCTATCTTGCGCACCTCATCGCACTGTTTTCTGCCCATTATTTGCATTTTGCCTTCATTTTATTGCGCTATCTTGCGCATCACGCTATTTTGCGCTGTGACCATTACTTGCATTTTGCATGCATTTTATCGCGCTATCTTGCGCATCTCATCGCACTGCTTTCTGCACATTACTTGCATTTTGCATGCATTTTATCTCGCTATCTTGCGCACCTCATCGCACTGTTTTCAGCCCATTATTTGCATTTTGCCTTCATTTTATCGCGCTATCTTGCGCATCGCGCTATTCTGCGCTGTGACCATTACTTGCATTTTGCATACATTTTGTCGCGCTATCTTGCGCACCTCATCGTGCTGTTTTCTGCACATTACTTGGATTTTGCATGCATTTTGTCAAGCCATCTTGCGCACCTGTTCGCACTGTTTTCTGCACATTACTTGCATTTTGCAAGCATTTTATAGCGCTATCTTGCGCATCACGCTATTTGGCGCTGTGACCATTACTTGCATTTTGCATGCATTTTGTCGCGCTATCTTGCGCATCTCATCGCACTGCTTTCTGCACATTACTTGCATTTTGCATGCATTTTATCTCGCTATCTTGCGCACCTCATCGCACTGTTTTCTGCACATTACTTGCATTTTGCATGCATTTTATCGCGCTATCTTGCGCACCACATCGCACTATTTTCTGCACATTACTAGCATTTTGCAGGCATTTCTTCGCGCTATCTTGCGCACCTCATCGCACTGTTTTCTGCACATTACTTGCATTTAGCTTGAATTTTCTCGCGCTATCTTGCCCATCGCGCTATTTTGCGCTGTGACCATTACTCGCATTTTGCATGCATTTTGTCGCGCTATCTTGCGCACCTCACCGCTTCATTTTCTGCACATTACTTGCATTTTGCTTGCATTTTGTCGTTCTATCTTGCGCACCTCATCGCACTTTTTTCGGCACATTACTTGAATTTTGCATGCGTTTTATCGCGCTGTCTTGCGCACCTCATCGAACTGTTTTCTGCACATTACTTGCGTTTTGCATGCATTTAATCACGCTATCTTGCGCACCTCATCGCACTGTTTTCAGCACATTACTTGCATGTTGCCATCATTTTCTCGCGCTATCTTCTGCATCACGCTATTTTGCGCTGTGACCATTACTTGCATTTTGCATGCATTTTATCGCGCTATCTTGCGCACCTCATCGCAGTATTTTCTGCACATTACTTGCATTTTGCATGCATTTTGATCGCCCTATCTTGCGCACCTCTTCGAACTATTTTCTGCGCATTACTTGCATTTTGCATGCATTTTATAGCGCTCTCTATCACATCGCGGTATTTTGCGCTGTGACCATTACTTGCATTTTGCATGCATTTTGTCGCGCTATCTTGCGCACCTCATTGCACTTTTTTCGGCACATTACTTGCATTTTGCATGCATTTTGTCGCGCTATATTGCGCACCTCATCACACTTTTTTCGGCACAATACTTGCATTTTGCATGCATTTTATCGCGCTATCTTGCGCACGTCATCGCACTGTTTTCTGCACATTTCCAGTATTTTGCATGCATTTTGTCGCACTGTCTTGCGCACCTTATCGCACTGTTTTCTGCACATTACTTGCATTTTGCATGCATTTTATCGCCCTATCTTGCGCACCACATCGCACTATTTTCTGCACATTACTTTCATTTTGCATGCATTTTATCGCGCTACCTTGCGCATCGCGCTATTTTGCGCTGTGACCATTACTTGCATTTTGCATGCATTTTGTCACGCCATCTTGCGCACCTGTTCGCACTGTTTTCTGCACATTACTTGCATTTTGCAAGCATTTTATAGCGCTATCTTGCGCATCACGCTATTTGGCGCTGTGGCCATTACTTGCATTTTGCATGCATTTTGTCGCGCTATCTTGCGCACCTCATCGCACTGTTTTCTGCACATTACTTGCATTTTGCATGCATTTTGTCGCGCTATCTTGCGCACCTCATCGCACTGTTTTCTGCACATTACTTGCATTTTTCATGCATTTTATCGCGCTATCTTGCGCATCCCGCTATTTTGCGCTGTGAACATTACTTGCATTTTGCATGCATTTTATCGCGCTATCTTGCGCACCTCATCGCACTGTTTTCTGCACATTACTTGCATTTTGCATGCATTTTATCACGCTATCTTGCGCATCGCTGTATTTTGCGCTGTAACCATTACTTGCATTTTGCATGCATTTTGTCGCGCTATCTTGCGCATCTGATCGCACTGTTTTCTGCACATTACTTGCATTTTGAATGCATTTTATCGCGCTATCTTGCGTATCGCGATATTTTGCGTTGTAACCATTACTTGCATTTTGCATGCATTTTGTCGCGCTATCTTGCGCATCTCATCGCACTGTTTTCAGCACATTACTTGCATTTTGCATGCATTGTATCGCGCTATCTTGCGCACCTCATCGCACTGTTTTCTGCACATTACTTGCATTTTGCATGCATTTTGTCGCGCTATCTTGCGCACCTTATCGCACTGTTTTCTGCACATTACTTGCATTTTGCATGCATTTTATGGCCCTATCTTGCGCACCTCATCGCACTGTTTTCTGCACATTACTTGCATTTTGCATGCATTTTATCGCGTTATCTTGCGCATCGCGTTATTTTGCGCTGCGTCCATTACTCGCATTTTGCATGAATTTTATCACGCTATCTTGCGCACCTCATCGCACTATTTTCTGCACATTACTTGCATTTTGCATGCATTTTATCACGCAATCTTGCGCAGCTCATCGCACTGTTTTCTGCACATTACTTGCATTTTGCCTTCATTTTATCGCGCTATCTTGCGCATCACCCTATTTTGCGCTGTGACCATTACTTGCATTTTGCATGCATTTTATCGCGCTATCTTACGCACCACATCGCACTGTTTTCTGCACATTATTTTCATTTTGCATGCATTTTATCGCGCTACCTAGCGCATCGCGCTATTTTGCGCTGTGACCATTAATTGCATTTTGCATGCATTTTGTCGCGCTATCTTGCGCACCTCATCGCGCTGTTTTCTGCACATTACTTGCATTTTGCATGCATTTTGTCACGCCATCTTGCGCACCTGTTCGCACTGTTTTCTGCACATTACTTGCATTTTGCAAGCATTTTATAGCGCTATCTTGCGCATCACGCTATTTGGCGCTGTGACCATTACTTGCATTTTGCATGCATTTTGTCGCGCTATCTTGCGCACGTCATCGCACTATTTTCTGCACATTACTTGCATTTTGCATGCATTTTGTCGCGCTATCTTGCGCACCTCATCGCACTGTTTTCTGCACATTACTTGCATTCTTCATGCATTTTATCGCGCTATCTTGCGCATCCCGCTATTTTGCGCTGTGAACATTACTTGCATTTTGAATGCATTTTATCGCCCTATCTTGCGCACCTCATCGCACTGTTTTCTGCATATTACTTGCATTTTGCATGCATTTTATCACGCTATCTTGCGCACCTCATCGCACTATTTTCTGCACATTACTTGCATTTTGCATGCATTTTATCACGCAATCTTGCGCAGCTCATCGCACTGTTTTCTGCACATTACTTGCATTTTGCCTTCATTTTATCGCGCTATCTTGCGCATCACGCTATTTTGCGCTGTGACCATTACTTGCATTTTGCATGCATTTTATCGCGCTATCTTGCGCACCACATCGCACTATTTTCTGCACATTATTTTCATTTCGCTTGCATTTTATCGCGCTACCTTGCGCATCGCGCTATTTTGCGCTGTGACCATTACTTGCATTTTGCATGCATTTTGTCGCGCTGTCTTGCACACCTCATCGCGCTGTTTTCTGCACATTACTTGCATTTTGCATGCATTTTGTCACGCCATCTTGCGCACCTGTTCGCACTATATTCTGCACATTACTTGCATTTTGCAAGCATTTTATAGCGCTATCTTGCGCATCACGCTATTTGGCGCTGTGACCATTACTTGCATTTTGCATGCATTTTGTCGCGCTATCTTGCGCATCTCATCGCACTGCTTTCTGCACATTACTTGCATTTTGCAAGCATTTTATCGCGCTATCTTGCGCACCTCATCGCACTGTTTTCTACACATTACTTGCATTTCGCATGCATTTTGTCGCGCTATCTTGCGCACCTCATCGCACTGTTTTCTACACATTACTTGCATTTTGCATGCATTTTATCGCGCTATCTTGCGCATCGCGCAATTTTACGCTGTGACCATTACTTGCATTTTGCATGCATTTTGTCGCGCTTTCTTGCGGACCTCATCGCGCTGTTTTCTACACATTACTTGCATTTTGCATGCATTTTATCGCGCTATCTTGTGCACCTCATCGCAATGTTTTCTGCACATTACTTGCATTTTGCATGCATTTTATCGCGCTATCTTGCGCACCTCATCGCACTGTTTTCTGCACATTACTAGCATTTTGCATGCATTTCTTCGCGCTATCTTGCGCACCTCATCGCACTGTTTTCTGCACATTACTTGCATTTAGCTTGAATTTTCTCGCGCTATCTTGCGCATCGCGCTATTTTGCGCTGTGACCATTACTCGCATTTTGCATGCATTTTGTCGCGCTATCTTGCGCACCTCACCGCATCATTTTCTGCACATTACTTGCATTTTGCTTGCATTTTGTCGTGCTATCTTGCGCACCTAATCGCACTTTTTTCGGCACATTACTTGCGTTTTGCATGCATTTTATCACGCTATCTTGCGCACCTCATCGCACTGTTTTCAGCACATTACTTGCATTTTGCCATCATTTTGTCGCGCTATCTTCTGCATCACGCTATTTTGCGCTGTGACCATTACTTGCATTTTGCATGCATTTTATCGCGCTATCTTGCGCACCTCATCGCACTGTTTTCTGCACATTACTTGCATTTTGCATGCATTTGATCGCCCTATCTTGCGCACCTCATCGAACTATTTTCTGCGCATTACTTGCATTTTGCATGCATTTTATCGCGCTATCTATCGCATCGCGGTATTTTGCGCTGTGACCACTACTTGCATTTTGCATGCATTTTGTCGCGCTATCTTGCGCACCTCATTGCACTTTTTTCGGCACATTACTTGCATTTTGCATGCATTTTGTCGCGCTATATTGCGCACCTCATCGCACTTTTTTCGGCACAATACTTGCATTTTGCATGCATTTTATCGCGCTATCTTGCGCACGTCATCGCACTGTTTTCTGCACATTTCTAGCATTTTGCATGCATTTTGTCGCGCTATCTTGCGCACCTCATCGTACAGTTTTCTGCACATTACTTGCAATTTGCATGCATTTTATCGCCCAATCTTGCGCACCACATCGCACTATTTTCTGCACATTACTTTCATTTTGCATGCATTTTATCGCGCTACCTTGCGCATCGCGCTATTTTGCGCTGTGACCATTACTTGCATTTTGCATGCATTTTGTCGCGCTATCTTGCGCACCTCATCGCGCTGTTTTCTGCACATTACTTGCATTTTGCGTGCATTTTGTCACGCCATCTTGCGCACCTGTTCGCACTGTTTTCTGCACATTACTTGCATTTTGCAAGCATTTTATAGCTCTATCTTGCGCATCACGCTATTTGGCGCTGTGGCCATTACTTGCATTTTGCATGCATTTTGTCGCGCTATCTTGCGCACCTCAACGCACTGTTTTCTGCACATTACTTGCATTTTGCATGCATTTTTTCGCGCCATCTTGCGCACCTCATCGCACTGTTTTCTGCACATTACTTGCATTTTTCATGCATTTTATCGCGCTATCTTGCGCATCCCGCTATTTTGCGCTGTGAACATTACTTGCATTTTGCATGCATTTTATCGCGCTATCTTGCGCACCTCATCGCACTGTTTTCTGCACATTACTTGCATTTTGCATGCATTTTATCACGCTATCTTGCGCATCGCTGTATTTTGCGCTGTAACCATTACTTGCATTTTGCATGCATTTTGTCGCGCTATCTTGCGCATCTCATCGCACTGTTTTCTGCACATTACTTGTATTTTGAATGCATTTTATCGCGCTATCTTGCGCATAGCGATATTTTGCGCTGTAACCATTACTTGCATTTTGCATGCATTTTGTCGCGCTATCTTGCGCACCTTATCGCACTGTTTTCTGCACATTACTTGCATTTTGCATGCATTTTATCGCGCTATCTTGCGCATCGCGTTATTTTGCGCTGTGTCCATTACTCGCATTTTGCATGCATTTTATCGCGCTATCTTGCGCACCTCATCGCACTGTTTTCTGCACATTACTTGCATTTTGCATGCATTTTATCACGCTATCTTGCGCACCTCATCGCACTATTTTCTGCACATTATTTGCATTTTGCCTTCATTTTATCGCGCTATCTTGCGCATCACGCTATTTTGCGCTGTGACCATTACTTGCATTTTGCATGCATTTTATCGCGCTATCTTGCGCACCACATCGCACTGTTTTCTGCACATTATTTTCATTTTGTATGCATTTTATCGCGCTACCTTGCGCATCGCGCTATTTTGCGCTGTGACCATTACTTGCATTTTGCATACATTTTGTCGCGCTATCTTGCGCACCTCATCGTGCTGTTTTCTGCACATTACTTGCATTTTGCATGCATTTTGTCAAGCCATCTTGCACACCTGTTCGCACTGTTTTCTGCACATTACTTGCATTTTGCAAGCATTTTATAGCGCTATCTTGCGCATCACGCTATTTGGCGCTGTGACCATTACTTGCATTTTGCATGCATTTTGTCGCGCTATCTTGCGCATCTCATCGCACTGCTTTCTGCACACTACTTGCATTTTGCATGCATTTTATCTCGCTATCTTGCGCACCTCATCGCACTGTTTTCTGCACATTACTTGCATTTTATCGCGCTATCTTGCGCAGCACATCGCACTGTTTTCTGCACATTACTAGCATTTTGCAGGCATTTCTACGCGCTATCTTGCGCACCTCATCGCACTGTTTTCTGCACATTACTTCCATTTAGCTTGAATTTTCTCGCGCTATCTTGCGCATCGCGCTATCTTGCGCTGTGACCATTACTCGCATTTTGCATGCATTTTGTCGCGCTATCTTGCGCACCTCACCGCATCATTTTCTGCACATTACTTGCATTTTGCTTGCATTTTGTCGTTCTATCTTGCGCACGTCATCGCACTTTTTTCGGCACATTACTTGAATTTTGCATGCGTTTTATCGCGCTGTCTTGCGCACCTCATCGCACTGTTTTCTGCACATTACTTGCGTTTTGCATGCATTTAATCACGCTATCATGCGCACCTCATCGCACTGTTTTCAGCACATTACTTGCATGTTGCCATCATTTTGTCGCGCTATCTTCTGCATCACGCTATTTTGCGCTGTGACCATTACTTGCATTTTGCATGCATTTTATCGCGCTATCTTGCGCACCTCATCGCACTATTTTCTGCACATTACTTGCATTTTGCATGCATTTGATCGCCCTATCTTGCGCACCTCTTCAAACTATTTTCTGCGCATTACTTGCATTTTGCATGCATTTTGTCGCGCTCTCTATCGCATCGCGGTATTTTGCGCTGTGACCATTACTTGCATTTTGCATGCATTTTGTCGCGCTATCTTGCGCACCTCATTGCACTTTTTTCGACACATTACTTGCATTTTGCATGCATTTTGTCGCGCTATATTGCGCACCTCATCACACTTTTTTCCGCACAATACTTGCATTTTGCATGCATTTTATCGCGCTATCTTGCGCACGTCATCGCACTGTTTTCTGCACATTTCTAGCATTTTGCATGCATTTTGTCGCGCTGTCTTGCGCACCTCATTGCACTGTTTTCTGCACATTACTTGCATTTTGCATGCATTTTATCGCCCTATCTTGCGCACCACATCGCACTATTTTCTGCACATTACTTTCATTTTGCATGCATTTTATCGCGCTACCTTGCGCATCGCGCTATTTTGCGTTGTGACCATTACTTGCATTTTGTATGCATTTTGTCGCGCTGTCTTGCGCACCTCATCGCGCTGTTTTCTGCACATTACTTGCATTTAGCGTGCATTTTGTCACGCCATCTTGCGCACCTGTTCGCACTGTTTTCTGCACATTACTTGCATTTTGCAAGCATTTTATAGCGCTATCTTGCGCATCCCGCTATTTTGCGCTGTGAACATTACTTGCATTTTGCATGCATTTTATCGCGCTATCTCGCGCACCTCATCGCACTGTTTTCTGCACATTACTTGCATTTTGCATGCATTTTATCACGCTATGTTGCGCATCGCTGTATTTTGCGCTGTAACCATTACTTGCATTTTGCATGCATTTTGTCGCGCTATCTTGCGCATCTGATCGCACTGTTTTCTGCACATTACTTGCATTTTGAATGCATTTTACCGCACTATCTTGCGCATCGCGATATTTTGCGCTGTAACCATTACTTGCATTTTGCATGCATTTTGTCGCGCTATCTTGCGCATCTCATCGCACTGTTTTCAGCACATTACTTGCATTTTGCATGCATTGTATCGCGCTATCTTGCGCCCCTCATCGCACTGTTTTCTGCACATTACTTGCAATTTGCATGCATTTTGTCGCGCTATCTTGCGCACCTTATCGCACTGTTTTCTGCACATTACTTGCATTTTGCATGCATTTTATGGCCCTATCTTGCGCACCTCATCGCACTGTTTTCTGCACATTACTTGCATTTTGCATGCATTTTATCGCGCTATCTTGCGCATCGCGTTATTTTGCGCTGCGTCCATTACTCGCATTTTGCATGAATTTTATCACGCTATCTTGCGCACCTCATCGCACTATTTTCTGCACATTACTTGCATTTTGCATGCATTTTATCACGCAATCTTGCGCACCTCATCGCACTGTTTTCTGCACATTACTTGCATTTTGCCTTCATTTTATCGCGCTATCTTGCGCATCACCCTATTTTGCGCTGTGACCATTACTTGCATTTTGCATGCATTTTATCGCGCTATCTTACGCACCACATCGCACTGTTTTCTGCACATTATTTTCATTTTGCATGCATTTTATCGCGCTACCTAGCGCGTCGCGCTATTTGGCGCTGTGACCATTAATTGCATTTTGCATGCATTTTGTCGCGCTATCTTGCGCACCTCATCGCGCTGTTTTCTGCACATTACTTGCATTTTGCATGCATTTTGTCACGCCATCTTGCGCACCTGTTCGCACTGTTTTCTGCACATTACTTGCATTTTGCAAGCATTTTATAGCGCTATCTTGCGCATCACGCTAATTGGCGCTGTGACCATTACTTGCATTTTGCATGCATTTTGTCGCGCTATCTTGCGCACGTCATCGCACTGTTTTCTGCACATTACTTGCATTTTGCATGCATTTTGTCGCGCTATCTTGCGCACCTCATCGCACTGTTTTCTGCACATTACTTGCATTCTTCATGCATTTTATCGCGCTATCATGCGCATCCCGCTATTTTGCGCTGTGAACATTACTTGCATTTTGAATGCATTTTATCGCCCTATCTTGCGCACCTCATCGCACTGTTTTCTGCACATTACTTGCATTTTGCATGCATTTTATCGCGCTATCTTGCGCATCGCGTTATTTTGCGCTGTGTCCATTACTCGCATTTTGCATGCATTTTATCGCGCTATCTTGCGCACCTCATCGCACTGTTTTCTGCACATTACTTGCATTTTGCATGCATTTTATCACGCTACCTTGCGCACCTCATCGCACTGTTTTCTGCACATTACTTGCATTTTGCATGCATTTTATCACGCTATCTTGCGCACCTCATCGCACTCTTTTCTGCACATTACTTGCATTTTGCCTTCATTTTATCGCGCTATCTTGCGCATCACGCTATTTTGCGCTGTGACCATTACTTGCATTTTGCATGCATTTTATCGCGCTATCTTGCGCACCACATCGCACTGTTTTCTGCACATTATTTTCATTTCGCTTGCATTTTATCGTGCTACCTTGCGCATAGCGCTATTTTGCGCTGTGACCATTACTTGCATTTTGCATGCATTTTGTCGCGCTGTCTTGCACACCTCATCGCGCTGTTTTCTGCACATTACTTGCATTTTGCATGCATTTTGTCACGCCATCTTGCGCACCTGTTCGCACTATTTTCTGCACATTACTTGCATTTTGCAAGCATTTTATAGCGCTATCTTGCGCATCACGCTATTTGGCGCTGTGACCATTACTTGCATTTTGCATGCATTTTGTCGCGCTATCTTGCGCATCTCATCGCACTGCTTTCTGCACATTACTTGCATTTTGCATGCATTTTATCGCGCTATCTTGCGCACCTCATCGCACTGTTTTCTACACATTACTTGCATTTCGCATGCATTTTGTCGCGCTATCTTGCGCACCTCATCGCACTGTTTTCTGCACATTACTTGCATTTTGCATGCATTTTATCGCGCTATCTTGCGCATCGCGCAATTTTACGCTGTGACCATTACTTGCATTTTGCATGCATTTTGTCGCGCTTTCTTGCGGACCTCATCGCGCTGTTTTCTACACATTACTTGCATTTTGCATGCATTTTATCGCGCTATCTTGTGCACCTCATCGCAATGTTTTCTGCACATTACTTGCATTTTGCATGCATTTTATCGCGCTATCTAGCGCACCTCATCGCACTGTTTTCTGCACATTACTAGCATTTTGCATGCATTTCTTCGCGCTATCTTGCGCACCTCATCGCACTGTTTTCTGCACATTACTTGCATTTAGCTTGAATTTTCTCGCGCTATCTTGCGCATCGCGCTATTTTGCGCTGTGACCATTACTCGCATTTTGCATGCATTTTGTCGCGCTATCTTGCGCACCTCACCGCATCATTTTCTGCACATTACTTGCATTTTGCTTGCATTTTGTCGTGCTATCTTGCGCACCTCATCGCACTTTTTTCGGCACATTACTTGAATTTTGCATGCGTTTTATCGCGCTGTCTTGCGCACCTCATCGCCCTGTTTTCTGCACATTACTTGCGTTTTGCATGCATTTTATCACGCTATCTTGCGCACCTCATCGCACTGTTTTCAGCACATTACTTGCATTTTGCCATCATTTTGTCGCGCTATCTTCTGCATCATGCTATTTTGCGCTGTGACCATTACTTGCATTTTGCATGCATTTTATCGCGCTATCTTGCGCACGTCATCGCACTGTTTTCTGCACATTTCTAGCATTTTGCATGCATTTTGTCGCACTATCTTGCGCACCTCATCGTACAGTTTTCTGCACATTACTTGCAATTTCCATGCATTTTATCGCCCAATCTTGCGCACCACATCGCACTATTTTCTGCACATTACTTTCATTTTGCATGCATTTTATCGCGCTACCTTGCGCATCGCGCTATTTTGCGCTGTGACCATTACTTGCATTTTGCATGCATTTTGTCGCGCTATCTTGCGCACCTCATCGCGCTGTTTTCTGCACATTACTTGCATTTTGCGTGCATTTTGTCACGCCATCTTGCGCACCTGTTCGCACTGTTTTCTGCACATTACTTGCATTTTGCAAGCATTTTATAGCTCTATCCTGCGCATCACGCTATTTGGCGCTGTGGCCATTACTTGCATTTTGCATGCATTTTGTCGCGCTATCTTGCGCACCTCAACGCACTGTTTTCTGCACATTACTTGCATTTTGCATGCATTTTATCGGGCTATCTTGCGCACCTCATCGCACTGTTTTCTGCACATTACTTGCATTTTTCATGCATTTTATCGCGCTATCTTGCGCATCCCGCTATTTTGCGCTGTGAACATTACTTGCATTTTGCATGCATTTTATCGCGCTATCTTGCGCACCTCATCGCACTGTTTTCTGCACATTACTTGCATTTTGCATGCATTTTATCACGCTATCTTGCGCATCGCTGTATTTTGCGCTGTAACCATTACTTGCATTTTGCATGCATTTTGTCGCGCTATCTTGCGCATCTCATCGCACTGTTTTCTGCACATTACTTGCATTTTGAATTCATTTTATCGCGCTATCTTGCGCATAGCGATATTTTGCGCTGTAACCATTACTTGCATTTAGCATGCATTTTGTCGCGCTATCTTGCGCATCTCATCGTACTGTTTTCAGCACATTACTTGCATTTTGCATGCATTGTATCGCCCTATCTTGCGCACCTCATCGCACTGTTTTCTGCACATTACTTGCATTTTGCATGCATTTTGTCGCGCTATCTTGCGCACCTTATCGCACTGTTTTCTGCACAATACTTGCATTTTGCATGCATTTTATCGCCCTATCTTGCGCACCTCATCGCACTGTTTTCTGCACATTACTTGCATTTTGCATGCATTTTATCGCGCTATCTTGCGCATCGCGTTATTTTGCGCTGTGTCCATTACTCGCATTTTGCATGAATTTTATCGCGCTATCTTGCGCACCTCATCGCACTGTTTTCTGCACATTACTTGCATTTTGCATGCATTTTATCACGCTATCTTGCGCACCTCATCGCACTGTTTTCTGCACATTACTTGCATTTTGCCTTCATTTTGTCACGCTATCTTGCGCATCGCGCTATTTTGCGCTGTGACCATTACTCGCATTTTGCATGCATTTTGTCGCGCTATCTTGCGCACCTCATCGTACTGTTTTCTGCACATTACTTGCATTTTGCATGCATTTTGTCACGCTTTCTTGCGCATCGCGATATTTTGCGCAGTAACCATTACTTGCATTTTGCATGCATTTTGTCGCGCTATCTTGCACATCTCATCGCATGGTTTTCTGCACATTACTTGCATTTTGCATGCATTTTGTCGTGCTATCTTGCGCACCTCATCCCACTTTTTTCTGCACATTACTTGCATTTCTCATGCATTTTGTCGCGTTATCTTGCGCATCTCATCACACTGTTTTCTGCACATTACTTGCATTTTGCATGCATTTTATCGCGCTATCTTGCGCACCTCATTGCACTGTTTTCTGCACATTACTTGCATTTTGCATGCATTTTGTCGTGCTATCTAACGCACCTCATCGCACTGTTTTCTACACATTACTTTCATTTTGCATGCATTTTATCGCGCTATCTGGCGCACCTCATCGCATTGTTTTCTGCACATTACTTGCATTTGGCATGCATTTTGTCGCGCTATCTTGCGTACCTCATCCATTGTTTGCTGCACATTACTTCCATTTTGCATGCATTTTATCGCCTTGTCTTGCGCACCTCGTCGCACTGTTTGCTGCACATTACTTGCATTTTGCATGCATTTTATCGCCCTATCTTGCGCGCCTCATCGCACTGTTTTCTGCACATTACTTGCATTTTCCATGCATTTTATCGCGCTATCTTGCGCATCGCGCTATTTTGCGCTGTGACCATTACTTGCATTCTGCTTCCATTTTGTCGCGCTATCTTGCGCACCTCGTCGCGCTGTTTTCTGCACATTACTTGCATTTTGCATGCATTTTATCCCGCTATCTTGCGCACCTCATCGCACTGTTTCCTGCACATTACTTGCATTTTGCATGCATTTTGTCGCGCTATCTTGCGCACCTCATCGCACTGTTTTCTGCACATTACTTGCATTTTGCATGCATTTTATCGCCCTATCTTGCGCACCTCATCGCACTATTTTCTGCACATTACTTTCATTTTTCATGCATTTTATCGCGCTATCTAGCGCATCGCGCTATTTTGCGTTGTGACCATTACTCGCATTTTGCATGCATTTTGTCGCGGTATCTTGCGCACCTCATCGCACTGTTTTCTGCACATTACTTGCATTTTGCAAGCATTTTATCGCGCTATTTTGCGCATCGCGCTATTTTGCGCTGTGACCATTACTTGCATTTTCCATGCATTTTATCGCGCTATCTTGCGCACCTCATCGCACAGTTTTCTGCACATTACTTGCATTTTGCATGCATTTTATCGCGCTATCTAGCGCACCTCATCGCACTGTTTTCTGCACATTACTTTCATTTTCCATACATTTTATCGCGCTATCTGGCGCACCTCATCGCACTGTTTTCTGCACTTTACTTGCATTTGGCATGCATTTTGTCGCGCTATCTTGCGCACCTCATCGCACTGTTTGCTGCACATTACTTGCAATTTGCATGCATTTTATCGCCCTATCTTGCGCACCTCATCGCACTGTTTTCTGCACATTACTTGCAATTTGCATGTATTTTATCGCGCTATCTTGCGCATCGCGCTATTTTGCGCTGTGACCATTACTTGCATTTTGCATGCATTTTGTCGCGCTATCTTGCGCACCTCATCGCGCTGTTTTCTGCACATTACTTGCATTTTGCATGCATTTTATCGAGCTATCTTGCGCACCTCATCGCACTGTGCGCTGTGACCGTTACTTGCATTTTGCATGCATTTTATCGCGCTATCTTGCGCACCTCATCGCACTGTTTTCTGCACAGTACTTGCATTTTGCATGCATTTTGTCGCGTTATCTTGCGCACCTCATCGCACTGTTTTCTGCACGTTACTTGCATTTTGGATGCATTAAATGGCCCTATTTTGCGCACCTCATCGCCCTGTTTTCTGCACATTACTTGTATTTAGCATGAATTTTATCGCGCTATTTTGCGCATCGCGCTATTTTACGCTGTGACCATTACTTGCATTTTCCATTCATTTTATCGCGCTATCTTGCGCACCTCATCGCACAGTTTTCTGCACATTACTTGCATTTTGCATGCATTTTATCGCGCTATCTAGCGCACCTCATCGCACTGTTTTCTGCACATTACTTTCATTTTGCACGGATTTTATCGCGCTATCTGGCGCACCTCGTCGCATTATTTTCTGTACATTACTTGCATTTGGCATGCATTTGGTCGCGCTATCTTGCGTACCTCATCCATTGTTTGCTGCACATTACTTGCATTTTGCATGCATTTTATCGCCCTGTCTTGCGCACCTCGTCACACTGTTTGCTGCACATTACTTGCATTTTGCATGCATTTTATCGCCCTATCTTGCGCACCTCATCGCACTATTTTCTGCACATTACTTGCATTTTGCATGCATTTTATCGTGCTATCTTGCGCATCGCGCTATTTTGCGCTGTGACCATTACTTGCATTTTACATCCATTTTGTCGCGCTATCTTGCGCACCTCATCGCGCTGTTTTTTGCACACTACTTGCATTTTGCATGCATTTTATCGCGCTATCTTGCACACCTCATCGCATTGTTTCCTGCACATTACTTGCATTTTGCATGCATTTTGTCGCGCTATCTTGCGCACCTCATCGCACTGTTTTCTGCACATTACTTGCATTTTGCATGCATTTTATCGCCCTATCTTGCGCACCTCATCGCACTATTTTCTGCACATTACTTTCATTTTTCATGCATTTTATCGCGCTATCTAGCGCATCGCGCTATTTTGCGCTGTGACCATTACTCGCATTTTGCATGCATTTTGTCGCGGTATCTTGCGCACCTCATCGCACTGTTTTCTGCACATTACTTGCATTTTGCAAGCATTTTATCGCGCTATTTTGCGCATCGCGCTATTTTGCGCTGTGACCATTACTTGCATTTTCCATGCATTTTATCGCGCTATCTTGCGCACCTCATCGCACAGTTTTCTGCACATTACTTGCATTTTGCATGCATTTTATCGCGCTATCTAGCGCACCTCATCGCACTGTTTTTTGCACATTACTTTCATTTTCCATACATTTTATCGCGCTATCCGGCGCACCTCATCGCACTGTTTTCTGCACTTTACTTGCATTTGGCATGCATTTTGTCGCGCTATCTTGCGCACCTCATCGCACTGTTTGCTGCACATTACTTGCAATTTGCATGCATTTTATCGCCCTATCTTGCGCACCTCATCGCACTGTTTTCTGCACATCACTTGCATTCTTCATGCATTTTATCGCGCTATCTTGCGCATCGCGCTATTTTGCGCTGTGACCATTACTTGCATTATGCATGCATTTTGTCGCGCTATCTTGCGCACCTCATCGCGCTGTTTTCTGCACATTACTTGCATTTTGCATGCATTTTATCGAGCTATCTTGCGCACCTCATCGTACAGTGCGCTGTGACCGTTACTTGCATTTTGCATGCATTTTATCGCGCTATCTTGCGCACCTCATCGTACAGTTTTCTGCACATTACTTGCATTTTGCATGCATTTTATCGCGCTATCTAGCGCACCTCATCGCACTGTTTTCTGCACATTACTTTCATTTTGCATGGATTTTATTGCGCTATCTGGCGCACCTCATCGCATTGTTTTCTGTACATTACTTGCATTTGGCATGCATTTGGTCACGCTATCTTGCGTACCTCATCCATTGTGTGCTGCACATTACTTGCATTTTGCATGCATTTTATCGCCCTGTCTTGCGCACCTCGTCGCACTATTTGCTGCACATTACTTGCATTTTGCATGCATTTTATCGCCCTATCTTGGGCACCTCATCGCACTGTTTTCTGCACATTACTTGCATTTTCCATGCATTTTATCGCGCTATCTTGCGCATCGCGCTATCTTGCGCTGTGACCATTACTTGCATTTTGCATCCATTTTGTCGTGCTATCTTGCGCACCTCATCGCGCTGTTTTTTGCACATTACTTGCATTTTGCATGCATTTTATCGCGCTATCTTGCGCAACTCATCGCACTGTTTCCTGCACATTACTTGCATTTTGCATGCATTTTTGTCGCGCTATCTTGCGCACCTCATCGCACTGTTTTCTGCACATTACTTGCATTTTGCATGCATTTTATCGCCCTATCTTGCGCACCTCATCGCACTATTTTCTGCACATTAATTTCATTTTTCTTGCATTTTATCGCGCTATCTAGCGCATCGCGCTATTTTGCGCAGTGACCATTACTCGCATTTTGCATGCATTTTGTCGCGGTATCTTGCGCACCTCATCGCACTGTTTTCTGCACATTACTTGCATTTTGCAAGCGTTTTATCGCGCTATTTTGCGCTGTGACCATTACTTGCATTTTCCATGCATTTTATCGCGCTATCTTGCGCACCTCATCGCACAGTTTTCTGCACATTACTTGCATTTTGCATGCATTTTATCGCGCTATCTAGCGCACCTCATCGCACTGTTTTCTGCACATTACTTTCATTTTCCATACATTTTATCGCGCTATCTGGCGCACCTCATCGCACTGTTTTCTGCACTTTACTTGCATTTGGCATGCATTTTCTCGCGCTATCTTGCGCACCTCATCGCACTGTTTGCTGCACATTACTTGCATTTTGCATGCATTTTATCGCCCTATCTTGCGCACCTCATCGCACTGTTTTCGGCACATTACTTGCAATTTGCATGCATTTTATCGCGCTATCTTGCGCATCGCGCTATTTTGCACTGTGACCATTACTTGCATTTTGCATGCATTTTGTCGCGCTATCTTGCGCACCTCATCGCGCTGTTTTCTGCACATTACTTGCATTTTACATGCATTTTATCGAGCTATCTTGCGCACCTCATCGCACTGTGCGCTGTGACCGTTACTTGCATTTTGCATGCATTTTATCGTGCTATCTTGCGCACCTCATCACACTGTTTTCTGCACATTACTTGCATTTTGCATGCATTTTGTTGCGTTATCTTGCGAACCTCATCGCACTGTTTTCTGCACATTACTTGCATTTTGCATGCATTTTGTCGCCCTATTTTGCGCACCTCATCGCCCTGTTTTCTGCACATTACTTGCATTTAGCATGAATTTTATCGCCCTATTTTGCGCTGTGACCATTACTTGCATTTTCCATGCATTTTATCGCGCTATCTTGCGCACCTCATCGCACAGTCTTCTGCACATTATTTGCATTTTGCATGCATTTTATCGCGCTATCTAGCGCACCTCATCGCACTGTTTTCTGCACATTACTTGCATTTTGCATGCATTTTGTCACGCTATCTTGCGCATCGCGATATTTTGCGCTGTAACCATTGCTTGCATTTTGCTTGCATTTTGTCGCGGTATCTTGCGCATCTCATCGCACTGTTTTCTGCACATTACTTTCATTTTGCATTCATTTTGTCGTGCTATCTTGTGCACCTCATCGCACTTTTTTCTGCACATTACTTGCATTTGGCATGCATTTTGTCGCGCTATCTTGCCTACCTCATCCATTGTTTGCTGCACATTACTTGCATTTTGCATGCATTTTATCGCCCTGTCTTGCGCACCTCGTCGCACTGTTTGCTGCACATTACTTGCATTTTGCATGCATTTTATCGCCCTATCTTGCGCACCTCATCGCACTGTTTTCTGCACATTACTTTCATTTTCCAGGCATTTTATCGCACTATCTTGCGCATCGCGCTATTTTGCGCTGTGACCATTACTTGCATTTTGCATGCATTTCATCGCGCTAACTTGCGCACCTCATCGCACTGTTTTCTGCACATTACTTGCATTTTGCACGCATTTCATCGCGCTATCTTGCGCACCTCACCGCACTATTTTCTGCACATTACTTGCATTTTGCATGCATTTTGTCACGCTATCTTGCGCATCGCGATATTTTGCGCTGTAACCATTGCTTGCATTTTGCTTGCATTTTGTCGCGGTATCTTGCGCATCTCATCGCACTGTTTTCTGCACATTACTTTCATTTTGCATTCATTTTGTCGTGCTATCTTGCGCATCTCATCGCACTGCTTTCGGCACATTACTTGCATTTTGCATGCATTTTATCGCGCTATCTTGCGCACCTCATCGCACTGTTTGCTGCACATTACTTGCATTTTGCGTGCATTTTATCGCCCTATCTTGCGCACCTCATCGCACTGTTTTATGCACATTACTTGCAATTTGCATGCATTTTATCGCGCTATCTTGCGCATCGCGCTATTTTGCGCTGTGACCATTACTTGCATTTTGCATGCATTTTGTCGCGCTATCTTGCGCACCTCATCGCGCTGTTTTCTGCACATTACTTGCATTTTGCATGCATTTTATCGAGCTATCTTGCGCACCTCATCGCACTGTGCACTGTGACCGTTACTTGCATTCTGCATGCATTTTATCGCGCTATCTTGCGCACCTCATCGCACTGTTTTCTGCACATTACTTGCATTTTCCATGCTTTTTGTCGCGTTATCTTGCGCACCTCATCGCACTGTTTTCTGCACATTACTTGCATTTTGGATGCATTTTATCGCCCTATTTTGCGCACCTCATCGCCCTGTTTTCTGCACATTACTTGCATTTAGCATGAATTTTATCGCGCTATTTTGCGCTTCGCGCTATTTTGCGCTGTGACCATTTCTTGCATTTTCCATGCATTTTATCGCGCTATCTTACGCACCTCGTCGCACAGTTTTGTGCACATTACTTGCATTTTGCATGCATTTTATCGCGCTATCTTGCGCATCGCGCTATTTTGCGCTGTGACCATTACTTGCATTTTGCATGCATTTTGTCGCGCTATCTTGCGCACCTCATCGCGCTGTTTTCTGCACATTACTTGCATTTTGCATGCATTTTATCGAGCTATCTTGCGCACCTCATCGCACTGTGCACTGTGACCGTTACTTGCATTTTGCATGCATTTTATCGCGCTATCTTGCGCACCTCATCGCACTGTTTTCTGCACATTACTTGCATTTTGCATGCTTTTTGTCGCGTTATCTTGCGCACCTCATCGCACTGTTTTCTGCACATTACTTGCATTTTGGATGCATTTTATCGCCCTATTTTGCGCACCTCATCGCCCTGTTTTCTGCACATTACTTGCATTTAGCATGAATTTTATCGCGCTATTTTGCGCTTCGCGCTGTTTTGCGCTGTGACCATTTCTTGCATTTTCCATGCATTTTATCGCGCTATCTTACGCACCTCGTCGCACAGTTTTGTGCACATTACTTGCATTTTGCATGCATTTTATCGCGCTATCTGGCGCACCTCATCGCACTGTTTTCTGCACATTACTTTCATTTTCCATGGATTTTATCGCGCTATCTGGCGGAGCTCATCGCATTGTTTTCTGCACATTACTTGCATTTGGCATGCATTTTGTCGCGCTATCTTGCGTACCTCATCCATTGTTTGCTGCACATTACTTGCATTTTGCATGCATTTTATCGCCCTATCTTGCGCACCTCATCGCACTGTTTTCTGCACATTACTTTCATTTTCCATGCATTTTATCGCGCTATTTTGCGCTGTGACCATTACTTGCATTTTGCATGCATTTCATCGCGCTAACTTGCGCACCTCATCGCACTGTTTTCTGCACATTACTTGCATTTTGCACGCATTTCATCGCGCTATCTTGCGCACCTCATCGCACTATTTTCTGCACATTACTTGCATTTTGCATGCATTTTGTCATGCTATCTTGCGCATCGCGATATTTTGCGCTGTAACCATTGCTTGCATTTTGCTTGCATTTTGTCGCGGTATCTTGCGCATCTCATCGCACTGTTTTCTGCACATTACTTTCATTTTGCATTCATTTTGTCGTGCTATCTTGCGTACCTCATCGCACTTTTTTCTGCACATTACTTGCATTTTGTATGCATTTTATCGCGCTATTTTGCGCATCGCGATATTTTGCGCTGTAACCATTACTTGCATTTTGCATGCATTTTGTCGCGCTATCTTGCGCATCTCGTCGCACTACTTTCGGCACATTACTTGCATTTTGCATGCATTTTATCGCGCTATCTTGCGCACCTCATCGCACTGTTTGCTGCACATTACTTGCATTTCTCATGCATTTTGTCGCGTTATCTTGCGCACCTCATCGCACTATTTTCTGCACATTACTTGCATTTTGCATGCATTTTATCGCCCTATCTTGCGCACCTCATTGCACTGTTTTCTACACATTACTTGCATTTTGCATGCATTTTATCGCGCTATCTTGCGCATCGCGCTATTTTACGTTGTGACCATTACTTGCATTTTGCATGCATTTTGTCGCGCTCTCTTGCGCACCACATCGCGCAGTTTTCTACACATTACTTGCATTTTGCATGCATTTTTTCGCGCTATCTTGTGCACCTCATCGCACTGTTTTCTGCACATTACTTGCATTTTGTTTGCATTTTATCACGCTATCTGGCGCACCTCATCGCACTGTTTTCTGCACTTTACTTGCATTTGGCATGCATTTTGTCGCGCTATCTTGCGCACCTCATCGCACTGTTTGCTGCACATTACTTGCATTTTGCATGCATTTTATCGCCCTATCTTGCGCACCTCATCGCACTGTTTTATGCACATTACTTGCAATTTGCATGCATTTTATCGCGCTATCTTGCGCATCGCGCTATTTTGCGCTGTGACCATTTCTTGCATTTTGCATGCATTTTGTCGCGCTATCTTGCGCACCTCATCGCGCTGTTTTCTGCACATTACTTGCATTTTGCATGCATTTTATCGAGCTATCTTGCGCACCTCATCGCACTGTGCACTGTGACCGTTACTTGCATTTTGCATGCATTTTATCGCGCTATCTTGCGCACCTCATCGCACTATTTTCTGCACATTACTTGCATTTTGCATGCATTTTGTCGCGTTATCTTGCGCACCTCATTGCACTGTTTTCTGCACATTACTTGCATTTTGGATGCATTTTATCGCCCTATTTTGCGCACCTCATCACCCTGTTTTCTGCACATTACTTGCATTTAGCATGAATTTTATCGCGCTATTTTGCGCTGTGACCATTTCTTGCCTTTTCCATGCATTTTATCGCGCTATCTTGCGCACCTCGTCACACAGTTTTCTGCACATTACTTGCATTTTGCATGCATTTTATCGCGCTATCTAGCGCACCTCATCGCACTGTTTTCTGCACATTACTTTCATTTTGCATGGATTTTATCGGGCTATCTGGCGCAGCTCATCGCATTGTTTTCTGCACATTACTTGCATTTGCCATGCATTTTGTCGCGCTATCTTGCGTACCTCATCCATTGTTTGCTGCACATTACTTGCATTTTGCATGCATTTTATCGCCCTGTCTTGCGCACCTCGTCGCCCTGTTTGCTGCACATTACTTGCATTTTGCATGCATTTTATCGCCCTATCTTGCGCACCTCATCACACTGTTTTCTGCGCATTACTTTCATTATCCATGCATTTTATCGCGTTATTTTGCGCTGTGACCATTACTTGCATTTTGCATGCATTTCATCGCGCTAACTTGCGCACCTCATCGCACTGTTTTCTGCACATTACTTGCATTTTGCACGCATTTCATCGCGCTATCTTGCGCACCTCATCGCACTATTTTCTGCACATTACTTGCATTTTGCATGCATTTTGTCACGCTATCTTGCGCATCGCGATATTTTGCGCTGTAACCATTGCTTGCATTTTGCTTGCATTTTGTCGCGGTATCTTGCGCATCTCATCGCACTGTTTTCTGCACATTACTTTCATTTTGCATTCATTTTGTCGTGCTATCTTGCGCACCTCATCGCACTTTTTTCTGCACATTACTTGCATTTTGCATGCATTTTATCGCGCTATTTTGCGCATCGCGATATTTTGCGCTGTAACCATTACTTGCATTTTGCATGCATTTTGTCGCGCTATCTTGCGCATCTCATCGCACTGCTTTCGGTACATTACTTGCATTTTGCATGCATTTTATCGCGCTATCTTGCGCACCTCATCGCACTGTTTGCTGCGCATTACTTGCATTTCTCATGCATTTTGTCACGTTATCTTGCGCACCTCATCGCACTGTTTTCTGCACATTACTTGCATTTTGCATGCATTTTATCGGCCTATCTTGCGCACCTCATTGCACTGTTTTCTGCACATTACTTGCATTTTGCAAGCATTTTATCGCGCTATCTTGTGCATCGCGCTATTTTACGCTGAGACCATTACTTGCATTTTGCATGCATTTTGTCGCACTCTCTTGCGCACCACATCGCGCAGTTTTCTACACATTACTTGCATTATGCATGCATTTTTTCGCGCTATCCTGTGCACCTGATCGCACTGTTTTCTGCACATTACTTGCATTTTGCTTGCATTTTATCACGCTATGTGGCGCACCTCATCGCACTGTTTTCTGCACATTACTTGCATTTTGCATGCATTTTGTCGCGCTATCTTGCGCGCCTCATCGCACTGTTTTCTGCACATTACTTGCATTTTGCATGCATTTTATCGCGCTATCTAGCGCATCGCGCTATTTTGCGCTGTGACCATTACTCGCATTTTGCATCCATTTTGTCGCGCTATCTTGGGCACCTCATCGCACTGTTTTCTGCACATTACTTGCATTTTGCATGCATTTTATCGCCCTATCTTGCGCACCTCATCGCACTGTTTTCTGCACATTACTTGCATTTTCCATGCATTTTATCGCGCTATCATGCGCATCGCGCTATTTTGCGCTGTGACCATTACTTGCATTTTGCATGCAATTTATCGCGCTATCTTGCGCACCTCATCGCACAGTTTTCTGCACATTACTTGCATTTTGCACGCATTTTATCGCGCTATCTTGTGCACCTCATCGCACTGTTTTCTGCACCTTACTTGCATTTTGCATGCATTTCATCACACTATCTTGCGCATCGCGATATTTTGCGCTGTAAGCATTGCTTGCATTTTGCATGCATCTTGTCGCGTTATCTTGCGCATCTCATCGCACTGTTTTCTGCACATTACTTGCATTTTGTCGTGCTATCTTGCGCATCGCGATATTTTGCGCTGTAACCATTACTTGCATTTTGCATGCATTTTGTCGCGCTATCTTGCGCTTCTCATCGCACTGCTTTCTGCACATTACTTGCATTTTGCATGCATTTTATCGCGCTATCTTGCGCACCTCATCGCACTGTTTTTTGCACATTACTTGCATTTCGCATGCATTTTGTCGCGCTATCTTGCGCACCTCATCGCACTGTTTTCTGCACATTACTTGCATTTTGCATGCATTTTATCTCCCTATCTTGCGCACCTCATCGCACTGTTTTCTGCACATTACTTGCATTTTCCATGCATTTTATCGCGCTATCATGCGCATCGCGTTATTTTGCGCTGTGTCCATTACTTGCATTTTGCATGCATTTTGTCGCGCTCTCTTGCGCACCTCATCGCACTGTTTTCTGCACATTACTTGCATTTTGCATGCATTTTGTCGTGCTATCTTGCGCATCGCGATATTTTGCGCTGTAACCATTACTTGCATTTTGCATGCATTTTGTCGCGCTATCTTGCGCTTCTCATCGCACTGCTTTATGCACATTACTTGCATTTTGCATGCATTTTATAGCGCTATCTTGCGCAACTCATCGCACTGTTTTCTGCACATTACTTGCATTTCGCATGCATTTTGTCGCGCTATCTTGCGCACCTCATCGCACTCTTTTCTGCACATTACTTGCATTTTGTATGCATTTTATCGCCCTATCTTGCGCACCTCATCGCACTGTTTTCTGCACATTACTTGCATTTTCCATGCATTTTATCGCGCTATCATGCGCATCGCGCTATTTTGTGCTGTGACCATTACTTGCATTTTGCATGCATTTTATCGCGCTATCTTGCGCACCTCATCGCACTGTTTTCTGCACATTCCTTGGATTTTGCATGCATTTTGTCGCGCTATCTTGGGCGCCTCATATTTTGCGCTGTGATCATTACTTGCATTTTGCATGCATTTTCTCGCGCTATCTTGCGCACCTCATCGCACTGTTTTCTGCACATTACTTGCATTTTGAATGCGTTCTATCGCGCTATCTTGCAAACCTCATCGCATTGTTTTCTGCACATTACTTGCATTTTCCATGCATTTTAACGCGCTATCTTGCGCACCTCATCGCACTGTTTTCTGCACATTACTTGCATTTTGCATGCATTTTATCGTGCTATCTTGCGCATCGCGCTATTTTGCGCTGTGACCATTACTTGCATTTTGCATGCCTTTCATCACGCTAACTTGCGCACCTCATCGCACTGTTTTCTGCACATTACTTGCATTTTGCACGCATTTTATCGCGCTATCTTACGCACCTCATCGCACTGTTTTCTGCACATTACTTGCATTTTGCATGCATTTCATCACCCTATCTTGCGCATCGCGATATTTTACGCTGTAAGCATTGCTTGCATTTTGCATGCATTTTGTCGCGTTATCTTGCGCATCTCATCGCACTGTTTTCTGCACATTACTTGCATTTTGCATGCATTTTGTCGTGCTATCTTGCGCATCGCGATATTTTGCGCTGTAACCATTACTTGCATTTTGCATGCATTTTGTCGCGCTATCTTGCGCTTCTCATCGCACTGCTTTCTGCACATTACTTGCATTTTGCATGCATTTTATCGCGCTATCTTGCGCACCTCATCGCACTGTTTTCTGCACATTACTTGCATTTCGCATGCATTTTGTCGCGCTATCTTGCGCACCTCATCGCACTGTTTTCTGCACATTACTTGCATTTTGCATGCATTTTATCGCCCTGTCTTGCGCACCTCATCGCACTGTTTTCTGTACATTACTTGCATTTTCCATGCATTTTATCGCGCTATCATGCGCATCGCGCTATTTTGCGCTGTGACCATTACTTGCATTTTGCATGCATTTTGTCGCGCTCTCTTGCGCACCTCATCGCGCTGTTTTCTGCAGATTACTTGCATTTTGCATGCATTTTATCGCGCTATCTTGTGCACCTCATCGCACTGTTTTCTGCACATTATTTGCATTTTGCATGCATTTTATCGCCCTATGTTGCGCACCTCATCGCACTGTTTTCTGCACATTACTTGCATTTTGCATGCATTTTATCGCGCTATCTAGCGCATCGCGCTATTTTGCGCTGTGACCATTACTCGCATTTTGCATGCATTTTGTCGCGCTATCTTGCGCACCTCATCGCACTATTTTCTGCACATTACTTGCATTTTGCATGCATTTTATCGCGCTATTTTGCGAATCGCACTATTTTGCACTGTGACCATTACATGCATTTTCCATGCATTTTATCGCACTATTTTGCGCACCTCATCGCACTATTTTCTGCACATTACTTGCATTTTGCATGCATTTTATCGCGCTATTTTGCGAATCGCACTATTTTGCACTGTGACCATTACATGCATTTTCCATGCATTTTATCGCACTATTTTGCGCACCTCATCGCACTATTTTCTGCACATTACTTGCATTTTGCATGCATTTTACCGCGCTATCTTGCGCATCGCGCTATCTTGCGCTGTGACCATTACTTGCATTTTGCATGCATTTTATCGCGCTATCTTGCGCATCTCGCAAAAAATTAAAAATGGAAGTTCATTAAAGAAACCACTATACCTTAACGATCTATTTGGAAATTAAATAAAAAAGGAAGATTAATAGAAAAGTAAATTGATTAAAAATGAAAGTTGAATAAAAATAAAGGTGAAAGTGTCACGACCCCAAACCGCCCCTAGTAGTTTGGTGCCGTGATGGCCAGTAATCCGTAATTACCGAAGGCCAACTTTTCAAAACTCAACACAATCAGAGTATGGATGTAGGGGGCTTACAAATGCGGAAGCAATAAATCAAACACAAGTGGTCCATAAGAGCTGTGCGTAGATCAAAGCAATGCCAAACATTCCATTTAACTTTACAACTTAAATACAACAAGGTAAAATACATGTTACATCTTGATCAAAAGGCTTCTTGAGCCGACATATACAAAATACAGCTAATATAAGTCAAGAAGCATGATTTTCAAGATCTGCCGACGTATAAAACAGGGCATCGCCGACGTAAATACATAAGTAAGGCCGACATATACACGAATCCAAAACAAGCATCCAAAACGAACTAGGCGTCGCCGCCGTCCTGCTCATCACCTACATATATATAGAGGGGTGAGTACAAAACTCAGTGAATGGTACTAAAAATAAAGGTTTGCATGAATAAAGCCGGAGTCCTTCAAAACGAAACACATCAAAACTTTAACAAGACAGAGGATGAACCGTATTCATCATTCAAGTATCATAACATCGGCGAAGCAAGGGATGAACCGTATTCATCATTCAAGTATCATAACATCGGCGAAGCAAGGGATGAACCGTATTCATCATTCAAGTATCATAACATCGGCGAAGCAAGGGATGAACCGTATTCATCATTCAAGTATCATAAGGCTGTACGATCCGTAATCGTTTGGTCAAAAGTATTGCAAAAGTTTAACGTCCTCCAATACAAGGGACTTGTGTTACTTAGGCCCGTAGCCCGATTTAACAGGGACCGTATCCTTTACACATAGTACTGCGAAAGTTTAGAGTCCTCCAGCACAAGGGACTTGTGTTACTTAGGCCCGTAGCCCGATTTAACAAGGACCGTATCCTTTACACATAGTACTGCGAAAGTTTAGAGTCCTCCAGCACAAGGGACTTGTGTTACTTAGGCCCGTAGCCCGATTTAACAAGGACCGTATCCTTTACACATAGTACTGCAAAAGTTTAGAGTCCTCCAGCACAAGGGACTTTCCGAGGTTAGCAATCAAATAAGGCCATTTATTCATGCTTAGCAAATACCACGTCAAAACAAACAAAACAAGATTTATCAAAGCAAGTGTAACATAGCTTTATTAGAAATACCACTCACCTAGTTCTTCAGGTGTAGACTCAAGCAAATATCAAGGACCTACAATCACATGGCAAGTCACATTCTCAAAGCAAGCTCTATATATATACATGCAAATGATCTCGGCATTCTTGCCAGATCCAAGTCAAAGATAAAACAAAACAAGCTGGGAGCTTAAACTTTGCTCCCTTTTCTCGAAAACACACTGGGTACCACCCAGGACTAAGCCGAGGTTCCGCTAAACGAAGTCAGGAAAAACCTGGGTTTTCCTTTGAAGAATATGAAGAACATGATCATTGAAAGATGGATGCAAGCTCACAACTTGTTACAAAAATCTGAGTTTTCATGCCAAGAGTTCAAAATATATGGACCTGGGTACCCATCAAAGAAAGGCATGCAAGAACAAACACAAAACACGATTTTCGTTCCAAACTTCTCGATCAAAAAGAGACCTTTTTCAAGAACACAGAAAACCGTTTTCTCTTTTCAAAGCCAACTTCAAAACGATGCATGACATGCAAAACAAATCCGATCATGCAATGCAGCTAGGTATTCAGCAAGAACAACCAAAGAAGATCAAGATTCTAACCTCGAAACTCGGATCTAACGGTTTAAGCCTCAAGGATCAAGCTTGGAAGACAACTCTCACTCAAGAACTCCTCTCCCTCCTCTCTAGAGCTTCTCTCTCTAAAACAAAGATTTGAGGTAAGAAAATGATTTGTTTCAAGGTCTGCCGGCTGCCTTAACAATCAGCTCAGACACGTGGCGTTACCGGGTTGGTTCAGCTCCAAAAAGGTGATTGATGGACTAGACAGGTCTCTGACAAAGCTTATGCAGCAAGCTCGGGTAATACACATCGGCAACAAGATGACATCGGCTCAAAACAAGGATCCAGCGACGGGATAGAAAAACATCGGCTAGGGAGGACGACACTTGACTAAGCTGTGCCACACCTTGGCCGGGGTGTGCCACATCTCGGCCTAGGCCATACCTGCCTGCGGACAAGGTTCAAGTGTAAAACACCCCGGCAAGGAATGCCCGAGGTGAAGATGGGGTTGAACAAGATCTCTAGGTAGTTCTAAGTACAAGGGTCAAGGCGGACTAAGCTCAAGATGACCTCGGCTACGCACACACACACACTAAGCAAGGAACAAAATCATGCAAGCAACTTAAGCAAATCAAGGCAAGATAAAACCTTCAAATTAACATAACAAGCAAGACCATGCAAGAATGTATGTGAGTATGACAAGAGTAAGGTGAGGGTTGTTACATCCTACCCCCCTTAAAGAAGTTTGGTCCCCAAACTTGAATTACCTTGTTCCCAGAACAACTCCGGATAACGGACTCTCATATCCTCTTCCTTTTCCCACGTGGCTTCTGTGCCATAATGCTCCTTCCATTCGACCTTTATCATCGGTATCGATCTGTTCCTCAATTTCCTCACTTGCCGGTCAATAATCCTCATTGGCATCTCCTCGTAGCCCAAATCTTCATTAATTGTGATTTTTGAATGATCAATTACATGCAGTGGATCTCGGATGTACTTCCTCAACATCGAAACATGAAACACGTTGTGGACTTGGCTCAAATCTGGCGGTAAGGCAAGTCTGTAGGCGACGGGGTTAATCCTCTCAAGAATTTCAAATGGCCCAATATAGCGAGGTGCTAACTTACCTTTCCTCCCAAATCTGGAAACCCCTTTCATTGGTGAGACCTTCAGGAATACATGATTCCCAACTTCGAACTCAATCTCATTCCTTCTCTGATCGGCGTAGCTCTTTTGTCGGCTCTGGGCAGTTCTAATCCTCTGTTGGATAAGTTTAATCTTTTCTGTTGTCACTTGAATCAATTCGGGACCAAGTAGAGCTCTGTCTCCGACTTCGGTCCAACATATCGGCGACCTACATTTCCTTCCGTACAAGGCTTCATACGGTGCTATGCCAATGCTAGCTTGATAACTGTTATTGTAAGCGAATTCTACTAAGGGCAAATGTGTTCCCCAACTTCCTTGGAAGTCCAACACACAAAGTCTAAGCATATCTTCAAGCGTCTGGATTGTCCTCTCAGTTTGCCCATCTGTCTGGGGATGAAAAGCTGTGCTAAATCTCAGCTCGGCTCCGAAAGCCCTCTGTAGACTCTGCCAAAATCTAGAAACAAATTTAGGATCTCGGTCTGAAACAATTGACATCGGCACTCCATGAAGTCTGACAATCTCGTTCACATAAAGCAAGGCAAGTTGATTGGCGTTGAAGGTAGTATTAACAGGTAGAAAGTGTGCTGACTTAGTTAACCTATCCACAACAACCCAAATTGAATCCATACCCTTAGGTGTTTTCGGAAAACCAATCACAAAATCCATGGAGATGTGCTCCCATTTCCACTCAGGAATCGGCAAAGGTTGAAGAAGTCATGCTGGTCTTTGATGTTCTGCTTTCACTTGCTGACAATGTAAACACTGGGACACGAATTCGGCTATTTCTCTCTTCATATTTGGCCACCAGAAGGTCTGCTTCACATCTTGATACATTTTGGTGTTCCCTGGATGGACAGCAAACTTAGAACCATGAGCTTCCTGCAAAATCTTTTTCTTCAGCTCTGGAATGTCGGCCACGCATAACCTTCCTTCAAACCTGAGTACCTGGTTTTCAATGGTATACCCTGGTCTCGGCTTTGTGCCAATTTCCTCGGCTATTTTCTTGAGGAAGTTATCCTCCATCTGACTTGTCTTTACTTCATTAACAATAGTCGGCTCTGCTGACATCACGGTTAAACATGCCAAATTTCCATCTGACTTCCTGCTCAAAGCGTCGGCTACACTGTTGGCTTTCCCGGGGTGATATTGAATTTGCATATCGTAGTCCTTCAACAACTCAAGCCACCGTCTCTGTCTCAAATTTAATTCCTTCTGAGTGAATAGGTACTTTAAGCTCTTATGATCTGTAAAAACCTGACAAGTAGCTCCATACAAGTAGTGACGCCAAATCTTTAAAGCAAATACTACGGCCGCCAATTCTAAGTCATGGGTAGGATAGTTTTTCTCATGAGGTTTCAACTGACGAGATGCATAAGCTATAACCTTACCCTTTTGCATTAATACACAACCCAAACCCTTATGCGATGCATCACTATAGACATGGAACTCTTCGTTACCTAATGGTAGTACAAGTACTGGTGCTGTAATTAACCTCGTCTTCAGTTCCTGGAAGGCTGACTCCCGATCTTTAGTCCATTCGTACAGTGCTCCCTTCTTAGTCAGTTGCGTTAACGGAATTGCAATCCTTGAGAAATCTTTCACAAACTTTCTGTAATAACCTGCCAAACCCAGAAAACTACGAATCTCGGACACATTAGTCAGCCTCGGCCAATTTACTACGGCTTCAACTTTGCTAGGATCTACTGAAATACCCTCTTCATTAATCACATGACCCAAAAATGAGATGGTAGAAAGCCAAAACTCACACTTGTTAAACTTCGCATACAATTTCCGTTCTCTCAAAATCTGTAAGGCAAGTCTCAAATGGTTTTCATGTTCAACATCACTCTTGGAATAGATCAAGATATCATCAATGAAAACAACTACAAATTCGTCTAAATACGGTTTGAAGATTCTGTTCATTAAATCCATAAATGCAGCAGGGGCATTGGTCACTCCAAAAGGCATTACTAAAAACTCGTAGTGGCCGTACCTTGTTCGAAAGGCAGTCTCCTCAACATCTTCGGCTTTAACTTTAAGCTGATGGTAACCAGACCGAAGGTCGATCTTAGAAAAGACTCGTGCTCCTTGTAACTGATCAAGCAAATCGTCAATTCTAGGTAGTGGGTACTTGTTCTTAATGGTGACCTTGTTAAGTTCCCTATAGTCAATGCAAAGACGGAGCGTGCCATCCTTCTTCTTAACAAATAAAACAGGTGCTCCCCATGGTGAAGTGCTCGGCCTAATAAATCCCTTATCTAACAACTCTTGCAATTGCAATTTCAATTCTCTAAGTTCAGCGGGGGCCATCCTACAAGGTGTTTTAGAGATCGGTTGCGTTCCCGATATAATATCAACAGTAAACTCTATTTCTCTATCGGTCAGGTGGCCAGGCAATTCATCCGGAAAGACGTCGGGGAAATCACTAACAATCGGGATGTCGGCTAAGTTAACATTTCCATTCTAATCACTCAGTATACTACACAAGTAACCTCGACACCCTTTCTGAATTAACTTACAGGCCTTAAGGGACGAAATCAAGTATGGTGGGGGCACTATCCCTTTACCCTGGAAAATAACCTCGGCTAGGTTTGGGGGTCTCAGTGTGACACTTTTCGAAACACAATTAATAGATGCATCATTTGCAACTAACCAGTCCATTCCCAGTATAACATCAAAAAGAGCTAGGTCTAGAGGCATAAGATCTATTAGCAATTCAACATTCTCAATCACAACAACACATGCTCTGTAAATGGATGTAACAAACATAAATCTCCCAGATGGAGTAGATACAGACAACACATAACCAAGGGGCTCTAGTTCTCTATTAATTTTCTCGGCAAACTTAGTAGATATAAACGAGTGAGTAGAACCCGAATCAATCAACACATAAGCATCTTGGGAGCAAATTAGAAGTATACCTGACACTACTGCCTCAGCATTCTGAGTGTCTCCTGGTACTAATGCAAACACTCTGCCCTGTCTCATCTGTCCTTTCCCAGCATTTCCCTTCTGAATGGAACCCGAGGTATTCTCTCCTTTCCTATTGTTATCAGCCTTTGTTTTGGGGCAATCTCTCACATAATGGCCCATCTCACCACATTCATAACAGGCTCCAGACGTTCGTCGACAGATCCCGGAATGCTGTTTCCCACAATCCGAACACATCGGTTTAGCACTCCCTTCCTGCCTTAGGTTACTAGTACTGCCCATGTTTGTTCTCTTCTTGGTGCCCAGCTGTCCTCGGCGATTGTCATAGTTCTGCCTCTTTCACTGGTTTTCTCCCGAGCTCTGGTATCGGTTCAAATTAGCCTCGGCCTGAATGGCTTTGTCCAATACTTCGGCATAAGTCGGCATATCGAGCAAGTTGACCCGGTCTTGAATCGGTCCACGATGCCCACACTCGAACTTCCTGGCCTTCATATATTCATCGTTGGTCATGTGGGGTACAAACCTTACCAATTCAGTAAAAGCGCGGTCATATTCGGCCACCGTTCTGTTGCCTTGCGTCAGAGTATGAAATTCGGTAGCCTTGCGGTTTCATACACTTAGGGGGAAATGTTTCTTGTAGAACAACTCTAAGAATCGAGTCCAGGTCAAATCTGGGTTGCTTCCTCTAACCATCATCCACCACCTGCGGGCGTCATCATCTAATGTGAATGCTGCCAACGTCACTTTCTGAGCGTCAGTACTAGGGAAGATCTCGAACAACTTTTCCATTTCCAATACCCATGCTTCAGCCTTCATCGGTTCTATACCCCCAGAGAACCTCGGTGGTCTCATTTTCTTGAACTCCCTAATCAAAGCTATCGTGCCATCCCCATATAAGGCTGGTTGTGGGGGAATTTGCGGCACTGGAGGAGGTGGAACTACATTTCGGCCGTTGGTCTGCTCGGCCTGAGTCGACGTAGCACTCGCGAACTGTTGTCTGGTTTGCCTCAACTCGCGGTCCAAACCTTCAACTAATCTTTCCAATCTGTCCATTCTATCTTCGGGCTGATCTCGGCCAAGCGGTGGTCTACCTCTCCTCATGATGCTATGAGCGTGCAAAGTGTGACTTTTAAACAAATAAGCAAATAACCACATAGGCAAGCAACAAATAAGCATAACAGGACAATGCACATTCCACTCAAACAACAAATACCATGATGCAACCCTAACATCTTTCTCAGGGAAATCCTATGCTCTTTAGGACCCAAAGTGTGTGAATAGCGTACACCGAGGAACTTGTGCTCTGATACCACTCTGTCACGACCCCAAACCGCCCCTAGTAGTTTGGTGCCGTGATGGCCAGTAATCCGTAATTACCGAAGGCCAACTTTTCAAAACTCAACACAATCAGAGTATGGATGTAGGGGGCTTACAAATGCGGAAGCAATAAATCAAACACAAGTGGTCCATAAGAGCTGTGCGTAGATCAAAGCAATGCCAAACATTCCATTTAACTTTACAACTTAAATACAACAAGGTAAAATACATGTTACATCTTGATCAAAAGGCTTCTTGAGCCGACATATACAAAATACAGCTAATATAAGTCAAGAAGCATGATTTTCAAGATCTGCCGACGTATAAAACAGGGCATCGCCGACGTAAATACATAAGTAAGGCCGACATATACACGAATCCAAAACAAGCATCCAAAACGAACTAGGCGTCGCCGCCGTCCTGCTCATCACCTACATATATATAGAGGGGTGAGTACAAAACTCAGTGAATGGTACTAAAAATAAAGGTTTGCATGAATAAAGCCGGAGTCCTTCAAAACGAAACACATCAAAACTTTAACAAGACAGAGGATGAACCGTATTCATCATTCAAGTATCATAACATCGGCGAAGCAAGGGATGAACCGTATTCATCATTCAAGTATCATAACATCGGCGAAGCAAGGGATGAACCGTATTCATCATTCAAGTATCATAACATCGGCGAAGCAAGGGATGAACCGTATTCATCATTCAAGTATCATAAGGCTGTACGATCCGTAATCGTTTGGTCAAAAGTATTGCGAAAGTTTAACGTCCTCCAATACAAGGGACTTGTGTTACTTAGGCCCGTAGCCCGATTTAACAGGGACCGTATCCTTTACACATAGTACTGTGAAAGTTTAGAGTCCTCCAGCAAAAGGGACTTGTGTTACTTAGGCCCGTAGCCCGATTTAACAAGGACCGTATCCTTTACACATAGTACTGCGAAAGTTTAGAGTCCTCCAGCACAAGGGACTTGTGTTACTTAGGCCCGTAGCCCGATTTAACAAGGACCGTATCCTTTACACATAGTACTGCGAAAGTTTAGAGTCCTCCAGCACAAGGGACTTTCCGAGGTTAGCAATCAAATAAGGCCATTTATTCATGCTTAGCAAATACCACGTCAAAACAAACAAAACAAGATTTATCAAAGCAAGTGTAACATAGCTTTATTAGAAATACCACTCACCTAGTTCTTCAGGTGTAGACTCAAGCAAATATCAAGGACCTACAATCACATGGCAAGTCACATTCTCAAAGCAAGCTCTATATATATACATGCAAATGATCTCGGCATTCTTGCCAGATCCAAGTCAAAGACAAAACAAAACAAGCTGGGAGCTTAAACTCTGCTCTCGTTTCTCGAAAACACACTGGGTACCACCCAGGACTAAGCCGAGGTTCCGCTAAACGAAGTCAGGAAAAACCTGGGTTTTCCTTTGAAGAATATGAAGAACATGATCATTGAAAGATGGATGCAAGCTCACAACTTGTTACAAAAATCTGAGTTTTCATGCCAAGAGTTCAAAATATATGGACCTGGGTACCCATCAAAGAAAGGCATGCAAGAACAAACACAAAACACGATTTTCGTTCCAAACTTCTCGATCAAAAAAGACCTTTTTCAAGAACACAGAAAACTGTTTTCTCTTTTCAAAGCCAACTTCAAAACGATGCATGACATGCAAAAAAAATCCGATCATGCAATGCAGCTAGGTATTCAGCAAGAACAACCAAAGAAGATCAAGATTCTAACCTCGAAACTCGGATCTAACGGTTTAAGCCTCAAGGATCAAGCTTGGAAGACAACTCTCACTCAAGAACTCCTCTCCCTCCTCTCTAGAGCTTCTCTCTCTAAAACAAAGATTTGAGGTAAGAAAATGATTTGTTTCAAGGTCTGCCGGCTGCCTTAACAATCAGCTCGGACACGTGGCGTTACCGGGTTGGTTCAGCTCCAAAAAGGTGATTGATGGACAAGACAGGTCTCTAACAAAGCTTATGCAGCAAGCTCGGGTAATACACATCGGCAACAAGATGACATTGGCTCAAAACAAGGATCCAGCGACGGGATAGAAAAACATCGGCTAGGGAGGACGACACTTGACTAAGCTGTGCCACACCTTGGCCGGGGTGTGCCACATCTCGGCCTAGGCCATACCTGCCTGCGGACAAGGTTCAAGTGTAAAACACCCCGGCAAGGAATGCCCGAGGTGAAGATGGGGTTGAACAAGATCTCTAGGTAGTTCTAAGTACAAGGGTCAAGGCGGACTAAGCTCAAGATGACCTCGGCTACGCACACACACACACTAAGCAAGGAACAAAATCATGCAAGCAACTTAAGCAAATCAAGGCAAGATAAAACCTTCAAATTAACATAACAAGCAAGACCATGCAAGAATGTATGTGAGTATGACAAGAGTAAGGTGAGGGTTGTTACAGAAAGTCTCATAAAATTAAAAATGGAAGTTCAATCCAGAAACCAGTATACCTTAACGATCTATTTGAAATTAAATAAAAAAGGAAGATGAATAGAAAAGAAACTTGAAAAAAAAAAGAAGCTGAATAGAAATAAAAATGGAAGCTGCAGAAAATTAAAATTGGAAGTTCATTTAAGAAACCACAATATCTTAATGATGTATTTGGAAATTAATTAAAAAAGAAGTGGAATAGATACATAACCTGAATAAAAATGGAAGTCGAATAAAAATAAAAATGGAAGTTGCAGAAAATTAAAAATGAAAGTTCATTGAAGAAACCACTCTACCTTAACGATCTATTCCGAAATTTAATAAAAAAGGAAGTTTACTAAAAAATTAAATTGAATAAAAATGAAAATTGAATAAAAATAAAAATGAAAGTTGCAAAAAATTAAAAAAGGATGTTCAATCTATTCGACTTCTATTTTTATTCAAGTTATTTTTCTGTTCAACTTCCTTTTTAATTTAATTTCCAAATAGATCGTTATGGTATAGTGGTTTCTTGAATGAACTTCCATTTTTAATTTTCTGCAACTTCCATTTTTATTTTTATTTGATTTCCTTTTTCAATCAAGTTTCTTTTCTACTCAACTTCCCTTTTTATTTAATTTCCAAATAGATCGTTAAGGTACAGTGGTTTCTGGATTGAACATCCATTTTTAATTTTATGCAACTTTCATTTTTGATTTTATTCAACTTTCATTTTTATTCAATTTACTTTTCTATTAAACTTTCTCATTTTTTTAATTTCCAAATACATCGTTAAGGTATATTGGTTTCTTGAATGAACTTCCATTTTTAATTTTCTGCAACTTCCATTTTTACTTTTATTCAACTTCCATTTTTATTCAAGTTATTTTTCTATTCAACTTCATTTTTTATTTAATTTCAAAATAGATCGTTAAGGTATAGTGGTTTCCGGAATGAACTTCCATTTTTAATTTTATGCAACTTCCATTTTTATTTTTATTTAACTTCCTTTTTCAATCATGTTTCTTTTCTACTCAACTTCCTTTTTTATTTAATTTCCAAATAGATCGTTAAGGTATATTGGTGTCTCGATTGAACATCCATTTTTAGTTTCATGCAACTTTCATTTTTATTTTTAATCAACTTTCATTTTTATTCAATTACTTTTCTATTAAACTTTCTTTTTTTATTTAATTTCCAAATACATCATTAAGGTATAGTGGTTTCTTTAAGGAACTTTCGTTTTTAATTTTCTGCAACTTCCATTTTTATTTTTATTTGACTTCCATTTTTATTCAAGTTATTTTTCTATTCAACTTCCTTTTTAATTTAATTTCCAAATAGATCGTTAAGATATAGGGGTTTTTGGAATGAATTTCCATTTTTAATTTTTTGCAACTTCCATTTTTATTTTTAAGTGACTTCCATTTTTATTCAAGTTACTTTTCTATTAAACTTCTTTTTTTATTTAATTTCCCAATAGATCGTTAACGTATAGTGGTTTCTGGATTGAACTTCTATTTCTAATTTTATGCAACTTTCATTTTTATTTTTATTCAACTTCCATTTTTATTCAATTTACTTTTTTATTAAATTTCCTTTTTTATTTAATTTCCAAATAGATCGTTAAGGTATAGTGGTTTCTTGAATGAACTTTCATTTTTAATTTTCTGCAACTTCCGTTTTTGTTTTTGTTCGACTTCCATTTTTATTCAAGTCATTTTTCTATTCAACATCTTTTTTTATTTAATTTCCAAATAGATCGTTAAAGTATAGTGGTTTCTTGAATGAACTTTCATTTTTAATTTTCTGCAACTTCCATATTTATTTTTATTTAACTTCCTTTTTTATTGAAGTTTCTTTTCTACTCAACTTCAAATTACAAAGTAAATTACTTAGAAAATTCTCAATAAATTCCCAGTAAATTCTCAGTAAATTACTAATTAAATTCCAAGGAAATTCTTAGTAAATTATTCAGCAAATTCTCAATTAATTACTTAGTAAATTCCTAGTAAATCCTCAGTAAATTACTTAAAAAATTCGAAGTAAATTTTTCATAATTTCACAGTAAATTGCTCAATAAAATCCCAGTAAATCACTCATTGAATTCTCAGTAAATTATTCAGAACATTATCCAGTAAATTGCTAAGTAAATTACCGAGCAAATTCCGAGTAAATCACTCAGTAAATTCCCAGTAAATTACTCAGTAAATTACTCAGTAAATTCTCATTAAATTACTCCGAAAATTCTCCGTAAATTACTTAGAAAATTCTCAATAAATTCCCAGTAAATTCCCAGTAAATTACTTAGCAAAATTCTCAGCAAATTCCTAAGAAATTTTTAGAAAATTATTCAGTAAATCCTCAATTAATTACTCAGTAATTTCCTTGTAAATCCTTAGTAAATTACTTAGAAAATTCGAAGTAAATTTTTCATAATTTCACAATAAATTACTCATTGAATTCTTAGTAAATTACTCAGAAAATTCCGAGTAAATCACTCAGTAAATACCTGGAAAACTACTCAGTAAATTCCCATTAAATTACAAAGTAAATTACTTAGAAAATTCTCAATAAATTCCCAGTAAATTCTAAGTTAATTACTAATTAAATTCTCAAGAAATTCTCAGTAAATTATTTAGTAAATTCCTAGTAAATCCTCAGCAAATTATTTAGAAAATTCGAAGTAAATTTTTCATAATTTCACGGTAAATTACTCAATAAAATCTCAGTAAATTGGCAAGTAAATTACTTAGTAAATTTCGACTAAATTACTCAGTAAACTCACAGAAAATTCTTAGTAAATTAAAAATAGAAGTTCATTCAAGAAACCACTATACCATAACGAACTATTTGGAAATTAAATAAAAAAACGAAGTTTAATAGATAAGTAAATTGAATAAAAATGGAAGTTGAATAAAAATAGAAATGAAAGTTGCAGAAAATTAAAAATGGAAGTTCATTCAAAAAACCACTATACCTTAACGATCTATTTGGAAATTAAATTAAAAAGGAAGTTGAACAGAAAAATAACTTGAATAAAAATAGAAGTCGAATAAAAAAAAAATAGAAGTTGCAGAAAACAAAAAATAGAAGTTCATTCAAGAAACCACTATACCATAACGATCTATTTGGAAATTAAATAAAAAAGGACGTTTAATAGAAAAGTAAATTGAATAAAAATGGAAGTTGAATAAAAATAAAAATGAAAGTTGCATAAAATTAAAAATGGAAGTTCAATCCAGAAACCACTATACCTTAACGATCTATTTGGAAATTAAATAAAAAAGGAAGTTGAATAGAAAAATAACTTGAATAAAAATGGAAGTTGAATAAAAATAGAAATGGAAGTGGCAGAATATAAAAAATGGAAGTTTGTTCCAGAAACCACTATACCTTAACGATCTATTTGGAAACTAAATAAAAAAGGAAGTTGAATAGAAAAATAACTTGAATAAAAATGGAAGTTGAATAAAAATACAAATGGAAGTGGCAGAATATAAAAAATGGAAGTTTGTTCCAAAAACCACTATACCTTAACGATCTATTAAGAAATTAAATAAAAAAATGAAGTTTAATAGAATAGTAAATTGAATAAAAATGGAAGTTGAATAAAAACAGAAATGAAAGTTGCATAAAATTGAAAATGGAAGTTCAATCCAGAAACCACTATACCTTAACGATCTATTTGGAAATTAAATAAAAAATGAAGTTTAATAAAAAAGTAAATTGAATAAAAATGAAAGTTGAATAAAAATAAAAATCAAAGTTGCATAAAACAAAAAATGGAAGTTCATTCCAGAAACCACTATACATTAACGATCTATTTGGAAATTAAATAAAAAAACGAAGTTTAATAGAAAAGTAGATTGAATAAAAATGGAAGTGGAATAAAAATAAAAATGAAAGTTGAAGAAAATTAAAAATGGAAGTTCATTCAAGAAACCACAATACCTTAACGATCTATTTCGAAATCAAAATAAAAAAGGAAGTTGAATAGAAAAATAACTTGAATAAAAATTGAAGTTGAACAAAAATAAAAATGAAAGTTGCATAAAATTAAAAATGGAAGTTCAATCCAGAAACCGCTATACCTTAACAATCTATTTGCGCATCTCATCGCACTGCTTTCTGCACATTACTTGCGTTTTGAATGCATTTTATCGCTCTATCTTGCGCACCTCATCGCATTGTTTTCTGCACATTACTTGCATTTCGCATGCATTTTGTCGCGCTATCTTGCACACCTCATCGCACTGTTTTCTGCACATTACTTGCATTTTCCATGCATTTTATCGCCCTACCTTGCGCACCTCATCGCACTGTTTTCTGCACATTACTTGCATTTTGCATGCATTTTATCGCGCTATCTTGCGCATCGCGCTATTTTACGCTGTGACCATTACTTGCATTTTGCATACATTTTGTCGCGCTCTCTTGCGCACCTAATCGCGCTGTTTTCTACACATCACTTGCATTTTGCATGCATTTTATCGCGCTATCTTGTGCACCTCATCGCACTGTTTTCTGCACATTACTTGCATTTTGCGTGCACTTTATCGCGCTATCTTGGGCACCTCATCGCACTGTTTTCTGCATATTACTTGCATTTTGCATGCATTTTGTCGCGCTATGTTGCGCACCTCATCACACTATTTTCTGCACATTACTTGCATTTTGCATGCATTTTATAGCCCTATCTTGCGCACCTCATCGCACTGTGCGCTGTGACCATTACTTGCATGTTGCATGCATTTTATCGCGCTATCTTGCGCACCTCATCGCACTGTTTTCGGCACATTACTTGAATTTTGCATGCATTTTATCGCGCTATCTTGCGCACCTCATCGCACTGTTTTCTGCACATTACTTGCGTTTTGCATGCATTTTATCCCGCTATGTTGCGCACCTCATCGCACTGTTTTCTGCACATTACTTGCATTTTGCATGCATGTTATCGCGCTATCTTGCGCATCGCGCTATTTTACGCTGTGACCATTACTTGCATTTTGCATGCATTTTATCGCGCTATCTTGCGAACCTCATCGCACTGTTTTCTGCACATTACTTGCATTTTGTCGCGTTATCTTGCGCACCTCATCGCACTATTTTCTGCACATTACTTGCATTTTGGATGCATTTTATCGCCCAATTTTGCGCACCTCATCGCACTATTTTCTGCACATTACTTGCACTTAGCATGAATTTTCTCGCGCTATCTTGCGCATCGCGCTATTTTGCATGCATTTTGTCGCGCTACCTGGCGCACCTCACTGCACCGTTTTCTGCACATTACTTGCATTTTCCATGCATTTTGTCGCGCTATCTTGCGCACTTCATCGCACTTTTTTCGGCACATTACTTGAATTTTGCATGCATTTTATCGCGCTATCTTGCGCACCTCATCGCACTGTTTTCTGCACATTACTTGCGTTTTGCATGCATTTTATCCCCTATCTTGCGCACCTCATCGCATTGTTTTCTGCACATTACTTGCATTTTGCCATCATTTTGTCGCGCTATCTTCCGCATCACGCTATTTTGCGCTGTGACCATTACTTGCATTTTGCATGCATTTTATCGCGCTATCTTGCGCACCTCATCGCACTGTTTTCTGCACATTCCCTCCCTTTTGCATGCATTTTGTCGCGCTATCTTGGGCACCTCATATTTTGCGCTGTGATTATTACTTGCATTTTGCATGCATTTTGTCGTGCTATCTTGCGCACCTCATCGCACTATTTTCTGCACATTACTTGCCTTTTGAATGCATTCTATCGCGCTATCTTGCGCACCTTATCGCATTGTTTTCTGCACATTAGTTGCATTTTGCATGCATTTTATCGCGCTCTCTTGCGCACCTCATCGCACTGTTTTCTGCATAATACTTGCATTTTGCAGGCATTTTATCGTGCTATCTTGCGCATCGCGCTATTTGGCGTTGTGACCATTACTTGCATTTTGCATGCATTTCATCGCACTAACTTGCGCACCTCATCGCACTGTTTTCTGCACATTACTTGCATTTTGCACGCATTTCATCGCGCTATCTTGCGCACCTCATCGCACTATTTTCTGCACATTACTAGCATTTTGTCACGCTATCTTGCGCATCGCGATATTTTGCGCTGTAACCATTGCTTGCATTTTGCATGCATTTTGTCGCGCTATCTTGCGCATCTCATCGCACTGTTTTCTGCACATTACTTTCATTTTGCATTCATTTTGTCGTGCTATCTTGCGCACCTCATCGCACTTTTTTCTGCACGTTACTTGCATTTTGCATGCATTTTATCGCGCTATTTTGCGCATCGCGATATTTTGCGCTGTAACCATTACTTGCATTTTGCATGCATTTTGTCGCGCTATCTTGCGCATCTCGTCGCACTGCTTTCGGCACATTACTTGCATTTTGCATGCTTTTTATCGCGCTATCTTGCGCACCTCATCGCACTATTTTCTGCACATTAATTGCATTTCTCATGCATTTTGTCGTGCTATCTTGCGCACCTCATCGCACTGTTTTCTGCACATTACTTGCATTTTGCATGCATTTTATCGCCCTATCTTGCGCACCTCATCGCACTGTTTTCTGCACATTACTTGCATTTTGCAAGCATTTTATCGCACTATCTTGCGCATCGCGCTATTTTACGCTGTGACCATTACTTGCATTTTGCATGCATTTTGTCGCGCTCTCTTGCGCACCACATCGCGCAGGTTTCTACACATTACTTGCATTTTGCATGCATTTTTTCGCCCTATCTTGTGCACCTCATCGCACTGTTTTCTGCACATTACTTGCATTTTGCTTGCATTTTATCACGCTATCTTGCGCACCTCATCCCACTGTTTTCAGCACATTACTTGCATTTTGCCTGCATTTTGTCGCGCTATCTTGCGCGCCTCATCGCACTGTTTTCTGCACATTACTTGCATTTTGCATGCATTTTATCGCCCTATCTTGCGCACCTCATCGCACTATTTTCTGCACATTAGTTGCATTTTGCATGCATTTTATCGCGCAATCGAGCGCATCGCGCTATTTTGCGCTGTGACCATTACTCGCATTTTGCATCCATTTTGTCGCGCTATCTTGTGCACCTCATCGCACTGTTTTCTGCACAATACTTGCATTTTGTATGCATTTTATCGCGCTATTTTGCGCTGTGACCATTACTTGCGTTTTCCATGCATTTTATCGCGCTATCTTGCGCACCTCATCGCACAGTTTTCTGCACATTACTTGCATTTTGCATGCATTTTATCGCGCTATCTAGCGCACCTCATCGCACTGTTTTCTGCACATTACTTTCATTTTCCATGCATTTTATCGCGCTATCTGGCGAACCTCATCGCACTGTTTTCTGCACATTACTTGCATTTGGCCTGCATTTTGTCGCGCTATCTTGCGCACCTCATCGCACTGTTTGCTGCACATTACTTGCATTTTGCATGCATTTTATCGCCCTATCTTGCGCACCTCATCGCACTGTTTTCTGCACATTACTTGCATTTTGCATGCATTTTATCGCGCTATCTTGCGCATCGCGCTATTTTGCGCTGTGACCATTACTTGCATTTTGCATGCATTTTGTCGCGGTATCTTGCGCACCGCATCGCACTGTTTTCTGCACATTCCTTGCATTTTGTATGCATTCTGTCGCGCTATCTTGCGCATCTCATCGCACTGCTTTCTGCTCATTACTGGCATTTTGCATGCATTTTATCGCGCTATCTTGCGCACCTCATCGCACTGTTTTCTGCACATTACTTGCATTTCGCATGCATTTTGTCGCGCTATCTTGCGCACCTCATCGCACAGTTTTCTGCACATTACTTGCATTTCACATGCATTTGTCGCGCTATCTTGCGCACCTCATCGCACAGTTTTCTGCACATTACTTGCATTTTGCATGCATTTTATCGCCCTATCTTGCGCAGCTCATCGCACTGTTTTCTCCACATTACTTGCATTTTGCGTGCATTTTATCGCGCTATCTTGCGCATCGTGCTATTTTACGCTGTGACCACTACTTGCATTTTGCATGCATTTTATCGCGCTATCTTGCGAACCTCATCGCACTGTTTTCTGCACATTACTTGCATTTTGTCGCGTTATCTTGCGCACCTCATCGCACTATTTTCTGCACATTACTTGCATTTTGGATGCATTTTATCGCCCAATTTTGCGCACCTCATCGCACTATTTTCTGCACATTACTTGCACTTAGCATGAATTTTCTCGCGCTATCTTGCGCATCGCGCTATTTTGCAATGTGACCATTACTCGCATTTTGCATGGATTTTGTCGCGCTACCTGGCGCACCTCACTGCACCGTTTTCTGCACATTACTTGCATTTTCCATGCATTTTGTCGCGCTATCTTGCGCACTTCATCGCACTTTTTTCGGCACATTACTTGAATTTTGCATGCATTTTATCGCGCTATCTTGCGCACCTCATCGCACTGTTTTCTGCACATTACTTGCATTTTGCATGCATTTTATCCCCTATCTTGCGCACCTCATCGCATTGTTTTCTGCACATTACTTGCATTTTGCCATCATTTTGTCGCGCTATCTTCCGCATCACGCTATTTTGCGCTGTGACCATTACTTGCATTTTGCATGCATTTTATCGCGCTATCTTGCGCACCTCATCGCACTGTTTTCTGCACATTCCCTCCCTTTTGCATGCATTTTGTCGCGCTATCTTGGGCACCTCATATTTTGCGCTGTGATTATTACTTGCATTTTGCATGCATTTTGTCGTGCTATCTTGCGCACCTCATCGCACTATTTTCTGCACATTACTTGCCTTTTGAATGCATTCTATCGCGCTATCTTGCGCACCTCATCGCATTGTTTTCTGCACATTAGTTGCATTTTGCATGCATTTTATCGCGCTCTCTTGCGCACCTCATCGCACTGTTTTCTGCATAATACTTGCATTTTGCAGGCATTTTATCGTGCTATCTTGCGCATCGCGCTATTTGGCGTTGTGACCATTACTTGCATTTTGCATGCATTTCATCGCACTAACTTGCGCACCTCATCGCACTGTTTTCTGCACATTACTTGCATTTTGCACGCATTTCATTGCGCTATCTTGCGCACCTCATCGCACTATTTTCTGCACATTACTAGCATTTTGCATGCATTTTGTCACGCTATCTTGCGCATCGCGATATTTTGCGCTGTAACCATTGCTTGCATTTTGCATGCATTTTGTCGCGCTATCTTGCGCATCTCATCGCACTGTTTTCTGCACATTACTTTCATTTTGCATTCATTTTGTCGTGCTATCTTGCGCACCTCATCGCACTTTTTTCTGCACGTTACTTGCATTTTGCATGCATTTTATCGCGCTATTTTGCGCATCGCGATATTTTGCGCTGTAACCATTACTTGCATTTTGCATGCATTTTGTCGCGCTATCTTGCGCATCTCGTCGCACTGCTTTCGGCACATTACTTGCATTTTGCATGCTTTTTATCGCGCTATCTTGCGCACCTCATCGCACTATTTTCTGCACATTAATTGCATTTCTCATGCATTTTGTCGCGCTATCTTGCGCACCTCATCGCACTGTTTTCTGCACATTACTTGCATTTTGCATGCATTTTATCGCCCTATCTTGCGCACCTCATCGCACTGTTTTCTGCACATTACTTGCATTTTGCAAGCATTTTATCGCACTATCTTGCGCATCGCGCTATTTTACGCTGTGACCATTACTTGCATTTTGCATGCATTTTGTCGCGCTCTCTTGCGCACCACATCGCGCAGGTTTCTACACATTACTTGCATTTTGCATGCATTTTTTCGCCCTATCTTGTGCACCTCATCGCACTGTTTTCTGCACATTACTTGCATTTTGCTTGCATTTTATCACGCTATCTTGCGCACCTCATCGCACTGTTTTCAGCACATTACTTGCATTTTGCCTGCATTTTGTCGCGCTATCTTGCGCGCCTCATCGCACTGTTTTCTGCACATTACTTGCATTTTGCATGCATTTTATCGCCCTATCTTGCGCACCTCATCGCACTATTTTCTGCACATTACTTGCATTTTGCATGCATTTTATCGCGCAATCGAGCGCATCGCGCTATTTTGCGCTGTGACCATTACTCGCATTTTGCATCCATTTTGTCGCGCTATCTTGTGCACCTCATCGCACTGTTTTCTGCACAATACTTGCATTTTGTATGCATTTTATCGCGCTATTTTGCGCTGTGACCATTACTTGCATTTTCCATGCATTTTATCGCGCTATCTTGCGCACCTCATCGCACAGTTTTCTGCACATTACTTGCATTTTGCATGCATTTTATCGCGCTATCTAGCGCACCTCATCGCACTGTTTTCTGCACATTACTTTCATTTTCCATGCATTTTATCGCGCTATCTGGCGAACCTCATCGCACTGTTTTCTGCACATTACTTGCATTTGGCCTGCATTTTGTCGCGCTATCTTGCGCACCTCATCGCACTGTTTGCTGCACATTACTTGCATTTTGCATGCATTTTATCGCCCTATCTTGCGCACCTCATCGCACTGTTTTCTGCACATTACTTGCATTTTGCATGCATTTTATCGCGCTATCTTGCGCATCGCGCTATTTTGCGCTGTGACCATTACTTGCATTTTGCATGCATTTTGTCGCGGTATCTTGCGCACCGCATCGCACTGTTTTCTGCACATTCCTTGCATTTTGTATGCATTCTGTCGCGCTATCTTGCGCATCTCATCGCACTGCTTTCTGCTCATTACTGGCATTTTGCATGCATTTTATCGCGCTATCTTGCGCACCTCATCGCACTGTTTTCTGCACATTACTTGCATTTCGCATGCATTTTGTCGCGCTATCTTGCGCACCTCATCGCACAGTTTTCTGCACATTACTTGCATTTCACATGCATTTGTCGCGCTATCTTGCGCACCTCATCGCACAGTTTTCTGCACATTACTTGCATTTTGCATGCATTTTATCGCCCTATCTTGCGCAGCTCATCGCACTGTTTTCTCCACATTACTTGCATTTTGCGTGCATTTTATCGCGCTATCTTGCGCATCGTGCTATTTTACGCTGTGACCATTACTTGCATTTTGCATGCATTTTGTTGCGCTCTCTTGCGCACCTCATCGCGCTGTTTTCTGCACATTAGTTGCATTTTGCATTCATTTTATCGCGCAATCTTGGGCACCTCATCGCACTGTTTTCTGCACATTACTTGCATTTTGCATGCATTTTATCACCCTATTTTGCGCACCTCATCGCACTGTTTTCTGCACATTACTTGCATTTAGCATGAATTTTCTCGCGCTATCTTGCGCAACGCGCTATTTTGCGCTGTGACCATTCCTCGCATTTTGCATGCATTTTGTCGCGCTATCTTGCGCACCTCATCGCACCGTTTTCTGCACATTACTGTCATTTTGCTTGCATTTTGTCGCGCTATCTTGCGCACCTCATCGCACTTTTTTCGGCACATTACTTGAATTTGGCATGCATTTTATCGCGATATCTTGCGCACCTCATCGCACTGTTTTCTGCACATTACTTGCGTTTTGCATGCAATTTATCACGCTATCTTGCGCACCTCATCGCACTATTTTCTGCAGATTACTTGCATTTTGCCATCATTTTGTCGCGCTATCTTCCGCATCACGCTATTTTGCACTGTGACCATTACTTGCATTTTGCATGCATTTTGTCGCGCTATCTTGCGTACCTCATCGCACTGTTTTTTGCACATTACTTGCATTTTGAATGCGTTCTATAGCGCTATCTTGCGCACCTCATCGCATTGTTTTCTGCACATTACTTGCATTTTCCATGCATTTTATCACGCTATCTTGCGCACCTCATCGCACTGTTTTCTGCACATTACTTGCATTTTGCATGCATTTTATCGTGCTATCTTGCGCATCGCGCTATTTTGCGCTGTGACCATTACTTGCATTTTGCATGCATTTCATCACGCTAACTTGCGCACCTCATCGCACTGTTTTCTGCACATTACTTGCATTTTGCACGCATTTTATCGCGCTATCTTGCGCACCTCGTCGCACTATTTTCTGCACATTACTTGCATTTTGCATGCATTTCATCACGCTATCTTGCGCATCGCGATATTTTGCGCTGTAAGCACTGCTCGTATTTTGCATGCATTTTGTCGCGTTATCTTGCGCATCTCATTGCATTCTTTTCTGCACATTACTTGCATTTTGCATGCATTTTGTCATGCTATCTTGCGCACCTCATCGCACTTTTTTCTGCACATTACTTGCATTTTGCTTGCATTTTATCGTGCTATTTTGCGCATCGCGATATTTTGCGCTGTAACCATTACTTGCATTTTGCGTGCATTTTGTCGCTCTATCTTGCGCATCTCATCGCACTGCTTTCTGCACATTACTTGCATTTTGCATGCATTTTATCGCGCTATCTTGCGCACATCATCGCACTGTTTTCTGCACATTACTTGCATTTCGCATGCATTTTGTCGCGCTATCTTGCGCACCTCATCGCACTGTTTTCTGCACATTACTTGCATTTTGCATGCATTTTATAGCCCCATCTTGCGCACCTCATCGCACTGTTTTCTGCACATTACTTGCATTTTCCATGCATTTTATCGCGCTATCATGCGCATCGCGCTATTTTACGCTGTGACCATTACTTGCATTTTGCATGCATTTTGTCGCGCTCTCTTGCGCACCTCATCGCGCTGTTTTCTGCAGATTACTTGCATTTTCCATGCATTTTATCGCGCTATCTTGTGCAGCTCATCGCACTGTTTTCTGCACATTACTTGCATTTTGCATGCATTTTATCGCGTTATTTTGCGCATCGCGCTATTTTGCTCTGTGACCATTACTTGCATTTTCCATGCATTTTATCGCGCTATCTTGCGCACCTCATCGCACAGTTTTCTGCACATTACTTGCATTTTGCATGCATTTTATCGCGCTATCTAGCGCACCTCATCGCACTGTTTTCTGCACATTACATTCATTTTCCATGCATTTTATCGCGCTATCTGGCGCACCTCATTGCACTGTTTTCGGCACTTTACTTGCATTTGGCATGCATTTTATCGCGCTATCTTGCGCACCTCATCGCACTGTTTTCTGCACATTACTTGCATTTTGCATGCATTTTATCGCGCCATCTTGCGCATCGCGCTATTTTGCGCTGTGACCATTACTTGCATTTTGCATGCATTTTGCCGCGCTATCTTGCGCACCTCATCGCGCTGTTTTCTGCACATTACTTGCATTTTGCATGCATTTTAACGAGCTATCTTGCGCACCGCATCGCACTGTGCGCTGTGACCATTTCTTGCATTTTGCATGCATTTTATCGCGCTATCTTGCGCACCTCATCGCACTGTTTTCTGCACATTACTTGCATTTTGCATGCATTTTGTCGCGTTATCTTGCGCACCTGATCGCACTGTTTTCTGCACATTACTTGCATTTTGGATGCATTTTATCGCCCTATTTTGCGCACCTCATCGCCCGGTTTTCTGCACATTACTTGCATTTAGCATGAATTTTCTCGCGCTATCTTGCGCATCGCGCTATTTTGCGGTGTGACCATTACTCGCACTTTGCATGCATTTTGTCGCGCAATCTTGCGCACCTCATCGCACCGTTTTCTGCACATTACTTGCATTTTGCTTGCATTTTGTCGCGCTATCTTGCGCACCTCATCGCACTTTTTTCGGCACATTACTTGAACTTTGCATGCATTTTATCGCGCTATCTTGCGCATCGCGATATGTTGCGATGTAAGCATTGCTTGCATTTTGCATGCATTTTGTCGCGTTATCTTGCGCATCTCATCGCACTGTTTTCTTCACATTACTTGCATTTTGCAAGCATTTTGTCGTGCTATCTTGCGCACCTCATCGCACTTTTTTCTGCACATTACTTGCATTTTGCTTGCATTTTATCGCGCTATTTTGCGTATCGCGATATTTTGCGCTGTAACCATTACTTGCATTTTGCATGCATTTTGTCGCGCTATCTTGTGCATGTCAACGCACTGCTTTCTGCACATTACTTGCATTTGGCATGCATTTTATCGCGCTATCTTGCGCACCTCATCGCACTTTTTTCTGCACATTACTTGCATTTCGCATGCATTTTGTCGCGCTATCTTGCGCACCTCATCGCACTGTTTTCTGCACATTACTTGCATTTTGCATGCATTTTATCGCCCTATCTCGCGCACCTCATCGCACTGTTTTCTGCACATTACTTGCATTTTGCATGCATTTTATCGCGCTATCTAGCGCATCGCGCTATTTTACGCTGTGACCATTACTTGCATTTTGCATGCATTTTGTCGCGCTCTGTTGCGCGCCTCATCGCGTTGTTTTCTGCACATTACTTGCATTTTGCATGCATTTTATCGCGCTATCTTGTGCACCTCATCGCACTGTTTTCTGCACATTACTTGCATTTTGCATTCATTTTATCGCCCTATCTTGCGCACCTCATCGCACTGTTTTCTGCACATTACTTGCATTTTGCATGCATTTTATCGCGCTATCTAGCGCATCCCGCTATTTTGCGTTGTGACCATTACTCGCATTTTGCATGCATTTTGTCGCCCTATCTTGTGCACCTCATCGCACTGTTTTCTGCACATTACTTGCATTTTGCATGCATTTTATCGCGCTCTCTTGCGCACCTCATCGCGCTGTTTTCTGCACATTACTTGCATTTGGCATGCATTTTGTCGCGCTATCTTGCGTACGTCATCCATTGTTTGCTGCACATTACTTGTATTTTGCATGCATTTTATCGCCCTGTCTTGCGCACCTCGTCGCACTGTTTGCTGCACATTACTTGCATTTTGCATGCATTTTATCGCCCTATCTTGCGCACCTCATCGCACTGTTTTCTGCACATTACCTGCATTTTCCATGCATTTTATCGCGCAATCTTGCGCATCGCGCTATTTTGCGCTGTGACCATTACTTGCATTTTGCATCCATTTTGTCGCGCTATCTTGCGCACCTCATCGCGCGGTTTTCTGCACATTACTTGCATTTTGCATGCATTTTATCGCGCTATCTTGCGCACCTCATCGCACTGTTTCCTGCACATTACTTGCATTTTGCATGCAATTTGTCGAGCTATCTTGCGCACCTCATCGCACTGTTTTCTGCACATTACTTGCATTTTGCATGCATTTTATCGCCCTATCTTGCGCACCTCATCGCACTATTTTCTGCACATTACTTTCATTTTCCATGCATTTTATCGCGCTATCTAGCGCATCGCGCTATTTTGCGCTGTGACCATTACTCGCATTTTGCATGCATTTTGTCGCGGTATCTTGCGCACCTCATCGCACTGTTTTCTGCACATTACTTGCATTTTGCAAGCATTTTATCGCGCTATTTTGCGCATCGCGCTATTTTGCGCTGTGACCATTACTTGCATTTTCCATGCATTTTATCGCGCTATCTTGCGCACCTCATCGCACAGTTTTCTGCACATTACTTGCATTTTGCATGCATTTTATCGCGCTATCTAGCGCACCTCATCGCACTGTTTTCTGCACATTACTTTCGTTTTCCATGCATTTTATCGCTCTATCTGGCGCACCTCATCGCACTGTTTTCTGCACTTTACTTGCATTTGGCATGCATTTTGTCGCCCTATCTTGCGCACCTCATCGCACTGTTTTCTGCACATTACTTGCATTTTGCATGCATTTTATCGCGCTATCTAGCGCATCGCGCTATGACCATTACTCGCATTTTGCATGCATTTTGTCGCGGTATCTTGCGCACCTCATCGCACTGTTTTCTGCACATTCCTTGCATTTTGCATGCATTTTATCGCGCTATTTTGCGCCTCGCGCTATTTTGCTCTGTGACCATTACTTGCATTTTGCATGCATTTTATCGCGCTATCTTGCGCATCTCAACGCACTGCTTTCTGCACATTACTTGCATTTTGCATGCATTTTGTCGTGCTATCTTGCGCACCTCATCGCACTTTTTTCGGCACCTTACTTGAGACCCACCAACTCTCAACTTGAGGCCCCGCCTCAACTTCCGCTCAAACTCATAGCCACGGCGTTCCTCAGACGCCACCAGTTCAGGTGCAAACCTGGACAAACTAGTAAAAGTAGCCTCAAACTCGGCCACTGACAAGCCCTGCTGATTAAGCCGGCTAAATTGATCCCTCAGCTTCTCCCTAGCTACTGCAGACAAAAACCTCTCCTGAAAAGCATTTACAAACGCCTCCCAAGTACCACCAACACGAGCTTTCTCGTACTTCCACCACTGACCCGCATCTCCCTTCAGTTGGAAGGATGCCAAGGTCACTTTCAGTGCTCCGTCTTCGATGCCAAGCATCTCGAACGTCTTACTCATTTGCTCTAGCCACTCATCAGCCTTCAGTGGCTCCTTCGGATCCCCGATAAACTCATCCGAATTAGACCGGAAGAACTCCCTCTTCAAGAAAGAAGGCCCTGTCTCAGCTGCCTGATTCCCAGCTCTAAGAATACTCAAAGCTCCTGCTATTTCTCTGGCCAAGGCACCCATAGCCTGCTGACCCACTGGCTCGGCCACATTGGCCTGGCCAACTCCCTCCTGCACTGCCGGAATATCACCCGGTAACGGTACTTCCTGCCTCGCAGCTCTACCACGCCTAGCTCCTCTTCCTCGTCCTGACATCCTAATCAAGGTAACACAGAACATTAGCATGTTCACAAATGTGCTGAAACTAAACACTCACGTCCTAATGCATGGACAACAGTAATTCACTCCACGTAAGCACATAAACACATAAGCACTTACGAATTTCATTTCCGGATAATGATAGTCCCGAGGCGTTACTAGAGTTCCGGTTAGAAATAGCATTGATCAAGTGCTTTTCTAACAAGACTCCCAGAAACCCAAGGATCCAATCAACATCCTAGAAATTAAATCCCATACCCATATAGTCACATAAGCATGTTATCAAGTAAGCACATAGCATATGATACTACATCTAGGTCTCTACCAAGCGAGACAAACCCATTGTGATACTAATCACTTCCCACGTACCCAAAGTATTCGAACCCGGTACGCTCTGATACCAAGTTGTAACGTCCTCAAAATAACAACATTAAACCCATCAAATAAGACATGCATTGACATACAAACTGGCCACATTCTTTTATTCATTAGAGTCTTATTACATAAGTATTACATGCTAACATCAAACAAAATGCCCTACGGGCTTACAGCTTTCCAAGTTAACACTTGGTTACAACAAAAGAGTACTAACTCGTTTGCACATTAAGCCCTTGGCTTGAAGTTACATGTAATACATCAAAAGTAAAACGACAAAAGTATGTCCGCCTCTAGCCTCCCAAGCTATGTCCTTGGAGGTGGCATGCTTCCTGTACCAGAAAATGATATTCCCATATAGGGTGAGCCACAGCCCAGTAGAAATACACTAAACCCACCATGAACAATGACTAAAATATTAGCAATTGATAGATGGTCAACACTGATACAATCACATAAATCACATATTTATGTCATACGACTTATGAGTCCAAGTTTCCTTTCATTTTCTCTTTTTCAACAGATAAGCATGCTAGCTCTATCTTCATTTCCACAGATATGTATAAAAACTATATCCCACATTCAGATAAGCTTATAAGTTATATCCACATTCTACAACAGATAAGTGTAACCACAATATCCACAGATAAGCATATGAGCTATATCCACACATACACATCACAAAGATAAGCATATAAGCTCTATCTTCACTTCTTTACACAAGCATATGAGCTGTATCTACGGAGTTCATCCCCTATCTTCTCCCAACACTATCCGGTTTAGAGGTACATCCCCTATCTTCCCCTAAACCGCGGAGTACATCCCCTATCTCCTCCTCTACACATAACGTATACAAACACATTGGTTCTATATACAATCACCCAATACATACAATTAATGTATTCTATCAACCGTCAAGTTCCATGACACATTCCATTGATTAGTTTCAGTTTGCCTAATCATCATGCATTGTCTACAACAATCACGACTATCCTCCACCGATAGCCCAAAGCAGTTATTTCTAAACAGAATATAAATGCACAATGGATATTCAATCAACATTTCATTTCCTCATTCTTCTCAATTAATTATCCCAATTAATTAAACAATGTAATTAGGTCAATTCCCATAATTAACATTTCAACCCTTAGGTCCCATTTTCATCAATGATTTAACATCAATTCCATTTCTCTATGCCAAACATGCATCTAGGTTTATTATGAATAAAACCCCAACTTTTGTAAAATTGCACAAAAGCCCCAAACTTTTACCAAATTACCAAACCAACCCCAACATCTCAAAATACCAAAATTTAAAGACAAAATCCATAGAGAGGAGTAGGATATCCCTACCTCGAAGTTTCAGCCAAAAAGGAGATGAAGACTTGAAGATCAACTTGCTCCAAATCCAAACTTTTTCAGATTAAAACAAAGCTCTCAATGCCCTCTATCTTTTTAACAAAGGCTCTAGGCTAGATTCACACCCTAGGGAGATCAATTCTTAGAGAGAATATAAGTGTAGAGAGAGAGAGTCTCGGATCTAGGTTTTGGATCAAAAAGAAAGTGAAAAAGTGAAGCTCAAAATCGCTACTGTCCGCTGATATAAAACACGCTCGCTCGAGCGAAGACTTGGTCGCTCGACGACCAGACACAGAAACTCTCGCTCGAGCCAAGGAACTCTCGCTCGAGCCAGAAACTCACAAGTGCGCTCGAGCGAAGGAATGCTCGCTCGAGCCAACAACTCAAACCCTCAGGTCTGTAACCAGCAGCACGCTCGAGCGACAGACCTCTCGCTCGAGCGAAGAACAAACCAGACTGCTCGAGCCAAGAAAAGCTCGCTCGAGGCAAGAAAGGCAACTCTCAGGTCCAGAACCAAACGCAACACTCGCTCGAGCGAAGCCACCCTGGCTCGACCCACCAGACACGAACTCCACTCTCGCTCGAGCGACAAACTCCTGGCTCGAGCGAAGAGCCAAAAATCTGGGCAGCAACACTAGGCTCCCAAACTCAACCAACCTGTAACAAACCTGCCCAACACATCCTATAACTCAAATATGAAGTAAAGAGGATGCAATCAAGATAATAAACAACTACCAACATCCACAGACACATGTCCGGATCACTGTACAACAAGGGTAAACCCGGGATCGCTATAACCTTCCCCCCTTAAAGAATTTCGTCCCTGAAATTAAGCACAAGTTTTCAAAACAAGTTTTTCTTCCATTTTAAACAATGTTACACTTTAACATTCAACAATTCGACCTATTACCGGTCATCTCATCCCTTTAACAAGAGACATTTCACAATATGTAATCAACATATGTACTTTCAACATGCATCAACATTATGCACTATCCTTCCAATTTCAACAATATATTCAACATGTACAATGTTACATTCAACTTCCATATGAGGCAAGTTCTAAACATACTTCCAATAAACCAAACATTCTCAATGTTTCCCAACTTAAGACATATATAAAAGCTCTTAAGTTCAACAAAATGCAAAAATTAAATACAAGATCACATATCAACAAACAAGTCCGGATATTTTTCTCGGACTTCCAACTCACGTTCCCAAGTGGCTTCCTCCACTCCGTGATGTTTCCACAAGACTTTTACCAAAGGAATGGTCTTGCCACGCAGGACCTGGTCCCGCCTATCCAAGACCCGAACCGGTCTCTCCTCATACGAGGCATCCTCATCTACCTCTAAATCGGTCCAATCCAACACATGTGATGGATCTGGCTCATACTTCCGAAGCATACTCACATGAAACACGTCATGCACTCCATATAACTGCGGCGGTAAGGCTAACCGATAAGCAACCTCACCAATCCTCTCAAGGATCTCAAAAGGACCAATAAACCGAGGGGATAACTTCCCACTCTTCCCAAATCTCATCAGACCTCGCCTAGGTGATATCTTCAGAAAGACATGATCACCTACCTCAAATGCCAAAGGCCTCCTCCTACGGTCGGCATAACTCTTTTGTCGACTCTGGGCTGTAACAAGCCTCCTACGGATAAGCTCAACTTTCTCCGTCGTCTCCCTAACCAACTCCGGACCCAACAAAGGTGCATCACCCACCTCGGCCCAACAAACTGGAGACCTACACGGTCGGCCATACAAGGCCTCAAACGGTGCCATACCGATACTAGACTGAAAACTGTTGTTGTAGGCAAACTCTACCAATGGCAAGTGCCTCTCCCACGTCCCACTGAAGTCAAGGACACAACCCCGAAGCATATCCTCGAGGATCTGAATAGTACGCTCGGACTGCCCGTCAGTCTGAGGATGATAAGCCGTACTAAAGGTCAACTTAGTGCCCAAGGCACTCTGCAAACTCTGCCACAACCTAGCAGTAAAACGAGGATCTCTATCTGAGACGATCGTCACTGGGACCCCGTGCAATCTCACTACGTCCCGAATATACACGTCGGCAAGATGATCCACCGAATCTCTCACGCGCATAGGAATAAAGTGCGCAGACTTAGTCAACTGGTCTACAACCACCCAAATAGCATCACTACCCCGCTGAGTCCTCGGAAGACCTACAACGAAGTCCATAGTGACATGCTCCCACTTCCACTCGGCAATAGGCAAGGGTTGCAACAAACCCGCTGGCCTCTGATGCTCGGCCTTCACTTGCTGGCAAGTAAGGCACTTCGATACGAAAACAGCCACATCTTTCTTCATACCCTGCCACCAAAACTGGCGACCCAAATCCTGATACATCTTAGTACCTCCCGGATGCACCGCAAGGCGCGAATGGTGAAACTCTCGGAGTACTTCCTCTCGGCAAGACTCCGGCACAAACAAACGGTCTCGGTATCTCACACTCAGGTCGGGATACACCGTCAAACCCTTCTCAACTTTCCCACTGGAGATCTTCTCTCGGAGGGATTCTACCTCAAGGTCACCTCTCAGTGCCTCTAACACTCTAATCACTAGTGTAGGCTGCGCAACAATAGAAAACAAAGCCGCAGCCTCAACAGATTCGCCCAGTAGCAAATCAAACTCGCCAAGTGCTCCCAACATATCCCATTCCCGGATGGCTATACAAGCTACATCACTAATGGTTTTCCTACTAAGGGCATCGGCCACAACATTGGCCTTTCCCGGATGATAGTGCAACTCAAAATCATAATCCTCGATGAACTCCATCCATCTCCTCTGCCTCAAATTCAAGTCTCTCTGTGTAAACAGATACTTCAAACTCTTGTGGTCCGAGAACACCTCGAACTTCTCACCATAAAGGTAGTGCCTCCAGATTTTCAAGGCAAAGATCACAGCTGCTAACTCTAGGTCGTGTGTGGGGTAATTCTTCTCGTGTATTTTCAACTGACGTGAGCCATAAGCTACCACTTTCCCCTCTTGCATCAACACACAACCCAAACCCTCTCGTGAGGCATCACAATAAACCGCATAACCCAACCCTCTCTCCGGAATAATCAACACCGGAGCGGTGGTCAATCTAACTTTCAGTTCTTGGAACGACTTTTCACAAGTCTCATTCCACACAAACTTGACTCCCTTCCGAGTCAGTCTAGTCAACGGTGACACTAACCTGGAGAAATCTTTCACAAACCGACGGTAATACCCAGCCAATCCCAGAAAACTGTGGATCTCAAACACACTCTTAGGCTGTGCCCAATCTTGCACTGCCTCAACCTTGGATGTATCAACAGACACCCCTTCCCCGGATACCACGTGGCCTAAGAATTTGACTTCCCTCAGCCAGAACTCACACTTCCCAAACTTGGCATACAGCCTATGGGCTCTAAGTAATTCAAGCACCACTCTCAAGTGTTCCTCGTGCTCCTTCTCTGATGGCGAATAGATAAGGATGTCGTCCACAAAGACGACCACAAATCGGTCTAAGAACTCCCAGAAAATCCGGTTCATCAAGTCCATAAAGACTGCCGGTGCATTGGTAAGCCCAAATGGCATCACCAGAAACTCGTAATGGCCATACCGCGTACGGAATGCCGTTTTCGGAATATCCTCTTCCCTGACCCTCAACTGGTGGTAACCCGATCTCAAATCTATCTTAGAGAAACAACGGGAACCCTTCAACTGGTCAAACAAATCATCTATACGGGGCATAGGGTACTTATTCTTTAACCGTAGCCCGATTCAACTTCTGGTAATCAATACACAATCTCAAGGCACCATCTTTCTTTTTAACAAAGAGGGCCGGCGCTCCCCACGGCGAAACACTAGGGCGAACAAAGCCCTTATCGAGCAATTCCTGGAGCTGAACTTTCAACTCAACCAACTCCGCTGGAGCAAAACGGTAAGGTGCCATAGAAATCGGCGCCGTGCCGGGCACTAAATCAATAGAGAACTCTATCTCTCGATGAGGTGGCAAACTAACAAGATCTTCGGGAAAGACATCCGAATACTCACAAACCACCCTCGGCAACACAATCTGAGTCTCAACACACTCACTACTCTCAAAGCTAGCAAGAAAACCACTAAGCTCACTTCGCCCTCGCGAATCATACCCCGTTGGCAAAACACTACCAACCCGGTCTCCCAAGAAATGGAACCACTCCCCGCTCAAGGTACATAACGTGACCCTCTGGCGGTAGCAATCAATAACAGCCCAGTATGACGATAACCAGTCCATACCCAAAATAACATCAAAACCCTTCATAGGCATGACAACAAACGGAAAAGGAAGCCTATAGTCGGCGACCTCTATATCACATCCTCTAACACCCTGTTTCAGGATCAACTCACCACCCAAAGGCGATACCACACAAATAGGAGATGCTAACTGTGCTAACTCCAATTCCAAAACAGATGCAAATGCAGCTGATACAAAAGAATGAGATGCACCCGTGTCTATCAACACACTAGCAACCGAGTTGCAAAACAGAAAAGTACCTCTCACTACTGATGGAGCTGGTACTAAATCCTGCGCGGTAACAGCATACACGCGCCCCGTAGGCCCCTGGTCTACCTGCTCACCTCTCGGAGCAAAAGACTGCTGCACAGATTGGGATGACGAAGCTCCCGGATTGGCCCTCGAGGCCTGCACAGACTGAGCTGGCTGAAAACCCTGCGTCTGCCTAGAACCAGACACTCCTGAAGTGGCGCTCAACTGCGGGCAAAACCTCTTCAGGTGCCCAGGCTGTCCACACTGATAACAAGTCAAGGGCTGCCCCCTGCCCAAACTCTGACTCTGCGGTCTAGCTGAAAAAGAAGCAGCTTTCTGACCTCCACCCTTCTGCGGGCAAACAGAAACCTTGTGACCCAACTGGCCACACTTGAAACAGGTGAAATCCCCCTGACCACCTCTCCCGGAGCCTGCACTCGGCATTGGGAAGGTTGATCTAGCAACACCACCCCGCGACTGCTGAGGGTTAGAACCCCTCTGCCTCCTGCCATCACCCGGACCATCTTAGCTCCTCTTGGAGCCTCTCTGCCCCTCATCCTCCTCCTGCATCATGAGCTCCATATGAGCTGCAGCGTCCACTAGGTGTCTATACTCTCGAATATAAGACCCACCAACTCTCAACTTGAGGCACCGCCTCAACTTCCGCTCAAACTCATAGCAACGGCGTTCCTCAGACGCCACCAGTTCAGGTGCAAACCTGGACAAACTAGTAAATGTAGCCTCAAACTCGGCCACTGACAAGCCCTGCTAATTAAGCCGGCTAAACTGATCCCTCAGCTTCTCCCTAGCTACTGCAGACAAAAACCTCTCCTGGAAAGCATTTATAAACGCCTCCCAAGTACCACCAACACGAGCTTTCTCGTACTTCCACCACTGACCCGCATCTCCCTTCAGTTGGAAGGATGCCAAGGTCACTTTCAGTGCTCCGTCTTCGATGCCAAGCATCTCGAACGTCTTACTCATTTGCTCTAGCCACTCATCAGCCTTCAGTGGCTCCTTCGGATCCCCGATAAACTCATCCGGATTAGACCGGAAGAACTCCCTCTTCAAGAAAGAAGGCCCTGTCTCAGCTGCCTGATTCCCAGCTCTAAGAATACTCAAAGCTCCTGCTATTTCTCTGGCCAAGGCACCCATAGCCTGCTGACCCACTGGCTCGGCCACATTGGCCTGGCCAACTCCCTATTGCACTGCCGGAATATCACCCGGTAACGGTACTTCCTGCCTCGCAGGTCTACCACGCCTAGCTCCTCTTCCTCGTCCTGACATCCTAATCAAGGTAACACAGAACATTAGCATGTTCACAAATGTGCTGAAACTAAACACTCACGTCTTAATGCATGGACAACAGTAATTCACTCCACGTAAGCACATAAACACATAAGCACTTACGAATTTCATTTCCGGATAATGATAGTCCCGAGGCGTTACTAGAGTTCCGGTTAGAAATAGCATTGATCAAGTGCTTTTCCAACAAGACTCCCAGAAACCCAAGGATCCAATCAACATCCTAGAAATTAAATCCCATACCCATATAGTCACATAAGCATGTTATCAAGTAAGCACATAGCATATGATACTACATCTAGGTCTCTATCAAGCGAGACAAACCCATTGTGATACTAATCACTTCCCACGTACCCAAAGTATTCGAACCCGGTACGCTCTGATACCAAGTTGTAACGTCCTCAAAATAACAACATTAAACCCATCAAATAAGACATGCATTGACATACAAACTAGCCACATTCTTTTATTCATTAGAGTCTTATTACATAAGTATTACATGCTAACATCAAACAAAATGCCCTACGGGCTTACAGCTTTCCAAGTTAACACTTGGTTACAACAAAAGAGTACTAACTCGTTTACACATTAAGCCCTTCGCTTGAAGTTACATGTAATACATCAAAAGTAAAACGACAAAAGTATGTCCGCCTCTAGCCTCCCAAGCTATGTCCTTGGAGGTGGCATGCTTCCTGTACCTGAAAATGATATTCCCATATAGGGTGAGCCACAGCCCAGTAGAAATACACTAAACCCACCATGAACAATGACTAAAATATTAGCAATTGATAAATGGTCAACACTGATACAATCACATAAATCACATATTTATGTCATACGACTTATGAGTCCAAGTTTCCTTTCATTTTCTCTTTTTCAACAGATAAGCATGCTAGCTCTATCTTCATTTCCACAGATATGTATAAAAACTATATCCCACATCCAGATAAGCTTATAAGCTATATCCACATTCTACAACAGATAAGTGTAACCACAATATCCACAGATAAGCATATGAGCTATATCCACACATACACATCACAAAGATAAGCATATAAGCTCTATCTTCACTTCTTTACACAAGCATATGAGCTGTATCTATGGAGTTCATCCCCTATCTTCTCCCAACACTATCCGGTTTAGAGGTACATCCCCTATCTTCCCCTAAACCGCGGAGTACATCCCCTATCTCCTCCTCTACACATAACGTATACAAACACATTGGTTCTATATACAATCACCCAATACATACAATTAATGTATTCTATCAACCGTCAAGTTCCATGACACATTCCATTGATTAGTTTCAGTTTGCCTAATCATCATGCATTGTCTACAACAATCACGACTATCCTCCACCGATAGCCCAAAGCAGTTATTTCTAAACAGAATATAAATGCACAATGGATATTCAATCAACATTTCATTTCCTCATTCTTCTCAATTAATTATCCCAATTAATTAAACAATGTAATTAGGTCAATTCCCATAATTAACATTTCAACCCTTAGGTCCCATTTTCATCAATGATTTAACATCAATTCCATTTCTCTATGCCAAACATGCATCTAGGTTTATTATGAATAAGACCCCAACTTTTGTAAAATTTCACAAAAGCCCCAAACTTTTACCAAATTACCAAACCAACCCCAACATCTGAAAATACCAAAATTTAAAGACAAAATCCATAGAGAGGAGTAGGATATCCCTACCTCGAAGTTTCAGCCAAAAAGGAGATGAAGACTCGAAGATCAACTTGCTCCAAATCCAAACTTTTTCAGATTAAAACAAAGCTCTCAATGCCCTCTATCTTTTTAACAAAGGCTCTAGGCTAGATTCACACCCTAGGGAGATCAATTCTTAGAGAGAATATAAGTGTAGAGAGAGAGAGTCTCGGATCTAGGTTTTGGATAAAAAAGAAAGTGAAAAAGTGAAGTTCAAAATCGCTACTGTCCGCTGATATAAAACACGCTCGCACGAGCGAAGACTTGGTCGCTCGAGCGACCAGACACAGAAACTCTCGCTCGAGCCAAGGAACTCTCGCTCGAGCCAGAAACTCACAAGTGCGCTCGAGCAAAGGAATGCTCGCTCGAGCCAACAACTCAAACCCTCAGGTCTGTAACCAGCAGCACGCTCGAGCGACAGACCTCTCGCTCGAGCGAAGAACAAACCAGACTGCTCGAACCAAGAAAAGCTCGCTCGAGCCAAGAAAGGCAACTCTCAGGTCCAGAACCAGACGCAACACTCGCTCGAGCGAAGCCACCCTGGCTCGACCCACCAGACACGAACTCCACTCTCGCTCGAGCGACAAACTCCTGGCTCGAGCGAAGAGCCAAAAATCTGGGCAGCAACACTAGTCTCCCAAACTCAACCAACCTGTAACAAACCTGCCCAACACATCCTATAACTCAAATATGAAGTAAAGAGGATGCAATCAAGATAATAAACAACTACCAACATTCACGGACACATGTCCGGATCACTGTACAACAAGGGTAAACCCGGGATCGCTATACGCTATCTTGCGCATCGCGCTATTTTGCGCTGTGACCATTACTTGCATTTTGCATCCATTTTGTCGCGCTATCTTGCGCACCTCATCGCGCTGTTTTCTGCACATTACTTGCATTTTGCATGCATTTTATCGCGCTATCTTGCGCACCGCATCGCACTGTTTCCTGCACATTACTTGCATTTTGCATGCATTTTGTCGCGCTATCTTGCGCACCTCATCGCACTGTTTTCTGCACATTACTTGCATTTTGCATGCATTTTATCGCCCTATCTTGCGCACCTCATCGCACTGTTTTCTGCACATTACTTTCATTTTCCATGCATTTTATCGCGCTATCTAGCGCATCGCGCTATTTTGCGCTGTGACCATTACTCGCATTTTGCATGCATTTTGTCGTGGTATCCTGCGCACCTCATAGCACTGTTTTCTGCACATTACTTGCATTTTGCAAGCATTTTATCCCGCTATTTTGCGCATCGCGCTATTTTGCGCTGTGACCATTACTTGCATTTTCCATGCATTTTATCGCGCTATCTTGCGCACCTCATCGCACAGTTTTCTGCACATTACTTGCATTTTGCATGCATTTTATCGCGCTATCTAGCGCACCACATCGCACTGTTTTCTGCACATTACTTTCATTTTCCATGCATTTTATCGCGCTATATGGCGAACCTCATCGCACTGTTTTCTGCACATTACTTGCATTTGGCCTGCATTTTGTCGTGCTATCTTGCGCACCTCATCGCACTGGTTGCTGCACATTACTTGCATTTTGCATGCATTTTATCGCCCTATCTTGCGCACCTCATCGCACTGTTTTCTGCACATTACTTGCATTTTGCGTGCATTTTATCGCGCTATCTTGCGCATCGCGCTATTTTGCGCTGTGACCATTACTTGCATTTTGCATGCATTTTGTCGCGCTATCTTGCGCATCTCATCGCACTGTTTTCTGCACATTACTTGCATTTTGCATGCATTTTGTCGTGCTATCTTGCGCACCTCATCGCACTTTTTTCTGCACATTACTTGCATTTTGCATGCATTTTATCGCGCTATTTTGCGCATCGCGATATTTTGCGCTGTAACCATTACTTGCATTTTGCATGCATTTTGTCGCGCTATCTTGCGCATCTCATCGCACTGCTTTCTGCACATTACTTGCATTTTGCATGCATTTTATCACGCTATCTTGCGCACCTCATCGCACTGTTTTCTGCACATTACTTGCATTTCGCATGCATTTTGTCGCGCTATCTTGCGCACCTCATCGCACAGTTTTCTGCACATTACTTGCATTTTGCATGCATTTTATCGCCCTATCTTGCGCAGCTCATCGCACTGTTTTCTGCACATTACTTCCATTTTGCGTGCATTTTATCGCGCTATCTTGCGCATCGCGCTATTTTACGCTGTGACCATTACTTGCATTTTGCATACATTTTATCGCGCTCTCTTGCGCACCTCATCGCGCTGTTTTCTGCACATTACATCCATTTTGCATGCATTTTATCGCGCTATCTTGTGCACCTCATCGCACTGTTTTCTGCACAATACTTGCTTTTTGCATGCATTTTATCGCCCTATTTTGCGCACCTCATCGCACTGTTTTCTGCACATTACTTGCATTTAGCACGAATTTTCTCGCGCTATCTTGCGCATCGCGCAATTTTGCCCTGTGACCATTACTCGCATTCTGTATGCATTTTGTCGCGCTATCTTGCGCACCTCATGGCACCGTTTTCTGCACATTACTTGCATTTTGCTTGCATTTTGTCGCGCTATCTTGCGAACCTCATCGCACTGTTTTCTGCACATTCCTTGTATTTTGCATGCATTTTGTCGCGCTATCTTGCGCACCTCATCGCACTGTTTTCTGCACATTACTTGCATTTTAAATACGTTCTATCGCGCTATCTTGCGCACCTCATCGCATTGTTTTCTGCACATTACTTGCATTTTCCATGCATTTTATCGCGCTATCTTGCGCACCTTATCGCACTGTTTTCTGCACATTACTTGCATTTTGCATGCATTTTATCGTGCTATCTTGCGCATCGCGCTATCTTGCGCATCGCGCTATTTTGCGCTGTGACCATTACTTGCATTTTGCATGCATTTCATCACGCAGACTTGCGCACCTCATCGCACTGTTTTCTGCACATTACTTGCATTTTGCACGCATTTTATCGCGCTATCTTGCGCACCTCATCGCACTGTTTTCTGCACATTACTTGCATTTTGCATGCATTTCATCACGCTATCTTGCGCATCGCGATATTTTGCGCTGTAAGCATTGCTTGCATTTTGCATGCATTTTGTCGCGTTATTTTGCGCATCTCATCGCACTGTTTTCTGCACTTTACTTGCATTTTGCATGCATTTTGTCGCGCTATCTTGCGCATCTCATCGCACTGCTTTCTGCACATTACTTGCATTTTTCATGCATTTTATTGCGCTATCTTGCGCACCTCATCGCACAGTTTTCTGCACATTACTTGCATTTCGCATGCATTTTGTCGCGCTATCTTGCGCACCTCATCGCACTGTTTTCAGCACATTACTTGCATTTTGCATGCATTTTATCGCCCTATCTTGCGCACCTCATCGCACTGTTTTCTGCACATTACTTGCATTTTCCATGCATTTTATCGCGCTATCATGCACATCGCGCTATTTTACGCTGTGACCATTACTTGTATTTTGCATGCATTTTGTCGCGCTCTCTTGCGCACCTCATCGCGCTGTTTTCTGCAGATTACTTGCATTTTGCATGCATTTTATCGCGCTATCTTGTGCACCTCATCGCACTGTTTTCTGCACATTACCTGCATTTTGCATGCATTTTATCGCCCTATCTTGCGCACCTCATCGCACTGTTTTCTGCACATTACTTGCATTTTGCATGCATTTTATCGCGCTATCTAGCACATCGCGCTATTTTGCGCTGTGACCATTACTCGCATTTTGCATGCATTTTGTCGCGCTATCTTGCGCACCTCATCGCACTGTTTTCTGCACATTACTTGCATTTTGCCATCATTTTGTCGCGTTATCTTCCACATCATGCTATTTTGCGCTGTGACCATTACTTGCATTTTGCATGCATTTTATCGCGCTATCTTGCGCACCTCATCGCACTGTTTTCTGCACATTCCTTGCATTTTGCATGCATTTTGTCGCGCTATCTTGGGCACCTCATATTTTTCGCTGTGATCATTACTTGCATTTTGCATGCATTTTGTCGCGCTATCTTGCGCACCTCATCGCACTTTTTTCGGCACATTACTTGCATTTTGCATGCATTTTATCGCGCTATCTTGCGCACCTCATCGCACTGTTTTCTGCACATTACTTGCATTTTGAATGCGTTCTATCGCGCTATCTTGCGCACCTCTTCGCATTGTTTTCTGCACATTACTTGCATTTTCCAGGCATTTTATCGCGCTATCTTGCGCACCTCATCGCACTATTTTCTGCACATTACTTGCATTTTGCATGCATTTTATCGTGCTATCTTGCGCATCGCGCTATTTTGCGCTGTGACCATTACTTGCATTTTGCACGCATTTCATCACGCAGACTTGCGCACCTCATCGCACTGTTTTCTGCACATTACTTGCATTTTGCATGCATTTCATCACGCTATCTTGCGCATCGCGATATTTTGCGCTGTAAGCAATGCTTGCATTTTGCATGCATTTTGTCGCGTTATTTTGCGTATCTCATCGCACTGTTTTCTACACTTTACTTGCATTTTGCATGCATTTTGTCGTGCTATCTTGCGCACCTCATCGCACTTTTTTATGCACATTACTTGCATTTTGCTTGCATTTTATCGCGCTATTTTGCGCATTGCGATATTTTGCGCTGTAACCATTACTTGCATTTTGCATGCATTTTGTCGCGCTATCTTGCGCATCTCATCGCACTGCTTTCTGCACATTACTTGCATTTTGCATGAATTTTATTGCGCTATCTTGCGCACCTCATCGCACAGTTTTCTGCACATTACTTGCATTTCGCATGCATTTTGTCGCGCTATCTTGCGCACCTCATCGCACTGTTTTCTGCACATTACTTGCATTTTGCATACATTTTATCGCCCTATCTTGCGCACCTCATCGCACTGTTTTCTGCACATTACTTGCATTTTCCATGCATTTTATCGCGCTATCATGCACATCGCGCTATTTTACGCTGTGACCATTACTTGTATTTTGCATGCATTTTGTCGCGCTCTCTTGCGCACCTCATCGCGCTGTTTTCTGCAGATTACTTGCATTTTGCATGCATTTTATCGCGCTATCTTGTGCACCTCATCGCACTGTTTTCTGCACATTACCTGCATTTTGCATGCATTTTATCGCCCTATCTTGCGCACCTCATCGCACTGTTTTCTGCACATTACTTGCATTTTGCATGCATTTTATCGCGCTATCTAGCGCATCGCGCTATTTTGCGCTGTGACCATTACTCGCATTTTGCATGCATTTTGTCGCGCTATCTTGCGCACCTCATCGCACTGTTTTCTGCACATTACTTGCATTTTGCCATCATTTTGTCGCGTTATCTTCCACATCATGCTATTTTGCGCTGTGACCATTACTTGCATTTTGCATGCATTTTATCGCGCTATCTTGCGCACCTCATCGCACTGTTTTCTGCACATTCCTTGCATTTTGCATGCATTTTGTCGCGCTATCTTGGGCACCTCATATTTTTCGCTGTGATCATTACTTGCATTTTGCATGCATTTTGTCGCGCTATCTTGCGCACCTCATCGCACTGTTTTCTGCACATTACTTGCATTTTGAATGCGTTCTATCGCGCTATCTTGCGCACCTCATCGCATTGTTTTCTGCACATTACTTGCATTTTCTAGGCATTTTATCGCGCTATCTTGCGCACCTCATGGCACTATTTTCTGCACATTACTTGCATTTTGCATGCATTTTATCGTGCTATCTTGCGCATCGCGCTATTTTGCGCTGTGACCATTACTTGCATTTTGCATGCATTTCATCACGCTAACTTGCGCACCTCATCGCACTATTTTCTGCACATTACTTGCAATTTGCACGCATTTTATCGCGCTATCTTGCGCACCTCATCGCACTGTTTTCTGCACATTACTTGCATTTTGCATGCATTTTGTCGTGCTATCTTGCGTACCTCATCGCACTTTTTTCTGCACATTACTTGCATTTTGCTTGCATTTTATCGCGCTATTTTGCGCATCGCGATATTTTGCGCTGCAACCATTACTTGCATTTTGCATGCATTTTGTCGCGCTATCTTGCGCATCTCATCGCACTGCTTTCTGCACATTACTTGCATTTTGCATGCATTTTATCGCGCTATCTTGCGCAACTCATCGCACTGTTTTCTGCACATTACTTGCATTTCGCATGCATTTTGTCGCGCTATCTTGCGCACCTCATCGCACAGTTTTCTGCACATTACTTGCATTTTGCATGCATTTTATCGCCCTATCTTGCGCAGCTCATCGCACTGTTTTCTGCACATTACTTGCATTTTGCGTGCATTTTATCGCGCTATCTTGCGCATCGCGCTATTTTACGCTGTGACCATTACTTGCATTTTGCATGCATTTTATCGTGCTCTCTTGCACACCTCATCGCGCTGTTTTCTGCACATTACTTCCATTTTGCATGCATTTTATCGCGCTATCTTGTGCACCTCATCGCACTGTTTTCTGCACAATACTTGCATTTTGCATGCATTTTATCGCCCTATTTTGCGCACCTCATCGCACTGTTTTCTGCACATTACTTGCATTTAGCACGAATTTTCTCGCGCTATCTTGCGCATCGCGCAATTTTGCGCTGTGACCATTACTCGCATTCTGCATGCATTTTGTCGCGCTATCTTGCGCACCTCGTGGCACCGTTTTCTGCACATTACTTGCATTTTGCTTGCATTTTGTCGCGCTATCTTGCGCACCTCATCCCACTTTTTTCGGCACATTACTTGAATTTTGCATGCATTTTATCGCGATATCTTGTGCACCTCATCGCACTGTTTTCTGCACATTACTTGCGGTTTGCCTGCATTTTATCATGCTATCTTGCGCACCTCATCGCATCGTTTTCTGCACTTTACTTGCATTTTGCCATCATTTTGTCGCGCTATCTTCCGCATCACGCTATTTTGCGCTGTGACCATTACTTGCATTTTGCATGCATTTTATCGCGCTATCTTGCGCACCTCATCGCACTATTTTCTGCACATTACTTGCATTTTGCATGCATTTTGTCGCGCTATCTTGGGCACCTCATATTTTGCGCTGTGATCATTACTTGCATTTTGCATGCATTTTGTCGCGCTATCTTGCGCACCACATCACACTGTTTTCTGCACATTACTTGCATTTTAAATGCGTTCTATCGCGCTATCTTGCGCACCTCATCGCATTGTTTTCTGCACATTACTTGCATTTTCCATGCATTTTATCGCGCTATCTTGCGCACCTCATCGCACTGTTTTCTGCACATTACTTGCATTTTGCATGCATTTTATCGTGCTATCTTGCGCATCGCGCTATCTTGCGCATCGCGCTATTTTGCGCTGTGACCATTACTTACATTTTGCATGCATTTCATCACGCTAACTTGCGCACCTCATCGCACTGTTTTCTGCACATTACTTGCATTTTGCACGCATTTTATCGCGCTATCCTGCGCACCTCATCGCACTGTTTTCTGCGCATTACTTGCATTTTGCATGCATTTCATCACGCTATCTTGCGCATCGCGATATTTTGCGCTGTAAGCATTGCTTGCATTTTGCATGCATTTTGTCGCGTTATTTAGCGCATCTCATCGCACTGTTTTCTGCACTTTACTTGCATTTTGCATGCATTTTGTCGTGCTATCTGGCGCACCTCATCGCACTTTTTTATGCACATTACTTGCATTTTGCTCGCATTTTATCGCGCTATTTTGCGCATCGCGATATTTTGCGCTGTAACCATTACTTGCATTTTGCATGCATTTTGTCGCGCTATCTTGCGCATCTCATCGCACTGTTTTCTGCACATTACTTGCATTTTGCATGCATTTTATCGCGCTATCTTGCGCACCTCATCGCACAGTTTTCTGCACATTACTTGCATTTCGCATGCATTTTGTCGCGCTATCTTGCGCACCTCATCGCACTGTTTTCTGCACTTTACTTGCATTTTGCATGCATTTTATCGCCCTGTCTTGCGCACCTCATCGCACTGTTTTCTGCACATTACTTGCATTTTCCATGCATTTTATCGCGCTATCATGCGCATCGCGCTATTTTACGATGTGACCATTACTTGTATTTTGCATGCATTTTGTCGCGCTCTCTTGCGCACCTCATCGCGCTGTTTTCTGCAGATTACTTGCATTTTGCATGCATTTTATCGCGCTATCTTGTGCACCTCATCGCACTGTTTTCTGCACATTACCTGCATTTTGCATGCATTTTATCGCCCTATCTTGCGCACCTCATCGCACTGTTTTCTGCACATTACTTGCATTTTGCATGCATTTTATCGCGCTATCTAGCGCAGCGCGCTATTTTGCGCTGTGACCATTACTCGCATTTTGCATGCATTTTGTCGCGCTATCTTGCGCACCTCATCGCACTGTTTTCTGCACATTACTTGCATTTTGCCATCATTTTGTCGCGTTATCTTCCGCATCATGCTATTTTGCGCTGTGACCATTACCTGCATTTTGCATGCATTTTATCGCGCTATCTTGCGCACCTCATCGCACTGTTTTCTGCACATTCCTTGCATTTTGCATGCATTTTGTCGCGCTATCTTGGGCACCTCATATTTTTCGCTGTGATCATTACTTGCATTTTGCATGCATTTTGTCGCGCTATCTTGCGCACCTCATCGCACTGTTTTCTGCACATTACTTGCATTTTGAATGCGTTCTATCGCGCTATCTTGCGCACCTCATCGCATTGTTTTCTGCACATTACTTGCATTTTCCAGGCATTTTATCGCGCTATCTTGCGCACCTCATCGCACTATTTTCTGCACATTACTTGCATTTTGCATGCATTTTATCGTGCTATCTTGCGCATCGCGCTATTTTGCGCTGTGACCATTACTTGCATTTTGCATGCATTTCATCACGCTAACTTGCGCACCTCATCGCACTATTTTCTGCACATTACTTGCAATTTGCACGCATTTTATCGCGCTATCTTGCGCACCTCATCGCACTGTTTTCTGCACATTACTTGCATTTTGCATGCATTTTGTCGTGCTATCTTGCGTACCTCATCGCACTTTTTTCTGCACATTACTTGCATTTTGCTTGCATTTTATCGCGCTATTTTGCGCATCGCGATATTTTACGCTGTAACCATTACTTGTATTTTGCATGCATTTTGTCGCGCTATCTTGCGCATCTCATCGCACTGCTTTCTGAACATTACTTGCATTTTGCATGCATTTTATCGCGCTATCTTGCGCACCTCCTCGCACTGTTTTCTGCACATTACTTGCATTTCGCATGCATTTTGTCGCGCTATCTTGAGCACCTCATCGCACAGTTTTCTGCACATTACTTGCATTTTGCATGCATTTTATCGCCCTATCTTGCGCAGCTCATCGCACTGTTTTCTGCACATTACTTGCAATTTGCGTGCATTTTATCGCGCTATCTTGCGCATCGCGCTATTTTACGCTGTGACCATTACTTGCATTTTGCATGCATTTTATCGCGCTCTCTTGCGCACCTCATCGCGCTGTTTTCTGCACATTCCTTCCATTTTGCATGCATTTTATCGCGCTATCTTGTGCACCTCATCGCACTGTTTTCTGCACAATACTTGCATTTTGCATGCATTTTATCGCCCTATTTTGCGCACCTTATCGCACTGTTTTCTGCACATTACTTGCATTTAGCATGAATTTTCTCGCGCTATCTTGCGCATCGCGCAATTTTGCGCTGTGACCATTACTCGCATTCTGCTTGCATTTTGTCGCGCTATCTTGCGCACCTCATGGCACCGTTTTCTGCACATTACTTGCATTTTGCTTGCATTTTGTCGCGCTATCTTGCGCACCTCATCCCACTTTTTTCGGCACATTACTTGAATTTTGCATGCATTTTATCGCGATATCTTGCGCACCTCATCGCACTGTTTTCTGCACATTACTTGCGTTTTGCATGCATTTTATCATGCTATCTTGCACACCTCATCGCATCGTTTTCTCCACATTACTTGCATTTTGCCATCATTTTGTCGCGCTATCTTCCGCATCACGCTATTTTGCGCTGTGACCATTACTTGCATTTTGCATGCATTTTATCGCGATATCTTGCGCACCTCATCGCACTGTTTTCTGCACATTCCTTGCATTTTGCATGCATTTTGTCGCGCTATCTTGGGCACCTCATACTTTGCGATGTGATCATTACTTGCATTTTGCATGCATTTTGTCGCGCTATCTTGCGCACCACATCGCACTGTTTTCTGCACATTACTTGCATTTTAAATGCGTTCTATCGCGCTATCTTGCGCACCTCATTGCACTGTTTTCTGCACTTTACTTGCATTTTGCATGCATTTTGTCGTGCTATCTGGCGCACCTCATCGCACTTTTTTATGCACATTACTTGCATTTTGCTCGCATTTTATCGCGCTATTTTGCGCATCGCGATATTTTGCGCTGTAACCATTACTTGCATTTTGCATGCATTTTGTCGCGCTATCTTGCGCATCTCATCGCACTGCTTTCTGCACATTACTTGCATTTTGCATGCATTTTATCGCGCTATCTTGCGCACCTCATCGCACAGTTTTCTGCACATTACTTGCATTTCGCATGCATTTTGTCGCGCTATCTTGCGCACCTCATCGCACTGTTTTCTGCACATTACTTGCATTTTGCATGCATTTTATCGCCCTGTCTTGCGCACCTCATCGCACTGTTTTCTGCACATTACTTGCATTTTCCATGCATTTTATCGCGCTATCATGCGCATCGCGCTATTTTACGATGTGACCATTACTTGTATTTTGCATGCATTTTGTCGCGCTCTCTTGCGCACCTCATCGCGCTGTTTTCTGCAGATTACTTGCATTTTGCATGCATTTTATCGCGCTATCTTGTGCACCTCATCGCACTGTTTTCTGCACATTACCTGCATTTTGCATGCATTTTATCGCCCTATCTTGCGCACCTCATCGCACTGTTTTCTGCACATTACTTGCATTTTGCATGCATTTTATCGCGCTATCTAGCGCAGCGCGCTATTTTGCGCTGTGACCATTACTCGCATTTTGCATGCATTTTGTCGCGCTATCTTGCGCACCTCATCGCACTGTTTTCTGCACATTACTTGCATTTTGCCATCATTTTGTCGCGTTATCTTCCGCATCATGCTATTTTGCGCTGTGACCATTACCTGCATTTTGCATGCATTTTATCGCGCTATCTTGCGCACCTCATCGCACTGTTTTCTGCACATTCCTTGCATTTTGCATGCGTTTTGTCGCGCTATCTAGGGCACCTCATCTTTTTCGCTGTGATCATTACTTGCATTTTGCATGCATTTTGTCGCGCTATCTTGCGCACCTCATCGCACTGTTTTCTGCACATTACTTGCATTTTGAATGCGTTCTATCGCGCTATCTTGCGCACCTCATCGCATTGTTTTCTGCACATTACTTGCATTTTCCAGGCATTTTATCGCGCTATCTTGCGCACCTCATCGCACTATTTTCTGCACATTACTTGCATTTTGCATGCATTTTATCGTGCTATATTGCGCATCGCGCTATTTTGCGCTGTGACCATTACTTGCATTTTGCATGCATTTCATCACGCTAACTTGCGCACCTCATCGCACTATTTTCTGCACATTACTTGCAATTTGCACGCATTTTATCGCGCTATCTTGCGCACCTCATCGCACTGTTTTCTGCACATTACTTGCATTTTGCATGCATTTTGTCGTGCTATCTTGCGTACCTCATCGCACTTTTTTCTGCACATTACTTGCATTTTGCTTGCATTTTATCGCGCTATTTTGCGCATCGCGATATTTTACGCTGTAACCATTACTTGTATTTTGCATGCATTTTGTCGCGCTATCTTGCGCATCTCATCGCACTGCTTTCTGCACATTACTTGCATTTTGCATGCATTTTATCGCGCTATCTTGCGCACCTCCTCGCACTGTTTTCTGCACATTACTTGCATTTCGCATGCATTTTGTCGCGCTATCTTGAGCACCTCATCGCACAGTTTTCTGCACATTACTTGCATTTTGCATGCATTTTATCGCCCTATCTTGCGCAGCTCATCGCACTGTTTTCTGCACATTACTTGCAATTTGCGTGCATTTTATCGCGCTATCTTGCGCATCGCGCTATTTTACGCTGTGACCATTACTTGCATTTTGCATGCATTTTATCGCGCTCTCTTGCGCACCTCATCGCGCTGTTTTCTGCACATTCCTTCCATTTTGCATGCATTTTATCGCGCTATCTTGTGCACCTCATCGCACTGTTTTCTGCACAATACTTGCATTTTGCATGCATTTTATCGCCCTATTTTGCGCACCTCATCGCACTGTTTTCTGCACATTACTTGCATTTAGCATGAATTTTCTCGCGCTATCTTGCGCATCGCGCAATTTTGCGCTGTGACCATTACTCGCATTCTGCTTGCATTTTGTCGCGCTATCTTGCGCACCTCATGGCACCGTTTTCTGCACATTACTTGCATTTTGCTTGCATTTTGTCGCGCTATCTTGCGCACCTCATCCCACTTTTTTCGGCACATTACTTGAATTTTGCATGCATTTTATCGCGATATCTTGCGCACCTCATCGCACTGTTTTCTGCACATTACTTGCGTTTTGCATGCATTTTATCATGCTATCTTGCACACCTCATCGCATCGTTTTCTCCACATTACTTGCATTTTGCCATCATTTTGTCGCGCTATCTTCCGCATCACGCTATTTTGCGCTGTGACCATTACTTGCATTTTGCATGCATTTTATCGCGATATCTTGCGCACCTCATCGCACTGTTTTCTGCACATTCCTTGCATTTTGCATGCATTTTGTCGCGCTATCTTGGGCACCTCATACTTTGCGATGTGATCATTACTTGCATTTTGCATGCATTTTGTCGCGCTATCTTGCGCACCACATCGCACTGTTTTCTGCACATTACTTGCATTTTAAATGCGTTCTATCGCGCTATCTTGCGCACCTCATTGCACTGTTTTCTGCACTTTACTTGCATTTTGCATGCATTTTGTCGTGCTATCTGGCGCACCTCATCGCACTTTTTTATGCACATTACTTGCATTTTGCTCGCATTTTATCGCGCTATTTTGCGCATCGCGATATTTTGCGCTGTAACCATTACTTGCATTTTGCATGCATTTTGTCGCGCTATCTTGCGCATCTCATCGCACTGCTTTCTGCACATTACTTGCATTTTGCATGCATTTTATCGCGCTATCTTGCGCACCTCATCGCACAGTTTTCTGCACATTACTTGCATTTCGCATGCATTTTGTCGCGCTATCTTGCGCACCTCATCGCACTGTTTTCTGCACATTACTTGCATTTTGCATGCATTTTATCGCCCTGTCTTGCGCACCTCATCGCACTGTTTTCTGCACATTACTTGCATTTTCCATGCATTTTATCGCGCTATCATGCGCATCGCGCTATTTTACGATGTGACCATTACTTGTATTTTGCATGCATTTTGTCGCGCTCTCTTGCGCACCTCATCGCGCTGTTTTCTGCAGATTACTTGCATTTTGCATGCATTTTATCGCGCTATCTTGTGCACCTCATCGCACTGTTTTCTGCACATTACCTGCATTTTGCATGCATTTTATCGCCCTATCTTGCGCACCTCATCGCACTGTTTTCTGCACATTACTTGCATTTTGCATGCATTTTATCGCGCTATCTAGCGCAGCGCGCTATTTTGCGCTGTGACCATTACTCGCATTTTGCATGCATTTTGTCGCGCTATCTTGCGCACCTCATCGCACTGTTTTCTGCACATTACTTGCATTTTGCCATCATTTTGTCGCGTTATCTTCCGCATCATGCTATTTTGCGCTGTGACCATTACCTGCATTTTGCATGCATTTTATCGCGCTATCTTGCGCACCTCATCGCACTGTTTTCTGCACATTCCTTGCATTTTGCATGCGTTTTGTCGCGCTATCTAGGGCACCTCATCTTTTTCGCTGTGATCATTACTTGCATTTTGCATGCATTTTGTCGCGCTATCTTGCGCACCTCATCGCACTGTTTTCTGCACATTACTTGCATTTTGAATGCGTTCTATCGCGCTATCTTGCGCACCTCATCGCATTGTTTTCTGCACATTACTTGCATTTTCCAGGCATTTTATCGCGCTATCTTGCGCACCTCATCGCACTATTTTCTGCACATTACTTGCATTTTGCATGCATTTTATCGTGCTATATTGCGCATCGCGCTATTTTGCGCTGTGACCATTACTTGCATTTTGCATGCATTTCATCACGCTAACTTGCGCACCTCATCGCACTATTTTCTGCACATTACTTGCAATTTGCACGCATTTTATCGCGCTATCTTGCGCACCTCATCGCACTGTTTTCTGCACATTACTTGCATTTTGCATGCATTTTGTCGTGCTATCTTGCGTACCTCATCGCACTTTTTTCTGCACATTACTTGCATTTTGCTTGCATTTTATCGCGCTATTTTGCGCATCGCGATATTTTACGCTGTAACCATTACTTGTATTTTGCATGCATTTTGTCGCGCTATCTTGCGCATCTCATCGCACTGCTTTCTGCACATTACTTGCATTTTGCATGCATTTTATCGCGCTATCTTGCGCACCTCCTCGCACTGTTTTCTGCACATTACTTGCATTTCGCATGCATTTTGTCGCGCTATCTTGAGCACCTCATCGCACAGTTTTCTGCACATTACTTGCATTTTGCATGCATTTTATCGCCCTATCTTGCGCAGCTCATCGCACTGTTTTCTGCACATTACTTGCAATTTGCGTGCATTTTATCGCGCTATCTTGCGCATCGCGCTATTTTACGCTGTGACCATTACTTGCATTTTGCATGCATTTTATCGCGCTCTCTTGCGCACCTCATCGCGCTGTTTTCTGCACATTCCTTCCATTTTGCATGCATTTTATCGCGCTATCTTGTGCACCTCATCGCACTGTTTTCTGCACAATACTTGCATTTTGCATGCATTTTATCGCCCTATTTTGCGCACCTCATCGCACTGTTTTCTGCACATTACTTGCATTTAGCATGAATTTTCTCGCGCTATCTTGCGCATCGCGCAATTTTGCGCTGTGACCATTACTCGCATTCTGCTTGCATTTTGTCGCGCTATCTTGCGCACCTCATGGCACCGTTTTCTGCACATTACTTGCATTTTGCTTGCATTTTGTCGCGCTATCTTGCGCACCTCATCCCACTTTTTTCGGCACATTACTTGAATTTTGCATGCATTTTATCGCGATATCTTGCGCACCTCATCGCACTGTTTTCTGCACATTACTTGCGTTTTGCATGCATTTTATCATGCTATCTTGCACACCTCATCGCATCGTTTTCTCCACATTACTTGCATTTTGCCATCATTTTGTCGCGCTATCTTCCGCATCACGCTATTTTGCGCTGTGACCATTACTTGCATTTTGCATGCATTTTATCGCGATATCTTGCGCACCTCATCGCACTGTTTTCTGCACATTCCTTGCATTTTGCATGCATTTTGTCGCGCTATCTTGGGCACCTCATATTTTGCGATGTGATCATTACTTGCATTTTGCATGCATTTTGTCGCGCTATCTTGCGCACCACATCGCACTGTTTTCTGCACATTACTTGCATTTTAAATGCGTTCTATCGCGCTATCTTGCGCACCTCATCGCACTGTTTTCTGCACTTTACTTGCATTTTGCATGCTTTTTGTCGTGCTATCTGGCGCACCTCATCGCACTTTTTTATGCACATTACTTGCATTTTGCTCGCATTTTATCGCGCTATTTTGCGCATCGCGATATTTTGCGCTGTAACCATTACTTGCATTTTGCATGCATTTTGTCGCGCTATCTTGCGCATCTCATCGCACTGCTTTCTGCACATTACTTGCATTTTGCATGCATTTTGTCGCGCTATCTTGCGCACCTCATCGCACTGTTTTCTGCACATTACTTGCATTTTGAATGCGTTCTATCGCGCTATCTTGCGCACCTCATCGCATTGTTTTCTGCACATTACTTGCATTTTCCAGGCATTTTATCGCGCTATCTTGCGCACCTCATCGCACTATTTTCTGCACATTACTTGCATTTTGCATGCATTTTATCGTGCTATCTTGCGCATCGCGCTATTTTGCACTGTGACCATTACTTGCATTTTGCATGCATTTCATCACGCTAACTTGCGCACCTCATCGCACTATTTTCTGCACATTACTTGCATTTTGCCATCATTTTGTCGCGTTATCTTCCGCATCATGCTATTTTGCGCTGTGACCATTACTTGCATTTTGCATGCATTTTATCGCGCTGTCTTGCGCACCTCATCGCACTGTTTTCTTCACATTCCTTGCATTTTGCATGCATTTTGTCGCGCTATCTTGGGCACCTCATCTTTTTCGCTGTGATCATTACTTGCATTTTGCATGCATTTTGTCGCGCTATCTTGCGCACCTCATCGCACTGTTTTCTGCACATTACTTGCATTTTGAATGCGTTCTATCGCGCTATCTTGCGCACCTCATCGCATTGTTTTCTGCACATTACTTGCATTTTCCAGGCATTTTATCGCGCTATCTTGCGCACCTCATCGCACTATTTTCTGCACATTACTTGCATTTTGCATGCATTTTATCGTGCTATCTTGCGCATCGCGCTATTTTGCACTGTGACCATTACTTGCATTTTGCATGCATTTCATCACGCTAACTTGCGCACCTCATCGCACTATTTTCTGCACATTACTTGCAATTTGCACGCATTTTATCGCGCTATCTTGCGCACCTCATCGCACTGTTTTCTGCACATTACTTGCATTTTGCATGCATTTCGTCGTGCTATCTTGCGCACCTCATCGCACTATTTTCTGCACATTACTTGCATTTTGCATGCATTTTATCGTGCTATCTTGCGCATCGCGCTATTTTGCACTGTGACCATTACTTGCATTTTGCATGCATTTCATCACGCTAACTTGCGCACCTCATCGCACTATTTTCTGCACATTACTTGCAATTTGCACGCATTTTATCGCGCTATCTTGCGCACCTCATCGCACTGTTTTCTGCACATTACTTGCATTTTGCATGCATTTTGTCGTGCTATCTTGCGTACCTCATCGCACTTTTTTCTGCACATTACTTGCATTTTGCTTGCATTTTATCGCGCTATTTTGCGCGTCGCGATATTTTGCGCTGGAACCATTACTTGCATTTTGCATGCATTTTGTCGCGCTATCTTGCGCATCTCATCGCACTGCTTTCTGCACATTACTTGCATTTTGCATGCATTTTATCGCGCTATCTTGCGCACCTCATCACACAGGTTTCTGTACATTACTTGCATTTTGCATGCATTTCATCACGCTAACTTGCGCACCTCATCGCACTGTTTTCTGCACATTACTTGCATTTTGCACGCATTTTATCGCGCTATCTTGCGCACCTCATCGCACTGTTTTCTGCACATTACTTGCATTTTGCGTGCATTTCATCACGCTATCTTGCGCATCGCGATATTTTGCGCTGTAAGCATTGCTTGCATTTTGCATGCATTTTGTCGCGTTATTTTGCGCATCTCATCGCACTGTTTTCTGCACTTTACTTGCATTTTGCATGTATTTTGTCGTGCTATCTTGCGCACCTCATCGCACTTTTTTATGCACATTACTTGCATTTTGCATGCATTTTATCGCGCTATCTTGCGCACCTCATCGCACAGTTTTCTGTACATTACTTGCATTTCGCATGCATTTTGTCGCGCTATCTTGCGCACCTCATCGCACTGTTTTCTGCACATTACTTGCATTTTGCATGCATTTTATCGCCCTATCTTGCGCACCTCATCGCACTGTTTTCTGCACATTACTTGCATTTTCCATGCATTTTATCGCGTTATCATGCGCATCGCGCTATTTTACACTGTGACCATTACTTGTATTTTGCATGCATTTTGTCGCGCTCTCTTGCGCAGCTCATCGCGCTGTTTTCTGCAGATTACTTGCATTTTGCATGCATTTTATCGCGCTATCTTGTGCACCTCATCGCACTGTTTTCTGCACATTACCAGCATTTTGCATGCATATTATCGCCCTATCTTGCGCACCTCATCGCACTGTTTTCTGCACATTACTTGCATTTTGCACGCATTTTATCGCGCTATCTTGCGCACCTCATCGCACTGTTTTCTTCACATTACCTGCATTTTGCATGCATTTAATCGCCCTATCTTGCGCACATCATCGCATAGTTTTCTGCACATTACTTGCATTTTGCATGCATTTTATCGCGCTATCTAGCGCATCGCGCTATTTTGCGCTGTGACCATTACTCGCATTTTGCATGCATTTTGTCGCGCTATCTTGCGCACCTCATCGCACTGTTTTCTGCACATTACTTGCATTTTGCATGCATTTTATCGCGCTATTTTGCGCATCGCGCTATTTTGCGCTGTGACCATTACTCGCATTTTGCATGCATTTTGTCGCGCTATCTTGCGCACCTCATCGCACTGTTTTGTGCACATTACTTGCATTTTGCCATCATTTTGTCGCGTTATCTTCCGCGTCATGCTATTTTGCGCTGTGACCATTACTTGCATTTTGCATGCATTTTATCGCGCTATCTTGCGCACCTCATCGCACTGTTTTCTGCACATTCCTTGCATTTTGCATGCATTTTGTCGCGCTATCTTGGGCACCTCATATTTTTCGCTGTGATCATTACTTGCATTTTGCATGCATTTTGTCGCGCTATCTTGCGCACCTCATCGCACTGTTTTCTGCACATTACATGCATTTTGAATGCGTTCTATCGCGCTATCTTGCGCACCTCATCGCATTGTTTTCTGCACATTACTTGCATTTTCCAGGCATTTTATCGCGCTATCTTGCGCACCTCATCGCACTATTTTCTGCACATTACTTTCATTTTGCATGCATTTTATCGTGCTATCTTGCGCATCGCGCTATTTTGCGCTGTGACCATTACTTGCATTTTGCATGCATTTCATCACGCTAACTTGCGCACCTCATCGCACTATTTTCTGCACATTACTTGCAATTTGCACGCATTTTATCGCGCTATCTTGCGCACCTCATCGCACTGTTTTCTGCACATTACTTGCATTTTGCATGCATTTTGTCGTGCTATCTTGCGTACCTCATCGCACTTTTTTCTGCACATTACTTGCATTTTGCTTGCATTTTATCGCGCTATTTTGCGCGTCGCGATATTTTGCGCTGGAACCATTACTTGCATTTTGCATGCATTTTGTCGCGCTATCTTGCGCATCTCATCGCACTGCTTTCTGCACATTACTTGCATTTTGCATGCATTTTATCGCGCTATCTTGCGCACCTCATCACACAGTTTTCTGTACATTACTTGCATTTTGCATGCATTTCATCACGCTAACTTGCGCACCTCATCGCACTGTTTTCTGCACATTACTTGCATTTTGCACGCATTTTATCGCGCTATCTTGCGCACCTCATCGCACTGTTTTCTGCACATTACTTGCATTTTGCATGCATTTTGTCGTGCTATCTTGCGTACCTCATCGCACTTTTTTCTGCACATTACTTGCATTTTATCGCGCTATTTTGCGCGTCGCGATATTTTGCGCTGGAACCATTACTTGCATTTTGCATGCATTTTGTCGCGCTATCTTGCGCATCTCATCGCACTGCTTTCTGCACATTACTTGCATTTTGCATGCATTTTATCGCGCTATCTTGCGCACCTCATCACACAGTTTTCTGTACATTACTTGCATTTTGCATGCATTTCATCACGCTAACTTGCGCACCTCATCGCACTGTTTTCTGCACATTACTTGCATTTTGCACGCATTTTATCGCGCTATTTTGCGCACCTCATCGCACTGTTTTCTGCACATTACTTGCATTTTGCGTGCATTTCATCACGCTATCTTGCGCATCGCGATATTTTGCGCTGTAAGCATTGCTTGCATTTTGCATGCATTTTGTCGCGTTATTTTGCGCATCTCATCGCACTGTTTTCTACACTTTACTTGCATTTTGCATGTATTTTGTCGTGCTATCTTGCGCACCTCATCGCACTTTTTTATGCACATTACTTGCATTTTGCTTGCATTTTATCGCGCTATTTTGCGCATCGCGATATTTTGCGCTGTAACCATTACTTGCATTTTGTCGCGCTATCTTGCGCATCTCATCGCACTGCTTTCTGCACATTACTTGCATTTTGAATGCGTTCTATCGCGCTATCTTGCGCACCTCATCGCATTGTTTTCTGCACATTACTTGCATTTTCCAGGCATTTTATCGCGCTATCTTGCGCACCTCATCGCACTATTTTCTGCACATTACTTGCATTTTGCATGCATTTTATCGTGCTATCTTGCGCATCGCGCTATTTTGCACTGTGACCATTACTTGCATTTTGCATGCATTTCATCACGCTAACTTGCGCACCTCATCGCACTATTTTCTGCACATTACTTGCATTTTGCCATCATTTTGTCGCGTTATCTTCCGCATCATGCTATTTTGCGCTGTGACCATTACTTGCATTTTGCATGCATTTTATCGCGCTATCTTGCGCACCTCATCGCACTGTTTTCTTCACATTCCTTGCATTTTGCATGCATTTTGTCGCGCTATCTTGGGCACCTCATATTTTTCGCTGTGATCATTACTTGCATTTTGCGTGCATTTTGTCGCGCTATCTTGCGCACCTCATCGCACTGTTTTCTGCACATTACTTGCATTTTGAATGCGTTCTATCGCGCTATCTTGCGCACCTCATCGCATTGTTTTCTGCACATTACTTGCATTTTCCAGGCATTTTATCGCGCTATCTTGCGCACCTCATCGCACTATTTTCTGCACATTACTTGCATTTTGCATGCATTTTATCGTGCTATCTTGCGCATCGCGCTATTTTGCATTGTGACCATTACTTGCATTTTGCATGCATTTCATCACGCTAACTTGCGCACCTCATCGCACTATTTTCTGCACATTACTTGCAATTTGCACGCATTTTATCGCGCTATCTTGCGCACCTCATCGCACTGTTTTCTGCACATTACTTGCATTTTGCATGCATTTTGTCGTGCTATCTTGCGCACCTCATCGCACTATTTTCTGCACATTACTTGCATTTTGCATGCATTTTATTGTGCTATCTTGCGCATCGCGCTATTTTGCACTGTGACCATTACTTGCATTTTGCATGCATTTCATCACGCTAACTTGCGCACCTCATCGCACTATTTTCTGCACATTACTTGCAATTTGCACGCATTTTATCGCGCTATCTTGCGCACCTCATCGCACTGTTTTCTGCACATTACTTGCATTTTGCATGCATTTTGTCGTGCTATCTTGCGTACCTCATCGCACTTTTTTCTGCACATTACTTGCATTTTGCTTGCATTTTATCGCGCTATTTTGCGCGTCGCGATATTTTGCGCTGGAACCATTACTTGCATTTTGCATGCATTTTGTCGCGCTATCTTGCGCATCTCATCGCACTGCTTTCTGCACATTACTTGCATTTTGCATGCATTTTATTGCGCTATCTTGCGCACCTCATCACACAGTTTTCTGTACATTACTTGCATTTTGCATGCATTTCATCACGCTAACTTGCGCACCTCATCGCACTGTTTTCTGCACATTACTTGCATTTTGCACGCATTTTATCGCGCTATCTTGCGCACCTCATCGCACTGTTTTCTGCACATTACTTGCATTTTGCGTGCATTTCATTACGCTATCTTGCGCATCGCGATATTTTGCGCTGTAAGCATTGCTTGCATTTTGCATGCATTTTGTCGCGTTATTTTGCGCATCTCATCGCACTGTTTTCTGCACTTTACTTGCATTTTGCATGTATTTTGTCGTGCTATCTTGCGCACCTCATCGCACTTTTTTATGCACATTACTTGCATTTTGCTTGCATTTTATCGCGCTATTTTGCGCATCGCGATACTTTGCGCTGTAACCATTACTTGCATTTTGCTTGCATTTTGTCGCGCTATCTTGCGCATCTCATCGCACTGCTTTCTGCACATTACTTGCATTTTGCATGCTTTTTATCGCGCTATCTTGCGCTCCTCATCGCACAGTTTTCTGTACATTACTTGCATTTCGCATGCATTTTGTCGCGCTATCTTGCGCACCTCATCGCACTGTTTTCTGCACATTACTTGCATTTTGCATGCATTTTATCGCCCTATCTTGCGCACCTCATCGCACTGTTTTCTGCACATTACTTGCATTTTCCATGCATTTTATCGCGTTATCATGCGCATCGCGCTATTTTACACTGTGACCATTACTTGTATTTTGCATGCATTTTGTCGCGCTCTCTTGCGCAGCTCATCGCGCTGTTTTCTGCAGATTACTTGCATTTTGCATGCATTTTATCGCGCTATCTTGTGCACCTCATCGCACTGTTTTCTGCACATTATCAGCATTTTGCATGCATATTATCGCCCTATCTTGCGCACCTCATCGCACTGTTTTCTGCACATTACTTGCATTTTGCACGCATTTTATCACGCTATCTTGCGCACCTCATCGCACTGTTTTCTGCACATTACCTGCATTTTGCATGCATTTAATCGCCCTATCTTGCGCACATCATCGCATAGTTTTCTGCACATTACTTGCATTTTGCATGCATTTTATCGCGCGATCTAGCGCATCGCGCTATTTTGCGCTGTGACCATTACTCGCATTTTGCATGCATTTTGTCGCGCTATCTTGCGCACCTCATCGCACTGTTTTCTGCACATTACTTGCATTTTGCATGCATTTTATCGCGCTATTTTGCGCATCGCGCTATTTTGCGCTGTGACCATTACTCGCATTTTGCATGCATTTTGTCGCGCTATCTTGCGCACCTCATCGCACTGTTTTGTGCACATTACTTGCATTTTGCCATCATTTTGTCGCGTTATCTTCCGCATCATGCTATTTTACGCTGTGACCATTACTTGCATTTTGCATGCATTTTATCGCGCTATCTTGCGCACCTCATCGCACTGTTTTCTGCACATTCCTTGCATTTTGCATGCATTTTGTCGCGCTATCTTGGGCACCTCATATTTTTCGCTGTGATCATTACTTGCATTTTGCATGCATTTTGTCGCCCTATCTTGCGCACCTCATCGCACTGTTTTCTGCACATTACATGCATTTTGAATGCGTTCTATCGCGCTATCTTGCGCACCTCATCGCATTGTTTTCTGCACATTACTTGCATTTTCCAGGCATTTTATCGCGCTATCTTGCGCACCTCATCGCACTATTTTCTGCACATTACTTGCATTTTGCATGCATTTTATCGTGCTATCTTGCGCATCGCGCTATTTTGCGCTGTGACCATTACTTGCATTTTGCATGCATTTCATCACGCTAACTTGCGCACCTCATCGCACTATTTTCTGCACATTACTTGCAATTTGCACGCATTTTATCGCGCTATCTTGCGCACCTCATCGCACTGTTTTCTGCACATTACTTGCATTTTGCATGCATTTTGTCGTGCTATCTTGCGTACCTCATCGCACTTTTTTCTGCACATTACTTGCATTTTGCTTGCATTTTATCGCGCTATTTTGCGCATCGCGATATTTTGCGCTGGAACCATTACTTGCATTTTGCATGCATTTTGTCGCGCTATCTTGCGCATCTCATTGCACTGCTTTCTGCACATTACTTGCATTTTGCATGCATTTTATCGCGCTATCTTGCGCACCTCATCGCACAGTTTTCTGCACATTACTTGCATTTCGCATGCATTTTGTCGCGCTATCTTGCGCACCTCATCGCACTGTTTTCTGCACATTACTTGCATTTTGCATGCATTTTATCGCCCTATCTTGCGCACCTCATCGCACTGTTTTCTGCACATTACTTGCATTTTCCATGCATTTTATCGCGCTATCATGCGCATCGCGCTATTTTACGCTGTGACCATTACTTGTATTTTGCATGCATTTTGTCGCGCTCTCTTGCGCACCTCATCGCGCTATTTTCTGCAGATTACTTGCATTTTGCATGCATTTTATCGCGCTATCTTGTGCACCTCATCGCACTGTTTTCTGCACATTACCTGCATTTTGCATGCATATTATCGCCCTATCTTGCGAACCTCATCGCACTGTTTTCTGCACATTACTTGCTTTTTGCATGCATTTTATCGCGCTATCTAGCGCATCGCGCTATTTTGCGCTGTGACCATTACTCGCATTTTGCATGCATTTTGTCGCGCTATCTTGCGCACCTCATCGCACTGTTTTCTACACATTACTTGCATTGTGCATGCATTTTATCGCGCTATTTTGCGCATCGCGCTATTTTGCGCTGTGACCATTACTCACATTTTGCATGCATTTTGTCGCGCTATCTTGCGCACCTCATCGCACTGTTTTCTGCACATTACTTGCATTTTGCCATCATTTTATCGCGTTATCTTCCGCATCATGCTATTTTGCGCTGTGACCATTACTTGCATTTTGCATGCATTTTATCGCGCTATCTTGCGCACCTCATCGCACTGTTTTCTGCACATTCCTTGCATTTTGCATGCATTTTGTCGCGCTACCTTGGGCACCTCATATTTTGCGCTGTGATCATTACTTGCATTTTGCATGCATTTTGTCGCGCTATCTTGCGCACCTCATCGCACTGTTTTCTGCACATTACTTGCATTTTGAATGCGTTCTATCGCGCTATCTTGCGCACCTCATCGCATTGTTTTCTGCACATTACTTGCATTTTCCATGCATTTTATCGCGCTATCTTGCGCACCTCATCGCACTATTTTCTGCACATTACTGCATTTTGCATGCATTTTATCGTGCTATCTTGCGCATCGCGCTATTTTGCGCTGTGACCATTACTTGCATTTTGCATGCATTTCATCACGCTAACTTGCGCACCTCATCGCACTATTTTCTGCACATTACTTGCAATTTGCACGCATTTTATCGCGCTATCTTGCGCACCTCATCGCACTGTTTTCTGCACATTACTTGCATTTTGCATGCATTTTGTCGTGCTATCTTGCGTACCTCATCGCACTTTTTTCTGCACATTACTTGCATTTTGCTTGCATTTTATCGCGCTATTTTGCGCATCGCGATATTTTGCGCTGTAACCATTACTTGCATTTTGCATGCATTTTGTCGCGCTATCTTGCGCATCTCATGGCACTGCTTTTTGCACATTACTTGCATTTTGCATGCATTTTATCGCACTATCTTGCACACCTCATCGCACTGTTTTCTGCACATTACTTGCATTTCGCATGCATTTTGTCGCGCTATCTTGCGCACCTCATCGCACTGTTTTCTGCACATTACTTGCATTTTGCATGCATTTTATCGCCCTATCTTGCGCACCTCATCGCACTGTTTTCTGCACATTACTTGCATTTTCCATGCATTTTATCGCGCTATCATGCGCATCGCGCTATTTTACGCTGTGACCATTACTTGCATTTTGCATGCATTTTGTCGCGCTCTCTTGCGCAGCTCATCGCGCTGTTTTCTGCAGATTACTTGCATTTTGCATGCATTTTATCGCGCTATCTTGTGCACCTCATCGCACTGTTTTCTGCACATTACTTCCATTTTGCATGCATTTTATCGCTCTATCTTGCGCACCTCATCGCACTGTTTTCTGCACATTACTTTCATTTTCCATGCTTTTTATCGCGCTATCTGGCGCACCTCATCGCATTGTTTTCCGCACATTACTTGCATTTGGCATGCATTTTGTCGCGCTATCTTGCGCACCTCATCCACCGTTTGCTGCACATTACTTGCATTTTGCATGCATTTTATCGCCCTATCTTGCGCACCTCATTGCACTGTTTGCTGCAAATTACTTGCATTTTGCATGCATTTTATCGCCCTATCTTGCGCACCTCATCGCACTGTTTTCTGCACATTACTTGCATTTTCCCTGTATTTTATCGCGCTATCTTGCGCATCGCGCTATTTTGCGCTGTGACCATTACTTGCATTTTGCATGCATTTTGTCGCGCTATCTTGCGCACCTCATCGCGCTGTTTTCTGCACATTACTTGCATTTTGCATGCATTTTATCGTGCTATCTTGCGCACCTCATCGCCCTGTTTTCTGCACATTACTAGCATTTTGCATGCATTTTGTCGCGCTATCTTGCGCACCTCATCGCACTGTTTTCTGCACATTACTTGCATTTTGCATGCATTTTATCACCCTATCTTGAGCACCTCATCGCACGGTTTTCTGCACATTGCTTGCATTTTGCATGCATTATATCGCGCTATCTAGCGCATCGCGCTATTTTGCGCTGTGACCATCACTCGCATTTTGCATGCATTTTGTCGCGGTATCTTGCGCACCTCATCGCACTGTTTTCTGCACATTACTTGCATTTTGCATGCATTTTATAGCGCTATTTTTCGCATTGCGCTATTTTGCTCTGTGACCATTACTTGCATTATCCATGCATTTTATCGCGCTATCTTGCGCACCTCATCGCACAGTTTTCTGCACATTACTTTCATTTTGCATGCATTTCATCGTGCTATCTAGCGCACCTCATCGCACTGTTTTCGGCACATTACTTTCATTTTCCATGCCTTTTATCGCGCTATCTGGCGCACCTCATCGCACTGTTTTCTGCACTTTACTTGCATTTTGCATGCATTTTGTCGCGCTATCTTGCGCACCTAATCGCACTGTTTTCTGCACATTACTTGCATTTTGCATGCATTTTATCGCGCTATTTTGCGCATCGCGCTATTTGCGCTGTGACCATTACTCGCATTTTGCATGCATTTTGTCGCGCTATCTTGCGCACCTCATCGCACAGTTTTCTGCACATTACTTGCATTTTGCCATCATTTTGTCGCGTTATTTTCCGCATCATGCTATTTTGCGCTGTGACCATTACTTGCATTTTGCATGCATTTTATCGCGCTATCTTGCGCACCTCATCACACTGTTTTCTGCACATTCCTTGCATTTTGCATGCATTTTGTCGCGCTATCTTGGGCACCTCATATTTTGCGCTGTGATCATTACTTGTATTTTACATGCATTTTGTCGCGCTATCTTGCGCACCTCATCGCACTGTTTTCTGCACATTACTTGCATTTTGAATGCGTTCTATCGCGCTATCTTGCGCACCTCATCGCATTGTTTTCTGCACATTACTTGCATTTTCCATGCATTTTATCGCGCTATCTTACGCACCTCATCGCACTATTTTCTGCACATTACTGCATTTTGCATGCATTTTATCGTGCTATCTTGCGCATCGCGCTATTTTGCGCTGTGACCATTACTTGCATTTTGCATGCATTTCATCACGCTAACTTGCGCACCTCATCGCACTATTTTCTGCACATTACTTGCAATTTGCACGCATTTTATCGCGCTATCTTGCGCACCTCATCGCACTGTTTTCTGCACATTACTTGCATTTTGCATGCATTTTGTCGTGCTATCTTGCGTACCTCATCGCACTTTTTTCTGCACATTACTTGCATTTTGCTTGCATTTTATCGCGCTATTTTGCGCATCGCGATATTTTGCGCTGTAACCATTACTTGCATTTTGCATGCATTTTGTCGCGCTATCTTGCGCATCTCATGGCACTGCTTTCTGCACATTACTTGCATTTTGCATGCATTTTATCGCACTATCTTGCGCACCTCATCGCACTGTTTTCTGCACATTACTTGCATTTCGCATGCATTTTGTCGCGCTATCTTGCGCACCTCATCGCACTGTTTTCTGCACATTACTTGCATTTTGCATGCATTTTATCGCCCTATCTTGCGCACCTCATCACACAGTTTTCTGCACATTACTTGCATTTTCCATGCATTTTATCGCGCTTTCATGCGCATCGCGCTATTTTACGCTGTGACCATTACTTGCATTTTGCATGCATTTTGTCGCGCTCTCTTGCGCACCTCATCGCGCTGTTTTCTGCAGATTACTTGCATTTTGCATGCATTTTATCGCGCTATCTTGTGCACCTCATCGCACTGTTTTCTGCACATTACTTGCATTTTGCATGCATTTTATCGCTCTATCTTGCGCACCTCATCGCACTGTTTTCTGCACATTACTTTCATTTTCCATGCATTTTATCGCGCTATCTGGCGCACCTCATCGCATTGTTTTCCGCACATTACTTGCATTTGGCATGCATTTTGTCGCGCTATCTTGCGCACCTCATCCACCGTTTGCTGCACATTACTTGCATTTTGCATGCATTTTATCACCCTATCTTGCGCACCTCATTGCACTGTTTGCTGCAAATTACTTGCATTTTGCATGCATTTTATCGCCCTATCTTGCGCACCTCATCGCACTGTTTTCTGCACATTACTTGCATTTTCCCTGTATTTTATCGCGCTATCTTGCGCATCGCGCTATTTTGCGCTGTGACCATTACTTGCATTTTGCATGCATTTTGTCGCGCTATCCTGCGCACCTCATCGCGCTGTTTTCTGCACATTACTTGCATTTTGCATGCATTTTATCGTGCTATCTTGCGCACCTCATCGCCCTGTTTTCTGCACATTACTAGCATTTTGCATGCATTTTGTCGCGCTATCTTGCGCACCTCATCGCACTGTTTTCTGCACATTACTTGCATTTTGCATGCATTTTATCACCCTATCTTGAGCACCTCATCGCACGGTTTTCTGCACATTACTTGCATTTTGCATGCATTTTATCGCGCTATATAGCGCATCGCGCTATTTTGCGCTGTGACCATCACTCGCATTTTGCATGCATTTTGTCGCGGTATCTTGCGCACCTCATCGCACTGTTTTCTGCACATTACTTGCATTTTGCATGCATTTTATAGCGCTATTTTTCGCATTGCGCTATTTTGCTCTGTGACCATTACTTGCATTATCCATGCATTTTATCGCGCTATCTTGCGCACCTCATCGCACAGTTTTCTGCACATTACTTGCATTTTGCATGCATTTCATCGCGCTATCTAGCGCACCTCATCGCACTGTTTTCGGCACATTACTTTCATTTTCCATGCCTTTTATCGCGCTATCTGGCGCACCTCATCGCACTGTATTCTGCACTTTACTTGCATTTTGCATGCATTTTGTCGCGCTATCTTGCGCACCTAATCGCACTGTTTTCTGCACATTACTTGCATTTTGCATGCATTTTATCGCGCTATTTTGCGCATCGCGCTATTTGCGCTGTGACCATTACTCGCATTTTGCATGCATTTTGTCGCGCTATCTTGCGCACCTCATCGCACTATTTTCTGCACATTACTTGCATTTTGCCATCATTTTGTCGCGTTATTTTCCGCATCATGCTATTTTGCGCTGTGACCATTACTTGCATTTTGCATGCATTTTATCGCGCTATCTTGCGCACCTCATCACACTGTTTTCTGCACATTCCTTGCATTTTGCATGCATTTTGTCGCGCTATCTTGGGCACCTCATATTTTGCGCTGTGATCATTACTTGCATTTTGCATGCATTTTGTCGCGCTATCTTGCGCACCTCATCGCACTGTTTTCTGCACATTACTTGCATTTTGAATGCGTTCTATCGCGCTATCTTGCGCACCTCATCGCATTGTTTTCTGCACATTACTTCCATTTTCCATGCATTTTATCGCGCTATCTTGCGCACCTCATCGCACTATTTTCTGCACATTACTGCATTTTGCATGCATTTTATCGTGCTATCTTGCGCATCGCGCTATTTTGCGCTGTGACCATTACTTGCATTTTGCATGCATTTCATCACGCTAACTTGCGCACCTCATCGCACTATTTTCTGCACAATACTTGCAATTTGCACGCATTTTATCGCGCTATCTTGCGCACCTCATCGCACTGTTTTCTGCACATTACTTGCATTTTGCATGCATTTTGTCGTGCTATCTTGCGTACCTCATCGCACTTTTTTCTGCACATTACTTGCATTTTGCTTGCATTTTATCGCGCTATTTTGCGCATCGCGATATTTTGCGCTGTAACCATTACTTGCATTTTGCATGCATTTTGTCGCGCTATCTTGCGCATCTCATTGCACTGCTTTCTGCACATTACTTGCATTTTGCATGCATTTTATCGCACTATCTTGCGCACCTCATCGCACTGTTTTCTGCACATTACTTGCATTTCGCATGCATTTTGTCGCGCTATCTTGCGCACCTCATCGCACTGTTTTCTGCACATTACTTGCATTTTGCATGCATTTTATCGCCCTATCTTGCGCACCTCATCGCACTGTTTTCTGCACATTACTTGCATTTTCCATGCATTTTATCGCGCTATCGTGCGCATCGCGCTATTTTACGCTGTGACCATTACTTGCATTTTGCATGCATTTTGTCGCGCTCTCTTGCGCACCTCATCGCGCTGTTTTCTGCAGATTACTTGCATTTTGCATGCATTTTATCGCGCTATCTTGTGCACCTCATCGCACTGTTTTCTGCACATTACTTGCATTTTGCATGCATTTTATCGCTCTATCTTGCGCACCTCATCGCACTGTTTTCTGCACATTACTTTCATTTTCCATGCTTTTTATCGCGCTATCTGGCGGACCTCATCGCATTGTTTTCCGCACATTACTTGCATTTGGCATGCATTTTGTCGCGCTATCTTGCGCACCTCATCCACCGTTTGCTGCACATTACTCGCATTTTGCATGCATTTTATCGCCCTATCTTGCGCACCTCATTGCACTATTTGCTGCACATTACTTGCATTTTGCATGCATTTTATCGCCCTATCTTGCGCACCTCATCGCACTGTTTTCTGCACATTACTTGCATTTTCCATGTATTTTATCGCGCTATCTTGCGCATCGCGCTATTTTGCGCTGTGACCATTACTTGCATTTTGCATGCATTTTGTCGCGCTATCCTGCGCACCTCATCGCGCTGTTTTCTGCACATTACTTGCATTTTGCATGCATTTTATCGTGCTATCTTGCGCACCTCATCGCCCTGTTTTCTGCACATTACTTGCATTTTGCATGCATTTTGTCGCGCTATCTTGCGCACCTCATCGCACTGTTTTCTGCACATTACTTGCATTTTGCATGCATTTTATAGCGCTATGTTTCGCATCGCGCTATTTTGCTCTGTGACCATTACTTGCATTATCCATGCATTTTATCGCGCTATCTTGCGCACCTCATCGCACAGTTTTCTGCACATTACTTGCATTTTGCATGCATTTCATCGCGCTATCTAGCGCACCTCATCGCACTGTTTTCTGCACATTACTTTCATTTTCCATGCCTTTTATCGCGCTATCTGGCGCACCTCATCGCACTGTTTTCTGCACTTTACTTGCATTTGGCATGCATTTTGTCGCGCTATCTTGCGCACCTCATCGCACTGTTTTCTGCACATTACTTGCATTTTGCATGCATTTTATCGCGCTATTTTGCGCATCGCGCTATTTTGCGCTGTGACCATTACTCGCATTTTGCATGCATTTTGTCGCGCTATCTTGCGCACCTCATCGCACTGTTTTCTGCACATTACTTGCATTTTGCCATCATTTTGTCGCGTTATCTTCCGCATCATGCTATTTTACGCTGTGACCACTACTTGCATTTTGCATGCATTTTATCGCGCTATCTTACGCACCTCATCGCACTGTTTTCTGCACATTCCTTGCATTTTGCATGCATTTTGTCGCGCTATCTTGGGCACCTCATATTTTGCGCTGTGATCATTACTTGCATTTTGCATGCATTTTGTCGCGCTATCTTGCGCAACTCATCGCACTGTTTTCTGCACATTACTTGCATTTTGAATGCGTTCTATCGCGCTATCTTGCGCACCTCATCGCATTGTTTTCTGCACATTACTTGCATTTTCCATGCATTTTATCGCGCTATCTTGCGCACCTCATCGCACTATTTTCTGCACATTACTTGCATTTTGCATGCATTTTATCGTGCTATCTTGCGCATCGCGCTATTTTGCGCTGTGACCATTACTTGCATTTTGCATGCATTTCATCACGCTAACTTGCGCACCTCATCGCACTGTTTTCTGCACTTTACTTGCAATTTGCACGCATTTTATCGCGCTATCTTGCGCACCTCATCGCACTGTTTTCTGCACATTACTTGCATTTTGCATGCATTTTGTCGTGCTATCTTGCGTACCTCATCGCACTTTTTTCTGCACATTACTTGCATTTTGCTTGCATTTTATCGCGCTATTTTGCGCATCGCGATATTTTGCGCTGTAACCATTACTTGCATTTTGCATGCATTTTGTCGCGCTATCTTGCGCACCTCATCGCACTGTTTTCTGCACATTTCTAGCATTTTGCATGCATTTTATCGAGCTATCTTGCGCACCACATCGCACTGTGCGCTGTGACCATTACTTGCATTTTGCATGCATTTTGTCGCGCTATCTTGCGCACCTCATCGCACTGTTTGCTGCACATTACTTGCATTTTGCATGCATTTTATCGCCCTATCTTGCGCACCTCATCGCACTGTTTGCTGCCCATTACTTGCATTTTGCATGCATTTTATCGAGCTATCTTGCGCACCACAACGCACTGTGCGCTGTGACCATTACTTGCATTTTACATGCATTTTGTCGCGCTATCTTGCGCACCTCATCGCACTGTTTGCTGCACATTACTTGCATTTTGCATGCATTTTATCGCCCTATCTTGCGCACCTCATCGCACTGTTTGCTGCACATTACTTGCATTTTGCATGCATTTTATCGCCCTATCTTGCGCACCTCATCGCACTGTTTGCTGCACATTACTTGCATTTTGCATGCATTTTATCGCCCTATCTTGCGCACCTCATCGCACTGTTTTCTGCACATTGCTTGCATTTTCAATGCATTTTATCGCGCTATCTTGCGCATCGCGCCATTTTGCGCTGTGACCATTACTTGCATTTTGCATTCATTTTGTTGCGCTATCTTGCGCACCTCATCGCGCTGTTTTCTGCACATTACTTGCATTTTCCATCCATTTTATCGCGCTATCTTGCGCACCTCCTCGCACTGTTTTCTGCACATTACTTGCATTTTGCATGCATTTTGTCGCGCTATCTTGCGCATCTCCTCGCACTATTTTCTGCACATTACTTGCATTTTCCATGCATTTTATCGCCCTATCTTGCGCACCTCATCGCATTGTTTTCTGCACATTACTTGCATTTTGCATGCATTTTATCGCGCTATCTAGCGCATCGCGCTATTTTGCCCTGTGACCATTACTCGCATTTTGCATGTATTTTGTTGCGGTATCTTGCGCACCTCATCGCACTGTTTTCTGCACATTACTTGCATTTTGCATGCATTTTGTCGCGCTATTTTGCGCATCGAGCTATTTTGCGCTGTGACCATTACTTGCATCTTCCATGCATTTTATCGCGCTATCTTGCACACCACATCGCACAGTTTTCTGCACATTACTTGCATTTTGCATGCATTTTATCGCGCTATCTAGCGCACCTCATCGCACTGTTTTCTGCACATTACTTTCATTTTCCATGCATTTTATCGCGCTATCTGGCGCACCTCATCGCACTGTTTTCTGCACTTTACTTGCATTTTGCATGCATTTTGTCGCGCTATCTTGCGCACCTCATCGCACTGTTTGCTGCACATTACTTGCATTTTGCATGCATTTTATCGCCCTATCTTGCGCACCTCATCGCATTGTTTTCTGCACATTACTTGCATTTTGCATGCATTTTATCGCGCTATCTTGCGCATCGCGCTATTTTGCGCTGTGACCGTTACTTGCATTTTGCATGCACTTTGTCGCGCTATCTTGCGCAGCTCATCGCGCTGTTTTCTGCACATTACTTGCATTTTGCATGCATTTTATCGCGCTATCTTGCACACCTCATCGCACAGTTTTCTGCACATTACTTGCATTTTGCATGCATTTTATCGCGCTATCTGGCGCACCTCATCGCACTATTTTCTGCACATTACTTTCATTTTCCATGCATTTTATCGCGCTATCTGGCGCACCTCATCGCACTGTTTTCTGCACATTACTTTCATTTTCCATGCATTTTATCGCGCTATCTGGCGCACCTCATAGCACTGTTTTCTGCACTTTACTTGCATTTGGCATGCATTTTGTTGCCCTATCTTGCGCAGCTCATCGCACTGTTTGCTGCACATTACTTACATTTTGCATGCATTTTATCGCCCTATCTTACGCACCTCATCGCACTGTTTTCTGCACATTACTTGCATTTTGCATGCATTTTATCGCGCTATCTTGCGCATCGCGCTATTTTGCGCTGTGACCATTACTTGCATTTTGCATGCATTTTGTCGCGCTATCTTGCGCACCTCATCGCGCTGTTTTCTGCACATTACTTGCATTTTGCTTGCATTTTATCGCGCTATCTTGCACACCTCATCGCACAGTTTTCTGCACATTACTTGCATTTTGCATGCATTTTATCGCGCTATCTGGCGCACCTCATCGCACTGTTTTCTGCACATTACTTTCATTTTCCATGCCTTTTATCGCGCTATCTGGCGCACCTCATCGCACTGTTTTCTGCACATTACTTGCATTTGGCATGCATTTTGTCGCGCTATCTTGCGCACCTCATCGCACTGTTTGCTGCACACTACTTGCATTTTGCAATCATTTTATCGCCCTATCTTGCGCACCTCCTCGCACTGTTTGCTGCGCATTACTTGTATTTTGCATGCATTTTATCGCCCTATCTTGCGCACCTCATCGCACTGTTTTCTGCACATTACTTGCAGTTTGCATGCATTTTATCGCGCTATCTTGCGCACCTCATCGCACTTTTTTCTGCACATTACTTGCATTTTGCATGCATTTTGTCGCGTTATCTTGCGTACCTCATCGCACTGTTTTTTGCACATTACTTGCATTTTGGACGAATTTTCTCGCGCTATCTTGCGCATCGCGCTATTTTGCGCTGTGACCATTACTCTCATTTTGCATGCATTTTGTCGCGCAATCTTGCGCACCTCATCGCACTGTTTTCTGCACATTACTTGCATTTTGCATGCATTTTATAGCGCTATTTTGCGCATCGCGCTATTTTGCGCTGTGACCATTACTTGCATTTTCCATGCATTTTATCGCGCTATCTTGCGCACCTCATCGCACAGTTTTCTGCACATTACTTGCATTTTGCATGCATTTTATCGCGCTATCTAGCGCACCTCATCGCACTGTTTTCTGCACATTACTTTCATTTTCCATGCATTTTATCGCGCTATCTGGCGCACCTCATCGCACAGTTTTCTGCACATTACTTGCATTTTGCATGCATTATATCGCGCTATCTTGCGCACCTCATCGTACTGTTTTCTGCACATTACTTGCATTTTCCGTGCATTTTATCGCGCTATCTTGCGCACCTCATCGCACTCTTTTGTGCACCTTACTTGCATTTTGCATGCATTTTATCGCGCTATCTTGCGCATCGCGATATTTTGCGCTTCGACCATTACTTGCATTTTGCATGCATTTTGTCGCGCTATCTTGCGCATCGCGATATTTTGCGCTTTGACCATTACTTGCATTTTGCATGCATTTTATCGCGCTATCTTGCGCACCTCATCGCACTGTTTTCTGCACATTACTTGCATTTTGCATGCATTTTATCGCGCTATCTTTCGCATCGCGATATTTTACGCTTTGACCAATACTTGCATTTTGCAAGCATTTTATCGCGCTATCTTGCGCTCCTCATCGCACTGTTTTCTGCACGTTACTTGCATTTTGCTTGCATTTTGTCGCGCTATCTTGCACATCGCGCTATTTTGCGCTGTGACCATTACTTGCATTTTCCATGCATTTTACCGCGCTATCTTGCGCATCGCGCTATTTTGCGCTATGACCATTACTTGCATTTTGCATGCACTTTATCGCGCTATCTTACGCACCGCATCGCACTGTTTTCTGCACATTACTTGCATTTTCCATGCATTTTATCGCGCTATCTTGCGCACCTCATCCAAGTGTTTTCTGCACATTACTTGCATTTTGCTTGCAATTTATCGCGCTATCTTCCGCATCGCGATATTTTGCGCTTTGACCATTACTTGCATTTTGCATGCATTTTGTCGCGCTATCTTGCGCATCTCATCGCACTGTTTTGTGCACATTACTTGCATTTTGCTTGCAATTTATCGCGCTATCTTCCGCATCGCGCTATTTTGCGCTATGACCATTACTTGCATTTTGTATGCACTTTATCGCGCTATCTTGCGCACCGCATCGTACTGTTTTCTGCACATTATTTGCATTTTCCATGCATTTTACCACGCTATCTTGCGCACCTCGTCGCAATGTCTTCTGCACGTTACTTGCACTTTGCATGCATTTTATCGCGCTATCTTGCGCACCTCATCGCACTGTTTTCTGCACATTACTTGCATTTTGTATGCATTTTATCGCGCTATCTTGCGCATCGCGCTATTTTGCGTTGTGACCATTACTTGCATTTTGCATGCATTTTATCGCGCTATCTTGCGCTATCTTGCGCACCACATCGCACTGTTTTCTGCACATTACTTGCATTTTCCATGCATTTTATCGCGCTATCTTGCGCACCTCATCGCACTGTTTTCTGCACATTACTTGCATTTTGCATGCATTTTATCGCGCTATCTTGCGCACCTCATCCAACTATTTTCTGCACATTACTTGCATTTTGCTTGCAATTTATCGCGCTATCTTCCGCATCGCGAAATTTTGCGCTTTGACCATTACTTGCATTTTGCATGCATTTTGTCGCGCTATCTTGCGCATCTCATCGCACTGTTTTGTGCACATTACTTGCATTTTGCTTGCAATTTATCGCGCTATCTTCCGCATCGCGCTATTTTGCGCTATGACCATTACTTGCATTTTGTATGCACTTTATCGCGCTATCTTGCGCACCGCATCGTACTGTTTTCTGCACATTATTTGCATTTTCCATGCATTTTACCGCGCTATCTTGCGCACCTCGTCGCAATGTCTTTTGCACGTTACTTGCATTTTGCATGCATTTTATCGCGCTATCTTGCGCACCTCATCGCACTGTTTTCTGCACATTACTTGCATTTTGTATGCATTTTATCGCGCTATCTTGCGCATCGCGCTATTTTGCGTTGTGACCATTACTTGCATTTTGCATGCATTTTATCGCGCTATCTTGCGCTATCTTGCGCACCACATCGCACTGTTTTCTGCACATTACTTGCATTTTCCATGCATTTTATCGCGCTATCTTGCGCACCTCATCGCACTGTTTTCTGCACATTACTTTCATTTTCCATGCATTTTATCGCGCTATCTGGCGCACCTCATAGCACTGTTTTCTGCACTTTACTTGCATTTGGCATGCATTTTGTTGCCCTATCTTGCGCAGCTCATCGCACTGTTTGCTGCACATTACTTACATTTTGCATGCATTTTATCGCCCTATCTTACGCACCTCATCGCACTGTTTTCTGCACATTACTTGCATTTTGCATGCATTTTATCGCGCTATCTTGCGCATCGCGCTATTTTGCGCTGTGATCATTACTTGCATTTTGCATGCATTTTGTCGCGCTATCTTGCGCAACTCATCGCACTGTTTTCTGCACATTACTTGCATTTTGAATGCGTTCTATCGCGCTATCTTGCGCACCTCATCGCATTGTTTTCTGCACATTACTTGCATTTTCCATGCATTTTATCGCGCTATCTTGCGCACCTCATCGCACTATTTTCTGCACATTACTTGCATTTTGCATGCATTTTATCGTGCTATCTTGCGCATCGCGCTATTTTGCGCTGTGACCATTACTTGCATTTTGCATGCATTTCATCACGCTAACTTGCGCACCTCATCGCACTGTTTTCTGCACTTTACTTGCAATTTGCACGCATTTTATCGCGCTATCTTGCGCACCTCATCGCACTGTTTTCTGCACATTACTTGCATTTTGCATGCATTTTGTCGTGCTATCTTGCGTACCTCATCGCACTTTTTTCTGCACATTACTTGCATTTTGCTTGCATTTTATCGCGCTATTTTGCGCATCGCGATATTTTGCGCTGTAACCATTACTTGCATTTTGCATGCATTTTGTCGCGCTATCTTGCGCACCTCATCGCACTGTTTTCTGCACATTTCTAGCATTTTGCATGCATTTTATCGAGCTATCTTGCGCACCACATCGCACTGTGCGCTGTGACCATTACTTGCATTTTGCATGCATTTTGTCGCGCTATCTTGCGCACCTCATCGCACTGTTTGCTGCACATTACTTGCATTTTGCATGCATTTTATCGCCCTATCTTGCGCACCTCATCGCACTGTTTGCTGCCCATTACTTGCATTTTGCATGCATTTTATCGAGCTATCTTGCGCACCACAACGCACTGTGCGCTGTGACCATTACTTGCATTTTACATGCATTTTGTCGCGCTATCTTGCGCACCTCATCGCACTGTTTGCTGCACATTACTTGCATTTTGCATGCATTTTATCGCCCTATCTTGCGCACCTCATCGCACTGTTTGCTGCACATTACTTGCATTTTGCATGCATTTTATCGCCCTATCTTGCGCACCTCATCGCACTGTTTGCTGCACATTACTTGCATTTTGCATGCATTTTATCGCCCTATCTTGCGCACCTCATCGCACTGTTTTCTGCACATTGCTTGCATTTTCAATGCATTTTATCGCGCTATCTTGCGCATCGCGCCATTTTGCGCTGTGACCATTACTTGCATTTTGCATTCATTTTGTTGCGCTATCTTGCGCACCTCATCGCGCTGTTTTCTGCACATTACTTGCATTTTCCATCCATTTTATCGCGCTATCTTGCGCACCTCCTCGCACTGTTTTCTGCACATTACTTGCATTTTGCATGCATTTTGTCGCGCTATCTTGCGCATCTCCTCGCACTATTTTCTGCACATTACTTGCATTTTCCATGCATTTTATCGCCCTATCTTGCGCACCTCATCGCATTGTTTTCTGCACATTACTTGCATTTTGCATGCATTTTATCGCGCTATCTAGCGCATCGCGCTATTTTGCCCTGTGACCATTACTCGCATTTTGCATGTATTTTGTTGCGGTATCTTGCGCACCTCATCGCACTGTTTTCTGCACATTACTTGCATTTTGCATGCATTTTGTCGCGCTATTTTGCGCATCGAGCTATTTTGCGCTGTGACCATTACTTGCATCTTCCATGCATTTTATCGCGCTATCTTGCACACCACATCGCACAGTTTTCTGCACATTACTTGCATTTTGCATGCATTTTATCGCGCTATCTAGCGCACCTCATCGCACTGTTTTCTGCACATTACTTTCATTTTCCATGCATTTTATCGCGCTATCTGGCGCACCTCATCGCACTGTTTTCTGCACTTTACTTGCATTTTGCATGCATTTTGTCGCGCTATCTTGCGCACCTCATCGCACTGTTTGCTGCACATTACTTGCATTTTGCATGCATTTTATCGCCCTATCTTGCGCACCTCATCGCATTGTTTTCTGCACATTACTTGCATTTTGCATGCATTTTATCGCGCTATCTTGCGCATCGCGCTATTTTGCGCTGTGACCGTTACTTGCATTTTGCATGCACTTTGTCGCGCTATCTTGCGCAGCTCATCGCGCTGTTTTCTGCACATTACTTGCATTTTGCATGCATTTTATCGCGCTATCTTGCACACCTCATCGCACAGTTTTCTGCACATTACTTGCATTTTGCATGCATTTTATCGCGCTATCTGGCGCACCTCATCGCACTATTTTCTGCACATTACTTTCATTTTCCATGCATTTTATCGCGCTATCTGGCGCACCTCATCGCACTGTTTTCTGCACATTACTTTCATTTTCCATGCATTTTATCGCGCTATCTGGCGCACCTCATAGCACTGTTTTCTGCACTTTACTTGCATTTGGCATGCATTTTGTTGCCCTATCTTGCGCAGCTCATCGCACTGTTTGCTGCACATTACTTACATTTTGCATGCATTTTATCGCCCTATCTTACGCACCTCATCGCACTGTTTTCTGCACATTACTTGCATTTTGCATGCATTTTATCGCGCTATCTTGCGCATCGCGCTATTTTGCGCTGTGACCATTACTTGCATTTTGCATGCATTTTGTCGCGCTATCTTGCGCACCTCATCGCGCTGTTTTCTGCACATTACTTGCATTTTGCTTGCATTTTATCGCGCTATCTTGCACACCTCATCGCACAGTTTTCTGCACATTACTTGCATTTTGCATGCATTTTATCGCGCTATCTGGCGCACCTCATCGCACTGTTTTCTGCACATTACTTTCATTTTCCAAGCCTTTTATCGCGCTATCTGGCGCACCTCATCGCACTGTTTTCTGCACATTACTTGCATTTGGCATGCATTTTGTCGCGCTATCTTGCGCACCTCATCGCACTGTTTGCTGCACACTACTTGCATTTTGCAATCATTTTATCGCCCTATCTTGCGCACCTCCTCGCACTGTTTGCTGCGCATTACTTGTATTTTGCATGCATTTTATCGCCCTATCTTGCGCACCTCATCGCACTGTTTTCTGCACATTACTTGCAGTTTGCATGCATTTTATCGCGCTATCTTGCGCACCTCATCGCACTTTTTTCTGCACATTACTTGCATTTTGCATGCATTTTGTCGCGTTATCTTGCGTACCTCATCGCACTGTTTTTTGCACATTACTTGCATTTTGGACGAATTTTCTCGCGCTATCTTGCGCATCGCGCTATTTTGCGCTGTGACCATTACTCTCATTTTGCATGCATTTTGTCGCGCAATCTTGCGCACCTCATCGCACTGTTTTCTGCACATTACTTGCATTTTGCATGCATTTTATAGCGCTATTTTGCGCATCGCGCTATTTTGCGCTGTGACCATTACTTGCATTTTCCATGCATTTTATCGCGCTATCTTGCGCACCTCATCGCACAGTTTTCTGCACATTACTTGCATTTTGCATGCATTTTATCGCGCTATCTAGCGCACCTCATCGCACTGTTTTCTGCACATTACTTTCATTTTCCATGCATTTTATCGCGCTATCTGGCGCACCTCATCGCACAGTTTTCTGCACATTACTTGCATTTTGCATGCATTATATCGCGCTATCTTGCGCACCTCATCGTACTGTTTTCTGCACATTACTTGCATTTTCCGTGCATTTTATCGCGCTATCTTGCGCACCTCATCGCACTCTTTTGTGCACCTTACTTGCATTTTGCATGCATTTTATCGCGCTATCTTGCGCATCGCGATATTTTGCGCTTCGACCATTACTTGCATTTTGCATGCATTTTGTCGCGCTATCTTGCGCATCGCGATATTTTGCGCTTTGACCATTACTTGCATTTTGCATGCATTTTATCGCGCTATCTTGCGCACCTCATCGCACTGTTTTCTGCACATTACTTGCATTTTGCATGCATTTTATCGCGCTATCTTTCGCATCGCGATATTTTACGCTTTGACCAATACTTGCATTTTGCAAGCATTTTATCGCGCTATCTTGCGCTCCTCATCGCACTGTTTTCTGCACGTTACTTGCATTTTGCTTGCATTTTGTCGCGCTATCTTGCACATCGCGCTATTTTGCGCTGTGACCATTACTTGCATTTTCCATGCATTTTACCGCGCTATCTTGCGCATCGCGCTATTTTGCGCTATGACCATTACTTGCATTTTGCATGCACTTTATCGCGCTATCTTACGCACCGCATCGCACTGTTTTCTGCACATTACTTGCATTTTCCATGCATTTTATCGCGCTATCTTGCGCACCTCATCCAAGTGTTTTCTGCACATTACTTGCATTTTGCTTGCAATTTATCGCGCTATCTTCCGCATCGCGATATTTTGCGCTTTGACCATTACTTGCATTTTGCATGCATTTTGTCGCGCTATCTTGCGCATCTCATCGCACTGTTTTGTGCACATTACTTGCATTTTGCTTGCAATTTATCGCGCTATCTTCCGCATCGCGCTATTTTGCGCTATGACCATTACTTGCATTTTGTATGCACTTTATCGCGCTATCTTGCGCACCGCATCGTACTGTTTTCTGCACATTATTTGCATTTTCCATGCATTTTACCACGCTATCTTGCGCACCTCGTCGCAATGTCTTCTGCACGTTACTTGCACTTTGCATGCATTTTATCGCGCTATCTTGCGCACCTCATCGCACTGTTTTCTGCACATTACTTGCATTTTGTATGCATTTTATCGCGCTATCTTGCGCATCGCGCTATTTTGCGTTGTGACCATTACTTGCATTTTGCATGCATTTTATCGCACTATCTTGCGCTATCTTGCGCACCACATCGCACTGTTTTCTGCACATTACTTGCATTTTCCATGCATTTTATCGCGCTATCTTGCGCACCTCATCGCACTGTTTTCTGCACATTACTTGCATTTTGCATGCATTTTATCGCGCTATCTTGCGCACCTCATCCAACTATTTTCTGCACATTACTTGCATTTTGCTTGCAATTTATCGCGCTATCTTCCGCATCGCGAAATTTTGCGCTTTGACCATTACTTGCATTTTGCATGCATTTTGTCGCGCTATCTTGCGCATCTCATCGCACTGTTTTGTGCACATTACTTGCATTTTGCTTGCAATTTATCGCGCTATCTTCCGCATCGCGCTATTTTGCGCTATGACCATTACTTGCATTTTGTATGCACTTTATCGCGCTATCTTGCGCACCGCATCGTACTGTTTTCTGCACATTATTTGCATTTTCCATGCATTTTACCGCGCTATCTTGCGCACCTCGTCGCAATGTCTTTTGCACGTTACTTGCATTTTGCATGCATTTTATCGCGCTATCTTGCGCACCTCATCGCACTGTTTTCTGCACATTACTTGCATTTTGTATGCATTTTATCGCGCTATCTTGCGCATCGCGCTATTTTGCGTTGTGACCATTACTTGCATTTTGCATGCATTTTATCGCGCTATCTTGCGCACCACATCGCACTGTTTTCTGCACATTACTTGCATTTTCCATGCATTTTATCGCGCTATCTTGCGCACCTCATCGCACTGTTTTTTGCACATTACTTGCATTTTGCATGCATTTTATCGCGCTATCTTGCGCACCTCATCCAACTATTTTCTGCACATTACTTGCATTTTGCTTGCAATTTATCGCGCTATCTTCCGCATCGCGAAATTTTGCGCTTTGACCATTACTTGCATTTTGCATGCATTTTGTCGCGCTATCTTGCGCATCTCATCGCACTGTTTTGTGCACATTACTTGCAATTTGCATGCATTTTGTCGCGCTATCTTCCGCACCTCATTTTTTGCGCTGTGACCATTACTTGCGTTTTGCATGCATTTTGTCGCGCTATCTTGCGCACCTCATTGCACTGTTTTCTGCACATTACTTGCATTTTGCATGCATTTTATCGCGCCATCTTGCACACCTCATCCAACTGTTTACAGCACATTACTTGCATTTTGCATGCTTTTTATCGCGCTGTCTAGCGCACCTCATCGCACTGTTTTCTGCACATTACTCCCGTTTTCAATGCATTTTATCGCGCTATCTTGCGCACCTCATCGGACATTTTTCGGCACATTACTTGCATTTTGCATGCATTTTATCGCGCTATATTGCGCTCCTCATCGCTCCGTTTTTAGCACATTACTTGCATTTTGCATGCATTTTATCGCGCTATCTTGCACACCTCATCGCACTGTTTTCTGCACATTACTTGCATTTTGGATGCATTTTGTTGCGCTATCTTGCGCACATCATCGCACTGTTTTCTGCACATTACTCGCATTTTGCATGCATTTTATCGCGTTGTCTTGCGCACCTCATCGCACTGTTTTCTGCACATTACTTGCATTTTGCATGCATTTTGTCGCGCTATCTTGCGCACCTCATCGCACTGTTTTCTGCACATTACTTGCATTTTGGATGCATTTTGTCGCGCTATCTTGCGCACCTCATCGCACAGTTATCTGCACATTACTTGCATTTTGCATGCATTTTATCGCGCTATCTAGCGCACCTCATCGCACTGTTTTCTGCACATTACTTTCATTTTCCATGCATTTTATCGCGCTATCTGGCGCACCTCATCGCACTGTTTTCTGCACATTACTTGCATTTTGCATGCATTATATCATGCTACCTTGCGCACCTCATCGTACTATTTTGTGCACATTACTTGCATTTTCCATGCATTTTATCGCGCTATCTTGCGCACCTCATCGCACTGTTTTGTGCACCTTACTTGCATTTTGCATGCATTTTATCGCGCTATCTTGCGCATCGCGATATTTTGCGTTTTGACCATTACTTGCATTTTGCATGCATTTTATCGCGCTATTTTACGCACCTCATCGCACTGTTTTCTGCACATTTCTTGCATTTTGCATGCATTTTGTCGCGCTATCTTGCGCATCGCGATATTTTGCGCTTTGACCATTACTTGCATTTTGCATGCATTTTATCGCGCTATCTTGCGCACCTCATCGCACTGTTTTCTGCACATTACTTGCATTTTGCATGCATTTTATCGCGCTATCTTTCGCATCGCGATATTTTACGCTTTGACCAATACTTGCATTTTGCGAGCATTTTATCGCGCTATCTTGCGCTCCTCATCGCACTGTTTTCTGCACATTACTTGCATTTTACATGCATTTTGTCGCGCTATTTTGCACATCGCGCTATTTTGCGCTGTGACCATTACTTGCATTTTCCATGCATTTTATCGCGCTATCTTGCGCATCGCGCTATTTTGCGCTATGACCATTACTTGCATTTTGCATGCACTTTATCGCGCTATCTTGCGCACCGCATCGCACTGTTTTCTGCACATTACTTGCATTTTCCATGCATTTTATCGCGCTATCTTGCGCACCTCATCCAAGTGTTTTCTGCACATTACTTGCATTTTGCTTGCAATTTATCGCGCTATCTTCCGCATCGCGATATTTTGCGCTTTGACCATTACTTGCATTTTGCATGCATTTTGTTGCGCTATCTTGCGCATCTCATCGCACTGTTTTGTGCACATTACTTGCAATTTGCATGCATTTTGTCGCGCTATCTTCCGCACCTCATTTTTTACGCTGTGACCATTACTTGCGTTTTGCATGCATTTTGTCGCGCTATCTTGCGCACCTCATTGCACTGTTTTCTGCACATTACTTGCATTTTGCATGCATTTTATCGCGCCATCTTGCACACCTCATCCAACTGTTTACAGCACATTACTTGCATTTTGCATGCATTTTATCGCGCTGTCTAGCGCACCTCATCGCACTGTTTTCTGCACATTACTCCCATTTTCAATGCATTTTATCGCGCTATCTTGCGCACCTCATCGGACATTTTTCGGCACATTACTTGCATTTTGCATGCATTTTATCGCGCTATATTGCGCTCCTCATCGCTCCGTTTTTAGCACATTCTTGCATTTTGCATGCATTTTATCGCGCTATCTTGCACACCTCATCGCACTGTTTTCTGCACATTACTTGCATTTTGGATGCATTTTGTCGCGCTATCTTGCGCACCTCATCGTACTTTTTTCTGAACATTACTTGCATTTTGCATGCATTTTATTGCGCTATCTTGCGCACCTCATCGCACTGTTTTCTGCACATTACTCGCATTTTGCATGCATTTTATCGCGTTGTCTTGCGCACCTCATCGCACTGTTTTCTGCACATTACTTGCATTTTGCAAGCATTTTGTCGCGCTATCTTGCGCACCTCATCGCACTGTTTTCTGCACATTACTTGCATTTTGGATGCATTTTGTCGCGCTATCTTGCGCACCTCATCGCACAGTTATCTGCACATTACTTGCATTTTGCATGCATTTTATCGCGCTATCTAGCGCACCTTATCGCACTGTTTTCTGCACATTACTTTCATTTTCCATGCATTTTATCGCGCTATCTGGCGCACCTCATCGCACTGTTTTCGGCACATTACTTGCATTTTGCATGCATTATATCGCGCTATCTTGCGCACCTCATCGTACTATTTTGTGCACATTACTTGCATTTTCCATGCATTTTATCGCGCTATCTTGCGCACCTCATCGCACTGTTTTGTGCACCTTACTTGCATTTTGCATGCATTTTATCGCGCTATCTTGCGCATCGCGATATTTTGCGTTTTGACCATTACTTGCATTTTGCATGCATTTTATCGCGCTATTTTACGCACCTCATCGCACTATTTTCTGCACATTACTTGCATTTTGCATGCATTTTGTCGCGCTATCTTGCGCATCGCGATATTTTGCGCTTTGACCATTACTTGCATTTTGCATGCATTTTATCGCGCTATTTTGCGCACCTCATCGCACTGTTTTCTGCACATTACTTGCATTTTGCATGCATTTTATCGCGCTATCTTTCGCATCGCAATATTTTACGCTTTGACCAATACTTGCATTTTGCAAGCATTTTATCGCGCTATCTTGCGCTCCTCATCGCACTGTTTTCTGCACATTACGTGCATTTTGCATGCATTTTGTCGCGCTATTTTGCACATCGCGCTATTTTGCGCTGTGACCATTACTTGCATTTTCCATGAATTTTATCGCGCTATCTTGCGCATCGCGCTATTTTGCGCTATGACCATTACTTGCATTTTGCATGCACTTTATCGCGCTATCTTGCGCACCGCATCGCACTGTTTTCTGCACATTACTTGCATTTTCCATGCATTTTATCGCGCTATCTTGCGCACCTCATCCAAGTGTTTTCTGCACATTACTTGCATTTTGCTTGCAATTTATCGCGCTATCTTCCGCATCGCGATATTTTGCGCTTTGACCATTACTTGCATTTTGCATGCATTTTGTCGCGCTATCTTGCGCATCTCATGGCACTGTTTTGTGCACATTACTTGCAATTTGCATGCATTTTATCGCGCTATCTTCCGCACCTCATTTTTTGCGTTGTGACCATTAATTCCGTTTTGCATGCATTTTGCCGCGCTATCTTGCGCACCTCATCGCACAGTTTTCTGCACATTACTTGCATTTTGCATGCATTTTATCGCGCTGTCTAGCGCACCTTATCGCACTGTATTCTGCACATTACTCCCATTTTCCATGCATTTTATCGCGCTATCTTGCGCACCTCATCGGACATTTTTCGGCACATTACTTGCATTTTGCATGCATTTTATCGCGCTATATTGCGTTCCTCATCGCTCCTTTTTTGCACATTACTTGCATTTTGCATGCATTTTATCGCGCTATCTTGCACACCTCATCGCACTGTTTTCTGCACATTACTTGCATTTTGGATGCATTTTGTCGCGCTATCTTGCGCACCTCATCGTACTTTTTTCTGAACATTACTTGCATTTTGCATGCATTTTATTGCGCTATCTTGCGCACCTCATCGCACTGTTTTCTGCACATTACTCGCATTTTGCATGCATTTTATCGCGTTGTCTTGCGCAGCTCATCGCATTGTTTTCTGCACATTACTTGCATTTTGCATGCATTTTGTCGCGCTATCTTGCGCACCTCATCGCACAGTTTTCTGCACATTCCTTTCATTTTGCATGCATTTTGCCGCGCTATCTTGCGCACGTCATCGCACTGTTTTCTGCACATTACTTGCATTTTGCATGCATTTTATCGTGTTATCTTACGCATCGCGCTATCTTGCGCTATGACCATTACTTCAATTTTGCAAGCATTTTATCGCGCCATCTTGCGCCCCTCATCGCACTATTTTCTGCACATTACTTGCATTTTCCATGCATTTTATCGCGCTATCTTGCGCACCTCATTGCACTTTTTTCGGCACATTACTTGCATTTTGCATGCATTTTATCGCGCTATCTTGCGCACCTCATCGCACTGTTTTCTGCACATTACTTTCATTTCGCATGCATTTTGTCGTGCTATCTTGCGCACCTCATCGCACATTTTTCTGCACATTACTTGCATTTTGCATGCATTTTATCGCGCAATTTTGCGCATCGCGCTACCTTGCGCTGTGAACATTACTTGCATTTTGCATGCATTTTATCGCTATCTTGCGCACCTCATCGCACTGTTTTCCGCGCATTACTTGCATTTTCCATGCATTTTATCGCGCTATCTTGCGCACCTCATCGCACTGTTTTCTGTACATTATTTGCATTTTGCATGCATTTTATCGCGCTATCTTGCGCACCTCATCGCATTGTTTTCTGCACATTCCTTTCATTTTGCATGCATTTTGTCGCGCTATCTTGCGCACGCCATCGCACTGTTTTCTGCACATTACTTGCATTTTGCATGCATTTTATTGTGTTATCTTACGCATCGTGCTATCTTGCGCTATGACCATTACTTGCATTTTGCAAGCATTTTATCGCGCTATCTTGCGCACCTCATCGCACTATTTTCTGCACATTACTTGCATTTTCCATGCATTTTATCGCGCTATCCTGCGCACCTCATCGCACTTTTTTCGGCACATTACTTGCATTTTGCATGCATTTTATCACGCTATCTTGCGCACCTCATCGCACTATTTTCCGCGCATTACTTGCATTTTCCATGCATTTTATCGCGCTATCTTGCGTTCCTCATCGCACAGTTTTCTGCACATTACTTGCATTTTGCATGCATTTTATCGCGCTATCTTGCGCACCTCATCGCACTGTTTTCTGCACATTCCTTTCATTTTGCATGCTTTTTGTCGCGCTATCTTGCGCACCTTATCGCACTGTTTTCTGCACATTACTTGCATTTTGCATGCATTTTATCGTGTTATCTTACGCATCGCGCTATCTTGCGCTATGACCATTACTTCAATTTTGCAAGCATTTTATCGCGCCATCTTGCGCACCTCATCGCACTATTTTCTGCACATTACTTGCGTTTTCCATGCATTTTATCGCACTATCTTGCGCACCTCATCGCACTTTTTTCGGCACCTTACTTGCATTTTGCATGCATTTTATCGCGCTATCTTGCGCCCCTCATCGCACTGTTTTCGGCACATTACTTGCATTTTGCATGCATTTTATCGCGCTATCTTTCGCACCTCATCGCACTGTTTTCTGCACATTACTTGCATTTTGCATGCATTTTATCGCGCTATCTTGCGCATCTCATCGTACTATTTTCTGCACCTTACTTGCATTTTATCGCGCTATCCTGCGCACCTCATCGCACTGTTTTCTGCACCTTACTTGCATTTTGCATGCATTTTATCGCGCTATTTTGCGCACCTCATCGCACTGTTTTTCTGCACATTACTTGCATTTTGCATGCATTTTGTCGCGCTATCTTGCGCATCGCGATATTTTGCGCTTTGACCATTACTTGCATTTTGCATGCATTTTATCACGCTATCTTGCGCTCCTCATCGCACTGTTTTTTGCACATTACTTGCATTTTGCATGCATTTTATCGCGCTATCTTGCGCATGGCGATATTTTACGCTTTGACCAATACTTTCATTTTGTAAGCATTTTATCGCGCTATCTTGCGCTCCTCATCGCACTGTTTTCTGCACATTACTTGCATTTTGCATGCATTTTGTCGCGCTATTTTGCACATCGCGCTATTTTGCGCTGTGACCATTACTTGCATTTTCCATGCATTTTATCGAGCTATCTTGCGCACCTCATCGCACTGCTTTCTGCACATTACTTGCATTTTGCATGCATTTTATCGCGCTATCTTGCGCATCACGCTATTTTGCGCTATGACCATTACTTGCATTTTGCATGCACTTTATCGCGCTATCTTGCGCACCGCGTCGCACTGTTTTCTGCACATTACTTGCATTTTCCATGCATTTTATCGCGCTATCTTGCGCACCTCGTCGCAATGTTTTCTGCACGTTACATGCACTTTGCATGCATTTTATCGCGCTATCTTGCGCACCTCTTCGCACTGTTTTCCGCACATTACTTGCATTTTGTATGCATTTTATCGCGCTATCTTGCGCATCGCGCTATTTTGCGCTGTGACCATTACTTGCATTTTGCATGCATTTTATCACGCTATCTTGCGCTATCTTGCGCACCACATCGAACTGTTTTCTGTACATTACTTGCATTTTCCATGCATTTTATCGCGCTATCTTGCGCACCTCATCGCACTATTTTCTGCACATTCTTTCATTTCGCATGCATTTTGTCGCGCTATCTTGCGCACCTCATCGCACAATTTTCTGCACATTACTTGCATTTTGCATGCATTTTATCGCGCTATCTTGCGCTGTGACCATTACTTGCATTTTGCATGCATTTTATCGCGCTATCTTGCGCACCTCATCGCACTGTTTTCCGCGCATTACTTGCATTTTCCATGCATTTTATCGCGCTATCTTGCGCACCTCATCGCACTGTTTTGTGCACATTACTTGCATTTTGCATGCATTTTATCGCGCTATCTTGCGCACCTCATCGCACTGTTTTATGCACATTCCATTCATTTTGCATGCATTTTGTCGCGCTATCTTGCGCACGTCATCGCACTATTTTCTGCACATTACTTGCATTTTGCATGCATTTTATCGTGTTATCTTGCGCATCGCGCTATATTGCGCTATGACCATTACTTGCATTTTGCAAGCATTTTATCGCGCTATCTTGCGCACCTCATCGCACTATTTTCTACACATTACTTGCGTTTTCCATGCTTTTTATCGCGCTGTCTTGCGCACCTCATCGCACTTTTTTCGGCACATTACTTGCATTTTGCATGCATTTTATCGCGCTATCTTGCGCACCTCATCACACTGTTTTCCGCGCATTACTTGCATTTTCCATGCATTTTATCGCGCTATCTTGCGCACCTCATCGCACTGTTTTCTGCACATTACTTGCATTTTGCATGCATTTTATCGCGCTATCTTGCGCACCTCATCGCACTGTTTTCTGCACATTCCTTTCATTTTGCATGCATTTTGTCGCGCTATCTTGCGCACGCCATCGCACTGTTTTCTGCACATTACTTGCATTTTGCATGCATTTTATCGTGTTATCTTACGCATCGCGCTATCTTGCGCTATGACCATTACTTGCATTTTGCAAACATTTTATCGCGCTATCTTGCGCACCTCATCGCACTATTTTCTGCACATTACTTGCATTTTCCATGCATTTTATCGCGCTATCTTGCGCACCTCATCGCACTTTTTTCGGCACATTACTTGCATTTTGCATGCATTTTATCGCGCTATCTTCCGCCCCTCATTGCACTGTTTTCGGCACATTACTTGCATTTTGCATGCATTTTATCGCGCTATCTTGCGCACCTCATCGCACTGTTTTGTGCACATTACTTGCATTTTGCATGCATTTTATCGCGCTATCTTGCGCACCTCATCGCACTGTTTTCTGCACATTCCTTTCATTTTGCATGCAATTTGTCGCGCTATCTTGCGCACGTCATCGCACTGTTTTCTGCACATTACTTGCATTTTGCATGCATTTTATCGCGTTATATTACGCATCGCGCTATCTTGCGCTATGACCATTACTTGCATTTTGCAAGCATTTTATCGCGCCATCTTGCGCACCTCATCGCACTATTTTCTGCACATTACTTGCATTTTCCATGCATTTTATCGCGCTATCTTGCGCACCTCATCGCACTTTTTTCGGCACATTACTTGCATTTTGCATGCATTTTATCGCGCTATCTTGCGCACCTCATCACACTGTTTTCCACGCATTACTTGCATTTTCCATGCATTTTATCGCGCTATCTTGCGCACCTCATCCCACTGTTTTCTGCACATTACTTGCATTTTGCATGCATTTTATCGCGCTATCTTGCGCACCTCATCGCACTGTTTTCTGCACATTCCTTTCATTTTGCATGCATTTTGTCGCGCTATCTTGCGCACGTCATCGCACTGTTTTCTGCACATTGCTTGCATTTTGCATGCATTTTATCGTGTTAACTTACGCATCGCGCTATCTTGCGCTATGACCATTACTTGCATTTTGCAAGCATTTTATCGCGCTATCTTGCGCACCTCATCGCACTATTTTATGCACATTACTTGCATTTTCCATGCATTTTATCGCGCTATCTTGCGCACCTCATCGCACTTTTTTCGGCACATTACTTGCATTTTGCATGCATTTTATCGCGCTATCTTGCGCCCCTCATCGCACTGTTTTCGGCACATTACTTGCATTTTGCATGCATTTTATCGCGCTATCTTTCGCACCTCATCGCACTGTTTTCTGCACATTACTTGCATTTTGCATGCATTTTATCGCGCTATATTGCGCACCTCATCGTACTATTTTCTACACATTACTTGCATTTTCCATGCATTTTATCGCGCTATCTTGCGCACCACATCGCACTGTTTTCTGCACCTTACTTGCATTTTGCAAGCATTTTATCGTGCTATTTTGCGCACCTCATCGCACTGTTTTCTGCACATTACTTGCATTTGCATGCATTTTGTCGCGCTATCTTGCGCATCGCGATATTTTGCGCTTTGACCATTACTTTCATTTTGTATGCATTTTATCGCGCTATCTTGCGCACCTCATCGCACTGTTTTCTGCACATTACTTGCATTTTGCATGCATTTTATCGCGCTATCTTGCGCATCGCGACATTTTACGCTGTGACCATTACTTGCATTTTGCATGCGTTTTGTCGCGCTATCTTGCGCACCTCATCGCACTGTTTTCTGCACATTACTTGCATTTTGCATGCATTTTATCACGCTATCATGCGCATCGCGCTATTTTGTGCTGTGACCATTACTTGCATTTTGCATGCATTTTATCGCGCTATCTTGCGCACCTCATCGCACTGTTTTCTGCACATTACTTGCGTTTTCCATGCATTTTATCGCGCTGTCTTGCGCACCTCATCGCACTGTTTTCTGCACATTACTTGCATTTTGCATGCATTTTATCACGCTCTGTTGCGCACCTCATCGCACTATTTTCTACACATTACTTGCTTTCTGCATGCATTTTGTCGCGCTATCTTGCGCACCTCATATTTTGCGCTGTGACCATTACTTGCATTTTGCATGCATTTTGTCGTGCTATCTTGCGCACCTCATCGCACAGTTTTCTGCAAATTACATGTATTTTGCATGCATTTTATCGCGCTATCTTGCGCATCACGCTTTTTTGCGCTGTAACCATTACTTGCATTTTGCATGCATTTTATCGCGCTATCTTATGCACCTCATCGCACTGTTTTCTGCACATTATTTGCGTTTTGCATGCATTTTATCACGCTATCATGCGCACCTCATCGCACTGTTTTCTGCACATTACTTGCATTTACCATGCATTTTATCGCGCTATCTTGCGCACCTCATCGCACTGTTTTCAGCACATTACTCTCATTTTGCATTCATTTTATCGCGATATCTTGCGCATCGCGCTATTTTGGCGCTGTGACGTTTACTTGCATTTAGCATGCATTTTATCATGCTATCTTGCGCACCTCACCGCACTATTTTCTACACATTACATGCATTTTCCATGCATTTTATCGTGCTATCTTGCGCACCTCATCGCACTATTTTCTGCACATTACTTGCATTTTGCATGCATTTTATCGCGCTATCTTGCGCAACTCGTCGCACTATTTTTTGCACATTACATGCATTTTTCATGCACTTTATCGCGCTATCTTGAGCTGTGACCATTACTTGCATTTTGCATGCGTTTTATCGCGCTATCTTGCGCACCTCATCGCACTGTTTTCTGCACATTACTTGCATTTTGTCGCATTATCTTGCGCACCTCATCGCACTGTTTTCTGCAAATTACTAGCATTTTGCATGCATTTTATCGAGCTATTTTGCGCTGTGACCATTACTTGCATTTTCCATGCATTTTGTCGGGCTATCTTGCGCACCTCATCGCACTGTTTTCTGCACATTACTTGCTTTTTGCATTCATTTTATCGCGCTATTTTGCGCACCTCATCGCACTTTTTTCTGCACATTACTTGCATTTTGCATGCATTTTATCGGGCTATTTTGCGCACCTCATCGCACATTTTTCTGCACATTACTTGCATTTTGCATGCATTTTATCGCGCTATTTTGCGCTGTGACCATTACTTGCATTTTCCAAGCATTTTATCGCGCTATCTTGCGCACCTCATCGCACTGTTTTCTGCACATTATTTGCATGTTGCATGCATTTTATCGCGCTATCTTGCGCATCGCGCAATTTTGCGCTGTGACCATTACTTGCATTTTGCATGCATTTTATCGCGCTATCTTGCGCTCCTCATCGCACTGTTTTCTACGCATTACTTGCATTTTGCATGCATTTTGTCGCGCTATGTTGCGTACCTCATCGCACTGTTTTCTGCACATTACATGCATTTTGCATGCATTTTATCGCGTAATTTTGCTCTGTGACCAGTACTTGCATTTTGCTTGCATTTTATCACGCTATCTTGCGCATCGGGCTATTTTGCGCAGTGACCATTACTTGCATTTTGCATGCATTTTATCGCGCTATCTTGCGCACCTCATCGCACTGTTTTCTGCACATTATTTGCATTTTCCATGCATTTTATCGCGCTATCTTGCGCACCTCATCGCACTGTTTCCTGCACATTACTTGCATTTTGCAAGCATTTTATGGCGCTATCTTGCCCAACTCATCGCACTGTTTTCTGCACATTACTTGCATTTTGCATGCACTATATCGCGCTATCTTGCGCATCGCGCTATTTTGCGCTGTGACCATTACTTGCATTTTGCATGCATTTTATCGCGCTATTTTGCGCACCTCATCGCACTTTTTTCTGCACATTACTTGCATTTTGCATGCATTTTATCGCGCTATTTTGCGCTGTGACCATTACTTGCATTTTGCATGCATTTTATCGCGCTATCTTGCGCAACGCGCTATTTTGCGCTGTGACCATTACTTGCATTTTCCAAGCATTTTATCGCACTATCTTGCGCACCTCATTGCACTGTTTTCTGCACATTATTTGTATTTTGCATGCATTTTATCGCGCTATCTTGCGCATCGCGATATTTTGCGCTGTGACCATTACTTGCATTTTGTATGCATTTTATCGCGCTATCTTGCGCTCCTCATCGCACTGTTTTCTGCGCATTACTTGCATTTTGCAAGCATTTTGTCGCGCTATCTTGCGTACCTCATCGCACTATTTTCTGCACATTACTTGCATTTTGCATGCATTTTATCGCGCAATTTTGCGCTGTGACCATTACTTGCATTTTGCATGCATTTTATCGCAATATCTTGCGCATCGCGCTATTTTGCGCTGTGACCATTACTTGCATTTTGCATGCATTTTATCGCACTATCTTGCGCACCTCATCGCACTATTTTCTGCACATTATTTGCATTTTCCATGCATTTTATCGCGCTATCTTGCGCACTTCATCGCACTGTTTCCTGCACATTACTTGCATTTTGCAAACATTTTATGGCGCTATCTTGCCCAACTCATCGCACTGTTTTCTGCACATTACTTGCATTTTGCATGCACTATATCACGCTATCTTGCGCATCGCGCTATTTTGAGCTGTGACCATTACTTGCATTTTGCATGCATTTTATCGCGCCATTTTGCGCACCTCATCGCACTTTTTCCTGCACATTACTTGCATTTTGCATGCATTTTATCGCGCTATTTTGCGCTGTGACCATTACTTGCATTGTGCATGCATTTTATCGCGCTATCTTGCACAACGCGCTATTTTGCGCTGTGACATTTACTTGCATTTTCCAAGCATTTTATCGCGCTATCTTGCGCACCTCATCGCACTATTTTCTGCACATTATTTGCATTTTGCATGCATTTTATCGCGCTATCTTGCGCATCGCGCTATTTTGCGCTGTGACCATTACTTGCATTTTGCATGCATTTTATCGCGCTATCTTGCGCTCCTCATCACACTGTTTTCTGCGCATTACTTGCATTTTGCAAACATTTTGTCGCGCTATCTTGCGTACCTCATCGCACTGTTTTCTGCACATTACTTGCATTTTGCATGCATTTTATCGCGCAATTTTACGCTGTGACCATTACTTGCATTTTGCATGCATTTTATCGCGCTATCTTGCGCATCGCGCTATTTTGTGCTGTGACCATTACTTGCATTTTGCATGCATTTTATCGCGCTATCTTGCGCACCTCATCGCACTGTTTTCTGCACATTATTTGCATTTTCCATGCATTTTATCGCGCTATCTTGCGCACCTCATCGCACTGTTTCCTGCACATTACTTGCATTTTGCAAGCATTTTATGGCGCTATCTTGCCCAACTCATCGCACTGTTTTCTGCACATTACTTGCATTTTGCATGCACTATATCGCGCTATCTTGCGCATCGCGCTTTTTTGCGCTGTGACCATTACTTGCATTTTGCATGCATTTTATCGCGCTATTTTGCGCACCTCATCGCACTTTTTTCTGCACATTACTTGCATTTTGCATGCATTTTATCGCGCTATTTTGCACTGTGACCATTACTTGCATTTTGCATGCATTTTATCGCGCTATCTTGCGCAACGCGCTATTTTGCGCTGTGACCATTACTTGCATTTTCCAAGCATTTTATCGCGCTATCTTGCGCACCTCATCGCACTATTTTCTGCACATTATTTGCATTTTGCATGCATTTTATCGCGCTATCTTGCGCATCGCGATATTTTGCGCTGTGACCATTACTTGCATTTTGTATGCATTTTATCGCGCTATCTTGCGCTCCTCATCGCACTGTTTTCTGTGCATTACTTGCATTTTGCATGCATTTTGTCGCGCTATCTTGCGTACCTCATCGCACTGTTTTCTGCACATTACTTGCATTTTGCATGCATTTTATTGCGCAATTTTGCGCTGTGACCATTACTTGCATTTTGCATGCATTTTATCGCGCTATCTTGCGCATCGCGCTATTTTGCGCTGTGACCATTACTTGCATTTTGCATGCATTTTATCGCACTATCTTGCGCACCTCATCGCACTGTTTTTCTGCACATTATTTGCATTTTCCATGCATTTTATCGCGCTATCTTGCGCACCTCATCGCACTGTTTCCTGCACATTACTTGCATTTTGCAAGCATTTTATGGCGCTATCTTGCCCAACTCATCGCACTGTTTTCTGCACATTACTTGCATTTTGCATGCACTATATCGCGCTATCTTGCGCATCGCGCTATTTTGAGCTGTGACCATTACTTGCATTTTGCATGCATTTTATCGCGCTATTTTGCGCACCTCATCGCACTTTTTTCTGCACATTACTTGCATTTTGCATGCATTTTATCGCGCTATCTTGCGCAACGCGCTATTTTGCGCTGTCACCATTACTTGCATTTTCCAAGCATTTTATTGCGCTATCTTGCGCACCTCATCGCACTGTTTTCTGCACATTATTTGCATTTTGCATGCATTTTATCGCGCTATCTTGCGCATCGCGCTATTTTGCGCTGTGACCATTACTTGCATTTTGCATGCATTTTATCGCACTATCTTGCGCACCTCATCACACAGTTTTCTGCGCATTACTTGCATTTTGCAAGCATTTTGTCGCGCTATCTTGCGTACCTCATCGCACTGTTTTCTGCACATTACTTGCATTTTGCATGCATTTTATCGCGCAATTTTGCGCTGTGACCATTACTTGCATTTTGCATGCATTTTATCGCGCTATCTTGCGCATCGCGCTATTTTGCGCTGTGACCATTACTTGCATTTTGCATGCATTTTATCGCGCTATCTTGCGCACCTCATCGCACTGTTTTCTGCACATTACTTGCATTTTGCATGCATTTTATCGCGCTATCTTGCGCACCTCATCGCACTGTTTTCTGCACATTACTTGCATTTTGCATGCATTTTGTCGTGTTATCTTCCGCACCTCATCGCACTGTTTTCTGCACATGACTTGCATTTTGCATGCATTTTATCGCCTTATTTTGCGCTGTGACCATTACTTGCATTTTCCATGCATTTTGTCGCGCTATCTTGCGCACCTCATCGTACTGTTTTCTGCACATTACTTGCATTTTGCATGCATTTTATCGCGCTATCTTGCGCACCTCATCGCACTTTTTTCTGCACATTACTTGCATTTTGCATGCATTTTATCGCGCTATTTTGTGCATCGCGCTATTTTGCGCTGTGACCATTACTTGCATTTTCCATCCATTTTATCGCGCTATCTTGCGCACCTCATCGCACTATTTTCTGCACATTACTTGCACTTTGCATGCATTTTATGGCGCTATCTTGCGCACCTCTTCGCACTGTTTTCTGCACATTACTTGCAATTTGCATGCATTTTATCGAGCTATATTGCGCATCGCGCTATTTTGCGCTGTGACCATTACTTGCATTTTGCATGCATTTTGTCGCCCTATCTTGTGCACCTCATCGCACTGTTTTCTGCACATTACTTCCATTTTGCATGCATTTTGTCGCGCTATCTTGCGCACCTCATCGCACTATTTTCTGCACATTACTTGCATTTTGCATGCATTTTATCGCGCTATTTTGCGCTGTGACCATTACTTGCATTTTGCATGCATTTTATCGCGCTATCTTGCGCATCGCGCTATTTTGCGCTATGACCATTACTTGCATTTTCCATGCATTTTATCGCGCTATCTTGCGCACCTCATCCCACTGTTTTCTGCACATTACTTACAATTTGCATGCATTTTATCGTGCTATCTTGCGTAACTCATCGCACTGTTTTCTGCACACTACTTGCATTTTGCATGCACTTTATCACGCTATCTTGTGCATCGCGCTATTTTGCGCTGCGACCATTACTTGCATTTTGCATGCGTTTTATCGCGTTATCTTGCGCACCTCATCGCACTGATTTCTGCACATTACTTGCGTTATACATGCATTTTATCGCGCTATCCTGCGCACCTCATCGCACTGTTTTCTGCACATTACTTGCATTTGGCTTGCATTTTATCGCACTATCTTGCGCACCTCATCGCACTGTTTTCTGCACATTACTTGCATTTTGCATGCATTTTATCGCCCTATCTTGCGCATCGCGATATTTTGCGCTGTCACCATTACTTGCATTTTGTCGCGCTATCTTGCGCACCTCATCGCACTGTTTTCTGCACATTACATGCTTTCTGCAAGCATTTTGTCGCGCTATCTTGCGCACCTCATATTTTGCACTGTGACCATTACTTTTATTTTGCATGCATTTTGTCGTGCTATCTTGCGCACCTCATCGCACAGTTTTCTGCACATTACTTGCATTTTGCATGCATTTTATCGCGTTATCTTGCGCATCGCGCTATTTTGCGCTGTGACCATTACTTGCATTTTGCATGCATTTTATCGCGCTACCTTGTGCACCTCATCGCACTGTTTTCTGCACATTACTTGCATTTTGCATGCATTTTGTCGCGCTATCTTGCGCACCTCATCGCACTGTTTTTTGCACATTACTTGCATTTTGCATGCATTTTGTCGCGCTATCTTGCGCACCTCATCGCACTGTTTTCTGCACATTACTTGCATTTTCACTACAACAAAAGTAACCTATGGTGACGAAAAGTAGTGAAGAAAATAAATTTCGTCATTAAATAAAAATAATTTGTGACGAATTATAAAATTTTGTCAGATATAATAAAAAAATAAAAATAATAGGTGACGAAATTTATTTTTGTCAACAAAATTTTCTTTTTAGGTGAGGAAAAATTAAGTTTTGTCACCAAAGGTTTTCCACTATTTTTTTTTGGTGGCGCCAAAATTTTGAGACTTTTAGTGAAAAAAAAATTTGTCACCAATTATAAAATTATTAATGACGAATATATTTTTGTCACCAAGAATTTTGTATATATTTTTTTTGAGAAACTTGATTTTAAATATTTTAAGACCATTTGGTGAGAAATATATTTGTCACTAATAATTTTTAATATTTTGAGACTTTTTAGTGTGGAAATTATTTTGTCACTAATTTTGGAGGAAATTTTTTTGACATATTGGACGGTAATAGAAAAAAATGGACTAGTAACTCTTTTCCCCTATTTATTTTTGTTTATCAGTTTTCCTCTCACCCCCCCCCCTCTCTCTCTTTCAAAACAAAACATAAGTTAATTAGCTCTCTAAGTAACCTATGGTGACGAAAAGTAGTGAAGAAAATAAATTTCGTCACTAAATAAGAATAATCCGTGATGAATTATAAAATTTTGTCACATATAATAAAAAATAAAAATAATAGGTGACAAAATTTATTTTTGTCAACAAATACTTCTTTTTCGGTGAGGAAAAATTAAGTTTCGTCACCGAAGATTTTCCTGCTATTTTTTTTTTTGCGGCACCAAATTTTTGCGACTTTCAGTGAGAAAATTTTTTGTCACCAATTATAAAATTATTAGTGAGAAATATATTTTCGTTACCAATAATTGTATATATATATTTTTTGTGAAACTTGATTTTAAATTTTTTAAGACCATTTGGTGATAAATATATTTTTGTCACTAATATTTTTTAATATTTTGAGGCTTTTTAGTGAGGAAATTATTTTGTCACTAATTTTGGAGGAAAAATTTTGACATGTTAGGCGGTAATGAAAAAAAATAGACTACTTTTCATCCCCTTTTTATTTTTATTTTTATTAGTTTTCCTCTCCCCTCTCTCTCACTCTCTCTCTCTCTCTCAAGACAAAACACAAGTTAATTAGCTCTCTAAGTAACCTATGGTGACGAAAAGTAGTGAAGAAAATAAATTTCATCACTAAATAAGAATAATTCGTGACAAATTATAAAATTTTGTCACATATAATAAAACAATAAAAATAATATGTAAAATTTTGTTTCATAATTTTAGAAAGTATATGAATAATTCTTAAACATTTAAAAATGAAATAAGAAAAAAAAAATTAGAAAACAAAACTCAAACCAAACAGGGACCTCTTTTATAAGCCCTCCTAAATTCCCCTCTCTTGTTTTTGCTGGTAGGTAAAAACCCCTCATCTCTCTCCACGATTTTCACTCGTTCTCTTACGATTGGAAGTTCACCCTCTCTCACGGTTTCTGCCGTTTGCTGTTGCGGTCATTGTGCTACACCTCACTACTTCATTCTGCTTCGGTAGGTGGTCCCTCTTTGCCCTGTATCCCACCCAAGGAATTTTGGTTTGGTTTTATTTATATTAATTCATTGTTCCTCCACTCAGTTTTGGGTTGGAATTCTAGTATTGATTCAGGTTTGTCTAGTTCTAGATTTGATAAGAATTTGTATGGAACTGACTTGGTGCAATCTTATCCTTAAGCATGAGATCAGCCATGAAGATGGATTAATGGCCCTCTGTTTAGGAAATAGATTAACTTGTTGTATATCATACAAAAATTAAAAAGAATGTAGTAAATTGAAAAGGATATAAGATGACAATGATTTCTAGGGTTTTAAATGCCCAAAATTGCTATTCTATATATGAAGAATATAGGGTCGCCAGTGCCGAAAATTGATTATAAGAAAAAAGGGTCCAAAATATTTTTAGCTATTATACTAGTCCACAAAAAACTCCACCTAAATTTAAAAGGACTCGACAAAATTTGATAAAGATTCAAAACAAGTGAATGGTTGATGTGGTGAATTATTTAAACTAATAGATGATTGTTTTTACCTCAAAAACTCGAAAAGCCTATTTATTTGACGAGTTATTTGAAATTAATGGATGGTTGTTTGCCAAATTTATGAATTGTACATAGACTATGATTAATTATACCAGTTACAATTATTTCTAAAGGAAAAAAAATCAAATTTAAAATTAAATAAATCTTATCTATGTTAGTTCTAAATATGTTATTATTTTATTAAAAAAATTGAATTTAATATTTTATTATTTTAAATAAATCTTACCCTTGTTTTATTATTTTATTCAATGGCTAGTTAGTTTTAAATATGTTATTATTTTAATAAAAAAATTGAATTTAATATTTAATATTTTCTTCTGCAACCCCTCCTCCTTCAATGTACAATAAAATAAATCTAATTAAGTTTTAACATTCAGATATGTTACATCGATCATCCCAATTGGTGCAATGTTTGCAATGACTCTTTGTTGGGAAATACTGCTTATCTCTATATATCTGTTGCCTTTGCTCAAATGTTGAAAGCAATTAGTAAGTATTGATTATCCCTCTTTTTTAATTAATCCTTCTCCTTAGGAATGATTGTTGACTCGAGGATTCATATAACTATTGTTGTTACCTCTGTTAGTGATAGCACGTTTGATTTCTGACTGAGATCTGCAGTGCCAGTAGCTGTTTTCATTCTTGGAGTTGCAACTGGACTTGAAATGATGAGCTGTAGAATGCTTTTAATAATGTCAGTGATAAGTTTTGGTGTTCTAGTGGTTTCATATGAGGAGATTGATATTAACTGGATTGGTGTGATTTACCAAATGGGAGGTGTTGTCGGGGAAGCTTTGAGGCTTATATTCATGGAGATTTTTGTTAAAAGGAAGGGTCTCAAACTAAACTCTATTTCTGTCATGTACTACGTTAGTCCCTACAGGCATGTATTTTCATCTGCCAAAGTTCAATTGTTATCATTATTTCTTTCACCATTTGATGTTTGTATACAGAACCTTTTTACCATGTGAACGGAATCATAGTTCTTGTGTAGTGCTCTTTGCTTGTTCATCTGTGGATTTTTCTAGAGAAGCCAAAGATGGATGCCCAAGGGACATGGAGCTTTCAACCTGTTATCCTGACACTCAACTCTCTCTGTACTTTTGCTCTCAATCTATCAGTTTTTCTTGTGATCTCGCATACAAGTGCTTTGGCAATTCATGTTACTGGAGTTGTCAAGGATTGGGTGGTTACTATCAGCCCTTCTGTTTGCCGATACAATGTTGACAATGATAAATCTGTTTGGTTATGGCATTGGTAATTTTTCGATAACAAGTACTTTTGTTTTGGGTTTTCACTATAGTCTATTGTCTCAAAATTTGACATTAGTATTATGATATTTATTTGTATATTCAGTATATCCTTTGTATATTCTCAATGTTGTACTATTTATATTCTAGTATTATAGATTGTTCACATTGGAAATCAATTCCAAGAAAGTAGAACAAAAAACTGCAGTCTGTCATATTTTAAAAAGGGCATTGTATAGGTGGTTATCCTTTGTATTATCCATAAAAATTTATTTTTCTCAGAGCTTTATAAAAAATTTGCATTTTCAATGTTATGGAATTCACATTTTCTTGATGTGGGTACTGTTGCTTAACTAACCATTGAGATATGCCTTTTTTTCATATTTTCACTGGGGCAATGCTTAGCATATTGTGTGTTGCATTTGGTTTTCTCTTTTTCTTCTGCTTTTTAATGTATTATTTTTTTTCCCATTCTTTGATAAAAAAAATACTATTGTTTATTTCATCTGTATTTCAAATAGTGATTGTGCTTAGGATCTGGATGAGTACCCTATTGATCACTCAGAAAAGAAATTTCAATTTTAATGTACTGCAATAATATTTCTGCTGTCTTTAATACTATTTGTGCAGGACAAGAAGATATGTGATTTAACTTTGTTTTTTATTAGACATGTGATTTCATGAAATAGAGATTACCTATCTAGGAAGCATGGACATGCCTCCTAGTTCAGCATGTCTATGTCTGACATGTGTCCAATTAAGCCCTTTTTTTTTTTTTTTTTTATAAAAAAAAAACAGACATGCTAGCATGTGTGAGGCACATCTGTGGCCTTGGTTCAAGTTTGGGAAAAAATAGAGTCAAATGAAAAGAAATTTTTTATACCAACTAATTACTCCATCAGGGTTTTTAATTTATCAAACCATAAAGACTAATACTTTCCAATTTGTTTGTGAATCCTTATGCCTTCTTAAAATATACTTTAGGGTGTTCTCTGTTATATTTTCAATTTTTTTGTCTCCATTTTTTGAAAATTGTAGTTTTAGTATGTCCGTATTATGTTGCATCTGCATCTTGTTTTTACATCTGTGTTTCTTAGATACCTATTGACCTAGTGAAGAAATATGTTTTTTTATGTAGCCATTACAGGTGTAGCACCACAAGTTGAAAAAGGAAGCTTCTCGAGGCTCCTCTGATGAGTCTCAACATGCTGAATCTACGCCATTAACTTCATCCTCAATTACTGAAGGTAGATAAATAGAAAGCGGTCTCACAGTTTAGTCCGAGGGATGCAAGTTTAGTTGTAAAAATTGTTCAATCTGACTTTGCCCTCAAAGTATAAGGAGTTTGAAGTAAGATTTGTGGTACACATTCTTTGACCCTGAGAAGCCATCGGGTATGCAGAATTTTGATTTGATAAGGCTCATTTTGTATGTTCTTTGCTTTTTTATGTTGATTGTTACACTCTTTTGGTCTCATTTGTTAAATTAAATCATTGACATTGTTTGAATTGAAAATTATTGATTGTTCATTTCCTTTTAGGTTCATAATGTTCTTCATTTTGTTGCAAGCGGCTGGTTATACATATGTTATAGAAAGTGGATGCTTTTGTTGTTTTAGTTTGTATATATTTTAGTTTTGAGTGTTGTTGAAAGATGCTTTTCTCTAATTTTATCACTCTTATATTTATGCTAATGGTTGTTCAGCTTGATCATAGCACTTTATATGTAGTTTCTAATAATAATGAAAATGCTTTCATGTAGTCCCCGCAACAACCCACAACCCACAAACGTAGAATGTGGGTTTTATGCAATGAGGTATATGAAAGACCTCATTAGAGATCAAAGCATCCTAAATAACTTACATCACACAAAAAAAGTGTGATCTTTAACTGTTTTTGTAGTAGTGTATGCTTTAGAATCTTCTCTCTTTTCACGTATGTTATTGTGCTTTATGTACACAATTTTCCTTGTAGTTACTTGGCTTAAAACTATCATGTTTATTTTCTTGGACTTCTTATCTTATTTTTTAAATCAGCTGCAGTGTCCACCATATATTTGAATCCCTCCACAAGGAAGGTTGTTTGCATACATACCCAACAATTTCTATAACAATGTAAAACATAACACTTTAGGTTTGAAAATAGGACATAAATCTAGATTACGACAAGGCTCACACCACTTAAATACAGCCCCCAAAGCAGACCCTACTCACACCACCTAAACACAACCCCCAAAGCAAGTCCCATCAATTGCTAGAACCCATTAAAATCTGTCAGTTATGTCTTTAGCATTATATTTGCTTACTGGTAGTTTAAATTGTAGATTGTGGTCAAATTTTCATATTTGCAAATCTTATATCTTTGACTTCACTTTTAGTCCTTTTGTTTTCCACTATTACAGCTTTATTATTTGGAATCAATATATTATCCACTTTGTGAAGAAAATAACCAAAAAATTAAAATAAAATTAGTTTTAGTACTGCTTTAAGGGCAATGACATTGAGATTATGCTAACATCAAGTTCAATATTAATCTTGATTTTTGCTAATAAAATCTCATAATCGCTTATGTATACGGTTAATTAAAATAAGAAAAAAATTTAAGAGAAATAAGAAATGAAGAAACTAAAAGGAAATTAATAGAATCCAAGTTAGAACTGTGTATAAAGACACAACACATAAGCAGCCACCTCTAACAAATGGCCTAACAGATGGCACTCTAACCTTATTCTTGTGCAGTCCATATCAGCCTTTAGTATGGATGCAACCTAGTTGGGAATAAGCAAAACCAAATGCTTGATGTTACCAGCAACAGTACCAAAAAATCCAAGTAGCATTAAACACTTTGTGGCATGATTGCTACTGTATTGGGTCTGGTTTGATTGTTGTGTTTGGGTGCTGATTTGTGGTGCTTATATGGTAGGTTTGATGTTCTTAGTTTAAGTCTTAAGTATTGTTTGTTGCTTTTAGCTCGACTTTGAAACAGGGGAAGCAAGGTTCTGTTAGTGTTTGTTGTTTTGACTGTCTTTTGTTGTTGTAGTTGACTTCATGCCAACCAAAAGTAAGCATAGAAGTAAGAACAAAATATTTTTTTTTTTAGTATTTATGCTTGAAAATAAGCATTTAGAGGGAAAAATCATGAAATAGTCACGGAAAATACCCAAGAATCAATACTAACAACTTAGTAAGGATTAAACTAACTTGTAGAAACTCATGGAACAATCATAGGATTCCCTATTTAAAATTAAGCTCAAATCTGCATTTTTTGAACACCTTTTTTTTTTTTGGGTACATTTTTTGAACACTTGAGGTTGAAAATTGGCATCCAGAGGGAAAATTTTGAATTAGCCATAGAAATACCCAATGATCAGTTCAAACACCTTAGTAAGGACCAAAGTGACTTATACAAACTCACCGAACAAGCACTAGACTCCCGATTTGAAAATTTAGCTCAAACTTGCATTTTTTTTTTGGGTGAGTATCAAACTTGCATTTATTGAACTCTTTAGCTTTAAAATATGGAAAACAGTGTAATAATCATGAAAATGCCCAGGAATTGGTTTGAACTCCTTATTAAGGACATAAGTGACTTGTAAAAACACATAGTATAACCACGAGACTTTTGGTTTGGAAACTCACAATATGAATGGAATGTATGCTAGTTCAAGGGATGGCAGCTTAGGGGGTGTATATTGGTTTTTTTCCTTTCTATGTTTATTTGTAGTTGTTTTATTATGTTTTGGTTAGTTGCTCATCAATTGGGTATGATGCTTGCATAATAGTGGACCACCTTTGATTCCAATTTCCAAGTTTCACTGAACCATTCTAAATGACAATAAAAGTCATCATGTTGCTTGATTGTTTTCAATATTGGTAGGTTCATATGTGTTCATTTCACATGATTCACTTGCCCCAGTTAGATCAGCTGTTTTTTGTGGTTTAGGACAGATGAAAGTCCAATATTAAAAAAATGCATTTTTGCTAAATTGGTTTATAAAATAAAATTATTTATATATTAGTTTAGTTGTAATTGATAATATATTAATGTTTTCCTTTTTTATTTTCTTTGCAGATTGATTTTTGATGACATTTGGAAGCATACTTGCCAATCAAGATCAAGTGTTGATATTTTTTGTGGACTAATACTTAGTTCTACTCGTAAATCAAGATCAAATGTTATTTTTTTTGTCGATTGATACTTAGTTCATTTTGAGATTAGTTGTGATAGTGTTTTTGTTATACTTAATGAATTATTATTAAATTTTTTTGATGGATATATTTTGATTTATAATATATATTGGTTATTGAATTGTTTTGTGGAGTGGTGTATAATAGCCAGTGGATTTGTTAGTATATTTGAAAACTATTGAGATATGAGCAGAGATATTTGTGAAATAATAATTTAAATTAAATTATAAAATATGGAACAAGTTTAGTGACGAATTTGTTTCGTCATTTGTACTTGTTATTATGACAAAGTGATTATTCGTCGCCAATAAACAATTTTTGTGACAAAATTTATTGCAGCCTATATATGAAAGTTTTCATTGATTTTGTTATTTGGTGACTAAAAATTTCGTCACGTATATATATATTTGTGACGAAATATTACATCTTACTGTGACGAAATTATTTCCTCATTAATGATCAACATGTGTGACGAAAAATTTCGTCACCTTTACATGTTACTGTGACGAAATTATTTCCTCATCAATAATCCACATGTGTGACAAATTTATTCGTCAACTAAAGTTATAAATATGGTACTGAATAACTATTTGATGACGAAAATGAGAATTTTTAACGACAAAATGTTGGTTTATTGGTGACAAAAAATTTCGTCACTAAAGTAATTTCATTGGTGACGAAATTATTTTTCGTCACAGTGGTTTTTAGTGACAAACATTCAATGACGAAACCAGTGACGAAAATATTTCCTCACAAATATCTATAGTGACGAAATTAGCTTTTCGGAGACAAAAAAATTTCGTCATTCAAGACCCAACTTGTTGTAGTGGTTTGCATGCATTTTATCGCGCTATCTTGCGCACCTCATCGCACTGTTTTCTGCACATTACTTGCATTTTGTCACGCTATCTTACGCACCTCATCGCACAGTTTTCTGCACATTACTTGCATTTTGCATGCATTTTATCGCGCTATCTTGCGCACCTCATCGCACTGTTTTCTGCACGTTACTTGCATTTTGCATGCATTTTGTCGGGCTATCTTGCGCACCTCATCGCACTGTTTTCTGCACATCACTTGCATTTTGCATGCATTTTGTAACGCCCTCAAAATAACAACATTAAACCCATCAGATAAGACATGCATTTACATATAAACTAACCACATTCTTTATTCATTAGAGTTCCATTACATAAATATTACATGTTAACATCAAAGCAAAATGCCCTACGGGCTTACAGCTTTCCAAGTTAACACTTGGTTACAACAAAAGAGTACTAACTCGTTTACACATTAAGCCCTTGGCTTGAAGTTACATGTAATACATCAAAAGTTAAGCGACAAAAGTATGTCCGCCTCTAGCCTCCCAACTATGTCCTTGGAGGTGGCATGCTTCCTGCACCTGAAAATGATATTCCCATATAGGGTGAGCCACAGCCCAGTAGAAATACACTAAACCAACCATGAACAATGACTAAAATATTAGCAATTGATAGATGGTCAACGCTGATACAATCACATAAATCACATATTTATGTCATACGACTTATGAGTCCAAGTTTCCTTTCATTTTCTCTTTTTCAACAGATAAGCATGCTAGCTCTATCTTCATTTCCACAGATATGGATCAAAACTATATCCCACATTCAGATAAGCATATAAGCTATATCCATATTCTACAACAGATAAGTGTAACCACAATATCCACAGATAAGCATATGAGCTATATCCACACATCACAAAGATAAGCATATAAGCTCTATCTTCACTTCTTTAGATAAGCATATGAGCTGTATCTACGGAGTTCATCCCCTATCTTCTCCCAACACTATCCGGTTTAGAGGTACATCCCCTATATTCCCCTAAACCGCGGAGTACATCCCCTATCTCCTCCTCTACACATAACGTATACAAACACAATGGTTCTATATACAATCACTCAATACATATAGTTAATGTATTCTATTAACCGTCAAATTCCATGACACATTTCATTGATTAGTTTTAGTTTGCCTAATCATCATGCATTGTCTACAACAATCACGACTATCCTCCACCGATAGCCCAAAGCAGTTATTTCTAAACAGAAAATAAATGCATAATGGATATTCAATCAACATTTCATTTCCTCATTCTTCTCAATTAATTATCCCAATTAATTAAACAATGTAATTAGGTCAATTCCCATAATTAACATTTCAACCCTTAGGTCCCATTTTCATCAATGATTTAACATCAATTCCATTTCTCTATGCCAAACATGCATCTAGGTTTATTATGAATAAAACCCCAACTTTTGTAAAATTGCACAAAAGCCCCAAACTTTCACAAAATTACCAAACCAACCCCAACATCTCAATATACCAAAATTTAAAGACAAAATCCATAGAGAGGAGTAGGATATCCCTACCTCGAAGTTTGAGCCAAAAAGGAGATGAAGACTCGAAGATCAACTTGCTCTAAATCCAAACTTTTTCCGATTAAAACAAAGCTCTCAATGCCCTCTATCTTTTTAACAAAGGCCCTAGGCTAGAATCACACTCTAGGGAGATCAATTCTTAGAGAGAATATAAGTGTAGAGAGAGAGGGTCTCGGATTTAGGGTTTAAAAGAAAAAGAAGGTGAAAAAGTGATGTTTAAAATCGCTACTGTCCGCTGATATAAAACACGCTCGCTCGAGCGAAGCCTTGGTCGCTCGATCGACCAGACACAGAAAACCTCGCTCGAGCCAAGGAACTCTCGCTCGAGCCAAAAACTCAAAAGTGCGCTCGAGCTAAGGAATGCTCGCTCGAGCCAACAACTCAAACCTTCAGGTCTGTAACCAGCAACACGCTCGAGCGACAGACCTCTCGCTCGAGCGAAGAACAAACCAGACCGCTCGAGCCAAGAGACACAACTCTCAGGTCCAGAACCAGGAGCAAGCGCTCGCTCGAGCGAAGCCACCCTGGCTCGACCCACCAGACACAACTCAACTCTCGCTCGAGCGACCAACTCCTCGCTCGAGCGAAGGTCCAAAAATCTGGGCAGCAACACTAGGCTCCCAAACACAACCAACCTGTAACAAACCTGCCCAACACATCCCATACTCAATATACAAAGTAAAAAGGATGCAAACAAGATAATAAACAACTACCAACATCCACGGACACATGTCCGGATCACCGTACAACAAGGGTAAACCTGGGATCGCTATAACCTCCCCTCCTTAAAGAATTTCGTCCCCGAAATTAAGCACAAGTTTTCAAAAATAGGTTTTCTTCCATTTTAAACAATGTTACACTTTAACATTCAACAATCCGACCCATTACTGGTCATCCCCTCCATTTAACAAGAGACATCTCACAATATGTAAAGAACATATGTACTTTCAACATGCATCAACATTATGCACTATCTTTCCAATTTCAACAATATAATCAACATATATAATGTCACATTCAACTTCCATATAAGGCAAGTTCCAAAACATACTTCCAACAAACCAAACATTTCCAATGTTTCACAACTTAAGACATATATAAAAGCTCTTAAGTTCAACAAAATGCAAAATTTAAATACAAGATCACATATCAACAAACAAGTCCGGATATTTTTCGCGGACTTCCAACTCACGTTCCCAAGTGGCCTCCTCCACTCCGTGATGTTTCCACAAGACTTTCACCAAAGGAATGGTCTTGCCACGCAGGACCTGGTCCCGCTCATCCAAGACCCGAACCGGTCTCTCCTCATACGAGGCATCCTCATCTACCTCTAAATCGGTCCAATCCAATACATGTGATGGATCTGGCTCATACTTCCGAAGCATACTCACATGAAACACGTCATGCACTCCGGACAACTGCGGCGGTAAGGCTAACCGATAAGCAACCTCACCAATCCTCTCAAGGATCTCAAAAGGACCAATAAACCGAGGGGATAACTTCCCACTCTTCCCAAATCTCATCAGACCTCGCCTAGGTGATATCTTCAGAAAGACATGATCACCTACCTCGAACGCCAAAGGCCTCCTCCTATGGTCAGCATAAGATTTCTGCCTACTCTGGGCTGTAACAAGCCTCCTACGGATAAGCTCAACTTTCTCCGTCGTCTCCCTAACCAACTCCGGACCCAACAAAGGTGCATCACCCACCTCGGCCCAACAAACTGGAGACCTACAAGGTCGGCCATACAAGGCCTCAAACGGTGCCATACCGATGCTAGACTGAAAACTGTTGTTGTAGGCAAACTCTACCAATGGTAAGTGCCTCTCCCACGTCCCACTAAAGTCAAGGACACAACCCCGAAGCATATCTTCGAGGATCTGAATAGTACGCTCGGACTGCCCGTCAGTCTGAGGATGATAAGCCGTACTAAAGGTCAACTTAGTGCCCAAGGCACTCTGCAAACTCTGCCACAACCTAGCAGTAAAACGAGGATCTCTATCTGAGACGATCGTCACTGGGACCCCGTGCAATCTCACTACGTCCCGAACATACAAGTCGGCAAGATGATCCACCGAATCTCTCACGCGCATAGGAATAAAGTGCGCCGACTTAGTCAACCGGTCTACAACCACCCAAATAGCATCACTACCCCGCTGAGTCCTCGGAAGACCTACAACGAAGTCCATAGTGACATACTCCCACTTCCACTCGGCAATAGGCATGGGTTGCAACAAACCCGCTGGCCTCTGATGCTCGGCCTTCACTTGCTGGCAAGTAAGGCACTTCGATACGAAAACAGCCACATCTCTCTTCATACCCCGCCACCAAAACTGGCGACCCAAATCCTGATACATCTTAGTACCTCCCGGATGCACCGGAAGGCGCGAATGGTGAAACTCTCGGAGTACTTCCTCTCGGCAAGACTCCGGTACAAACAAACGGTCTCGGTATCTCAGACTCAGGTCGGGATACACCGTCAAACCCTTCTCAACTTTCCCACTGGAGATCTTCTCTCGGAGGGATTCTACCTCAAGGTCACCTCTCTGTGCCTCTAACACTCTAACCACAAGTCTAGGCTGCGCAACAACAGAAAACAAGGCCGCAGCCTCAACAGATTCGCCCAGTAGCAAATCAAACTCGCCAAGTGCTCCCAACATCTCCCATTCCCGGATGGCTATACAAGCTACATCACTAATGGTCTTCCTACTAAGGGCATCGGCCACAACATTGGCCTTTCCCGGATGATAGTGCAACTCAAAATCATAATCCTTGATGAACTTCATCCACCTCCTCTGCCTCAAATTCAAGTCTCTCTGTGTAAACAGATACTTCAAACTCTTGTGGTCCGAGAACACCTCGAACTTCTCACCATAAAGGTAGTGCCTCCAGATTTTCAAGGCCAAGATCACTGCTGCTAACTCTAGGTCGTGTGTGGGGTAATTCTTCTCGTGTATTTTCAACTGACGTGAGCCATAAGTTACCACTTTCCCCTCTTGCATCAACACACAACCCAAACCCTCTCGTGAGGCATCACAATAAACCGCATAACCTAACCCTCTCCCCGGAATAATCAACACCGGAGCGGTGGTCAATCTAACTTTCAGTTCTTGGAACGACTTTTCACAAGTCTCATTCCACACAAACTTGACTCCCTTCCGAGTCAGTCTAGTCAACGGTGACGCTAACCTGTAGAAATCTTTCACAAACCGACGGTAATACCCAGCCAATCCCAGAAAACTGCGGATCTCAAACACACTCTTAGGCTGTGCCCAATCTTGCACTGCCTCAACCTTGGATGTATCAACAGACACCCCTTCCCCGGATACCACGTGGCCTAAGAATTTGACTTCCCTCAGCCAGAACTCACACTTCCCAAACTTGGCATACAGCCTATGGGCTCTAAGCAATTCAAGCACCACTCTCAAGTGTTCCTCGTGCTCCTCCTCTGAAAGCGAATAGATAAGGATGTCATCCACAAAGACGACCACAAATCGGTCTAAGAACTCCCAGAAAATCCGGTTCATCAAGTCCATAAAGACTGTCGGTGCATTGGTAAGCCCAAATGGCATCACCAGAAACTCATAATGGCCATACCGCGTACGGAATGCCGTTTTCGGAATATCCTCTTCCCTAACCCTCAACTGGTGGTAACCCGATCTCAAGTCTATCTTAGAGAAACAACGGGAACCCTTCAACTGGTCAAACAAATCATCTATACGGGGCATAGGATACTTATTCTTAACCGTAGCCCGATTCAACTTCCGGTAGTCAATACACAATCTCAAGGCACCATCTTTCTTTTTAACAAAGAGGGCCGGCGCTCCCCACGGCGAAACACTAGGGCGAACAAAGCCCTTATCGAGCAATTCCTGGAGCTGAACTTTCAACTCAACCAACTCCGCTGGAGCAAAACGGTAAGGTGCCATAGAAATCGGCGCCGTGCCGGGCACTAAATCAATAGAGAACTCTATCTCTCGATGAGGTGGCAAACTAACAAGATCTTCGGGAAAGACATCCGAATACTCACAAACCACCCTCGGCAACACAATCTGAGTCTCAACACACTCGCTACTCTCAAAGCTAGCAAGTAAACCACTAAGCTCACTTCGCCCTCGCGAATCATACCCCGGTGGCAAAACACTACCAACCCGGTCTCCCAAGAAATGGAACCACTCCCCGCTTAAGGTATATAACGTGACCCTCTGGCGGTAGCAATCAATAACAGCCCGGTATGACGATAACCAGTCCATACCCAAAATAACATCAAAACCCTTCATGGGCATGACAACAAATGGAAAAGGAAGCCTATAATCGGCGACCTCAATATCACATCCTCTAACACCCTGTTTCAGGATCAACTCACCACCCAAAGGCGATGCCACACAAATAAGAGATGCTAACTGTGCCAACTCCAATTCCAAAACAGATGCAAATGCAGCAGATACAAAAGAATGAGATGCACCCGTGTCTATCAACACACTAGCAACCGAGTTGCAAAATAGAAAAGTACCTCTCACTACTGATGGAGCTGGTACTAAATCCTGCGCGGTAACAGCATACACGCGCCCCGTAGGCCCCTGGTCTACCTGCTCACCTCTCGGAGCAAAAGATTGCTGCACTGACTGGGATGACGAAGCTCCAGGATTGGCCCTCGAGGCCTGCACAGACTGAGTTGGCTGAAAACCCTGCGTCTGCCTGGAACCAGACGCTCCCGAAGTGGCACTCAACTGCGGGCAAAACCTCTTCAGGTGCCCAGGCTGTCCACACTGATAACAAGTCAAGGGCTGCCCCCTGCCCAAACTCTGACTCTACGGTCTAGCTGAAAAAGAAGCAGCTTTCTGACCTCCACCCTTCTGCGGGCAAACAGAAACCTTGTGACCCAACTGGCCACACTTAAAACAGGTGAAATCCCCCTGACCACCTCTCCCGGAGCCTGCACTCGGCACTAGGAAGGTCGATCTAGCAACACCACCCTGCGACTGCTGAGGGTTAGAACCCCTCTGCCTCTTGCCATCACCCTGACAATCCTGGCTCCTCTTGGAGCCTCTCTGCCCCTCATCCTCCTCCTGCATCATGAGCTCCATATGAGCTGCAGCGTCCACTAGGTGTCTATACTCTCGGATATAAGACCCACCAACTCTCAACTTGAGGCCCCGCCTCAACTTCGGCTCAAACTCATAGCAACGGCGTTCCTCAGACGCCACCAGTTCAGGTGCAAACCTGGACAAACTAGTAAAAGTAGCCTCAAACTCGGCCACTGACAAGCCCTGTTGATTAAGCCGGCTAAACTGATCCCTCAGCTTCTCCCTAGCTACTGCAGACAAAAACCTCTCCTGAAAAGCATTTATAAACGCCTCCCAAGTACCACCAACATGAGCCTTCTCGTACTTCCACCACTGACCCGCATCTCCTTCAGTTGGAAGGATGCCAAGGTCACTTTCAGTGCTCCGTCCTCGATGCCAAGCATCTCGAACGTCTTACTCATTTGTTCTAGCCACTCATCAGCCTTCAGTGGCTCCTTCGGATCCCTAATAAACTCATCCGGATTAGACCGGAAGAACTCCCTCTTCAAGAAAGAAGGCCCTGTCTCAGCTGCCTGATTCCCAGCTCTAAGAATACCCAAAGCTCCTGCTATCTCTCTGGCCAAGGCACCCATAGCCTGCTGACCCACTGGCTCGGCCACATTGGCCTGGCCAACTCCATCCTGCACTGCCGGAATATCACCCGGTAACGGTACTTCCTGCCTCGCAGGTCTACCACGCCTAGCTCCTCTTCCTCGTCCTGACATCCTAATCAAGGTAACACAGAACATTAGCACGTTCACAAATGTGCCGAAACTAAACACTCACGTCCTAATGCATGGACAACAGTAATTCACTCCACGTAAGCACATAAACACATAAGCACTTACGAATTTCATTTCCGGATAATGATAGTCCCGAGACGATACTAGAGTTCCGGTTAGAAATAGCATTGATCAAGTGCTTTTCCAACAAGACTCCCAGAAACTCAAGGATCCAATCAACATCCCAGAAATTAAATCCCATACCCACATAGTCACATAAGCATGTTATCAATTAAGCACATAGCATATGATACTACATCTAAGTCTCTATCAAGCGAGACAAACCCATTGTGATACTAATCACTTCCCACGTACCCAAAGTATTCGAACCCGGTACGCTCTGATACCAAGTTGTAACGCCCTCAAAATAACAACATTAAACCCATCAGATAAGACATGCATTTACATATAAACTAACCACATTCTTTATTCATTAGAGTTCCATTACATAAATATTACATGTTAACATCAAAGCAAAATGCCCTACGGGCTTACAGCTTTCCAAGTTAACACTTGGTTACAACAAAAGAGTACTAACTCGTTTACACATTAAGCCCTTGGCTTGAAGTTACATGTAATACATCAAAAGTTAAGCGACAAAAGTATGTCCGCCTCTAGCCTCCCAACTATGTCCTTGGAGGTGGCATGCTTCCTGCACCTGAAAATGATATTCCCATATAGGGTGAGCCACAGCCCAGTAGAAATACACTAAACCAACCATGAACAATGACTAAAATATTAGCAATTGATAGATGGTCAACGCTGATACAATCACATAAATCACATATTTATGTCATACGACTTATGAGTCCAAGTTTCCTTTCATTTTCTCTTTTTCAACAGATAAGCATGCTAGCTCTATCTTCATTTCCACAGATATGTATCAAAACTATATCCCACATTCAGATAAGCATATAAGCTATATCCATATTCTACAACAGATAAGTGTAACCACAATATCCACAGATAAGCATATGAGCTATATCCACACATCACAAAGATAAGCATATAAGCTCTATCTTCACTTCTTTAGATAAGCATATGAGCTGTATCTACGGAGTTCATCCCCTATCTTCTCCCAACACTATCCGGTTTAGAGGTACATCCCCTATATTCCCCTAAACCGCGGAGTACATCCCCTATCTCCTCCTCTACACATAACGTATACAAACACAATGGTTCTATATACAATCACTCAATACATATAGTTAATGTATTCTATCAACCGTCAAATTCCATGACACATTTCATTGATTAGTTTCAGTTTGCCTAATCATCATGCATTGTCTACAACAATCACGACTATCCTCCACCGATAGCCCAAAGCAGTTATTTCTAAACAGAAAATAAATGCACAATGGATATTCAATCAACATTTCATTTCCTCATTCTTCTCAATTAATTATCCCAATTAATTAAACAATGTAATTAGGTCAATTCCCATAATTAACATTTCAACCCTTAGGTCCCATTTTCATCAATGATTTAACATCAATTCCATTTCTCTATGCCAAACATGCATCTAGGTTTATTATGAATAAAACCCCAACTTTTGTAAAATTGCACAAAAGCCCCAAACTTTCACAAAATTACCAAACCAACCCCAACATCTCAAAATACCAAAATTTAAAGGCAAAATCCATAGAGAGGAGTAGGATATCCCTACCTCGAAGTTTGAGCCAAAAAGGAGATGAAGACTCGAAGATCAACTTGCTCCAAATCCAAACTTTTTCAGATTAAAACAAAGCTCTCAATGCCCTCTATCTTTTTAACAAAGGCCCTAGGCTAGAATCACACTCTAGGGAGATCAATTCTTAGAGAGAATATAAGTGTAGAGAGAGAGGGTCTCGGATTTAGGGTTTAAAAGAAAAAGAAGGTGAAAAAGTGATGTTTAAAATCGCTACTGTCCGCTGATATAAAACACGCTCGCTCGAGCGAAGCCTTGGTCGCTCGATCGACCAGACACAGAAAACCTCGCTCGAGCCAAGGAACTCTCGCTCGAGCCAAAAACTCAAAAGTGCGCTCGAGCTAAGGAATGCTCGCTCGAGCCAACAACTCAAACCTTCAGGTCTGTAACCAGCAACACGCTCGAGCGACAGACCTCTCGCTCGAGCGAAGAACAAACCAGACCGCTCGAGCCAAGAGACACAACTCTCAGGTCCAGAACCAGGAGCAAGCGCTCGCTCGAGCGAAGCCACCCTGGCTCGACCCACCAGACACAACTCAACTCTCGCTCGAGCGACCAACTCCTCGCTCGAGCGAAGGTTCAAAAATCTGGGCAGCAACACTAGGCTCCCAAACACAACCAACCTGTAACAAACCTGCCCAACACATCCCATACTCAATATACAAAGTAAAAAGGATGCAAACAAGATAATAAACAACTACCAACATCCACGGACACATGTCCGGATCACCGTACAACAAGGGTAAACCCGGGATCGCTATACATTTTATCGCCTTATTTTGCGCTGTGACCATTACTTGCATTTTCCATGCATTTTGTCGCGCTATCTTACGCACCTCATCGTACTGTTTTCTGCACATTACTTGCATTTTGCATGCATTTTATCGCGCTGTCTTCCGCACCTCATCGCACTTTTTTCTGCACATTACTTGCATTTTGCATGCATTTTATCGCGCTATTTTGCACATCGCGCTATTTTGCGCTGTGACCATTACTTGCATTTTCCATGCATTTTATCGCGCTATCTTGCGCACCTCTTCGCATTGTTTTCTTCCCATTACTTGCATTTTGCATGCATTTTGTGACGCTATCTTGCGCACCTCATGCACTGTTTTCTGCACATTACTTGCATTTTGCATGCATTTTATCGCGCTATCTTGCGCACCTCTTCGCACTGTTTTCTGCACATTACTTGCAATTTGCATGAATTTTATCGAGCTATATTGCGCATCGCGCTATTTTGCGCTGTGACCATTACTTGCATTTTGCATGCATTTTGTCGCGCTATCTTGTGCACCTCATCGCACTATTTTCTGCACATTACTTGAATTTTGCATGCATTTTGTCGCGCTATCCTGCGCACCTCATCGCACTTTTTTCTGCAAACAACTGGCATTTTGCATGCATTTTATCGTGCTATTTTGCGCATCGCGCTATTTTGCGCTGTGACCATTACTTGCATTTTCCAAGCATTTTATCGCGCTATCTTGCACATCGCGGTATTTTGCGCTGTGACCATTACTTGCATTTTGCATGCTTTTTGTCGCGCTATCTTGCGCACCGCATCGCACTGTATTCAGCACATTACTTGCATTTTGCAAGCATTTTGTAGCGCTATCTTGCGCACCTCATCGCACTTATTTCGGCACATTACTTACAATTTACATGCATTTTATCGCGCTATCTTGCGCACCTCATCGCACTGTTTTCTGCACATTACTTGCATTTTGCATGCATTTTATCGCGCTATCTTGCGCACCTCATCGCCCTGTTTTCTGCGCATTACTTGCATTTTGCATGCATTTCATCGCGCTATCTTGCACACCTCATCGCACTCTTTTCTGCACATTACTTGCATTTTGCATTCATTTTATCGCGCTATCTTGCGCATCGCGCTATTTTGCGCTGTGACCTTTTCTTGCTTTTGCATGCATTTTATCGCGCTATCTTGCGCACCTCATCGCACTATTTTCTGCACATTACTTGCATTTTCCATGCATTTTATCGCGCTATCTTGCGCACCTCCTCGCACTATTTTCTGCACATTACATGCATTTTGCATGCATTTTATCGCGCTATTTTGCGCATCGCGCAATTTTGCGCTGTGACCATTACTTGCATTTTCCTTGCATTTTATCGCGCTATGTTGCGCACCTCATCGCACTGTTTTCTGCACATTACTTGCATTTTGCATGCATTTTGTCGCGCTATCTTGCGCACCTCATCGCAATGTTTTCTTCACATTACTTCCATTTTGCATGCATTTTATCGCGCTATCTTGCGCATCGCGCTATTTTGTGCGGTGACCATTACTTGCATTTTGCATGCATTTTGTCGCGCTATCTTGCGCGCCTTATCGCACTGTGTTCTGCACATTACTTGCATTTTGCATGCACTTTGTCGCGCTATCTTGCGCACCTCGTCGCACTCTTTCTGCACATTACTTGAATTTTTCATGCATTTTATCGCGCTATTTTGCAATGTGACCATTACTTGCATTTTGCATGCATTTTATCGCGCTATCTTGCGCATCGCGCTATTTTGCGCTGTGACCATTACTTGCATTTTCCAAGCATTTTATCGCACTCTCTTGCGCACCTCATCGCACTGTTTTCTGCACATTATTTGCATTTTGCATGCATTTTATCGCGCTATCTTGCGTACCTCATCGCACTGTTTTCTGCACATTACTTGCATTTTGCATGCATTTTATCGCGCTACCTTCCGCTCCTCATCGCACTGTTTTCGGCACATTACTTGCATTTTGCATGCATTTTGTCGCGCTATCTTGCGCACCTCATCGCACTGTTTTCTGCACATTACTTGCGTTTTACATGCATTTTATCGCGCTATCCTGCGCACCTCATCGTACTGTTTTCTGCACATTACTTGCATTTGGCATGCATTTTATCGCACTATCTTGGGCACCTCATCGCACTGTTTTCTGCACATTACTTGCATTTTTCATGCATTTTATCGCCCTATCTTGCGCATAGCGGTATTTTGCGCTGTGACCATTACTTGCATTTTGCAAGCATTTTGTCGCGCTATCTTGCGCACCTCATCGCACTGTTTTCTGCACATTACATGCTTTCTGCAAAGATTTTGTCGCGCTATCATGCGCACCTCATATTTTGCACTGTGACCATCACTTGCATTTTGCATGCATTTTGTCGTGCTATCTTGCGCACCTCATCGCACAGTTTTCTGCACATTACTTGCATTTTCCATGCATTTTATCGCGCTATCTTGCGCATCGCGCTATTTTGCGCTTTGACCATTACTTGCATTTTGCATGCATTTTATCGCGCTATCTTGCGCACCTCATCGCACTGTTTTCTGCACATTACTTGCATTTTGCATGCATTTTGTCGCGCTATCTTGCGCACCTCATCGCACTGTTTTCTGCACACTACTTGCATTTTGCATGCATTTTATCGCGCAATCTTGCGCACCTCATCGCACTGTTTTCTGCACATTACTTGCATTTTGCACGCATTTTATCGTGCTATCTTACGCACCTCATCGCACTGTTTTCTGCACATTACTTCCATTTTGCATGCATTTTGTCGGGCTATCTTGCGCACCTCATCGCACTGTTTTCTGCACATCACTTGCATTTTGCATGCATTTTATCGCCTTATTTTGCGCTGTGACAATTACTTGCATTTTCCATGCATTTTGTCGTGCTATCTTGCGCACCTCATCGTACTGTTTTCTGCACATTACTTGCATTTTGCATGCATTTTATCGCGTTATCTTGCGCACCTCATCGCACTTTTTTCTGCACATTACTTGCATTTTATCGCGCTATTTTGCACATCGCGCTATTTTGCGCTGTGACCATTACTTGCATTTTCCATCCATTTTATCGCGCTATCTTGCGCACCTCATCGCACTGTTTTCTGCTTATTACTTGCATTTTGCGTGCATTTTGTGGCGCTATCTTGCGCACCTCATCGCACTGTTTTCTGCACATTACTTGCATTTTGCATGCATTTTATCGCGCTATCTTGCGCACCTCTTCGCACTCTTTTCTGCACATTACTTGCAATTTGCATGTATTTTATCGAGCTATATTGCGCATCGCGCTATTTTGCGCTGTGACCATTACTTCCATTTTGCATGCAGTTTGTCGCGCTATCTTGTGCATCTCGTCGCACTGTTTTCTGCACATTACTTGAATTTTGCATGCATTTTGTCGCGCTATCTTACGCACCTCATCGCACTGTTTTCTGCACGTTACTTGCATTTTGCATGCATTTTATCGCCCTATCTTGCGCACCTCATCGCAATGTTTTCTACACGTTACTTGCATTTTGCATGCATTTTGTCGGGCTATCTTGCGCACCTCATCGCACTGTTTTCTGCACATCACTTGCATTTTGCATGCATTTTATAGCCTTATATTGCGCTATGACCATTATTTGCATTTTCCATGCATTTTGTCACGCTATCTTGCGCACCTCATCGTACTGTTTTCTGCACATTACTTGCATTTTGCATGCATTTTATCGCGCTATCTTGCGCACCTCATCGCACTTTTTTCTGCACATTACTTGCATTTTATCGCGGTATTTTGCACATCGCGCTATTTTGCGCTATGACCATTACTTGCATTTTCCATCCATTTTCTCGCGCTATCTTGCGCACCTCATCGCACTGTTTTTTTCTCATTACTTGCATTTTGCATGCATTTTGTGGCGCTATCTTGCACACCTCATCGCACTGTTTTCGGCACATTACTGGCATTTTGCATGCATTTTATCGCGCTATCTTGCGCACCTCTTCGCACTGTTTTCTGCACATTACTTGCAATTTGCATGTATTTTATCGAGCTATATTGCGCATCGCGCTATTTTGCGCTGTGACCATTACTTGCAGTTTGCATGCATTTTGTCGCGCTATCTTGTGCACCTCGTCGCACTGTTTTCTGCACATTACTTGAATTTTGCATGCATTTTGTCGCGCTATCTTACGCACCTCATCGCACTGTTTTCTGCACATTACTTGCATTTTGCATGCATTTTATCGCGCTATCTTGCGCACCTCATCGCAATGTTTTCTACATGTTACTTGCATTTTTCATGCATTTTGTCGGGCTATCTTGCGCACCTCATCGCACTGTTTTCTGCACATCACTTGCATTTTGCATGCATTTTATCGCCTTATTTTGCGCTGTGACCATTACTTGCATTTTCCATGCATTTTGTCGCGCTATCTTGCGCACCTCATCGTACTGTTTTCTGCACTTTACTTGCATTTTGCATGCATTTTATCGCGCTGTCTTGCGCACCTCATCGCACTTTTTTCTGCACATTACTTGCATTTTGCATGCATTTTATCGCGCTATTTTGCGCTGTGACCATTACTTGCATTTTCCATCCATTTTATCGCGGTATCTTGCGCACCTCATCGCTCTGTTTTCTGCTCATTACTTGCATTTTGCATGCATTTTGTGGCGCTATCTTGCGCACCTCATCGAACTGTTTTCTGCACATTACTTGCATTTTGCATGCGTTTTATCGCGCTATCTTGCGCACCTCTTCGCACTATTTTCTGCACATTCCGTGCAATTTGCATGCATTTTATCGAGCTATATTGCGCATCGCGCTATTTTGCGCTGTGACCATTACTTGCATTTTGCATGCATTTTGTCGCGCTATCTTGTGCACCTTATCGCACTGTTTTCTGCACATTGCTTGAATTTTGCATGCATTTTGTCGCGCAATCTTGCGCACCTCATCGCACTTTTTTCTGCACACAACTTGCATTTTGCATGCATTTTATCGCGCTATTTTGCGCATCGTGCTATTTTGCGCTGTGACCATTACTTGGATTTTCCATGCATTTTATCGCGCTATCTTGCGCATCGCGGTATTTTGCGCTGTGACCATTACTTGCATTTTGCATGGTTTTTGTCGCGCTATCTTGCGCACCGCATCGCACTGTTTTCTGCACATTACTTACATTTTGCAAGCATTTTGTAGCGCTATCCTGCGCACCTCATCGCACTTTTTTCGGCACATTACTTGCATTTTATCGCGCTATCTTGCGCAGCTCATCGCACTGTTTTCTGCACATTACTTGCATTTTGCATGCATTTTATCGCGCTATGTTGCGCACCTCATCGCACTGTTTTCTGCGCATTACTCGCATTTTCCATGCATTTTATCGCGCTATCTTGCACACCTCATCGCACTCTTTTCTGCACATTACTTGCATTTTGCATTCATTTTATCGCGCTATCTTGCGCATCGCGCTATTTTGCGCTGTGACCTTTACTTGCATTTTGCATGCATTTTATCGCGCTATCTTGCGCACCTCATCGCACTATTTTCTGCACATTACTTGCATTTTCCATGCATTTTATCGCGCTATCTTGCGCACCTCCTCGCACTATTTTCTGCACATTACATGCATTTTGCATGCATTTTATCGCGCTATTTTGCGCATCGCGCTATTTTGCGCTCTGACCATTACTTGCATTTTCCATGCATTTTATCGCGCTATCTTGCGGACCTCATCGCACTGTTTTCTGCGCATTACTTGCATTTTGCATGCATTTTGTCGCGCTATCTTGCGCACCTCATCGCAATGTTTTATGCACATTACTTCCATTTTGCATGCATTTTATCGCGCTATCTTGCGCATCGCGCTATTTTGCGCTGTGACCATTACATGCAATTTGCATGCATTTTGTCGCGCTATCTTGCGCACCTTATCGCACTGTGTTCTGCACATTGCCTGCATTTTGCATGCATTTTGTCGCGCTATCTTGCGCACCTCGTCGCACTGTTTTCTGCACATTACTTGCATTTTGCATGCATTTTATCGCGCTATCTTGTGCATCGCGCTATTTTGCACTGTGACCATTACTTGCATTTTGCATGCATTTTATCGCGCTACCTTCCGCTGCTCATCGCACTGTTTTCGGCACATTACTTGCATTTTGCATGCATTTTGTTGCGCTATCTTGCGCACCTCATCGCACTGTTTTCTGCCCATTACTTGCATTTTGGATGCATTTTATCGCCCTATTTTGCGCTGTGACCATTACTTGCATTTTGCATGCATTTTATCGCGCTATCTTGTGCATCGCGATATTTTGCGTTGTGGCCATTATTTGCATTTTGCATGCATTTTATCGCGCTATCTTGCGCACCTCATTGCACTGTTTTCTGCACATTACTTGCTTTTTGCATGCAATTTGTCGCGCTATCTTCCGCACCTCATCGCACTGTTTTCTGCACATTACTTGCATTTTGCATGCATTTTGTCGCACTATCTTGCGCTGTGACCATTACTTGCATTTTGCATGCATTTTATCGCGCTATCTTGGGCATCGCGATATTTTGCGCTGTGACCATTACTTGCATTTTGCATTCATTTTGTCGCGCTATCTTGTGCACCTCATCGCACTGTTTTCTGCACATTACTTACATTTTGCATACATTTTATCGCGCTATCTTGCGTACCTCATCGCACTGTTTTCGGTACATTACTTGCATTTTGCATGCATATTATCGCGCTATCATGCGCATCGCGCTATTTTGCGCTATGACCGGTACTTGCATTTTGCAAGCATTTTATTGCGCTATCTTGCGCACCTCATCGCACTGTTTTCTGCACATTACTTGCATTTTGCATGCATTTTATCGGGCTATCTTGCGCATCGCGCTATTTTGCGCTGTGACCATTACTTGCATTTTGCATGCATTTTATCGCGCTATCTTGCGCATCGCGCTATTTTGTACTGTGACCATTACTTGCATTTTGCATGCATTTTATCGGGCTATCTTGCGTACCTCATCGCACTGTTTTCTGCACATTACTTGCATTTTGAATGCATTTTATCGCGGGCTATCTTGCGCATCGTGCTATTTTGCGCTGTGACCATTACTTGCATTTTCCATGCATTTTATCGCGCTATCTTGCGTACCTCATCGCACTGTTTTCTGCACATTACTTGCATTTTGCATGCATTTTATCGCGCTATCTTGCGCACCTTATCGCCCCGCTTTCTGCACATTACTTGCATTTTGCATGCATTTTATCGCGCAATCTTGCGCATCACGCTATTTTGCGCTGTGACCATTAGTTGCATTTTCCATGCATTTTATCGCGCTATCTTGCGCACCTCCTCGGACAGTTTTCTGCACATTACTTGCATTTTCCATGCATTTTATCGTGCTATCTTGCGCACCTCATCGCACTGTTTTCTGCACATTACTTGCATTTTGCATGCATTTTATCGCGCTATCTTGCACACCTCATCGCACTCTTTTCTGCACATTACTTGCATTTTGCATACATTTTATCGCGCTATCTTGCGCATCGCGATATTTTACGCTGTGACCATTAGTTGCATTTTGCATGCATTTTGTCGTGCTATCTTGCGCACCTCATCGCACGGTTTTCTGCACATTACTTGCATTCTGCATGCTTTTTGTCGCGCTATCTTGCGCACCTCATATTTTGCGCTGTGACCATTACTTGCATATTGTCGTGCTATCTTGCGCACCTCATCGCACTGTTTTCTGCAAATTACTTGCATTTTGCATGCATTTTATCGCACTATCTTGCGCCCCTCATCGCACTGTTTTCTGCATATTACTTGCATTTTGCATGCATTTTATCGCGCTATCTTGCGCATCGCGCTATTTTGCACTGTGACCGTTACTTGCATTTTGCATGCATTTTATCGCGCTATCTTGCGTACCTCATCGCACAGTTTTCTGCACATTACTTGCATTCTGCATGCATTTTGTCGCGCTATCTTACGCACCTCACATTTTGCGCTGTGACCATTACTTGCATTTTGCATGCATTTTGTCGCGCTATCGTACGCACCTCATATTTTGCGCTGTGACCATTACTTGCATTTTGCATGCATTTTGTCGTGCTATCTTGCGCACGTCATCGCACTGTTTTCTGCACATTACTTGCATTTTGCATGCATTTTATCGCGCTACCTTGCACATCGCGCCATTTTGCGCATCGCGCTATTTTGCGCTGGGACCATTACTTGCATTTTGCAAACATTTTATCGCGCTATCTTGCGCACCTCATCGCACTGTTTTCTGCACATTACTTGCATTTTGCATGCATTTTATCGCGCTATCTTGCGCACCTCATCGCACTGTTTTCTGCACATTACTTGCATTTTGCATGCATTTTATCGCGTTATCTTGCGTACCTCATCGCACTGTTTTCTGCACATTACTTGCATTTTGCATGCATTTTATCGCGCTATTTTGAGCATCGCGTTATTTTGCGCTGTGACCATTACTTGCATTTTCCATGCATTTTATCGCGCTATCTTGCGCATCGCGCTATCTTGCGCTGTGACCATTACTTGCGTTTTCCATGCATTTTATCGCGCAATCTTGCGTACCTCATCGCACTGTTTTCTGCACATTACTTGCATTTTGCATGCATTTTATCGCGCTATCTTGCGTACCTCATCGCATTGTTTTCTGCACATTACTTGCATTTTGCATACATTTTATCGCGCTATCTTGCGTACCTCATCGCACTGTTTTCTGCACATTACTTGCATTTTGCGTGCATTTTATCGTGCTATCTTGCGCATCGTGCTATTTTGCGCTGTGACCATTACTTGCATTTTCCATGCATTTTATCGCGCTATCTTGCGTACCTCATCCCATTGTTTTCTGCACATTACTTGCATTTTGCATGCATTTTATCGCGCTATCTTGCGTACCTCATCGCACTGTTTTCTGCACATTACTTGCAATTTGCATGCATTTTATCGCGCTATCTTGCGTACCTCATCGCACTGTTTTCTGCACATTACTTGCATTTTGCATGCATTTTACCGCGCTATCTTGCGCACCTTATCTCACTGTTTTCTGCACATTACTTGCATTTTTCATGCATTTTATCGCGCTATCTTGCGCACCTCATCGCACTGCTTTCTGCACATTGCTTGCATTTTGCATGCATTTTATCGCCCTATCTTGCGCACCTCATCGCACTATTTTCTGCACATTACTTGCATTTTGCATGCATTTTATCGCGCTATGTTGCGCACCTCCTCGGACTGTTTTCTGCACATTACTTGCATTTTGCATGCATTTTGTCGTGCTATCTTGCGCACCTCATCGCACTGTTTTCTGCACATTACTTGCATTTTGCATGCATTTTATCGCGCTATCTTGCGCACCTCATCGCACTGTTTTCTGCACATTACTTGCATTTTGCATACATTTTATCGCGCTATCATACGCATCGCGATATTTTACTGTCACGCCCCCAAACCGCCCCTAGTAGTTTGGTGTCGTGATGGCCAGTAATCCGAGATTACCGAAGGCCGACTTACAAGAATCACACACAATCAGAGTATAAAATATGGGGCTTACAAGAGTGGAAGCAACACATATATATATGCAGAATCTAAATAGTCCATGAGAGCCGTGCTTAAGTCCAATGAAATGAACATACATTTTTTTACAAAGTCTTACAACTTAGATACAATAAGGAAACGAGATACAAAATACATCTTGACCAAAAGGCTTCTCAAGCCGACATATACAAGTGCACATGAAATATAAGCTAAGAAGCATAATCTTCAAGATGGTACAAAATGCTAATCCAAAACACGTCGGCAATGCACCCAAAACACATCGGCAACACATCTAGGCCTCAATGCCTTCTTGCTCGTCACCTACATATATATTGAGAGGGTGAGCTTGGATACTCAGTGAATGATATTAGAAATAAAGGTTTTGCATGATTGACATCCAAGATTTCTTTCAAAATAATACATAGCATACTTTACAATCAAGGGGGAAATCAAGTTCATTGCCGGCCTTTCAAGTTCCTTGGATGTTATTACATCTACATATTACAAGTGCGATGACATATCAAGACAAGAGTGCAGTTGCATTATAGTCCCCTGCAACTAAGGACTTTCAAGACAAGAGTGCAGTTGCATTATAGTCCCCTGCAACTAAGGACTTTCAAGACAAGAGTGCAGTTGCATTATAGTCCCCTGCAACTAAGGACTTTCAAGACAAGAGTGCAGTTGCATTATAGTCCCCTGCAACTAAGGACTTTCAAGACATGTCATCAAAACAAGATAGTGTTTAATATACAAGTAGGGATAGTCATTCATGCTAGATCAAGTACTTTTCAAAACAAGGCAAGACGAGATTTATGAAAGCAAGTGTAACATAGCTTTATTAAAAATACCACTCACATAGTTTCTTCAAACGTCGGGGTCGAGATAAGCCCAAATCCTACAAACACAGGGCAAGCCTATTGAATGCACTTCAACAAGTTTCGTATGTATACAAATGATTTCGGAAAACATGCTGGGCACCAACCAGGTCTAGGCCGAGGTTCCACACCTCCTCGCCGAGGTGTGTTCCCGAGGGCCACATGCAAGGAAAAGAGGTCGGGAAACTCTGGGTTTCCCTCTGCTGATGAACACGAAGAACATGAGTGTGAAAACATGAAAAATACGAATGTTCAATCATAATCTGTCATCACAAATCTGGGATTTTCATGCTATGAGTTTGAAAACACGGACCTGGGTACCCGTACTTGGAACTCTTGCGGAAATAAACACAAAAACATGATTCTTTATGCAAGTTTTCGGATCAAAACAAGACTTTCTTGAAGAACACATGAATGTCATTTTCTCTTTCTAAAATCGAACTTCAAAACAATGCATGGTTTACAAATCGTATCCGATCATGCAATGCAATAACATGAACATAAAGAACATCATGAGCAGATCAAGAATCTAACCTTAGAACTCGGATCCAACAGTTCGATCTCTAGGAATCAAGCTTGAAGATCTACTTCCTCACTCTAAAACTCCTTCTTCCTCCTAGAGTTTCTCTCTCTACAAGGCAAGGTTATGATATCAAATGATAGTTCTCTTTACCCGGTTTTGGGGTTAACCCTCTGCTAAGACACGTGGCGGCGACTGGTTGGGTTTACCCTGAAAAGGTGGCTGACAGACCAGACAAAGCATGGTGGAAGGGTGTTCAACAAGTAAAGCGGTATGGGCTCTCTAACGAGGCGATGACATCGGCTAGTAACAAGGCGTATTTAACAAGCTACACGGAATGGCACTCCGGCAAGGGGTGACATCGGCTAACAAAAGGACTTCGGCAACTAAGGTGACAATGACCCCGGCTAGGAAGGACAACACTTGACTAAGCTGTGCCACATCTTGGCCTAGATGCGCCACACCTCGGCCTAGGTCATACCACTCCAGGACGAGATCACTTGGGTGCAAGGTAACATCTCGGCTAATGTGCCAAGGCGAGAACGGAGGTCAACAAGGGGTTCCAAGATACTTCTAGACTGATGATGACCTCGGCTTGGAATAATCTAGGCGCAACGTAACCTAGGCTTGGAATAACATCGGCTAGCATAACTCAGGCAAGGCGTGACCTAAGTTTCACATCAAGGAAGGAACAAGACAAGCACACTACACTTAGACAAATCACAAGGCTTCAAAACAAGGCACGGATCACATCCGCTCAAGCGAAACAAGTCACAAACATACACATGCAAGCTTAACAAGTCATAATTATACCGATGCTCATGAACATGATGAGGACATAAAATGTGGGTTCCTACAATCTACCCTCCTTAAAGAAGTTTGGTCCCCAAACTTAAGTTACCTTGTCCTACGAATAACTCCGGGTAATGGATTTTCATCTCCTCTTCCTTTTCCCATGTGGCCTCCTCGCCGGAATGCTCCTCCCATTCGATTTTCACCATTGATATCGACTTGTTTCTCAACTATCTCACTTGTCTGTCGATAATTCCCATCGGCTTCTCTTCGTAGCCCAGGTCTTCATTAACTACAACCCCGGAGTAATCTGTTACATGCAGTGGGTCTCGGATATATTTTCTCAGCATTGAAACATGGAACACGCTGTGGACTTGGCTCAATTCTGGCGGCAAAGCGAGTCTGTAAGCAACGGTGTTAACTTTCTCAAGAATTTCAAACGGCCCAATATATCGGGGTGCAAGTTTACCCTTCTTCCCAAATCTCGAAACTCCTGTCATCGGTGAGACCTTCAGAAATACGTGATCCCCAATTTCAAATTCTAACTCCCTCCTTCTTTGGTCGGCATAACACTTCTGTCGACTCTGTGCAGTTTTAATCCTCTGCTGAATGAGCCTGATCTTTTCGGTTGTCATCTGAACCAACTCGGGGCCAATTAGAGCTTTGTCTCCTACTTCAGTCCAACATATCGGCGATCTGCACTCCCTTCCATACAAAGCTTCATACGGCGCCATGCCTATGCTGGCTTGATAACTGTTGTTGTACGCGAACTCTACAAATGGCAAATGCGATTCCCAACTTCCCTGGAAATCCAACACGCACAGTCTGAGCATGTCTTCAAGTGTCTGAATCGTTCTTTCTGTCTGCCCGTCGGTCTGGGGGTGAAAGGCTGTGCTAAATCTCAACTCTGTTCCCAAGGCTCCTTGTAGACTCTGCCAAAATCTAGAAACGAACTTTGGATCTCGGTCTGACACAATGGACATCGGCACCCCATGAAGCCTAACGATCTCATTCATGTACAATTCGGCAAGTCGGTCGGCATTGAATGTAGTCTTGACAGGCAAGAAGTGAGCTGACTTAGTAAACCTGTCGACTATAACCCAAATGGAATCCATACCTCTTTGCGTCCTCGGCAAACCCACTACGAAATCCATGGAGATGTGCTCCCATTTCCACTCAGGAATTGACAAGGGTTGAAGAAGTCCTGCCGGTCTCTGGTGTTCTGCCTTCACTTGCTGACAACACAGACACTGAAATACAAACTCGGCTATCTCTCTTTTCATGTTTGGCCACCAAAAGGTCCGCTTTACGTCTTGATACATCTTGGTGCTCCCTGGATGAATGGCAAACTTGGAACTATGGGCCTCTTGCAATATCTTCCTTTTCAACTCTGGTACGTCGGCCACGCACAATCTTCCTTCAAACTTAAGCACTTGATTCTCCATAGTGTATCCCGGCCTCGGCTTTGTGACGAATTCATCAATTACCTTCTTGAGGAATTTATCCTCCCTCTGTCTGGTCTTCACTTCCTCAATAATGGTCGGTTCCACCAAAACTGCTGTCACGCACGCCAAACTTCCAACTAACTTCCTGCTCAATGCATCGGCTACGGAATTTGCCTTACCTGGGTGATACTGAATCTGCATGTCATAATCCTTCAGTGGCTCGAGCCATCTTCTCTGCCTCATATTTAACTCTTTCTGAGTGAACAAGTACTTCAGACTCTTGTGGTCGGTGAAGACTTGGCAAGATGTTCCATACAAGTAATGACGCCATATCTTCAAAGCAAAAACCACGGCAGCTAGCTCCAGATCATGGGTAGGATAATTCTTTTCATTGGGCTTCAACTGACGTGACGCGTACGCTATGACTTTACCTTCTTGCATTAACACGCAACCCAAACCTTTATGTGAAGCATCACTGTAAATATGAAATTCCTCATTAGTCGATGGTAGTACCATAACTGGTGTTGTAACTAACCTCGTCTTCAGTTCCTGGAAGGCTGATTCTCTTTCATTGGTCCATTCATAAGCTGCTCCCTTCTTAGTTAGTTGTGTCAAAGGCACTGCAATCCTCGAGAAATCCTTCACAAACTTTCTGTAATAACCTGCCAGACCCAGAAAACTACGAACCTCGGACACGTTGGTCGGCGTCGGCTAATTCACAATGGCTTCGATCTTACTGGGGTCAACTGATATACCGTCTTCATTAATCACATGCCCTAGAAATGAAATGCTGGAAAGCCAAAACTCGCATTTACTTAGCTTGGCGTACAACTTTTTATCCCTCAAGGTCTGCAGGGCAAGTCTCAGATGATTCTCGTGCTCGCTCGTACTCCCGGAATAGATCAATATGTCGTCGATAAAAATAATGACAAACTCATCTAGGTACGGCTTAAAGACTCTGTTCATCAAGTCCATGAATGCTGCTGGGGCGTTGGTTACTCCGAAGGGCATTACCAAAAATTCGTAGTGGCCATATCTTGTCCGAAAAGCAGTTTTCTCGATGTCCTCGGCTTTAACTTTCAACTGGTGGTAGCCTGACCTAAGGTCAATCTTGGAAAAGACGCGTGCTCCTCGTAGTTGATCAAGCAAATCATCGATTCTAGGCAATGGGTACTTGTTCTTAATGGTCACCTTATTAAGTTCTCTGTAGTCAATGCAAAGACGAAGTGTGCCATCCTTTTTCTTAACAAATAGAACGGGTGCTCCCCACGGTGAAGTGCTCGGTCTAACAAATCCTTTGTCCAACAATTCTTGTAATTGCGATTTCAGTTCTCTAAGTTCGGCTGGGGCCATTTTGTAGGGTGTTTTGGAGATGGGTTGTGTTCCTGACAGGATGTCCACGGTAAACTCTATTTCCCTATCGACAAGGTAGCCAGGCAACTCATTCGGAAAGACATCGGGGAATTCCTCAACAACGGGTATGTCAGCTAACCCAACACTTCCATTCAAATCACTTAGTATACTGCACAGATAACCCTGACATCCTTTTTGGATCAACCTGTAGGCCTTCATGGATGAGATTAAGTAAGGTGGGGGTACTACTCCTTTACCTTGGAAAATGACCTCAGCTTGACTTGGGGTCTTCAATGTGACGCTCTTAGTAACACAATTAATGGATGCTTGGTTCGCTACTAACCAATCCATTCCCAATATGACATCGAAATGGGTCATGCTTAATGGCATCAAATCAACTAACAACTCTACACTCTCAATCATAACAATACACGCCCTATAAATGGATGTAACAATCATATTTCTCCCAGATGGAGTAGACATAGATAATACGTAATCAAGGGGTTCTAATTCTCTATTCAACTTCTTGGCGAATATAGTGGACACAAATGAATGCGTAGAACCCGAATCAATCAATACGTATGCATCTTGAGAACAAATTGAAAGGGTACCTGACACTACCGCCTCGGCATTCTGGGCGTCTCCGGGCACCAATGCAAAAACTCTGCCTTGCCTTGCCTGTATTCTCCCGACGTTGTTGTTCTATGCAGAGCCCGAGGTGCTTCCATCCCTCTTTCCATTGTCAGTCCCTGCCTTCGGGCAGTCCTTCACACGATGACCTATCTCGCCGCACTCATAGCAAGCTCCTGTTGCCCAACGACAAACCCCGAAATGTAGCTTTCCACAACTCGTGCACATCGGCTTGGCGTTACCTTCCTGATTTGAGTTGCTGGAACTGTCTGTGCTCATTCTCTTCTTGGCATTGAATGGAACTCGGCGGTTATCATTTTCTTGAACTCTCTTATTAGGGTTATTGTGTCGTTCCCATACAAAGCCTGCTGTAGAGGCACTTGTGGCACTGGAGGGGGTGGAGCTGTATGACGGCCATTCGTCTGCTCGGCCTGCGTGGAAGTCGTACCAGTATCCTGTGGCCTAGGTTGTCTCTGCTCACGAACCAAGCCTTCGACTAACCTTTCCAACCTCTCCAATCTATCTTCTGAACGATCTCGGCCAACTGGAGGTCTACCTCTCCTCATGATGCTTGGAGGATGCAAGATGAACTTTAAAAATAACTGAACAGATAATACGTATACAAGTAACAAATGTCTATGCCGAAATGATGCACACGTAGTCAAGTAGCAAGTAATATGATGCAATCCTAACATCATTCTAAGGAAAATCCTATGCTCTTTAGGACTCAAGGTGGGTGACTAACGTACTATAAAGATCTCGTGCTCTGATACCATTCTGTCACGCCCCCAAACCGCCCCTAGTAGTTTGGTGCCGTGATGGCCAGTAATCCAAGATTACCGAAGGCCGACTTACAAGAATCACACACAATCAGAGTATAAAATATGGGCCTTACAAGAGCGGAAGCAACACATATATATATATACAGAATCTAAATAGTCCATGAGAGCCGTGCTTAAGTCCAATGAAATGAACATACATTTTTTTACAAAGTCTTACAACTTAGATACAATAAGGAAATGAGATACAAAATACATCTTGACCAAAAGGCTTCTCAAGCCGACATATACAAGTGCACATGAAATATAAGCTAAGAAGCATAATCTTCAAGATGGTACAAAATGCTAATCCAAAACACGTCGGCAATGCACCCAAAACACATCGGCAACACATCTAGGCCTCAATGCCTTCTTGCTCGTCACCTACATATATATAGAGAGGGTGAGCTTGGATACTCAGTGAATGATATTAGAAATAAAGGTTTTGCATGATTGACATCCAAGATTTCTTTCAAAACAATACATAGCATACTTTACAATCAAGGGGGAAATCAAGTTCATTGCCGGCCTTTCAAGTTCCTTGGATGTTATTACATCTACATATTACAAGTGCGATGACATATCAAGACAAGAGTGCAGTTGCATTATAGTCCCCTGCAACTAAGGACTTTCAAGACAAGAGTGCAGTTGCATTATAGTCCCCTGCAACTAAGGACTTTCAAGACAAGAGTGCAGTTGCATTATAGTCCCCTGCAGCTAAGGACTTTCAAGACAAGAGTGCAGTTGCATTATAGTCCCCTGCACCTAAGGACTTTCAAGACAAGAGTGCAGTTGCATTATAGTCCCCTGCAACTAAGGACTTTCAAGACAAGAGTGCAGTTGCATTATAGTCCCCTGCAACTAAGGACTTTCAAGACATGTCAGGGGTGAGCAGCGGATATACCGATCCGCCAAAACCGACCGAACCAAACCGATCCGCCGCATTTTGGACGGATGCGTGATGACGAGCGGACGGTTACGGATTGATTTTCTCAAATCCGCCAATTTGGCGGACGGATGGCGGATTTGAGATTTTTTGGCCGCAACCGAACCGCCAAACCGCCAAATCGCGAGCACCCCTAGTAATTTATAAAACTTTGTATTTTTAATTTGTTTAAATATTATATTTGTGTTTTCAATTGAAAAAGAGTTTAAATATTCTGTTGAAAAAAAGTTTTCAACTTGAATATATTTTTTGAATTGAAAAAAATAAACGTATTATTCATATATATTTTTTAGTTTTTAAATGTAACTCTAAAAATAATAAATAGAAAATATGATATATGCTGGTTGGTTTTTGTTTTCAAAAACATATGTAGATGTAACAATACAGAGACATTCAATCTCTACTACTGCTCTGTTCATGGTTTTGGTGATTTGAATTGTTATTATATTTTAAGAATCACAGATTGTAATACTTTATGGGGATAAATCATACTGTGATTGTAATATGTGGATGAGGCATGCAGTGATCATGATATTCTAAAGTTTCAAACTTTTTTTCTTTGGATAAGGCATACAGTGATTGTAATATTTTTTTTAAGTCATTGACTGTAATGCTTTCTTTTTCTTTTTTTTTCTTTTTTTGTTTGAGGAAGTGCACAAGTTGAATTATGTTGAAAATTTATAAAATTTTAAACCGCCAAACCGATTCGCATCCATCCGCCAAACCGCCAATCCGCTCAATCCACATCCGCCGGATTGGCGGACGGATGCGGATTGATTTTCTTCAATCCGCCAATCTGGCGGACGGATGGCGGATTGGAGGTTCCGTGGCCGCAACCGACCCGCGCCCACCCCATTGTCATCAAAACAAGATAGTGTTTAATATACAAGTAGGGATAGTCATTCATGCTAGATCAAGTACTTTTCAAAACAAGGCAAGACGAGATTTATGAAAGCAAGTGTAACATAGCTTTATTAAAAATACCACTCACATAGTTTCTTCAAACGTCGGGGTCGAGATAAGCCCAAATCCTACAAACACAGGGCAAGCCTATTGAATGCACTTCAACAAGTTTCGTATGTATACAAATGATTTCGGAAAACATGCTGGGCACCAACCAGGTCTAGGCCGAGGTTCCACACCTCCTCGCCGAGGTGTGTTCCCGAGGGCCACATGCAAGGAAAAGAGGTCGGGAAACTCTGGGTTTCCCTCTGCTGATGAACACGAAGAACATGAGTGTGAAAACATGAAAAATACGAATGTTCAATCATAATCTGTCATCACAAATCTGGGATTTTCATGCTATGAGTTTGAAAACACGGACCTGGGTACCCGTACTTGGAACTCTTGCGGAAATAAACACAAAAACATGATTCTTTATGCAAGTTTTCGGATCAAAACAAGACTTTCTTGAAGAACACATGAATGTCATTTTCTCTTTCTAAAATCGAACTTCAAAACAATGCATGGTTTACAAATCGTATCCGATCATGCAATGCAATAACATGAACATAAAGAACATCATGAGCAGATCAAGAATCTAACCTTAGAACTCGGATCCAACGGTTCGATCTCTAGGAATCAAGCTTGAAGATCTACTTCCTCACTCTAAAACTCCTTCTTCCTCCTAGAGTTTCTCTCTCTACAAGGCAAGGTTATGATATCAAATGATAGTTCTCTTTACCCGGTTTTGGGGTTAACCCTCTGCTAAGACACGTGGCGGCGACTGGTTGGGTTTACCCTGAAAAGGTGGCTGACAGACCAGACAAAGCATGGTGGAAGGGTGTTCAACAAGTAAAGCGGTATGGGCTCTCTGACGAGGCGATGACATCGGCTAGTAACAAGGCGTATTTAACAAGCTACACGGAATGGCACTCCGGCAAGGGGTGACATCGGCTAACAAAAGGACTTCGGCAACTAAGGTGACAATGACCCCGGCTAGGAAGGACAACACTTGACTAAGCTGTGCCACATCTTGGCCTAGATGCGCCACACCTCGGCCTAGGTCATACCACTCCAGGACGAGATCACTTGGGTGCAAGGTAACATCTCGGCTAATGTGCCAAGGCGAGAACGGAGGTCAACAAGGGGTTCCAAGATACTTCTAGACTGATGATGACCTCGGCTTGGAATAATCTAGGCGCAACGTAACCTAGGCTTGGAATAACATCGGCTAGCATAACTCAGGCAAGGCGTGACCTAAGTTTCACATCAAGGAAGGAACAAGACAAGCACACTACACTTAGACAAACCACAAGGCTTCAAAACAAGGCACGGATCACATCCGCTCAAGCGAAACAAGTCACAAACATACACATGCAAGCTTAACAAGTCATAATTATACCGATGCTCATGAACATGATGAGGACATAAAATGTGGGTTCCTACATTTACGCTGTGACCATTACTTGCATTTTGCATGCATTTTGTCGTGCTCTCTTGCGCACCTCATCGCACTGTTTTCTGCACATTACTTGCATTCTGCATGCTTTTTGTCGCGCTATCTTGCGCACCTCATATTTTGCGCTGTGACCATTACTTGCATTTTGTCGTGCTATCTTGCGCACCTCATCGCACTGTTTTCTGCACATTACTTGCATTTTGCATGCATTTTATCGCGCTATCTTGCGCACCTCATTGCACTATTTTCTGCACATTACTTGCATTTTGCATGCATTTTATCGCGCTATCTTGTGCATCGCGCTATTTTGCGCTGTGACCAATACTTGCATTTTGCATGCATTTTATCGCGCTATCTTGCGTACCTCATCGCACTGTTTTCTGCACATTACCTGCATTCTGCATGCATTTTGTCGCGCTATCTTGCGCACCTCATATTTTGCGCTATGACCACTACTTGCATTTTGCATGCATTTTGTCGTGCAATGTTGCGCACCTCATCGCACTGTTTTCTGCACATTACTTGCATTTTGCATGCATTTTATTGCGCTATCTTGCGCATCGCGCTATCTTGCGCTGTGACCATTACTTGCATTTTGCAAGCATTTTATCGCGCTATCTTGCGCATCTCATCGCACTGTTTTCTGCACATTACTTGCATTTTGCATGCATTTTATCGCGCTATCTTGCGCACCTGATCGCACTGTTTTCTGCACATTACTTGCATTTCGCATGCATTTTATCGCGCTATATTGCGCTCTTCATCGCACTGTTTTCTGCACATAACTTGCATTTTGCCAGCATTTCATCGCGCTATCTTGCGCACCTCATCGCACTGGTTTCTGCACATTACTTGCATTTTGCATGCATTTTATCACGCTATGTTGCGCATCGCGATATTTTGCGCTTTGACCATTACTTGCATTTTGCATGCATTTTATCGCGCTATCTTGCGCACTTTATCGCACTTTTTTCGGCACATTACTTGCATTTTGCATGCATTTTATCGCGCTATCTTGCGGCCCTCATCGCACTGTTTTCTGCACATTACTTGCATTTTGCATGCATTTTATCGCGCTATCTTGCGCACCTCATCGCACTGTTTTCTGCACATTACTTGCATTTTGCATGCATTTTGTCGCGCTATCTTGCGCACCTCATCGCACTGTTTTCTGAACTTTACTTGCATTTTGCATGCATTTTATCTCGCTATTTTGCGCATCTCGCTATTTTGCGCTGTGACCATTACTTGCATTTTGCATGCATTTTATCGCGTAATCTTGCGCATCGCACTATTTTGCGCTGTGACCATTAGTTGCATTTTCATTGCATTTTGTCGCGCTATCTTGCGCACCTCATCGCACTGTTTTCTGCACATTACTTGCATTTTGCATGCATTTTATCGCGCTATCTTGCATTTTGCATGCATTTTATCGCGCTATTTTGCGCTGTGACCATTACTTGCATTTTGCATGCATTTTATCGCGCAATCTTGCGCATCGCGCTATTTTGCGCTGTGACCATTAGTTGCATTTTGCATGCATTTTATCACGCTATCTTGTGCACCTCATCGCACTGTTTTCTACACATAACTTGCATTTTGCCAGCATTTCATCGCGCTATCTTGCGCACCTCATCGCACTGTTTTCTGCACATTACTTGCATTTTCCACGCATTTTATCGTGCTATCTTCCACACCTCATCGCACTGTTTTCTGCACATTACTTGCATTTTGCATACATTTTGTCGTGCTATCTTGCGCACCTCATCGCACTTTTTTCGGCACATTACTTGCATTTTGCTTGCATTTTATCGCGCTATCTTGCGCCCCTCATCGCACTGTTTTCTGCACATTACTTGCATTTTGCATGCATTTTATCGCGCTATCTTGCGCACCTCATCGCATTGTTTTCTGCACATTACTTGCATTTTGCATGCATTTTGTCGCGCTATCTTGCGCACCTCATCGCACTGTTTTCTGCACATTACTTGCATTTTGCATGCATTTTATCGCGCTATTTTGCGCATCTCGCTATTTTGCGCTGTGACCATTACTTGCATTTTGCATGCATTTTATCGCGCTATCTTGCGCATCGCCCTTTTTGCGCTGTGACCATTAGTTGCATTTTCCATGCATTTTATCGCGCTATCTTGCGCACCTCATCGCACTGTTTTCTGCACATTACTTGCATTTTGCATGCATTTTATCGCGCTATCTTGCGTACCTCATCGCACTATTTTCTGCACATAACTTGCATTTTGCATGCATTTTATCGCGCTATCTTGGGCATCGCGCTATTTTGCACTGAGACCATTACTTGCATTTTGCATGCATTTTATCGTCTTATCTTGCGCACCTCATCGCACTGTTTTCAGCACATTACTTGCATTTTGCATGCATTTTGTCGCGCTATCTTGCGCACCTCATCACACTGTTTTCTGCACATTACTTGCATTTTCCATGCATTTTATCGCGCTATCTTGCGCATCGCGCTATTTTGCGCAGTGACCATTACTTGCATTGTGCATGCATTTTGTCGTCCTATCTCGCGCACCTCATCGCACTGTTTTCTACACGTTACTTGCATTTTGCGTGCATTTTGTCGCGCCATCTTGTGCACCTCGTATTTTGCGCTGTGACCATTACTTGCATTTTGCATACATTTTGTCGCGTTATCTTGCGCACCTCGTCGCACTGTTTTCTGCACATTACTTGCATTTTGCATGCATTTTATCGCGCTATCCTGCGCACCTCATCGCACTGTTTTCTGCACATTACTTGCATTTTGCATGCATTTTATCACGCTTTCTTGCACACCTCATCGCACTATTTTCTGCACATTACTTGCATTTTCCATGCATTTTATCGAGCTATCTTGCGCATCGCGCTAATTTGCGCGTTGACCATTACTTGCATTTTGCATGCATTTTGTCGCGCTATCTTGCGCACCTCATCGCACTGTTTTCTGCACATTACTTGCATTTTGCATGCATTTTATCGCGCTATCTTGCGCACCTCATCCCACTGTTTTTTGCATATTACTTGCATTTTGCATGGATTTTACCGCGCTATCTTGCGCATCGCGCTATTTTGCGTTGTGACCATTACTTGTATTTTGCATGCATTTTATCGCGCTATCTTGCGCAACTAATCGCACTGTTTTCTGCACATTACTTGCATTTTCCATGCATTTTATCGCGCTATCTTGCGCACCTCATCGCACTGTTTTCTGCACATTATTTGCATTTTGCATGCATTTTGTCGCGCTATCTTGCGCACCTCATCGTACTGTTTTCTGCACATTACTTGCATTTTGCATGCATTTTAACGCGCTATCTTGCGCATCGCGCTATCGTGCGTTGTGACCATTACTTGCATTTTGCATGCAATTTATCGCGCTATCTTGCGCATCTCATCGCACTATTTTCTGCACATTACTTGCATTTTGCATGCATTTTATCGCGCTATCTTGCACACCTCATCCCACTGTTTTCTGCATATTACTTGCATTTTGCATGCATTTTACCGCGCTATCTTGCGCATCGCGCTATTTTGCGCTGTGACCATTACTTGTATTTTGTATGAATTTTATCGCGCTATCTTGCGCAACTCATCGCACTGTTTTCTGCACATTACTTGCATTTTCCATGCATTTTATCGCGCTATCTTGCGCACCTCATCGCACTGTTTTCTGCCCATTATTTGCATTTTCCATGCATTTTATAGCGCTATCTTGCGCACCTCATCGCACTGTTTTCTGCACATTACTAGCATTTTGCATGCATTTTATCCCGCTATTTTGCGCATCGCGCTATTTTGCGCTGTGACGATTACTTGCATCTTCCATGCATTTTATCGTGCTATCCTGCGCACCTCATCGCACTGTTTTCTGCACATTACTTGCATTTTGCATGCATTTTGTCGCGGTATCTTGCGCACCTCATCGCACTGTTTTCTGCACGTTACTTGCATTTTGCGTGCATTTTGTCGTGCTATCTTGCGCACCTCATCGCACTGTTTTCTGCACATTACTTGCATTTTTTGCATGCATTTTATCGCGCTATCTTTCGCATCTCATCGCACTATTTTCTGCACATTACTTGCATTTTGCATGCATTTTATCGCGCTATCTTGCGCACCTCATCGCACTGTTTTCTGCATATTACTTGCATTTTGCATACATTTTATCGCGCTATCTTGCGCATCGCGATATTTTACGCTGTGACCATTACTTGCATTTGGCATGCATTTTGTCGCGCTATCTTACGCACCTCATCGCACTGTTTTCTGCACATTACTTGCATTCTGCATGCATTTTGTCGCGCTATCTTGCACACCTCATATTTTGCGCTGTGACCATTACTTGCATTTTGCATGCATTTTGTCGTGCTATCTTGCGCACCTCATCGCACTGTTTTCTGCACATTACATCCATTTTGCATGCATTTTATCGCGCTATCTTGCGCATCTCATCGCACTATTTTCTGCACATTACTTGCATTTTGCATGCATTTTATCGCGCTATCTAGCGCACCTCGTCGCACTGTTTTCTGCATATTACTTGCATTTTGCATGCATTTCATCGCGCCATCTTGCGCATCGCGCTATTTTGCGCTGTGACCATTACATGCATTTTGCATGCATTTTATCGCGCTATCTTGCGCAACTCATCGCACTGTTTTTTGCTCATTACTTGCATTTTCCATGCATTTTACCGCGCTATCTTGCGTACCTGATCGCACTGTTTTCTACACATTAATTGCATTTTCCATGCATTTTATCGCGCTATCTTGCGCTGCTCATCGCACTGTTTTCTCCACATTACTTGCAATTTGCATGCATTTTATCGCGCTATCTTGCGCAACTCATCGCACTGTTTTCTGCACACTACTTGCATTTTGCATGCACTTTATCGCGCTATCTTGCGCATCGCGCTATTTTGCACTGTCACCATTACTTGCATTTTGCATGCTTTTTATCGCGCTATCTTGCGCACCTCATCGCACTGTTTTCTGCACATTACTTGCATTTTGTCGCGCTATCTTGCGCACCTCATCGCACTATTTTCTGCACGTTACTTGCATTTTGCATGCATTTTGTCGCGCTATCTTGCGCACCTCATCGCACTGTTTTCTGCACCTTACTTGCATTTTGCATGCTTTTTGTCGCGCTATCTTGCGCACCTCATCGCACTTTTTTCGGCACATTACTTGCATTTTGCATCCATTTCTTGCACTATCTTGCGCCCCCCATCGCACTGTTTTCTGCACATTACTTGTATTTTGCATGCATTTTATCGCGCTATCTTGCGCATCGCGCTATTTTGTGCTGTGACCATTACTTGCACTTTGCATGCATTTTATCGAACTATCTTGCGCACCTCATCGCACTGTTTTCTGCACAATACTTGCAATTTCGATGCATTTTATCGCGCTATCTTGAGCACCTCATCGCACAGTTTTCTGCACATTACTTGCATTTTGCATGCATTTTATCGCGCTATCTTGGGTACCTCATCGCACTGTTTTCTACACATTACTTGCATTTTGCATGCATTTTATCGCGCTATCTTGCGCATCGCGCTATTTGGCGCTGTGACCATTACTTTCATTTTGCAAGCATTTTGTCGCGCTATCTTGCGCACCTCATCGCACTGTTTTCTGCATGTTACTTGCATTTTGCATGCATTTTGTCGCGGTATCTTGCGCACCTCATATTTTGCGCTGTGACCATTACTTGCATTTTGCGTGCATTTTGTCGCGCTATCTTGCGCACCACGTCGCACAATTTTCTGCACATTACTTGCATTTTGCATGCATTTTATCGCGCTATCTTGCGCACCTCATCGCACTGTTGTATGCACATTACTTGCATTTTGCATGCATTTTATTGCGCTTTCTTGCGCACCTCATCGCACTATTTTCTGCACATTACTTGCATTTTGCATGCATTTTACCGCGCTATCTAGCGCATCGCACTATTTTGCGCTGTGACCATTACTTGCTTTTTGCATGCATTTTGTCGCGCTATTTTGCCCATCGTGCTATTTTGCGCTGTGACCATTACTTGCATTTTCCATGCATTTTATCGCGCTATCTTGCGCACCTCATCGCACTATTTTCTGCACATTACTTGCATTTTGCATGCATTTTATCGCCCTATCTAGCGCTCCACATCGCACTATTTTCTGCACATTACTTGCATTTTGCATGCATTTTATCGCGCTATCTTGCGCACCTCATCGCACTGTTTTCTGCACATTACTTGCTTTTTCCATGCATTTTATCGCGCTATCTTGCGCACCTCATCGCACTATTTTCTGCACATTACTTGCATTTTGCATGCATTTTATCGCACTATCTTGCGCACCTCATCGCACTGTTTTCTGCGCATTACTTGCATTTTGCATGCATTTTGTCGCGCTTTCTTGCGCACCTCATATTTTGCGCTGTGACCATTACTTCCATTTTGCATGCATTTTGTCGTGCTATCTTGCGCACCTCATCGCACTGTTTTCTGCACATTACTTGCATTTTGCATGCATTTTATCGCGCTATCATGCGCATCGCGCTATCTTGCGCTGTGAACATTACTTGCATTTTGCATGCATTTTATCGCGCTATCTTGCGCATCTCATCACACTATTTTCTGCACATTACTTGCATTTTGCATGGATTTTATCGCGCTATCATGCGCACCTCATCGCACTGTTTTCTGCATATTACTTGCATTTTATCGCGCTATCTTGCGCATCGCGCTATTTGGCGCTGTGACCATTACTTGCATTTTGCATGCATTTTGTCGCGGTATCTTGCGCACCTCATCGCACTGTTTTCTGCACATTACTTGCATTTTGCATGCATTTTATCGCGCTATCTTGCGCATCGCGATATTTTACGCTGTGAGCATTACTTGCATTTTGCATGCATTTTGTCGCGCTATCTTGCGCACCTCATATTTTGCGCTGTGACCATTACTTGCATTTTGCATGCATTTTGTCGTGCTATCCTGCGCACCTCATCGCACTGTTTTCTGCACATTACTTGCATTTTGCATGAATTTTATCGCGCTATGTTGCGCAACGCGCTATCTTGCGCTGTGACCATTACTTGCATTTTGCATGCATTTTATCGCGCTATCTTGCGCATCTCATCGCACTATTTTTTGGACATTACTTGCATTTTGCATGCATTTTATCGCGTTATCTTGCGCACCTCATCGCACTGTTTTCTGCATATTACTTGCATTTTACATGCATTTTATCGCGCTACCTTGCGCATCGCGCTATTTTGCGCTGTGACAATTACTTGCATTTTGCATGCATTTTATAGCGCTATCTTGCGCAACTCATCGCACTGTTTTCTGCACATTACTTTCATTTTGCATGCATTTTGTCGCGCTATCTTGCGCACCTCATCGCACTTTTTTCTTCACATTATTTGCATTTTCCATGCATTTTATCGCGCTATCTTGCGCACCTCATCGCACTGTTTTCTGCACGTTACTTGCATTTTGCATGCATTTTATCGCGCTATCTTGCGCAACTCATCGCACTGTTTTCTGCACATTACTTGCATTTTGCATGGACTTTATTGCGCTATCTTGCGCATCGTGCTATTTTGCGCTGTGACCATTACTTGCATTTTGCATGCATTTTATCGCGCTATCTTGCGCACCTCATCGCATTGTTTTCTGCACATTATTAGCATTTTGCATGCATTTTATCACGCTATTTTACGCTGTGACCATTACTTGCATTTGCCATGCATTTTGTCGTGCTATCTTGCGCACCTCATCGCACTGTTTTCTGCACATTACTTGCATTTTACATTCATTTTATCGCGCTATTTTGCGCATCACATCGCACTTTTTTCTGCACATTAATTGCATTTTGCATGCATCTTATCGCGCTATTTTGCGCATCGCGCTATTTTGCGCTGTGACCATTACTTGCATTTTCCATCCATTTTATCGCGCTATCTTGCGCACCTCATCACACTGTTTTCTGCACATTACTTGCATTTTGCAAGCATTTTGTCGCGCTATCTTGCGCACCTCATCGCACTGTTTTCTGCACATTACTTGCATTTTGCATGCATTTTATCGCGCTCTCTTGCGCATCGCGCTATTTTGCGCTGTGACCATTACTTGCATTTTGCATGCATTTTATCGCGCTATCTTGCGCATCGCGATATTTTACGCAGTGAGCATTACTTGCATTTTGCATTCATTTTGTCGCGCTATCTTGCGCACCTCATATTTTACGCTGTGACCATTAGTTGCATTTTACATGCATTTTGTCGTGCTATCTTGCGCACCTCATCGCACTGTTTTCTGCACATTACTTGCGTTTTTCATGAATTTTATCGCACTATCTTGCGCTGTGACCATTTCTTGCATTTTGCATGCATTTTATCGCGCTATCTTGCGCATCTCATCGCACTATTTTCTGCACATTACTTGCATTTTGCATGCATTTTATCGCACTATCTTGCGCACCTCATCGCACTGTTTTCTGCACATTACTTGCATTTTGCATGCATTTTATCGCGCAATCTTGCGCATCGCGCTATTTTGCACTGTGACCATTACTTGCATTTTGCATGCATTTTATCGCATTTTTTGCGCACCTCATCGCACTGTTTTCTGCACATTACTTGCATTTTGCATGCATTTTGTCGCGCTATCTTGCGCAACTCATCGCACTGTTTTCTGCACATTACTTGCATTTTGCATGCATTTTATCGCGCTATCTTGCGCACCTCATCGCACTGTTTTCTGCACATTACTTGCATTTTGCATGCATTTTGTGGCGCTATCTTGCGCACCTCATCGCACAGTTTTCTGCACATTACTTGCATTTTCCATGCATTTTATCGCGCTATCTTGCGCACCTCATCGCACTATTTTCTGCACATTACTTGTATTTTGCAAGCATTTTATCGCACTATCTTGCGCACCTCGTCGCACTGTTTTCTGCGCATTACTTGCATTTTGCATGCATTTTGTGGCGCTATCTTGCGCTCCTCATATTTTACGCTGTGACCATTACTTCCATTTTGCATGCATTTTGTCGTGCTATCTTGCGCACCTCATCGCACTGTTTTCTGCACATTACTTGCATTTTGCATGCAATTTATCGCGCTATCATGCGCATCGCGCTATCTTGCGCTGTGAACATTACTTGCATTTTGCATGCATTTTATCGCGCTATCTTGCGCATCTCATCGCACTATTTTCTGCACATTACTTGCATTTTGCATGGATTTTATCGCGCTATCTTGCGCACCTCATCGCACTGTTTTCTGCATATTACTTGCATTATGCATGCATTTTATCGCGCTATCTTGCGCATCGCGCTATTTGGTGCTGTGACCATTACTTGCATTTTGCATGCATTTTGTCGAGCTATCTTGCGCACCTCATCGCCCTGTTTTCTGCACATTACTTGCGTTTTGCATTCATTTCATCGCGTTATTTTGCGCACCTCATCGCACTTTTTTCTGCACATTACATGCATTTTGCATGCATTTTATCGCACTATTTTGCGCATCGCGCTACTTTGCGCTGTGACCATTACTTGCATTTTCCATGCATTTTATCGCGCTATCTTGCACACCTCATCGCACTGTTTTCTGCACAATAATTTCATTTTGCATGCATTTTGTCGCGGTATCTTGCGCACCTCATCGCACTGTTTTCTGCACTTTACTTGCATTTTGCATGTATTTTATCGCGCTATCTTGCGCATCGCGATATTTTACGCTGTGAGCATTACTTGCATTTTGCATGCATTTTGTCGCGCTATCTTGCGCACCTCATATTTTGCGCTGTGACCATTACTTGCATTTTGCATGCATTTTCTCGTGCTATCTTGCGCACCTCATCGCACTGTTTTCTGCACATTACTTGCATCTTGCATGAATTTTATCGCGCTATGTTGCGCATCGCGCTATCTTGCACTGTGACCATTACTTGCATTTTGCATGCATTTTCTCGCGCTATCTTGCGCATCTCATCGCACTATTTTCTGGACATTACTTGCATTTTGCATGCATTTTATCGTGCTATCTTGCGCACCTTATCGCACTGTTTTCTACATATTACTTGCATTTTACATGCATTTTATCGCGCTACCATGCGCACCGCGCTATTTTGCGCTGTGACCATTACTTGCATTTTGCATGCATTTTATAGCGCTATCTTGCGCAACTCATCGCACTGTTTTCTGCACATTACTTGCATTTTCCAGGCATTTTATCGCGCTATTTTGCGCACCTCATCGCACTGTTTTCTGCACATTATTTGCATTTTCCATGCATTTTATCGCGCTATCTTGCGCACCTCATCGCACTGTTTTCTGCACATTACTTGAATTTTGCATGCATTTTATGGCGCTATCTTGCGCAACTCATCGCACTGTTTTCTGCACAGTACTTGCATTTTGCATGCACTTTATCGCGCTATCTTGCGCATCGCGCTATTTTGCGCCGTGACCATTACTTGCATTTTGCATGCATTTTATCGCTCTATCTTTCGCACCTCATCGCACTGTTTTCTACACATTACTTACATTTGGTCGCGCTATCTTGCGCACCTCATCGCATTGTTTTCTGCACATTACTAGCATTTTGCATGCATTTTATCGCGCTATTTTGCACTGTGACCATTACTTGCATTTTGCATGCATTTTGTCGCGCTATCTTGCGCACCTCATCGCACTGTTTTCTGCACATTAATTGCATTTTGCATGCATTTTGTCGCTCTATCTTGCGCACCTCATCGCACAGTTTTCTGCACATTACTTGCATTTTGCATGCATTTTGTCGAGCTATCTTGCGCACCTCATCGCACTTTTTTCGGAACATTACTTGCATTTTGCAAGCATTTTATCGCGCTGTCTTGCGCCCCTCATCGCACTGTTTTCTACACATTACATGCATTTTGCAGGCATTTTATCGCGCTATCTTGCGCACCTCATCGCACTGTTTTCTGCACCTTACTTGCATTTTTCTTGCATTTTATCACGCTATCTTGCGCATCGCGCTATTTTGCGCTGTGACCATCACTTGCATTTTGCATGCATTTTATCGCGCTATTTTGCGCACCTCATCGCACAGTTTTCTGCACATTACTTGCATTTTCCATGTATTTTATCGCGCTATCTTGCGCACCTCATCGCACTGTTTTCTGCACATTACTTGCATTTGGCATGCATTTTATCACGCTATCTTGCGTACCTCATCGCACTGTTTTCTGCACATTACTTGCATTTTGCATGCATTTTATCGCGCTATCTTGGGCATCGCGCTATTCTGCGCGGTGGCCATTACTTGCGTTTTGCATGCAATTTGTCGCGCTATCTTGCGCACCTCATCGCACTGTTTTCTGCACATTACTTGCATTTTGAATGCATTTTGTCGCGCTATCTTGCGCCCCTCTTATTTTGCGCTGTGATCATTACTTGCATTTTGCATGCATTTTATCGCGCTATCTTGCGCACCTCGTCGCACTGTTTTCTGCACATTACTTGCATTTTGCATGCATTTTATCGCGCTATCTTGCGCACCTCATCGCACAGATTTCTGCACATTACTTGCATTTTGCATGCATTTTATCGCGTTGTCTTGCGCACCACATCGCACTGTTTTCTGCACATTACATGCATTTTATCGCGCTATCTTGCGCATCGCACTATTTTGCGCTGTGACCATTACTTGGATGTTGCATGCATTTTGTCGCGCTATCTTGCGCACCTCATCGCACTGTTTTCGCACATTACTTTCATTTTGCATGCATTTTATCGCGCTATCTTGCGCACCTCATCGCACTGTTTTCTGCACATTACTTGCATTTTGCATGCATTTTATCGCGCCATCATGCGCTCCTCATCGCACTATTTTCTGCACATTACTTGCATTTTCCATGCGTTTTGTGGCGCTATCTTGCGCACCTCATCGCACTGATTTCTGCACATTACCTGCATTTTGCATGCATTTTGTCGCGTTTTCTTGCGCACCTCATCGCACTGTTTTCTACACATTACTTGCATTTTGCATGCATTTTGTCGCGCTATCTTGCACACCTCATCGCACTGTTTTCTGCACATTACTTTCATTTTGCATACATTTTGTCGCGCTATCTTGCGCACCTCATCGCACTATTTTCTGCACATTACTTGCATTTTGCATGCATTTTATCGCACTATCTTGCGCTGTGACCATTACTTGCATTTTGCATGCATTTTGTCGCGCTATCATGCGCACCTCATCGCACTGTTTTCTGCACATTACTTGCATTTTGCATGCATTTTGTCGCGCTATGTTGCGCACCTCATCGCACTTTTTTCGGCACATTACATGCGTTTTGCATGCATTTTATCGCGCTATCTTGCGCCCCTCATCGCACTGTTTTCCGCACATTAACTGCATTTTGCATGCATTTTATCGCGCTATCTTGCGCACCTCATCGCACTGTTTTCTGCACATTACTTGCATTTTGCATGCATTTTATCACGCTATCTTGCGCATCGCAATATTTTGCGCTTTGACCATTACTTGCATTTTGCATGCATTTTATCTCGCTATCTTGCGCTCCTCATCGCACAGTTTTCTGCACATTTCTTGCATTTTCCATGCATTTTATCACGCTGTCTTGCGCACCTGATCGCACTGTTTTCTGCACATTACTTGCATTTTGCCTGCATTTTGTCGCGCTATCTTGCCCACCTCATCGCACTTTTTTCGGCACATTACTTGCATTTTGCATGCATTTTATCGCGCTATCTTGCGCCCCTCATCGCACTGTTTTCTGCACATTACTTGCATTTTGCATGCATTTTATCGCGCTATCTTGCGTACCTCATCGCACTATTTTCTGCCCATTACTTGCATTTTGCATGCATTTTGTCGCGCTATCTTGCAAACCTCATCGCAGTCTTTTCTGCACATTACTTGCATTTTGCGTGCATTTTATCGTGCTATCTTGCGTACCTCATCGCACTGTTTTCTGCACATTATTTGCATTTTGCATGCATTTTATCGCGCAATCTTGCGTATCGCGCTATTTTGAACTGTGACCATTACTTGCATTTTGCATGCATTTTATCGCGTTTTCTTGCGCACCTCATCGTACTGTTTTCTGCACATTACTTGCATTTTGCATGCATTTTGTCGCGCTATCTTGCGCACCTCATCGCACTGTTTTCTGCACATTACTTGCATTTTGCATGCATTTTATCGCGCTATCTTGCGCACCTCATCGCACTGTTTTCTGCATATTACTTGCATTTTGTCGTGCTATCTTGCGCACCTCATCGCACTTTTTAGGCACTTTACTTGCATTTTGCATGCATTTTATCGCGCTATCTTGCGCCCCTCGTCGCACTGTTTTCTGCACATTACTTGCATTTTGCATGCATTTTATCGCGCTATCTTGCGCACCTCATCGCACTGTTTTCTGCACATTACTTGCATTTTGCATGCATTTTATCGCGCTATCTTGCGCACCTCATCGCACTTTTTTCTGCACATTACTTGCATTTTGCATGCATTTTATCACCCTATTTTGCGCATCGCGCTATTTTGCGCAGTGACCATTACTTGCATTTTGCTTGCATTTTATCGCTTTATCTTGCGCACCTCATCGCACTGTTTTCTGCACATTACTTGCATTTTCCACGCATTTTATCGCGCTATCTTGCGCCCCTCGTCGCACTATTTTCGGCACATTACTTGCATTTTGCATGCTTTTTTTCGCGCTATCTTCCGCACCTCATCGCACTGTTCTCTGCACATTACTTGCATTCTGCATGCATTTTGTCGCGCTATCTTGCGCACCTCATCGCACTGTTTTCTGTACATTACTTGCATTTTGCTTGCATTTTATCGCGCCATTTTGCGCATCGCGCTATTTTTCGCTGTGACCATTACTTGCATTTTGCATGCATTTTATCGCGCTATCTTGCGTACCACATCGCACTGTTTTCTGCACATTACTTGCATTTTGCATGCATTTTATCGCGCTATCTTGCGCATCACACTATTTTGCACTGAGACCATTAATTGCATTATCCATGCAATTTATCGCGTTATCTTGCGCACCTCATCGCACTGTTTTCTGCACATTACTTGCATTTTGCATGCATTTTGTCGCGCTATCTTGCGCACCTCATCGCACTGTTTTCTGCACATTACTTGCATTTTGCATGCATTTTATCGTGCTATCTTGCGCATCGCGCTATTTTGCGCTGTGACCATTACTTGCATTGTGCATGCATTTTGTCGCGCTATCTCGCGCACCTCATCGCACTGTTTTCTGCACGTTACTTGCATTTTGCGTGCATTTTGTCTCGCCATCTTGGGCACCTCATATTTTGCGCTGTGACCATTACTTGCATTTTGCATACATTTTGTCGCGCTATCTTGCGCATCTCGTCGCACTGTTTTCTGCACATTAATTGCATTTTGCATGCATTTTATCGCGCTTTCTTGCATACCTCATCGCACTATTTTCTACACATTACTTGCATTTTGCATGCATTTTATCGAGCTATCTTGCGCATCGCGCTAATTTACGCTGTGACCATTACTTGCATTTTGCATGCATTTTGTCGTCGCTATCTTGCGCACGTCGTCGCACTGTTTTCTGCACATTACTTTCATTTTGCATGCATTTTGTCGCGCTATCTTGCGCACCTCATCGCACTTTTTTCTGCACATTACTTGCATTTTGCATGCATTTTATCGTCCTATTTTTCGCATCGCGGTACTTTGCGCTGTGACCATTACTTGCATTTTCCATGCATTTTATCGCGCTATCTTGCGCACCTCATCGCACTGTTTTCTGCACATTACTTGCATTTTGCATGCATTTTATCGCGCTATCTTGCGTTCCTCACCGCACTGTTTTCTGCACATTATTTGCATTTTCCATGCGTTTTATCGCGCTATCTTGCGCACCTCATCACACTGTTTTCTGCACATTACTTGCATTTTGCATGCCTTTTGTCGCGCTATCTTGCGCGCCTCATCGCACTGTTTTCTGCACATTACTTGCATTTTGCATGCATTTTATCACGTTATCTTGCGCACCTCATCGCACTGTTTTCTGCACATAACTTGCATTTGGATGCATTTTGTCGCGCTATCTTGCGCACCTCATCGCACTATTTTCTGCACATTACTTGCATTTTGCAAACATTTTGCCGCGCTATCTTGCGCACCTTATCGCACTGTTTTCTGCACATTATTTGCATTTTGCATGCATTTTATCGCGCTCTCTTGCGCACCTCATCGCACTGTTTTCTACGCATTACTTGCATTTTGCATGCATTTTGTCGCGTTATCTTGCGCACCTCATCGCACTTTTTTTGCACATTACTTGCATTTTGCATGCAATTTATCGCCCTATTTTGCGCATCGCGCTGTTTTACGCTGTGACCATTACCTGCATTTTCCATGCATTTTATCGCGCTATCTTGCGCACCTCATCGCACTGTTTTCTGCACATTACTTGCATTTTGCATGCATTTTATCGCGTTATCTTGCGCTCCTCATCGCACTGTTTTCTGCACATTACTTGCATTTTGCATGCCTTTTGTCGCGCTATCTTGCGCATCCCGCTATTTTGCGCTGTGACCATTACTTGCATTTTGCATGCATTTTGTCGCGCTATCTTGCGCACCACATCGCACTGTTTTCGGCACATTACTTTCGTTTTGCATGCATTTTGTCGCGCTATCTTGCGCACCTCATCGCAATTTTTTCTGCACATTACTTGCATTTTGCATGCATTTTATCGCGCTATCTTGCGTATGGCACTATTTTGCGCTGTGACCATTACTTGCATTTTGCATGCATTTTGTCGCGCTATCTTGCGCACCTCATCGCACTGTTTTCTGCACATTACTTTCATTTTCCATGCACTTTGTCGCGCTATCTTGCGCACCTCTTCGCACTTTTTTCTGCACATCACTTGCATTTTGCATCCATTTTATCACCCTATTTTGCGCATCGCGCTACTTTGCGCTGTGACCATTACTTGCATTTTCCATGCATTTTATCGCGCTATCTTTCGCACCTCATCGCACAGTTTTCTGCACATTACTTGCATTTTGCATGCATTTTATCGCGCTATCTTGCGCTCCTCATCGCACTATTTTCTGCACATTACTTGCATTTTCCATGCGTTTTATGGCGCTATCTTGCGCACCTCATCGCACTGATTTCTGCACATTACTTGCATTTTGCATGCATTTTGTCGCGCTATCTTGCGCACCTCATCGCACTGTTTTCTGCACATTACTTGCATTTTGCATTCATTTTATCGCGCTATCTTGCGCATCGCACTATTTTGCGCTGTGACCATTACTTGCATTTTGCATGCATTTTGTCGCGCTACCTTGCGCACCTCATCGCACTGTTTTCTGCATATTACTTTCATTTTGCATGCATTTTGTCGTGCTATCTTGCGCACCTCTTCGCACTTTTTTCCGCACAATACTTGCATTTTGCATGCATCTTATCGCCCTATTTTGCGCATCGCGCTACTTTGCACTGTGACCATTACTTGCATTTTCCATGCATTTTATCGCGCTATCTTGCGCACCTCATCGCCCAGTTTTCTGCACATTACTTGCATTTTTCATGCATTTTATCGCGCTATCTTGCGCTCCTCATCGCTCTATTTTCTGCACATTACTTGCATTTTCCATGCGTTTTATGGCGCTATCTTGCGCACCTCATCGCACTGATTTCTGCACATTACTTGCATTTTGCATGCATTTTGTCGGGCTATCTAGTGCACCTCATCGCACTGTTTTCTGCACATTACTTGCATTTTGCATGCATTTTGTCGTGCTATCTTGCGCACCTCATCGCACTGTTTTCTGTACATTACTTGCATTTTGCGTGCATTTTATCGCGCTATATTGCGCATCGCGCTGTCTTGCGCTGTGACCAATACTTGGATTTTGCATGCATTTTGTCGCTCTATCATGCGCACCTCATCGCACGGTTTTCTGCACATTACTTGCATTTTGCATTCATTTTATCGCGCTATCTCGCGCATCGCACTATTTTGCGCTGTGACCATTACTTGCATTTTGCATGCATTTTGTCGCGCTATCTTGCGCACCTCATCACACTGTTTTCTTCATATTACTTTCATTTTGCATGCATTTTGTCGCGCTATCTTGCGCACCTCTTCGCACTTTTTTCTGCACATTACTTGCATTTTGCATGCATTTTATCTCCTATTTTGCGCATCGCGCTACTTTGCGCTGTGACCATTACTTGCATTTTCCATGCTTTTTATCACGCTATCTTGCGCACCTCATTGCACTGTTTTCTGCACATTACTTGCATTTTGCATGCATTTTATCGCGCTATCTTGCGCTCCTCATCGCACTATTTTCTGCACATTACTTGCATTTTCCATGCGTTTTTATGGCGCTATCTTGCGTACCTCATCGCACTGATTTCTGCACATTACTTGCATTTTGCAGGCATTTTGTCGCGCTATCTTGCGCGCCTCATCGCACTGTTTTCTGCACATTACTTGCATTTTGCATGCATTTTATCGCGCTATCTTGCGCATCGCGCTATTTTGCGCTATGACCATTGCTTGCATTTTGCATGCATTTTGCCGCGCTATCATGCGCACTTCATCGCACTGTTTTGTGCACATTACTTGCATTTCGCATGCATTTTGTCGCAATATCTTGCGCACCTCATCGCACTTTTTTCGGCACATTACTTGCGTTTTGCATGCATTTTATCGCGCTATCTTGCGCCCTCATCGCACCGTTTTCTGCACATTACTTGCATTTTACATGCATTTTATCTCGCCATCTTGCGCACCTCATCGCACTGTTTTCTGCACATTACTTGCATTTTGCATGCATTTTATCACGCTATCTTGTGCTCCTCATCGCACTGTTTTCTGCACATTACTTGCATTTTGAGTGCAATTTGTCGCGCTATCTTGCGCACCTCATCGCACTGTTTTCTGCACATAACTTGCATTTTGCATGAATTTTGTCGCGCTATCTTGCGCACCTCATCGCACTGTTTTCTGCACATTACTTTCATTTTGCATGCATTTTGTCGCGCTATCTTGCGCACCCCATCGCACTTTTTTCTGCACATTACTTGCATTTTGCATGCATTTTATCGCCCTATTTTGCGCATCGCGCTATTTTGCGCTGTGACCATTACTTGCATTTTCCATTCATTTTATCGCGCTATCTTGCGCACCTCATCGAACTATTTTCTGCACATTACTTGCATTTTGCATGCATTTTATCACGCTATCTTGCGCTCCTCATCGCACTGTTTTCTGCACATTACTTGCATTTTCATGCGTTGTATCGCGCTATCTTGCGCACCTCATCGCACTGTTTTCTACACATTACTTGCATTTTGCGTGCATTTTGTCGCGCTATCTTGCGCACCTCATCGCACTGTTTTCTGCACATTACTTGCATTTTGCATGCATTATATCGCGCTATTTTGCGCTTTGACCACTACTTGTATTTTGCATGCATTTTGTCGCGCTATCATGCGCATCTCATCGCACTGTTTTGTGCACATTACTTGCGTTTTGCATGCATTTTATCGCGCTATCTTGCGCCCCTCATCGCACTGTTTTCTGCACATTACTTGCATTTTACATGCATTTTATCGCGCTATCTGGAGCAACACATCGCACTGTTTTCTGCATATTACTTGCATTTTGCATGCATTTAATCGCGCTATATTGCGCTCCTCATCGCACTGTTTTCTGCACATTATTTGCATTTTCCATGCGTTGTATCGCGCTATCTTGCGCACCTCATCGCACTTTTTTCTGCACGTTACTTGCACTTTGCATGCATTTTGTCGCGCTATTTTGCGCACCTCATCGCACTGTTTTCTGCACATTACTTGCATTTTGCATGCATTTTATCGCGCTATCTTGCGCATCGCGCTATTTTGCGCTGTGACCATTACTTGCATTTCGCATGCATTTTGTCGCGCTATCTTGCGCACCTTATCGCACTTTTTTCGGCACATTACTTGCGTTTTGCATGCATTTTATCGCGCTATCTTGCGCCCCTCATCGCACTGTTTTCTGCACATTACTTGCATTTTACAGCCATTTTATCGCGCTATCTTGCGCACCTCATCGCACTGTTTTATACACATTACTTGCATTTCGCATGCATTTTATCGCGCAATATTGCGCTCCTCATCGCACTGTTTTCTGCACATTACTTGCATTTTGAGTGCATTTTGTCGCGCTATCTTGCGCACCTCATCGCACTGTTTTCTGCACATTACTTTCATTTTGCATGCATTTTGTCGCGCTATCTTGCGCACCTCATCGCACTATTTTCTGCACATTACTTGCATTTAGCATGTATTTTAACGGGCTATCTTGCGCACCTCATCGCACTGTTTTCTGCACATTACTTGCATTTTGCATGCATTTTGTCGCGCTATCTTGCGCACCTCATCACACTTTTTTCGGCACAATACTTGCATTTTGCATGCATTTTATCGCGCTATCTTGCGCCCCTCATCGCACTATTTTCTGCACATTACTTGCATTTAGCATGCATTTTATCGTGCTATCTTGCGCACCTCATCGCACTGTTTTCTGCAGATTACTTGCATTTTGCATGCATTTTATCGCGTTATCTTGGGCACCTCATCGCACTGTTTTCTGCACATAACTTGCATTTTGCATGCATTTTGTCGCGCTATCTTGCGCACCTCATCGCACTGTTTTCTGCACATTACTTTCATTTTGCATGCATTTTGTCGCGCTATCTTGCGCACCTCATCGCACTTTTTTCTACACATAACTTGCATTTTGCATGCATTTTATCGCCCTATTTTGCGTATCGCGCTATTTTGCGCTGTGACCATTACTTGCATTTTCCATGCATTTTATCGCGCTATCTTGCGCACCTCATCGCACTGTTTTCTACACATTACTTGCATTTTGCGTGCATTTTGTCGCGCTATCTGGCGCACCTCATCGCACTGTTTTCTGCACATTACGTGCATTTTGCATGCCTTTTGTCGCGCTATCTTGCGCACCTCATCGCACTGTTTTCTGCACATTACTTGCAATTCACAGGCATTTTATCGCGCTATCTTGCGCACCTCATCGCACTGCTTTCTGCACATTACTTGCATTTCGCATGCATTTTATCGTGCTATATTGCGCTCCTCATCGCACTATTTTCTGCACATTACTTGCATTTTGAGTGCATTTTGTCGCGCTATCTTGCGCACCTCATCGCACTGTTTTCTGCACATTACTTGCATTTTGCATGCATTTTGTCGCGCTATCTTGCGCACCTCATCGCACTTTTTTCTTCACATTACTTGCCTTTTGCATGCATTTTATCGCCCTATTTTGTGCATCGCGCTATTTTGCGCTGTTACCATTACTTGCATTTTCCATGCATTTTATCGCGCTATCTTGCGCACCTCATCGCACTATTTTCTGCACATTACTTGCATTTTGCATGCATTTTATCGCGCTATCTTGCGCTCCTCAACGCACTATTTTCTGCACATTACTTGCATTTTCCATGCGTTGTATCGCGCTATCTTGCGCACCTCATCGCAATGTTTTCTACACATTACATGCATTTTGCACGCATTTTGTCGCGCTATCTTGCGCACCTCATTGCACTGTTTTCTGCACATTACTTGCATTTTGCCTGCATTTTGTCGCGCTATCTTGCGCACCTCATCACACTGTTTTCTGGACATTACTTGCATTTTGCATGCATTTTATCGCGCTATCTTGCGCATCGCGCTATTTTGCGCTGTGACCATTACTTGCCTTTTGCATGCATTTTGTCGCGCTATCATGCGCACCTCGTCGCACTGTTTTCTGCACAATACTTGCATTTTGCATGCATTTTATCGCGCTATCTTGCGCTCCTCATCGCACTGTTTTCTGCACATTACTTGCATTTTCCACGCGTTGTATCGCGCTATCTTGCGCACCTCATCGCACTGTTTTCTACACATTACTTGCATTTTACGTGCATTTTGTCGCGCTATCTTGCGCACCTCATCGCACTGTTTTCTGCACATTACTTGCGTTTTGCATGCATTATATCGTGCTATTTTGCGCTTTGACCACTACTTGCATTTTGCATGCATTTTGTCGCGCTATCATGCGCACCTCATCGCACTGTTTTGTGCACATTACTTGCATTTCGGATGCATTTTGTCGCTATCTTGCGCACCTCATCGCACTTTTTTCGGCACATTACTTGCGTTTTGCAAGCATTTTATCGCGCTATCTTGCGCCCCTCATCGCACTATTTTCTGCACATTACTTGCCTTTTACAGGCATTTTATCGCGCTATCTTGCGCAACTCATCGCACTGTTTTCTGCACATTACTTGCATTTTGCATGCATTTAATCGCGCTATCTTGCGCTCCTCATCGCACTGTTTTCTGCACATTACTTTCATTTTCCATGCATTGTATCGCGCTATCTTGCACACCTCATCGCACTGTTTTCTACACATTACTTGCAATTTTGCGTGCATTTTGTCGCGCTATCTTGCGCACCTCATCGCACATTTTTCTGCACATAACCTGCACTTTGCATGCATTTTGTCGCGCTATCTTGCGCACCTCATCGCACTGTTTTCTGCACATTACTTGTATTTTGCATGCATTTTATCGCGCTATCTTGCGCATCGCGCTATTTTGCGCTGTGACCATTACTTGCCTTTCGCATGCATTTTGTCGCGCTATCTTGCGCACCTCATCGCACTTTTTTCGGCACATTACTTGCGTTTTGCATGCATTTTATCGCACTATCTTGCGCCCCTCATCGCACTGTTTTCTGCACATTACTTGCATTTTACTGGCATTTTATCGCGCTATCTTGCGCAAATCATCGCACTGTTTTCTGCACATTACTTGCATTTCGCATGCATTTTATCGCGCTATCTTGCGCTCCTCATCGCACTGTTTTCGGCACATTACTTGCATTTTGCATGCATTTTGTCGCGCTATCTTGCGCACCTCATCGCACTGTTTTCGGCACATTACTTGCATTTTGCATGCATTTTGTCGCGCTATCTTGCGCACCTCATCGCACTGTTTTCTGCACATTACTTGCATTTTGCATGCATTTTGTCGCGCTATCTTGCGCACCTCATCGCACTTTTTTCGGCACATTACTTGCATTTTGCATGCATTTTATCGCGCTATCTTTCCCCCCTCATCGCACTGTTTTCTGCACATTACTTGAATTTTGCATGCATTTTATCGTGTTATCTTGCGCACCTCATCGCACTGTTTTCTGCACATTACTTGCATTTTGCATGTATTTTGTCGCGCTATCTTGCGCACCTCATCGCACCTTTTTCGGCACATTACTTGCATTTTGCATGCATTTTATCGCGCTATGTTACGGACCTCATCGCACTATTTTCTGCACATTACTTGCATTTAGCTTGCATTTTATCGTGCTATCTTGCGCACCTCATCGCACTATTTTCTGCACATTACTTGCATTTTCATGCATTCTATCGCGTTATCTTGTGCAACTCATCGCACTGTTTTCTGCACATAACTTGCATTTTGCATGCATTTTGTCGCGGTATCTTGCGCACCTCATCGCACTGTTTTCAGCACATTATTTTCATTTTGCATGCATTTTGTCACGCTATCTTGCGCACCTCATCGCACTTTTTGCATGCATTTTATCGCCCTATTTTGCGCATCGCGCTACTTTGCGCTGTGACCATTACTTGCATTTTCCATGCATTTTATCGCGCTATCTTGCGCACCTCATCGCACTATTTTCTGCACATTACTCGCATTTTGCACGCATTTTATCGCGCTATCTTGCGCTCCTCATCGCACTGTTTTCTGCACATTACTTGCATTTTCCATGCGTTGTATCGCGCTATCTTGCGCACCTCATCGCACTGTTTTCTACACATTACTTGCATTTTGCGTGCATTTTGTCACGCTATCTTGTGCACCTCATCGCACTGTTTTCTGCACATTACTTGCATTTTGCATGCATTTTATCGCGCTATCTTGCGCATCGCGCTATTTTGCGCTGTGACCATTACTTGCCTTTTACATGCATTTTGTCGCGCTATCATGCGCACCTCGTCGCACTGTTTTCTGCACATTACTTGCATTTTGCATGCATTTTGTCGCGCTATCTTGCGCACCTCATCGCACTTTTTTTGGCACATTACTTGCGTTTTGCATGCATTTTATCGCGCTATCTTGCGCACGTCATCGTACGGTTTTCTGCACATTACTTACATTTTGCATGCATTTTTTCGTGCTGTCTTGCGCACCTCATCGTACTATTTTCTGCACATTACTTGCATTTTGCATGCATTTTATCGCGCTATCTTGCGCATCGCGCTATTTTGCGCTGTGACCATTACTTGCAGTTTGCATGCATTTTGTCGCGCTATCTTGCACACCTCATCGCACTGTTTTCTGCACATTAATTTCATTTTGCATGCATTTTGTCGCGCTATCTTGCGCACCTTATCGCACTGTTTTCTGCAGATTAATTTCATTTTGCATGCATTTAATCCCGCTATCTTGCGCTCCTCATCGCACTGTTTTCTGCACATTACTTGCATTTTCCATGCGTTGTATCGCGCTATCTTGCGCACCTCATCGCACTGTTTTCTACACATTACTTACAATTTTACGTGCATTTTGTCGCGCTATCTTGCGCACCTCATCGCACTTTTTTCTGCACATTACTTGCACTTTGCATGCATTTTGTCGCGCTATCTTGCGCACCTCATCGCACTGTTTTCTGCACATTACTTGTGTTTTGCATGCATTTTATCGCGCTATCTTGCGCATCGCGCTATTTTGCGCTGTGACCGTTACTTGCATTTCGCATGCATTTTGTCGCGCTATCTTGCGCACCTCATCGCACTTTTTTCGGCACATTGCTTGCGTTTTGCATGCATTTTATCGCGCTATCTTGCGCCCCTGATCGCACTGTTTTCTGCACATTACTTGCATTTTACAGGCATTTTATCGCGCTATCTTGCGCAACTCATCGCACTGTTTTCTGCACATTACTTGCATTTTGCATGCATTTTATCGGGCTATATTGCGCTCCTCATCGCACTGTTTTCTGCACATTACTTGCATTTTGAGTGCATTTTGTCGCGCTATCTTGCGCACCTCATCGCACTGTTTTCTGTACATTACTTGCATTTTGCATGCATTTTGTCGCGCTATCTTGCGCAACTCATCGCACTGTTTTCTGCACATTACTTTCATTTTGCATGCATTTTGTCGCGCTATCTTGCGCACCTCATCGCACTTTTTTCGGCACATTACTTGCCTTTTGCATGCATTTTATCGCGCTATCTTGCGCCCCTCATCGTACGGTTTTCTGCACATTACTTACATTTAGCATGCATTTTTTCGTGCTGTCTTGCGTATCTCATCGTACTGTTTTCTGCACATTACTTGCATTTTGCATGCATTTTATCGCGCTATCTTGCGCATCGCGCTATTTTGCGCTGTGACCATTACTTGCAGTTTGCATGCATTTTGTCGCGCTATCTTGCGCACCTCATCGCACTGTTTTCTGCACATTACTTTCATTTTGCATGCATTTTGTCGCGCTATCTTGCGCACCTCATCGCACTATTTTCTGCAGATTAATTTCATTTTGCATGCATTTAATCCCGCTATCTTGCGCTCCTCATCGCACTATTTTCTGCACATTACTTGCATTTTCCATGCGTTGTATCGCGCTATCTTGCGCACCTCATCGCACTATTTTCTACACATTACTTACAATTTTACGTGCATTTTGTCGCGCTATCTTGCGCACCTCATCGTACTTTTTTCTGCACATTACTTGCACTTTGCATGCATTTTGTCGCGCTATCTTGCGCACCTCATCGCACTGTTTTCTGCACATTACTTGTGTTTTGCATGCATTTTATCGCGCTATCTTCCACATCGCGCTATTTTGCGCTGTGACCATTACTTGCATTTCGCATCCATTTTGTCGCGCTATCTTGGGCACCTCATCGCACTTTTTTCGGCACATTGCTTGCGTTTTCCATGCATTTTATCGCGCTATCTTGCGCCCCTCATCGCACTGTTTTCTGCACATTACTTGCATTTTACAGGCATTTTATCGCGCTATCTTGCGCAACTCATCGCACTGTTTTCTGCACATTACTTGCATTTCGCATGCATTTTATCGCGCTATATTGCGCTCCTCATCGCACTGTTTTCTGCACATTACCTGCATTTTGAGTGCATTTTGTCGCGCTATCTTGCGCACCTCATCGCACTGTTTTCTGCACATTACTTGCATTTTGCATGCATTTTGTCGCGCTATCATGCGCACCTCGTCGCACTGTTTTCTGCACATTACTTGCATTTTGCATGCATTTTGTCGCGCTATCTTGCGCACCTCATCGCACTTTTTTCGGCACATTACTTGCGTTTTGCATGCATTTTATCGCGCTATCTTGCGCACGTCATCGTACGGTTTTCTGCACATTACTTACATTTTGCATGCATTTTTTCGTGCTGTCTTGCGCACCTCATCGTACTATTTTCTGCACATTACTTTCATTTTGCATGCATTTTATCGCGCTATCTTGCGCATCGCGCTATTTTGCGCTGTGACCATTACTTGCAGTTTGCATGCATTTTGTCGCGCTATCTTGCACACCTCATCGCACTGTTTTCTGCACATTAATTTCATTTTGCATGCATTTTGTCGCGCTATCTTGCGCACCTCATCGCACTGTTTTCTGCAGATTAATTTCATTTTGCATGCCTTTAATCCCGCTATCTTGCGCTCCTCATCGCACTGTTTTCTGCACATTACTTGCATTTTCCATGCGTTGTATCGCGCTATCTTGCGCACCTCATCGCACTGTTTTCTACACATTACTTACAATTTTACGTGCATTTTGTCGCGCTATCTTGCGCACCTCATCGCACTTTTTTCTGCACATTACTTGCACTTTGCATGCATTTTGTCGCGCTATCTTGCGCACCTCATCGCACTGTTTTCTGCACATTACTTGTGTTTTGCATGCATTTTATCGCGCTATCTTGCGCATCGCGCTATTTTGCGCTGTGACCGTTACTTGCATTTCGCATGCATTTTGTCGCGCTATCTTGCGCACCTCCTCGCACTTTTTTCGGCACATTGCTTGCGTTTTGCATGCATTTTATCGCGCTATCTTGCGCCCCTGATCGCACTGTTTTCTGCACATTACTTGCATTTTACAGGCATTTTATCGCGCTATCTTGCGCAACTCATCGCACTGTTTTCTGCACATTACTTGCATTTTGCATGCATTTTATCGCGCTATATTGCGCTCCTCATCGCACTGTTTTCTGCACATTACTTGCATTTTGAGTGCATTTTGTCGCGCTATCTTGCGCACCTCATCGCACTGTTTTCTGTACATTACTTGCATTTTGCATGCATTTTGTCGCGCTATCTTGCGCACCTCATCGCACTGTTTTCTGCACATTACTTTCATTTTGCATGCATTTTGTCGCGCTATCTTGCGCACCTCATCGCACTTTTTTCGGCACATTACTTGCGTTTTGCATGCATTTTATCTCGCTATCTTGCGCCCCTCATCGTACGGTTTTCTGCACATTACTTACATTTAGCATGCATTTTTTCGTGCTGTCTTGCGTACCTCATCGTACTGTTTTCTGCACATTACTTGCATTTTGCATGCATTTTATCGCGCTATCTTGCGCATCGCGCTATTTTGCGCTGTGACCATTACTTGCAGTTTGCATGCATTTTGTCGCGCTATCTTGCGCACCTCATCGCACTGTTTTCTGCACATTACTTTCATTTTGCATGCATTTTGTCGCGCTATCTTGCGCACCTCATCGCACTATTTTCTGCAGATTAATTTCATTTTGCATGCATTTAATCCCGCTATCTTGCGCTCCTCATCGCACTGTTTTCTGCACATTACTTGCATTTTCCATGCGTTGTATCGCGCTATCTTGCGCACCTCATCGCACTGTTTTCTACACATTACTTACAATTTTACGTGCATTTTGTCGCTCTATCTTGCGCACCTCATCGCACTTTTTTCTGCACATTACTTGCACTTTGCATGCATTTTGTCGCGCTATCTTGCGCACCTCATCGCACTGTTTTCTGCACATTACTTGTGTTTTGCATGCATTTTATCGCGCTATCTTGCGCATCGCGCTATTTTGCACTGTGACCATTACTTGCATTTCGCATCCATTTTGTCGCGCTATCTTGGGCACCTCATCGCACTTTTTTCGGCACATTGCTTGCGTTTTGCATGCATTTTATCGCGCTATCTTGCGCCCCTCATCGCACTGTTTTCTGCACATTACTTGCATTTTACAGGCATTTTATCGCGCTATCTTGCGCAACTCATCGCACTGTTTTCTGCACATTACTTGCATTTCGCATGCATTTTATCGCGCTATATTACGCTCCTCATCGCACTGTTTTCTGCACATTACCTGCATTTTGAGTGCATTTTGTCGCGCTATCTTGCGCACCTCATCGCACTGTTTTCTGCACATTACTTGCATTTTGCATGCATTTTGTCGCGGTATCTTGCGCACCTCATCGCACTGTTTTCTGCACATTACTTGCATTTTGCATGCATTTTGTCGCGCTATCTTGCGCACCTCATCGCACTTTTTTCGGCACATTACTTGCATTTTGCATGCATTTTATCGTGCTATCTTGCCCCCCTCATCGCACTGTTTTCTGCACATTACTTGCATTTTGCATGCATTTTATCGTGCTATCTTGCGCACCTCATCGCACTGTTTTCTGCACATTACTTGCATTTTGCATGTATTTTGTCGCGCTATCTTGCGCACCTCATCGCACCTTTTTCGGCACATTACTTGCATTTTGCATGCATTTTATCGCGCTATGTTACGCACCTCATCGCACTGTTTTCTGCACATTACTTGCATTTAGCATGCATTTTATCGTGCTATCTTGCGCACCTCATCGCACTGTTTTCTGCACATTACTTGCATTTTCATGCATTTTATCGCGTTATCTTGCGCACCTCATCGCACTGTTTTCTGCACATAACTTGCATTTTGCATGCATTTTGTCGCGGTATCTTGCGCACCTCATGGCACTGTTTTCTACACATTACTTTCATTTTGCATGCATTTTTTCACGCTATCTTGCGCACCTCATCGCACTTTTTTCTGCACATTACTTGCATTTTGCATGCATTTTATCGCGCTATCTTTCCCCCCTCATCGCACTGTTTTCTGCACATTACTTGAATTTTGCATGCATTTTATCGTGCTATCTTGCGCACCTCATCGCACTGTTTTCTGCACAATACTTGCATTTTGCATGTATTTTGTCGCGCTATCTTGCGCACCTCATCGCACCTTTTTCGGCACATTACTTGCATTTTGCATGCATTTTATCGCGCTCTGTTACGCACCTCATCGCTCTGTTTTCTGCACATTACTTGCATTTAGCATGCATTTTATCGTGCTATCTTGCGCACCTCATCGCACTGTTTTCTGCACATTACTTGCATTTTCATGCATTTTATCGCGTTATCTTGCGCACCTCATCGCACTGTTTTCTGCACATAACTTGCATTTTGCATGCATTTCGTCGCGGTATCTTGCGCACCTCATCGCACTGTTTTCTGCACATTACTTTCATTTTGCATGCATTTTGTCACGCTATCTTGCGCACCTCATCGCACTTTTGTCTGCACATTATTTGCATTTTGCATGCATTTTATCGCCCTATTTTGCGCATCGCGCTACTTTGCGCTGTGACCATTACTTGCATTTTCCATGCATTTTATCGCGCTATCTTGCGCACCTCATCGCACTATTTTCTGCACATTACTCGCATTTTGCACGCATTTTATCGCGCTATCTTGCACACCTCATCACACTGTTTTCTACACATTACTTGCATTTTGCGTGCATTTTGTCGCGCTATCTTGCGCACCTCAACGGACTGTTTTCTGCACATTACTTGCATTTTGCATGCATTTTATCGCGCTATCTTGCGCATCGCGCTATTTTGCGCTGTGACCATTACTTGCCTTTTGCATGCATTTTGTCGCGCTATCATGCGCATCTCGTCGCACTGTTTTCTGCACATTACTTGCATTTTGCATGCATTTTGTCGCGCTATCTTGCGCACCTCATCGCACTTTTTTCGGCACATTACTTGCGTTTTGCATGCATTTTATCGCGCTATCTTAAGCCCCTCATCGTACTGTTTTCTGCACATTACTTACATTTTGCATGCATTTTGTCGCGCTATCTTGCGCACCTCAACGGACTGTTTTCTGCACATTACTTGCATTTTGCATGCATTTTATCGCGCTATCTTGCGCATCGCGCTATCTTGCGCTGTGACCATTACTTGCATTTTGCATGCATTTTGTCGCGCTATCTTGCGCACCTCATCGCACTGTTTTCTGCACATTAATTTCATTTTGCATGCATTTTGTCGCGCTATCTTGCGTACCTCATCGCACTGTTTTCTGCAGATTAATTTCATTTTGCATGCATTTTGTGGAGCTATCTTGCGCAGCTCATCGCACTTTTTTCTGCACATTACTTGCATTTTGCATGCATTTTATCGCGCTATCTGGCTCATCGCGCTATTTTGGGCTGTGACCATTACTTGCATTTTGCATGCATTTTATTGCGCTATCTTCCGCACCCCATCGCACTGTTTTCTGCACATTACTTGCATTTTCCATGCATCTTATCACGCTATCTTGTGCACCTCATCGCACTGTTTTCTGCACATTACTTGCATTTTACATGCATTTTATCGCGCTATCCTGCGTACCACATCGCACTGTTTTCTGCACATTACTTGCATTTTGCATGCATTTTACGGCGCAATCTTGCGCATTGCGCTATCTTGCGCTGTGACCATTACTTGCATTTTGCATGTATTTTGTCGCGCTATCTTGCGCACCTCATCGCACTGTTTTATGCACATTACTTGCATTTTGCATGCATTTTGTCGCGCTATCTGGCACACCTCATATTTTGCGCTGTGACCATTACTTAAATTTTGCATGCATTTTGTCGCGCTATCTTGCACCCCTCGTCGCACTGTTGTCTGCACATTACTCGCATTTTGCATGCATTTTATAGCTCTATCTTGCGCACCTCATCGCACTGTTTTCTGCACATTACTCGCATTTTGCATGCATTTTATCGCGCTGTCTTGCGCACCTTATCGCCTTGTTTTCTGCACATTACTTGCATTTTTCATGCATTTTATCGCGCCGTCTTGCGCATCGCGCTATTTTGCGCTGTGACCATTACTTACATTTTGCATGCATTTTGTCGCGCTATCTTGCACACCACATCGCACTGTTTTCTGCACATTACTTTCATTATGCATGCATTTTGTCACGCTATCTTGCGCACCTCATCGCACTTTTTTCTGCACATTACTTGCATTTTGCATGCATTTTGTCGCGCTATCTTGCGCACCTCATCGCACTGTTTTCTACACATTACTTGCGTTTTGCATGCATTTTATCGCGCTATCTTGCGCCCCTCATTGCACTGTTTTCTGCACATTACTTGCATTTTGAGTGCATTTTGTCGCGCTATCTTGCGCACCTTTTCTCACTGTTTTCTGCACATTACTTGCATTTTGCGTGCATTTTGTCTCGCTATCTTGTGCACCTCATCGCACTATTTTCTGCACATTACTTGCATTTTGCCTGCATTTTGTCGCGCTATCTTGCGCACCTCATCGTACTATTTTCTACACATTACTTGCTTTTTGCATGCATTTTATCGCGCTATCTTGCTCTCCTCATCGCACTGTTTTCTGCACATTATTTGCACTTTGAGTGCATTTTGTCGCGCTATCTTGCGCACCTCATATCACAGTTTTCTGCACATTACTCGCATTTTGCATGCATTTTGTCTCGCTATCTTGCGCACCTCATCACACTGTTTTCTGCACATTACTTGCATTTTGCCTGCATTTTGTCGCGCTATCTTGCGCACCTCATCGCACTTTTTTCGGCACAATACTTGCATTTTGCATGCATTTTATCGCGCTATCTTGCGCCGCTCATCACACTGTTTTCTGCACATTACTTGCATTTTGCATGCATTTTATCGTGCTATCTTGCGCACCTCATCGCATTGTTTTCTGCATATTACTTACATTTTCATGCATTTTATCGCGCTATCTTGCGCACCTCAACGCACTGTTTTCTGCACATTACTTGCATTTTGCATGCATTTTGTCGCGCTATATTGCGCACCTCAACGCACTGCTTTCTGCACATTACTTTAATTTTGCATGCATTTTGTCGCGCTATCTTGTGCACCTCATCGCACTTTTTTCTGCACATTACTTGCATTTTGCATGCATTTTATCGCCCTATTTTGCGCATCGCGCTATTTTGCGCTGTGACCATTACTTGCATTTTCCATGCATTTTATCGTGCTATCTTGCGCACCTCATCGCACTGTTTTCTGCACATTACTTGCATTTTGCATGCATTTTATCGCGCTATCTTGCGCTCCTCATCGCACTGTTTCCTGCACATTACTTGCATTTTCCATGCGTTGTATCGCGCTATCTTGCGCACCTCATCGCACTGTTTTCTGCACATTACTTGCATTTTCCATGCATTTTATCGTGCTAACTTGCACGCCTCATCGCACTATTTTCTGCACATTACTTCCATTTTGCATGCATTTTACCGCGATATCTTGCGCTCCTCATCGCACGGTTTTCTCCACATTACTTGCATTTTGAGGGCATTTTATCGCGCTATCTTGCGCACCTCATCGCACTGTTTTCTGCACATTACTTGCTTTTTGCATGCATTTTATAGCGTTATCTTGCGCATCGCGCTATTTTGCGCGGTGACCATTACTTGCATTTTGCATGCATGTTGCATGCATTTTGCCGCGCTATCATGCGCACGTCATCGCACTGTTTTCCGCACATTACTTGCATTTTGCATGCATTTTGTCGCGCTATCTTGCGCACCTCATCGCCCTTTTTTCGGCACATTACTTGCCTTTTGCATGCATTTTACCGCGCTATCTTGCGCCCCTCATCGCACTGTTTTCTGCACATTACTTGCATTTTACATGCATTTTATCGCGCTATCTTGCGCACCTCATCGCACTATTTTCTGCACATTACTTGCATTTTGCATGCATTTTATCGCGCTATCATGGGCTCCTCATCGCACTGTTTTCTGCACATTACTTGCATTTTGAGGGCATTTTGTCGCGCTATCTTGCGCACCTCATCTCACTGTTTTCTGCACATTACTTGCATTTTGCATGCATTTTGTCGCGCTATCTTGCGCACCTCATCGCACTGTTTTCTGCAGATTACTTGCATTTTGCATGCATTTCGTCGCGCTATCTTGCGCACCTCATCGCACCATTTTCTGCACATTACTTGCACTTTGAGTGCATTTTGTCGCGCTATCATGCGCACCTCATCGCACTGTTTTCTGCACATTACTTGCATTTTACATGTATTTTATCGCGCTATCTTGTGCAACTCATCGCACTGTTTTCTGCACATTACTTGCATTTTGCATGCATTTTATCGCGCTATCTTGCGCTACTCATTGCACTGTTTTCTGCACATTACTTGCATTTTGCATGCATTTTGTCGCGCTATCTTGCGCACCTCATCGCACTGTTTTCTGCACATTACTTGAATTTTGCATGCATTTTGTCGCGCTATCATGCGCACCTCATCGCACTTTTTTCGGCACATTACTTGCATTTTGCATGCATTTTATCGCGCTATCTTGCGCCCCTCATCGCATTGTTTTCTGCACATTACTTGCATTTTGCATGCATTTTATCGTGCTATCTTGCGCACCTCATCGTACTGTTTTCTGCACATTACTTGCATTTTCATGCATTTTATCGCGCTATCTTGCGCACCTCATTGCACGTTTTCTGCACATTACTGGCATTTTGCATGCATTTTGTCACGCTATCTGGCGCACCTCATTGCACTGTTTTCTGCACATTACTTTCATTTTGCATGCATTTTGTCGCGCTATCTTGCGCACCTCATCGCACTTTTTTCTGCACATTACTTGCATTTTGCATGCATTTTATCGCCCTATTTTGCGCATCGCGCTATTTTGCGTTGTGACCATTACTTGCATTTTCCATGCATTTTATCGCGCTATCTTGCACACCTCATCGCACTATTTTCTGCACATTACTTCCATTTTGCATGCATTTTACCGCGATATCTTGCGCTCCTCATCGCACTGTTTTCTGCACATTACTTGCATTTTCCATGCGTTGTATCGCGCTATCTTGCGCACCTCATCGCAGTGTTTTCTACACATTACTTGCATTTTGCGTGCATTTTGTCGCGCTATCTTGCGCACCTCATCGCACTGTTTTCTGCACATTACTTGCATTTTACATTCATTTTGTCGCGCTATCTTGCGCATCTCATCGCACTGTTTTCTGCACATTACTTGCATTTTGCATGCATTATATCGCCCTATCTTGCGCATCGCGCTATTTTGCGCTTTGACCACTACTTGCATTTTGCATGCATTTTGTCGCGCTATCATGCGCACCTCATCACACTGTTTTGTGCACATTACTTGCATGTCGCCTGCATTTTGTCGCGCTATCTTGCGCACCTCATCGCACTTTTTTCGGCACATTACATGCGTTTTGCATGCATTTTATCGCGCTATCTTGCGCCCCTCATCGCACTATTTTCTGCACATTACTTGCATTTTACATGCATCTTATCGCGCTATTTTGCGCAACTCATTGCATTATTTTCTGCACATTACTTGAATTTTGCATGCATTTTATCGTGCTATCTTGCGCTCCTCATCGCACTGTTTTCTGCACATTACTTGCATTTTCCATGCGTTGTATCGCGCTATCTTGCGCACCTCATCGCACTGTTTTCTACACATTACTTGCATTTTGCGTGCATTTTGTCGCGCTATCTTGCGCACCTCATCGCACTATTTTCTGCACATTACTTGCATTGTGCCTGCATTTTGTCGCGCTATCTTGCGCACCTCATCGCTCTGTTTTCTGCACATTACTTGCATTTTGCAAGCATTTTATCGCGCTATCTTGCGCATTGCGCTATTTTGCGCTGTGACCATTACTTGCATTTTGCATGCATTTTGTCGCGCTATCATGCGCACCTCATCGCACTGTTTTCTGCACATTACTTGCATTTTGCATGCATTTTGTCGGGCTGTCTTGCGCACCTCATCGCACTTTCTTCGGCACATTACTTGCATTTTGCGTGCATTTTATCGCGCTATCTTGCGCCCCTCATCGCACTGTTTTCTGCACATTACTTGCATTTTGCATTCATTTTACCGTGCTATCTTGCGCACCTCATCGCACTTTTTTCTGCACATTACTTGCATTTTGCATACATTTTATCACGCTATCTGGCGCATCTCATCGCACTGTTTTCTGCACATTACTTGCATTTTGCATGCATTTTATTGTGCTATCTTGCGCACCTCATCGCACTGTTTTCTGCACATTACTTGCATTTTCATGCATTTTATCGCGCTATCTTGCGCCCCTCATCGCACTGTTTTCTGCACATTACTTGCATTTTGCATTCATTTTACCGTGCTATCTTGCGCCCCTCATCGCACTTTTTTCTGCACATTACTTGCATTTTGCGCTGTGACTATTACTCGCATTTTGCATGCATTTTGTCGCGCTATCTTGCGCACCTCATCGCACTGTTTTCTGCACATTACTTGCTTTTTGCTTGCATTTTATAGCGTTATCTTGCGCATCGCGCTATTTTGCGCGGTTACCATTACTTGCATTTTGCATGCATTATGTCGCGCTATCATGCGCACCTCATCGCACTGTTTTCTGCACATTACATGCATTTTGAGTGCATTTTGTCGCGCTATCTTGCGCACCTCATCGCACTGTTTTCTGCGCATTACTTGCCTTTTGCATGCATTTTATCGCGCTATCTTGCGCCCCTCATCGCACTGTTTTCTGCACATTACTTGCATTTTACATGCATTTTATCGCGCTATCTTGCGCACCTCATCACACTATTTTCCGCACATTACTTGCATTTTGCATGCATTTTATCGCGCTATCTTGCGCTCCTCATCGCACTGTTTTCTGCACATTTTCTTGCATTTTGAGTGGATTTTTTCGCGCTATCTTGCGCACCTCATCTCACTGTTTTCTGCACATTACTTGCATTTTGCATGCATTTGGTCGCGCTATCTTGCGCACCTCATCGCACTGTTTTCTGCACATTACTTGCATTTTGCATGCATTTTGTCGCGCTATCTTGCGCACCTCATCGCACCATTTTCTGCACATTACTTGCATTTTGCATGCATTTTATCGCGCTATGTTGCGCTCCTCATCGCACTGTTTTCTGCACATTACTTGCATTTTGCATGCATTTTCCCGCGCTATCTTGCGCACCTCATCGCACTATTTTCTGCACATTACTTGAATTTTGCATGCATTTTGTCGCGCTATCATGCGCACCTCATCGCACTTTTTTCGGCACATTACTTGCATTTTGCATGCATTTTATCGCGCTATCTTGCGCCCCTCATCGCACTGTTTTCTGCACATTACTTGCATTTTGCATGCATTTTATTGTGCTATCTTGCGCACCTCATCGCACTGTTTTCTGCACATTACTTGCATTTTGCAAGCATTTTATCGCGCTATCTTGCGCATTGCGCTATTTTGCGCTGTGACCCTTACTTGCATTTTGCATGCATTTTGTCGCGCTATCATGCGCACCTCATCGCACTGTTTTCTGCACATTACTTGCATTTTGCATGCATTTTGTCGCGCTGTCTTGCGCACCTCATCGCACTTTCTTCGGCACATTACTTGCATTTTGCGTGCATTTTATCGCGCTATCTTGCGCCCCTCATCGCACTGTTTTCTGCACATTACTTGCATTTTGCATTCATTTTACCGTGCTATCTTGCGCACCTCATCGCACTTTTTTCTGCACATTACTTGCATTTTGCATACATTTTATCACGCTATCTGGCGCATCTCATCGCACTGTTTTCTGCACATTACTTGCATTTTGCATGCATTTTATTGTGCTATCTTGCGCACCTCATCGCACTGTTTTCTGCACATTACTTGCATTTTCATGCATTTTATCGCGCTATCTTGCGCCCCTCATCGCACTGTTTTCTGCACATTACTTGCATTTTGCATTCATTTTACCGTGCTATCTTGCGCCCCTCATCGCACTTTTTTCTGCACATTACTTGCATTTTGCGCTGTGACTATTACTCGCATTTTGCATGCATTTTGTCGCGCTATCTTGCGCACCTCATCGCACTGTTTTCTGCACATTACTTGCTTTTTGCTTGCATTTTATAGCGTTATCTTGCGCATCGCGCTATTTTGCGCGGTTACCATTACTTGCATTTTGCATGCATTATGTCGCGCTATCATGCGCACCTCATCGCACTGTTTTCTGCACATTACATGCATTTTGAGTGCATTTTGTCGCGCTATCTTGCGCACCTCATCGCACTGTTTTCTGCGCATTACTTGCCTTTTGCATGCATTTTATCGCGCTATCTTGCGCCCCTCATCGCACTGTTTTCTGCACATTACTTGCATTTTACATGCATTTTATCGCGCTATCTTGCGCACCTCATCACACTATTTTCCGCACATTACTTGCATTTTGCATGCATTTTATCGCGCTATCTTGCGCTCCTCATCGCACTGTTTTCTGCACATTTTCTTGCATTTTGAGTGGATTTTTTCGCGCTATCTTGCGCACCTCATCTCACTGTTTTCTGCACATTACTTGCATTTTGCATGCATTTGGTCGCGCTATCTTGCGCACCTCATCGCACTGTTTTCTGCACATTACTTGCATTTTGCATGCATTTTGTCGCGCTATCTTGCGCACCTCATCGCACCATTTTCTGCACATTACTTGCATTTTGCATGCATTTTATCGCGCTATGTTGCGCTCCTCATCGCACTGTTTTCTGCACATTACTTGCATTTTGCATGCATTTTCCCGCGCTATCTTGCGCACCTCATCGCACTATTTTCTGCACATTACTTGAATTTTGCATGCATTTTGTCGCTCTATCATGCGCACCTCATCGCACTTTTTTCGGCACATTACTTGCATTTTGCATGCATTTTATCGCGCTATCTTGCGCCCCTCATCGCACTGTTTTCTGCACATTACTTGCATTTTGCATGCATTTTATTGTGCTATCTTGCGCACCTCATCGCACTGTTTTCTGCACATTACTTGCATTTTGCAAGCATTTTATCGCGCTATCTTGCGCATTGCGCTATTTTGCGCTGTGACCCTTACTTGCATTTTGCATGCATTTTGTCGCGCTATCATGCGCACCTCATCGCACTGTTTTCTGCACATTACTTGCATTTTGCATGCATTTTGTCGCGCTGTCTTGCGCACCTCATCGCACTTTCTTCGGCACATTACTTGCATTTTGCGTGCATTTTATCGCGCTATCTTGCGCCCCTCATCGCACTGTTTTCTGCACATTACTTGCATTTTGCATTCATTTTACCGTGCTATCTTGCGCACCTCATCGCACTTTTTTCTGCACATTACTTGCATTTTGCATACATTTTATCACGCTATCTGGCGCATCTCATCGCACTGTTTTCTACACATTACTTGCATTTTGCATGCATTTTATTGTGCTATCTTGCGCACCTCATCGGACTGTTTTCTGCACATTACTTGCAATTTGCGTGCATTTTGTCACGCTATCTTGCGCACCTCATCGCACTGTTTTCTGCACATTACTTGCATTTTGCATGCATTTTATCGCGCTATCTTGCGCATCGCGGTATTTTGCGCTTTAACCATTACTTGCATTTTGCATGCATTTTGTCGCGCTATCTTGCGCATCTCATCGCACTGTTTTCTGCACATTACTTGCATTTTGCATGCATTGTATCGCACTATCTTGCGCACCTCAACGCACTGTTTTCTGCACATTACTTGCATTTTGCGTGCATTTTATCGCGCTATCTTGCTCACCTCATCGCACTGTTTTCTGCACATTACTTGCATTTTGCATGCATTTTGTCGCGCTATCTTGCGCACCTTATCGCACTGTTTTCTGCACATTACTTGCATTTTGCATGCATTTTATCGCCCTATCTTGCGCACCTCATCGCACTGTTTTCTGCACATTACTTGCATTTTGCATGCATTTTATCGCGCTATCTTGCGCATCGCGTTATTTTGCGCTGTGTCCATTACTCGCATTTTGCATGCATTTTATCGCGCTATCTTGCGCACCTCATCGCACTGTTTTTTGCACATTACTTACATTTTGCTTGCATTTTGTCGCGCTTTCATGCGCACCTCATCGCACTGTTTTGTACACATTACTTGCATTTCGCCTGCATTTTGTCGCGCTATCTTGCGCACCTCATCGCACTTTTTTCGGCACATTACTTGCGTTTTGCATGCATTTTATCGCGCTATCTTGCGCCCCTTATCGCACTATTTTCTGCACATTACTTGCATTTTACATGCATCTTATCGCGCTATCTTGCGCAACTCATTGCACTATTTTCTGCACATTACTTGAATTTTGCATGCATTTTATCGTGCTATCTTGCGCTCCTCATCGCACTGTTTTCTGCACATTACTTGCATTTTCCATGCGTTGTATCGCACTATCTTGCGCACCTCATCGCACTGTTTTCTGCACATTACTTGCATTTTGCGTGCATTTTGTCGCGCTATCTTGCGCACCTCATCGCACTGTTTTCTGCACATTACTTGCAATGTGCATGCATTTTGTCGCGCTATCTTGCGCACCTCATCGCACTGTTTTCTGCACATTACTTGCATTTTGCATGCATTTTATCGCGCTATCTTGCGCATCGCGCTATTTTGCACTGTGACCATTACTTGCATTTTGCATGCATTTTGTCGCGCTATCATGCGCACCTCATCGGACTGTTTTCTGCACATTACTTGCAATTTGCATGCATTTTGTCACGCTATCTTGCGCACCTCATCGCACTTTCTTCGGCACATTACTTGCTTTTTGCATGCATTTTATCGCGCTATCTTGCGCACCTCATCGCACTGTTTTCTGCACATTACTTGCATTTTGCATGCATTTTATCGCGCTATCTTGCGCATCGCGGTATTTTGTGCTGTAACCATTACTTGCATTTTGCATGCATTTTGTCGCGCTATCTTGCGCATCTCATCGCACTGTTTTCTGCACATTACTTGCATTTTGAATGCATTTTATCGCGCTATCTTGCGCATCGCGATATTTTGCGCTGTAACCATTACTTGCATTTTGCATGCATTTTGTCGCGCTATCTTGCGCATCTCATCGCACTGTTTTCAGCACATTACTTGCATTTTGCATGCATTGTATCGCGCTATCTTGCGCACCTCAACGCACTGTTTTCTGCACATTACTTGCATTTTGCGTGCATTTTATCGCGCTATCTTGCGCACCTCATCGCACTGTTTTCTGCACATTACTTGCATTTTGCCTGCATTTTGCCGTGCTATCTTGCGCACCTTATCGCACTGTTTTCTGCACATTACTTGCATTTTGCATGCATTTTATCGCCCTATCTTGCGCACCTCATCGCACTGTTTTCTGCACATTACTTGCATTTTGCATGCATTTTATCGCGCTATCTTGCGCATCGCGTTATTTTGCGCTGTGTCCATTACTCGCATTTTGCATGCATTTTATCGCGCTATCTTGCGCACCTCATCGCACTGTTTTCTGCACATTACTTGCATTTTGCATGCGTTTTTTCGCGCTATGTCGCGCATCTCAACGCACTTTTTTCGGCACATTACTTGCATTTTGCATGCATTTCGTCGCGTTATCTTGCGCACCTCATCGCACTGTTTTCTGCACATTACTTGCATTTTGCATGAATTTTATCACGCTATCTTGCGCACCTCATCGCACTGTTTTCCGCACATTACTTGCATTTTGCCTTCATTTTATCGTGCTATCTTGCGCATCACGCTATTTTGCGCTGTGACCATTACTTGCATTTTGCATGCATTTTATCGCGCTATCTTGCGTACCACATCGCACTGTTTTCTGCACATTATTTTCATTTTGCATGCATTTTATCGTGCTACCTTGCGCATCGCGCTATTTTGCGCTGTGACCATTACTTGCATTTTGCATGCATTTTGTCGCGCTATCTTGCGCCCCACATCGCACTGTTTTCTGCACATTACTTGCATTTTGCATTCATTTTATCGTGCTATCGTGCGCACCTCATCGCACTTTTTTCTGCACATTACTTGCATTTTGCATACATTTTATCACGTTATCTGGCGCATCGCGCTATTTTGCGCTGTGACTATTACTTGCATTTTGTACGGAATTTGTCGCGCTATCTTGCGCTCCTCATCGCACTTTTTCGGCACATTACTTGCATTTTTCATGCATTTTATCGCGCTATCTTGCGCCCCTTATCGCACTATTTTCTGCACATTACTTGCATTTTACATGCATCTTATCGCGCTATCTTGCGCAACTCATTGCACTATTTTCTGCACATTACTTGAATTTTGCATGCATTTTATCGTGCTATCTTGCGCTCCTCATCGCACTGTTTTCTGCACATTACTTGCATTTTCCATGCGTTGTATCGCACTATCTTGCGCACCTCATCGCACTGTTTTCTACACATTACTTGCATTTTGCGTGCATTTTGTCGCGCTATCTTGCGCACCTCATCGCACTGTTTTCTGCACATTACTTGCATTGTGCATGCATTTTGTCGCGCTATCTTGCGCACCTCATCCCACTGTTTTCTGCACATTACTTGCATTTTGCATGCATTTTATCGCGCTATCTTGCGCATCGCGCTATTTTGCGCTGTGACCATTACTTGCATTTTGCATGCATTTTGTCGGGCTATCATGCGCACCTCCTCGGACTGTTTTCTGCACATTACTTGCAATTTGCATGCATTTTGTCACGCTATCTTGCGCACCTCATCGCACTTTCTTCGGCACATTACTTGCTTTTTGCATGCATTTTATCGCGCTATCTTGCGCACCTCGTCGCACTATTTTCTGCACATTACTTGCATTTATCATGCATTTTATCGCGCTATCTTGCGCATCGCGGTATTTTGCGCTGTAACCATTACTTGCATTTTGCATGCATTTTGTCGCGCTATCTTGCGCATCTCATCGCACTGTTTTCTGCACATTACTTGCATTTTGAATGCATTTTATCGCGCTATCTTGCGCATCGCGATATTTTGCGCTGTAACCATTACTTGCATTTTGCATGCATTTTGTCGCCCTATCTTGCGCATCTCATCGCACTGTTTTCAGCACATTACTTGCATTTTGCATGCATTGTATCGCGCTATCTTGCGCACCTCAACGCACTGTTTTCTGCACATTACTTGCATTTTGCGTGCATTTTATCGCGCTATCTTGCGCATCGCGCTATTTTGCGCTGTGACCATTACTTGCATTTTGCATGCATTTTATCGCGCTATCTTGCGCATCACGCCATTTTGCGCTGTGACCATTACTTGCATTTTGCATGCATTTTATCGCGCTATCTTGCGCACCACATCGCACTGTTTTCTCCACATTATTTTCGTTTTGCATGCATTTTATCGTGCTACCTTGCGCATCGCGCTATTTTGCGCTGTGACCATTACTTGCATTTTGCATGCATTTTGTCGCGCTATCTTGCGCCCTACATCGCACTGTTTTCTGCACATTACTTGCATTTTGCATTCATTTTATCGTGCTATCGTGCGCACCTCATCGCACTTTTTTCTGCACATTACTTGCATTTTGCATACATTTTATCACGTTATCTGGCGCATCGCGCTATTTTGCGCTGTGACTATTACTTGCATTTTGTATGCAATTTGTCGCGCTATCTTGCGCTCCTCATCGCACTGTTTTCTGCACATTACTTGCTTTTTGCATGCATTTTATAGCGTTATCTTGCGCATCGCGCTATTTTGCGCAGTGACCATTACTTGCATTTTGCATGCATTTTGTCGCGCTATCATGCGCACCTCATCGCACTGTTTTCTGCACATTACTTGCATTTTGAGTTCATTTTGTCGCGCTATCTTGCACACCTCATCGCACTGTTTTCTGCACATTACTTGCATTTTGCATGCATTTTATCGCGCTATCTTGCGCATCGCGCTATTTTGCGCTGTGACCATTACTTGCATTTTGCTTGCATTTTGTCGCGCTATCTTGCGCACCTTATCGCACTGTTTTCTGCACATTACTTGAATTTTGCATGCATTTTATCGCGCAATCTTGCGTACCTCATCGCACTGTTTTCTGCACATTACTTGCATTTTGCATGCATTTTGCCGCGCAATCTTGCACATCGCGCTATTTTGCGCTGTGACCATTACTTGCATTTTGCATGCATTTTGTCGCGCTATCTTGCGCACCTCATCGCACTGTTTTCTGCACATTACTTGCATTTTGCATGCATTTTGTCGCGCTATCTTGTGCACCTCATCGCACTGTTTTCTGCACAGTGCTTGCATTTTGCATGCATTTTCTCGCGCTATCTTGCGCACCTCATTGCACTGTTTTCTGCACATTACTTGCATTTTGCATGCATTTTCTCGCCCTATCTTACGCACCTCATCGCACTTCCTTCGGCATATTACCTGCATTTTGCATGCATTTTATCGCGCAATCTTGCGCCCATCATCGCACTGTTTTCTGTACATTACATGCATTTTGCATGCATTTTATCGCGCAATCTTGCGCACCTCATCGCAGTGTTTTCTGCATATTACTTGCATTTTGCATGCATTTTATCGCGCTATCTTGCGCATCGCGCTGTTTTGCGCTGTGAACATTACTTGCATTTTGTATGCATTTTATAGCGCTCCCTTGCGCACCTCATCGCACTGTTTTCTGCACATTACTTGCATTTTCCGTGCATTTTATCGCGCTATCTTGCGCACCTCATCGCACTGTTTTCTGCACATTACTTGCATTTTGCATACATTTTATCGCGCTATCTTGCGTACCTCATCGCACTGTTTTCTGCACATTACTTGCATTTTGCATGCATTTTATCGCGCAATCTTGCGCATCGCGCTATTTTGCGTTGTGACCATTACTTGCATTTTGCAGGCATTTTGTCGCGCTGTCTTGCGCGCCACATATTTTGCGCTTTGACCATTACTTGCATTTTGCATGCATTTTGTCGCGCTATCTTGCGCACTTCGTTGCACTGTTTTCTGCACATTACTTGCATTTTGCATGCATTTTATCGCGCTATCTTGCACACCGCATCGCACTGTTTTCCGCACATTACTTGCATTTTGCAAGCATTTTATCGCGCGGTCTTGCGCAACTCATCGCACTGTTTTCTGCACATTACTTGCATTTTGCATGCATTTTATCGCGCTATCTTGCGCTGTGACCATTACTTGCATTTTGCATGCATTTTGTCGCGCTATCTTGTGCACCTCATCGCACTGTTTTCTGCACATTACTTGCATTCTCCATGCATTTTATCGCGCTATCTTGCGCACCTCATCGCACTGTTTTCAGCACATTACTTTCATTTTGCATGCATTTTGTCGCGCTATCTTGCGCACCTCATCGCACTTTTTTCTGCACATTACTTGCATTTAGCATGCATTTTATCGCGCTATCTTGCGCAGCGCGCTATTTTGCGCTGTGACCATTACTTACATTTTCCATGCATTTTATCGTGCTATCTTGCGCACCTCATCGCACTGTTTTCTACACATTACTTGCATTTTCCATGCATTTTATCACGCTATCTTGCGCACTTCATCGCACTGTTTTCTGCACATTATTTGCATTTTCATGCATTTTATCGCGCTATCTTGCGTACCTCATCGCACTGTTTTCTGCACATTACTTGCATTTTGCATGCATTTCACCGCGCTATATTGCTCATCGCGCTATTTTACGCTGTGACCATTACTTGCATTTTGCATGCATTTTGTCGCGCTATCTTGCGCACCTCATATTTTGCGCTGGGACCATTACTTGTATTTTGCATGCATTTTGCCGGGCTATCTTGCGCACCTCGTCGCACTGTTGTCTGCACATTACTTGCATTTTGCATGCATTTTATCGCGTTATCTTGCGCACCTCATCGCACTGTTTTCTGCACATTACTTGCATTTTGCATTCATTTTATCGCGCTATCTTGCGCATCGCGCTATCTTGCGCTGTGACCTTACTTTCATTTTGCAAGCATTTTATCGCGCTATCTTGCACACCTCATCGCACTGTTTTCTGCACATTACTTGCATTCTGCATGCATTTTATCGCGCAGTCTTGCGCACCTCATCGCACTATTTTTTGCACATTACTTGCATTTTGCAAGCATTTTATTGCGCTATCTTGCGCATCGCGCTATTTTGCGCCGTGACCATTACTTGCATTTTGCATGCATGTTGTCATGCTATCTTGAGCACCTCATCGCACTTTTTTCTGCACATTACTTGCATTTTGCATGCATTTTATCGCCCTATTTTGCGCGTCGCGCTATTTTGCGCTGTGACCATTACTTGCATTTTCCATTCATTTTATCGCGCTATCTTGCGCACCTCATCGCATTGTTTTCTGCACATTACTTGCATTTTGCATGCATTTTATCGTGCTATCTTGCGCAGCTCATCGCACTGTTTTCTGCACAATACTTACATTTTCCACGCATTTTATCGCGCTATCTGGTGCCGCTCATCGCACTGTTTTCTGCACGTTACATGCATTTTGCATGCATTTTGTCGCGCTATCTTGCGCACCTCATCGCACTATTTTCTACACATTACTTGCATTTTGCATGCATTTCATCGCGCTATCTTGCGCATCGCGCTATTTTACGCTGTGACGATTACTTGCATTTTGCATGCATTTTGTCGCGCTATCTTGCGCACCTCATATTTTGCGCTGGGACCATTACTTGTATTTTGAATTCATTTTGTAGCGCTATCTTGCGCACCTCGTCGCACTGTTGTCTGCACATTACTTGCATTTTGCATGCATTTTATCGCGTTATCTTGCGCACCTCATCGCACTGTTTTCTGCACATTACTTGCATTTTGCATGCATTTTGTCGCGCTATCTTGCGCACCCCATCTCACTGTTTTCTGCACATTACTTGCATTTTGCATTCATTTTATCGCGCTATCTTGCGCATCGCGCTATGTTGCGCTATGACCCTTACTTTCATTTTGCATGCATTTTGTCGCGCTATCTTGCGCACCTCATTGCACTTTTTTCGGCACGTTACTTGCATTTTGTATGCATTTTATCGCACTATCTTGCGCCTCTCATCGCACTGTTTTCTGCACATTACTTGCATTTTGCATGCACTTTATCGCGCTATCTTGCGCACCTCATCGCACTGTTTTCTGCACATTACTTGCGTTTTGCATGCATTTTATCGTGCTATCTTGCGCTCCTTATCGCACTGTTTTCTGCACGTTACTTGCATTCTCCATGCAATTTATCGCGCTATCTTGCGCTCCTCATCGCACTATTTTCTGCTCATTACTTGCATTTTGCATGCATTTTGTCGCGCTATCTTGTGTACCTCATCGCACTGTTTTCTGCACATTGCTTGCATTTTGCATGCATTTTCTCGCGCTATCTTGCGCACCTCATTGCACTGTTTTCTGCACATTACTTGCATTTTGCATGCATTTTGTCGCCCTATCTTGCGCACATCATCGCACTTTTTTCGGCACATTACTTGCATTTTGCATGCATTTTATCGCGCTATCCTGCGCACCTCATCGCAGTGTTTTCTGCACATTACTTGCATTTTGCATGCATTTTATCGCGTTATCTTGCGCGTCGCGCTGTTTTGCGCTGTGAACATTACTTGCATTTTGCATGCATTTTATCGCGCTACCTTGCGCACCTCATCGCACTGTTTTCTGCACATTACTTGCATTTTTCGTGCATTTTATTGCGCTATCTTGCGCACCTCATCGCACTGTTTTCTTCACATTACTTGCATTTTCCGTGCAATTTATTGCGCTATCTTGCGTACCTCATCGTACTGTTTTCTGCACATTACTTGCATTTTGCATGCAATTTATCGCGCTATCTAGCGCATCGCGCTATTTTGCGCTGTGACCATTTCTTGCATTTTGCATGCATTTTGTCGCGCTGTCTTGCGAACCTCATATTTTGCGCTTGGACCATTAATTGCATTTTGCATGCATTTTGTCGCGCTATCTTGCGCACTTCGTTGCACTGTTTTCTGCACATTACTTGCATTTTGCATGCATTTTATCTCGCTATCTTGCACACCTCATCGCACTGTTTTCTGCACATTACTTGCATTTTACATGCATTTTATCGCGCTGTCTTGCGCACCTCATCGCACTATTTTTTGCACATTACTTGCATTTTGCATGCATTTTATTGCGCTATCTTGCGCATCGCGCTATTTTGCGCCGTGACCATTACTTGCATTTTGCATGCATGTTGTCATGCTATCTTGCGCACCTCATCGCACTTTTTTCTGCACATTACTTGCATTTTGCATGCATTTTATCGCCCTATTTTGCGCATCGCGCTATTGTGCGCTGTGACCATTACTTGCATTTTCCATGCATTTTATCGCGCTATCTTGCGCACCTCATCTCATTGTTTTCTGCACAATACTTGCATTTTGCATGCATTTTATCGTGCTATCTTGCGCACCTCATCGCACTGTTTTCTGCAGAATACTTACATTTTCCATGCATTTTATCGCTCTATCTGGCGCAGCTCATCGCACTGTTTTCTGCACGTTACTTGCATTTTGCATGCATTTTGTCGCGCTATATTGCGCACCTCATCGCACTATTTTCTGCACATTACTTGCATTTTGCATACATTTCATCGCGCTATCTTGCGCATCGCGCTATTTTACGCTGTGACCATTACTTGCATTTTGCATGCATTTTGTCGCGCTATCTTGCGCACCTCATCGCACTGTTTTCTGCACATTACTCGCATTTTGCATGCATTTTGTCGCGCTATCTTGCGCACCTCAAATTTTGTTCTGCGACCATTGCTTGTATTTTGCATGCATTTTGTCGCGTTATCTTGCGCACCTCGTCGCACTGTTGTCTGCACATTACTTGCATTTTGCATTCATTTTATCGCGTTATCTTGCGCACCTCATCGCACTGTTTTCTGCACATTACTTGCATTTTCCATGCATTTTGTCGCGCTATCTTGCGCACCTCATCTCACTGTTTTCTGCACATTACTTGCATTTTGCATTCATTTTATCGCGCTATCTTGCGCACCTCATCGCACTGTTTTCTGCACATTACTTGCATTTTGCATGCATTTTATCGCGCTATCTTGCGTACCTCATCGCACTATTTTCTGCACATTACTTGCATTATGCATGCATTTCACCGCGCTATCTTGCTCATCGCGCTATTTTGCGTTGTTACCATTACTTGCATTTTGCATGCATTTTGTCGCGCTATCTTGCGCACCTCATCGCACTATTTTCTGCACATCACTTGCATTTTGCATCCCTTTTGTCGCGCTATCTTGCGCACCTCATATATTGCGCTGGGACCATTACTTGTATTTTGCATGCATTTTGTCGCGCTATCTTGCGCACCTCGTCGCACTGTTGTCTGCACATTACTTGCATTTTGCATGCATTTTATCTCGTTATCTTGCGCACCTCATCGCACTGTTTTCTGCACATTACTTGCATTTTGCATGCATTTTGTCGCGCTATCTTGCGCACATCATCTCACTGTTTTCTGCACATTACTTGCATTTTGCATTCATTTTATCGCGCTATCTTGCGCATCGCGCTATGTTGCGCTGTGACCGTTACTTTCATTTTGCATGCATTTTGTCGCGCTATCTTGCGCACCTCATCGCACATTTTTCGGCACGTTACTTGCATTTTGTATGCATTTTATCGCGCTATCTTGCGCCCCTCATCGCACTGTTTTCTGCACATTACTTGCATTTTGCATGCACTTTACCGCGCTATCTTGCGCACCTCATCGCACTGTTTTCTGCACATTACATGCGTTTTGCATGCATTTTATCGTGCTATCTTGCGCTCCTTATCGCACAGTTTTCTTCACATTACTTGCATTTTCCATGCATTTTATCGCGCTATCTTGCGCACCTCATCGCACTATTTTCTGCACATTATTTGCATTTTGCATGCATTTTGTCGCGCTATCTTGTGCACCTCATCGCACTGTTTTCTGCACATTGCTTGCATTTTGCATGCATTTTCTCACGCTATCTTGCGCACCTCATTGCACTATTTTCTGCACATTACTTGCATTTTGCCTGCATTTTGTCGCCCTATCTTGCGCACCTCATCGCACTTTTTTCGGCACATTACTTGCATTTTGCATGCATTTTATCGCGCTATCCTGCGCACCTCATCGCAGTGTTTTCTGCACATTACTTGCATTTTGCATGCATTTTATCGCGTTATCTTGCGGATCGCGCTGTTTTGCGCTGTGAACATTACTTCCATTTTGCATGCATTTTATCGCGCTATCTTGCGCACCTCATCGCACTTTTTTCTGCACATTACTTGCATTTTGCATGCAATTTATCGCACTATCTAGCGCATCGCGCTATTTTGCGCTGTGACCATTACTTGCATTTTGCATGCATTTTGTCGCGCTGTCTTGCGCACCTCATATTTTGCGCTTTGACCATTACTTGCATTTTGCATGCATTTTGTCGCGCTATCTTGCGCATCGCGCTATTTTGCGCCGTGACCATTACTTGCATTTTGCATGCATGTTGTCGTGCTATCTTGAGCACCTCATCGCACTTTTTTCTGCACATTACTTGCATTTTGCATACATTTTATCGCCCTATTTTGTGCGTCGCGCTATTTTGCGGTGTGACCATTACTTGCATTTTCCATGCATTTTATCGCGCTATCTTGCGCACCTCATCGCATTGTTTTCTGCACAACACTTGCATTTTGCATGCATTTTATCGTGCTATCTTGCGCACCTCATCGCACTGTTTTCTGCACAATACTTACATTTTCCATGCATTTTATCGCGCTATCTGGCGCAGCTCGTCGCACTGTTTTCTGCACGTTACTTGCATTTTGCATGCATTTTGTCGCGCTATCTTGCGCACCTTATCGCCCTATTTTCTGCACATTACTTGCATTTTGCATGCATTTCATCGCGCTATCTTGCGCATCGCGCTATTTTACGCTGTGAACATTACTTGCATTTTGCATGCATTTTGTCGCGCTATCCTGCGCACCTCATCGCACTATTTTCTGCACATTACTTGCATTTTGCATGCATTTTATCGCGCTATCTTGCGCATCGCACTATTTTGCGCTGTGCCCATTACTTGCATTTTGCATGCATTTTGTCGCGCTATCTTATGCACCTCATCGCACTATTTTCTGCACATTACTTGCATTCTCCATGCATTTTATCGCGCTATCTTGCACACCTCATCGCACTGTTTTCTGCACATTACTTGCATTTTGCATGCATTTTATCGCGCTGTCTTGCGCACCTCATCGCACTGTTTTCTGCACATTACTTGCATTTTGCATGCATTTTATTGCGCTATCTTGCGCTTCGCGCTATTTTACGCCGTGACCATTACTTGCATTTTGCATGCATGTTGTCGTGCAATCATGAGCACCTCATCGCACTTTTTTCTGCACATTACTTGCATTTTGCATGTATTTTATCGCCCTATTTTGCGCGTCGCGCTATTTTGCGTTGTGACCATTACTTGCATTTTCCATGCATTTTATCGCGCTATCTTGCGCACCTCATCGCATTGTTTTCTGCACATTACTTGCATTTTGCATGCATTTTATCGTGATATCTTGCGCACCTCATCGCACTGTTTTCTGCACAACACTTACATTTTCCATGCATTTAATCGCGCTATCTGGCGCAGCTCATCGCACTGTTTTCTGCACGTTACTTGCATTTTGCATGCATTTTGTCGCGCTATCTTGCGCACCTCATCGCACTATTTTCTGCACATTACTTGCATTTTCCATGCATTTCATCGCGCTATCTTGCGCATCGCGCTATTTTACGCTGTGACCATTACTTGCATTTTGCATGCAGTTTGTCGCGCTATCTTGCGCACCTCATCGCACTGTTTTCTGCACATTACTTGCATTTGGCATGCATTTTATCGCGCTATCTTGCGCATCGCGCTATTTTGCGATGTGACCATTACTTGCATTTTGCATGCATTTTGTCGTGCTATCTTGTGCACCTCATCGCACTGTTTTCTGCACATTACTTGCATTCTCCATGCATTTTATCGCGCTATCTTGCGCACCTCATCGCACTGTTTTCTGCACATTACTTTCATTTTGCATGCATTTTGTTGCGCTATCTTGCGCACCTCATCGCACTTTTTTCTGCACATTACTTGCATTTGGCATGCATTTTATCGCGCTATCTTGCGCAGCGCGATATTTTGCGCTATGACCATTACTTGCATTTTGCATGCATTATATCGCGCTATCTTGCGCACCTCATCGCACTGTTTTCTGGACATTACTTGCATTTTCCATGCATTTTATCACGCTATCTTGCGCACCTCATCGCACTGTTTTCTGCACATTACTTGCATTTTATCGCGCTATCTTGCGTACCTCATCGCACTGTTTTCTGCACATTACTTGCATTTTGCATGCATTTCACCGCCCTATCTTGCTCATCGCGCTATTTTGCGTTGTGACCATTACATGCATTTTGCATACATTTTGTCACTCTATCTTGCGCACCTCATCGCACTGTTTTCTGCACATTACTTGCATTTTGTCGCGCTATCTTGCGCACCTCATATTTTGCGCTGGGACCATTACTTGTATTTCGCATGCATTTTGTCCCGCTATCTTGCGCACTTCGTTGCACTGTTTTCTGCACATTACTTGCATTTTGCATGCATTTTATCGCGCTGTCTTGCGCACCTCATCGCACTATTTTCTGCACATTACTTGCATTTTGCATGCATTTTATTGCGCTATCTTGCGCTTCGCGCTATTTTCTGCCGTGACCATTACTTGCATTTTGCATGCATGTTGTCGTGCTATCTTGAGCACCTCATCGCACTTTTTTCTGCACATTACTTACATGTTGCATGCATTTTATCGCCCCATTTTGCGCGTCGCGCTATTTTGCGCTGTGACCATTACTTGCATTTTCCATGCATTTTATCGCGCTATCTTGCGCACCTCATCGCATTGTTTTCTGCACATTACTTGCATTTTGCATGCATTTTATCGTGCTATCTTGCGCACCTCATCGCACTTTTTTCTGCACAATACTTACATTTTCCATGCATTTTATCGCGCTATCTGGCGCAGCTCATCGCACTGTTTTCTGCACGTTACTTGCATTTTGCATGCATTTTGTCGCGCTATCTTGCGCACCTCATCGCACTATTTTCGGCACATTACTTGCATTTTGCATGCATTTCATCGCGCTATCTTGCGCATCGCGCTATTTTACGCTGTGACCATTACTTGCATTTTGCATGCATTTGTCGCGCTATCTTGCGCACCTCATCGCAATGTTTTCTGCACATTACTTGCATTTTGCATGCATTTTGTCGCGCTATCTTGCGCACCTCATCGCACTTTTTTCGGCACATTACTTGCATTTTGCATGCATTTTATCGCGCTGTCTTGCGCACCTCATCGCACTATTTTCTGCACATTACTTGCATTTTGCATGCATTTTATTGCGGTATCTTGCGCATCGCGCTATTTTGCGCCGTGACCATTACTTGCATTTTGCATGCATGTTGTCGTGCTATCTTGAGCACCTCATCGCACTTTTTTCTGCACATTACTTGCATTTTGCATGCATTTTGTCGCCCTATTTTGCGCATCGCGCTATTTTACGCTGTGACCATTACTTGCATGTTGCATGCAATTTGTCGCGCTATCTTGCGCACCTCATCGCACTGTTTTCTGCACATTACTTGCATTTTGCATGCATTTTATCGCGCTATCTTGCGCATCGCACTATTTTGCGCTGTGACCATTACTTGCATTTTGCATGCATTTTGTCGCGCTATCTTGTGCACCTCATCGCACTGTTTTCGGCATATTACTTGCATTCTCCATGCATTTTATCGCGCTATCTTGCACACCTCATCGCACTGTTTTCTGCACATTACTTGCATTTTGCATGCATTTTATCGCGCTGTCTTGCGCACCTCATCGCACTGTTTTCTGCACATTACTTGCATTTTCCATGCATTTTATTGCGCTATCTTGCGCATCGCGCTATTTTGCGCTGTGACCATTACTTGCATTTTGCATGCATGTTGTCGTGCTATCTTGAGCACCTCATCGCACTTTTTTCTGCACATTACTTGCATTTTGCATACATTTTATCGCCCTATTTTGCGCATCGCGCTATTTTGCGCTGTGACCATTACTTGCATTTTCCATGCATTTTATCGCGCTATCTTGCGCACCTCATCGCATTGTTTTCTGCACATTACTTGCATTTTGCATGCATTTTATCGTGCTATTTTGCGCACCTCATCGCACTGTTTTCTGCACAACACTTACATTTTCCATGCATTTTATCGCGCTATCTGGCGCAGCTCATCGCACTGTTTTCTGCACGTTACTTGCATTTTGCATGCTTTTTGTCGCGCTATCTTGCGCACCTCATCGCACTATTTTTTGCACATTACTTGCATTTTGCATGCATTTCATCACGCTATCTTGCGCGTCGCGCTATTTTACGCTGTGACCATTACTTGCATTTTGCATGCATTTTGTCGCGCTATCTTGCGCACCTCATCGCACTTTTTTCTGCACATTACTTGCATTTGGCATGCATTTTATCGCGCTATCTTGCGCAGCGCGATATTTTGCGCTGTGACCATTACTTGCATTTTGCATGCATTATATCGCGCTATCTTGCGCACCTCATCGCACTGTTTTCTGGACATTACTTGCATTTTCCATGCATTTTATCACGCTATCTTGCGCACCTCATCGCACTGTTTTCTGCACATTACTTGCATTTTATCGCGCTATCTTGCGTACCTCATCGCACTGTTTTCTGCACATTACTTGCATTTTGCATGCATTTCACCGCCCTATCTTGCTCATCGCGCTATTTTGCGTTGTGACCATTACATGCATTTTGCATACATTTTGTCACTCTATCTTGCGCACCTCATCGCACTGTTTTCTGCACATTACTTGCATTTTGCATGCATTTTGTCGCGCTATCTTGCGCACCTCATCGCACTGTTTTCTGCACATTACTTGCATTTTGCATGCATTTTATCGCGCTATCTTGCGCATCGCACTATTTTGCGCTGTGACCATTACTTTCATTTTGCATGCATTTTGTCGCGCTATCTTGTGCACCTGCTCGCACTGTTTTCTGCACATTACTTGCATTCTCCATGCATTTTATCGCGCTATCTTGCACACCTCATCGCACTGTTTTCTGCACATTACTTGCATTTTGCATGCATTTTATCGCGCTGTCTTGCGCACCTCATCGCACTGTTTTCTGCACATTACTTGCATTTTCCATGCATTTTATTGCGCTATCTTGCGCATCGCGCTATTTTGCGCCGTGACCGTTACTTGCATTTTGCATTCATGTTGTCGTGCTATCTTGAGCACCTCATCGCACTATTTTCTGCACATTACTTGCATTTTGCATACATTTCATCGCGCTATCTTGCGCATCGCGCTATTTTACGCTGTGACCATTACTTGCATTTTGCATGCATTTTGTCGCGCTATCTTGCGCACCTCATCGCACTGTTTTCTGCACATTACTCGCATTTTGCATGCATTTTGTCGCGCTATCTTGCGCACCTCAAATTTTGTTCTGCGACCATTGCTTGTATTTTGCATGCATTTTGTCGCGCTATCTTGCGCACCTCGTCGCACTGTTGTCTGCACATTACTTGCATTTTGCATTCATTTTATCGCGTTATCTTGCGCACCTCATCGCACTGTTTTCTGCACATTACTTGCATTTTCCATGCATTTTGTCGCGCTATCTTGCGCACCTCATCTCACTGTTTTCTGCACATTACTTGCATTTTGCATTCATTTTATCGCGCTATCTTGCGCACCTCATCGCACTGTTTTCTGCACATTACTTGCATTTTGCATGCATTTTATCGCGCTATCTTGCGTACCTCATCGCACTATTTTCTGCACATTACTTGCATTATGCATGCATTTCACCGCGCTATCTTGCTCATCGCGCTATTTTGCGTTGTTACCATTACTTGCATTTTGCATGCATTTTGTCGCGCTATCTTGCGCACCTCATCGCACTATTTTCTGCACATCACTTGCATTTTGCATCCATTTTGTCGCGCTATCTTGCGCACCTCATATATTGCGCTGGGACCATTACTTGTATTTTGCATGCATTTTGTCGCGCTATCTTGCGCACCTCGTCGCACTGTTGTCTTCACATTACTTGCATTTTGCATGCATTTTATCTCGTTATCTTGCGCACCTCATCGCACTGTTTTCTGCACATTACTTGCATTTTGCATGCATTTTGTCGCGCTATCTTGCGCACATCATCTCACTGTTTTCTGCACATTACTTGCATTTTGCATTCATTTTATCGCGCTATCTTGCGCATCGCGCTATGTTGCGCTGTGACCGTTACTTTCATTTTGCATGCATTTTGTCGCGCTATCTTGCGCACCTCATCGCACATTTTTCGGCACGTTACTTGCATTTTGTATGCATTTTATCGCGCTATCTTGCGCCCCTCATCGCACTGTTTTCTGCACATTACTTGCATTTTGCATGCACTTTACCGCGCTATCTTGCGCACCTCATCGCACTGTTTTCTGCACATTACATGCGTTTTGCATGCATTTTATCGTGCTATCTTGCGCTCCTTATCGCACAGTTTTCTTCACATTACTTGCATTTTCCATGCATTTTATCGCGCTATCTTGCGCACCTCATCGCACTATTTTCTGCACATTATTTGCATTTTGCATGCATTTTGTCGCGCTATCTTGTGCACCTCATCGCACTGTTTTCTGCACATTGCTTGCATTTTGCATGCATTTTCTCACGCTATCTTGCGCACCTCATTGCACTATTTTCTGCACATTACTTGCATTTTGCCTGCATTTTGTCGCCCTATCTTGCGCACCTCATCGCACTTTTTTCGGCACATTACTTGCATTTTGCATGCATTTTATCGCGCTATCCTGCGCACCTCATCGCAGTGTTTTCTGCACATTACTTGCATTTTGCATGCATTTTATCGCGTTATCTTGCGGATCGCGCTGTTTTGCGCTGTGAACATTACTTCCATTTTGCATGCATTTTATCGCGCTATCTTGCGCACCTCATCGCACTTTTTTCTGCACATTACTTGCATTTTGCATGCAATTTATCGCACTATCTAGCGCATCGCGCTATTTTGCGCTGTGACCATTACTTGCATTTTGCATGCATTTTGTCGCGCTGTCTTGCGCACCTCATATTTTGCGCTTTGACCATTACTTGCATTTTGCATGCATTTTGTCGCGCTATCTTGCGCATCGCGCTATTTTGCGCCGTGACCATTACTTGCATTTTGCATGCATGTTGTCGTGCTATCTTGAGCACCTCATCGCACTTTTTTCTGCACATTACTTGCATTTTGCATACATTTTATCGCCCTATTTTGTGCGTCGCGCTATTTTGCGGTGTGACCATTACTTGCATTTTCCATGCATTTTATCGCGCTATCTTGCGCACCTCATCGCATTGTTTTCTGCACAACACTTGCATTTTGCATGCATTTTATCGTGCTATCTTGCGCACCTCATCGCACTGTTTTCTGCACAATACTTACATTTTCCATGCATTTTATCGCGCTATCTGGCGCAGCTCGTCGCACTGTTTTCTGCACGTTACTTGCATTTTGCATGCATTTTGTCGCGCTATCTTGCGCACCTTATCGCCCTATTTTCTGCACATTACTTGCATTTTGCATGCATTTCATCGCGCTATCTTGCGCATCGCGCTATTTTACGCTGTGAACATTACTTGCATTTTGCATGCATTTTGTCGCGCTATCCTGCGCACCTCATCGCACTATTTTCTGCACATTACTTGCATTTTGCATGCATTTTATCGCGCTATCTTGCGCATCGCACTATTTTGCGCTGTGCCCATTACTTGCATTTTGCATGCATTTTGTCGCGCTATCTTATGCACCTCATCGCACTATTTTCTGCACATTACTTGCATTCTCCATGCATTTTATCGCGCTATCTTGCACACCTCATCGCACTGTTTTCTGCACATTACTTGCATTTTGCATGCATTTTATCGCGCTGTCTTGCGCACCTCATCGCACTGTTTTCTGCACATTACTTGCATTTTCCATGCATTTTATTGCGCTATCTTGCGCTTCGCGCTATTTTACGCCGTGACCATTACTTGCATTTTGCATGCATGTTGTCGTGCAATCATGAGCACCTCATCGCACTTTTTTCTGCACATTACTTGCATTTTGCATGTATTTTATCGCCCTATTTTGCGCGTCGCGCTATTTTGCGTTGTGACCATTACTTGCATTTTCCATGCATTTTATCGCGCTATCTTGCGCACCTCATCGCATTGTTTTCTGCACATTACTTGCATTTTGCATGCATTTTATCGTGATATCTTGCGCACCTCATCGCACTGTTTTCTGCACAACACTTACATTTTCCATGCATTTAATCGCGCTATCTGGCGCAGCTCATCGCACTGTTTTCTGCACGTTACTTGCATTTTGCATGCATTTTGTCGCGCTATCTTGCGCACCTCATCGCACTATTTTCTGCACATTACTTGCATTTTCCATGCATTTCATCGCGCTATCTTGCGCATCGCGCTATTTTACGCTGTGACCATTACTTGCATTTTGCATGCAGTTTGTCGCGCTATCTTGCGCACCTCATCGCACTGTTTTCTGCACATTACTTGCATTTGGCATGCATTTTATCGCGCTATCTTGCGCATCGCGCTATTTTGCGATGTGACCATTACTTGCATTTTGCATGCATTTTGTCGCGCTATCTTGTGCACCTCATCGCACTGTTTTCTGCACATTACTTGCATTCTCCATGCATTTTATCGCGCTATCTTGCGCACCTCATCGCACTGTTTTCTGCACATTACTTTCATTTTGCATGCATTTTGTCGCGCTATCTTGCGCACCTCATCTCACTTTTTTCTGCACATTACTTGCATTTGGCATGCATTTTATCGCGCTATCTTGCGCAGCGCGATATTTTGCGCTATGACCATTACTTGCATTTTGCATGCATTATATCGCGCTATCTTGCGCACCTCATCGCACTGTTTTCTGGACATTACTTGCATTTTCCATGCATTTTATCACGCTATCTTGCGCACCTCATCGCACTGTTTTCTGCACATTACTTGCATTTTATCGCGCTATCTTGCGTACCTCATCGCACTGTTTTCTGCACATTACTTGCATTTTGCATGCATTTCACCGCCCTATCTTGCTCATCGCGCTATTTTGCGTTGTGACCATTACATGCATTTTGCATACATTTTGTCACTCTATCTTGCGCACCTCATCGCACTGTTTTCTGCACATTACTTGCATTTTGCATGCATTTTGTCGCGCTATCTTGCGCACCTCATATTTTGCGCTGGGACCATTACTTGTATTTCGCATGCATTTTGTCCCGCTATCTTGCGCACTTCGTTGCACTGTTTTCTGCACATTACTTGCATTTTGCATGCATTTTATCGCGCTGTCTTGCGCACCTCATCGCACTATTTTCTGCACATTACTTGCATTTTGCATGCATTTTATTGCGCTATCTTGCGCTTCGCGCTATTTTCTGCCGTGACCATTACTTGCATTTTGCATGCATGTTGTCGTGCTATCTTGAGCACCTCATCGCACTTTTTTCTGCACATTACTTACATGTTGCATGCATTTTATCGCCCCATTTTGCGCGTCGCGCTATTTTGCGCTGTGACCATTACTTGCATTTTCCATGCATTTTATCGCGCTATCTTGCGCACCTCATCGCATTGTTTTCTGCACATTACTTGCATTTTGCATGCATTTTATCGTGCTATCTTGCGCACCTCATCGCACTTTTTTCTGCACAATACTTACATTTTCCATGCATTTTATCGCGCTATCTGGCGCAGCTCATCGCACTGTTTTCTGCACGTTACTTGCATTTTGCATGCATTTTGTCGCGCTATCTTGTGCACCTCATCGCACTATTTTCGGCACATTGCTTGCATTTTGCATGCATTTCATCGCGCTATCTTGCGCATCGCGCTATTTTACGCTGTGACCATTACTTGCATTTTGCATGCATTTGTCGCGCTATCTTGCGCACCTCATCGCAATGTTTTCTGCACATTACTTGCATTTTGCATGCATTTTGTCGCGCTATCTTGCGCACCTCATCGCACTTTTTTCGGCACATTACTTGCATTTTGCATGCATTTTATCGCGCTGTCTTGCGCACCTCATCGCACTATTTTCTGCACATTACTTGCATTTTGCATGCATTTTATTGCGGTATCTTGCGCATCGCGCTATTTTGCGCCGTGACCATTACTTGCATTTTGCATGCATGTTGTCGTGCTATCTTGAGCACCTCATCGCACTTTTTTCTGCACATTACTTGCATTTTGCATGCATTTTGTCGCCCTATTTTGCGCATCGCGCTATTTTACGCTGTGACCATTACTTGCATGTTGCATGCAATTTGTCGCGCTATCTTGCGCACCTCATCGCACTGTTTTCTGCACATTACTTGCATTTTGCATGCATTTTATCGCGCTATCTTGCGCATCGCACTATTTTGCGCTGTGACCATTACTTGCATTTTGCATGCATTTTGTCGCGCTATCTTGTGCATCTCATCGCACTGTTTTCGGCATATTACTTGCATTCTCCATGCATTTTATCGCGCTATCTTGCACACCTTATCGCACTGTTTTCTGCACATTACTTGCATTTTGCATGCATTTTATCGCGCTGTCTTGCGCACCTCATCGCACTGTTTTCTGCACATTACTTGCATTTTCCATGCATTTTATTGCGCTATCTTGCGCATCGCGCTATTTTGCGCCGTGACCATTACTTGCATTTTGCATGCATGTTGTCGTGCTATCTTGAGCACCTCATCGCACTTTTTTCTGCACATTACTTGCATTTTGCATACATTTTATCGCCCTATTTTGCGCATCGCGCTATTTTGCGCTGTGACCATTACTTGCATTTTCCATGCATTTTATCGCGCTATCTTGCGCACCTCATCGCATTGTTTTCTGCACATTACTTGCATTTTGCATGCATTTTATCGTGCTATTTTGCGCACCTCATCGCACTGTTTTCTGCACAACACTTACATTTTCCATGCATTTTATCGCGCTATCTGGCGCAGCTCATCGCACTGTTTTCTGCACGTTACTTGCATTTTGCATGCTTTTTGTCGCGCTATCTTGCGCACCTCATCGCACTATTTTTTGCACATTACTTGCATTTTGCATGCATTTCATCACGCTATCTTGCGCGTCGCGCTATTTTACGCTGTGACCATTACTTGCATTTTGCATGCATTTTGTCGCGCTATCTTGCGCACCTCATCGCACTTTTTTCTGCACATTACTTGCATTTGGCATGCATTTTATCGCGCTATCTTGCGCAGCGCGATATTTTGCGCTGTGACCATTACTTGCATTTTGCATGCATTATATCGCGCTATCTTGCGCACCTCATCGCACTGTTTTCTGGACATTACTTGCATTTTCCATGCATTTTATCACGCTATCTTGCGCACCTCATCGCACTGTTTTCTGCACATTACTTGCATTTTATCGCGCTATCTTGCGTACCTCATCGCACTGTTTTCTGCACATTACTTGCATTTTGCATGCATTTCACCGCCCTATCTTGCTCATCGCGCTATTTTGCGTTGTGACCATTACATGCATTTTGCATACATTTTGTCACTCTATCTTGCGCACCTCATCGCACTGTTTTCTGCACATTACTTGCATTTTGCATGCATTTTGTCGCGCTATCTTGCGCACCTCATCGCACTGTTTTCTGCACATTACTTGCATTTTGCATGCATTTTATCGCGCTATCTTGCGCATCGCACTATTTTGCGCTGTGACCATTACCTGCATTTTGCATGCATTTTGTCGCGCTATCTTGTGCACCTGCTCGCACTGTTTTCTGCACATTACTTGCATTCTCCATACATTTTATCGCGCTCTCTTGCACACCTCATCGCACTGTTTTCTGCACATTACTTGCATTTTGCATGCATTTTATCGCGCTGTCTTGCGCACCTCATCGCACTGTTTTCTGCACATTACTTGCATTTTCCATGCATTTTATTGCGCTATCTTGCGCATCGCGCTATTTTGCGCCGTGACCGTTACTTGCATTTTGCATTCATGTTGTCGTGCTATCTTGAGCACCTCATCGCACTTTTTTCTGCACATTACTTGCATTTTGCATACATTTTATCGCCCTATTTTGCGCATCGCGCTATTTTGCGCTGTGACCATTACATGCATTTTCCATGCATTTTATCGCGCTCTCTTGCGCACCTCATCGCATTGTTTTCTGCACATTACTTGCATTTTGCATGCATTTTATCGTGCTATCTTGCGCACCTCATCGCACTGTTTTCTGCACAACACTTACATTTTCCATGCATTTTATCGCGCTATCTGGCGCAGCTCATCGCACTGTTTTCTGCACGTTACTTGCATTTTGCATGCATTTTGTCGCGCTATCTTGCGCACCTCATCGCACTATTTTCTGCACATTACTTGCATTTTGCATGCATTTCATCGCGCTATCTTGCGCGTCGCGCTATTTTACGCTGTGACCATTACTTGCATTTTGCATGCATTTTGTCGCGCTATCTTGCGCAGCTCATCGCACTGTTTTCTGAACATTACTTGCATTTTGCATGCATTTTATCGCGCTATCTTGCGCATCGCGCTATTTTGCGCTGTGACCATTACTTGCATTTTGCATGCATTTTTTCGCGCTATCTTGTGCACCTCATCGCACTGTTTTCTGCACATTACTTGCATTCTCCATGCATTTTATCGCGCTATCTTGCGCACCTCATCGCACTGTTTTCTGCACATTACTTTCATTTTGCATGCATTTTGTCGCGCTATCTTGCGCACCTCATCGCACTTTTTTCTGCACATTACTTGCATTTGGCATGCATTTTATCGCGCTATCTTGCGCAGCGCGATATTTTACGCTATGACCATTACTTGCATTTTGCATGCATTTTATCGCGCTATCTTGCGCACCTCATCGCACTGTTTTCTGGACATTACTTGCATTTTCCATGCATTTTATCACGCTATCTTGCGCACCTCATCGCACTGTTTTCTGCACATTACTTGCATTTTGCTTGCATTTTATCGCGCTATCTTGCGTACCTCATCGCACTGTTTTCTGCACATTACTTGCATTTTGCATGCATTTCACCGCGCTATCTTGCTCATCGCGCTATTTTACGTTGTGACCATTACATGCATTTTGCATGCATTTTGTCGCGCTATCTTGTGCACCTCATCGCACTGTTTTCTGCACATTACTTGCATTTTGCATGCATTTTGTCGCGCTATCTTGCGCACCTCATATTTTGCGCTGGGACCATTACTTGTATTTCGCATGCATTTTGTCCCGCTATCTTGCGCACTTCGTTGCACTGTTTTCTGCACATTACTTGCATTTTGCATGCATTTTATCGCGCTATCTTGCACACCTCATCGCGCTGTTTTCTGCACATTACTTGCATTTTGCGTGCATTTTATCGCGCTATCTTGCGCACCTCATCGCACTGTTTTCTGCACATTACTTGCATTTTGCATGCATTTTATTGCGCTATCTTGCGCTTCGCGCTATTTTGCGCCGTGACCATTACTTGCATTTTGCATGCATGTTGTCGTGCTATCATGAGCACCTCATCGCACTTTTTTCTACACATTACTTGCATTTTGCATGTATTTTATCGCCCTATTTTGCGCGTCGCGCTATTTTGCGCTGTGACCATTACTTGCATTTTCCATGCATTTTATCGCGCTATCTTGTGCACCTCATCGCATTGTTTTCTGCACATTACTTGCATTTTGCATGCATTTTATCGTGATATCTTGCGCACCTCATCGCACTGTTTTCTGCACAACACTTACATTTTCCATGCATTTTATCGCGCTATCTGGCGCTGCTCATCGCACTGTTTTCTGCACGTTACTTGCATTTTGCATGCATTTTGTCGCGCTATCTTGCGCACCTCATCCACTACAACAAAAATAGTCTTTAGAGACGAAAACTAATGACGAAATTTTTTTTTGTCACGAAATACGTATCTTTTAATGAGGAAAATCATATTTCGTCTCCAAATGTACCATTTTTGGAGACAAAAATAAAATTTCGTCACCAATCTAAATCATAATAAAAAAATTAGGTGATGAAATTATTTTTCGTCATTATTTATATTTTTTTTGTCACCAAATATTTTCCCGCTAATATTTTGGAAGGGTGCCAAAATTTTGAGACTTTTGGTGACGAAAAAATTTGTCACCAATTATAAAATTATTAATGACAAATATATTTTTGTCACGAATAATTTTTAATATTTTAATATCATTTAGTGACAAAACGATTTTTGTGGTCAATATTTTTATCTTTGATGAGGAAATAATTTTGTCACCAATAAATAATTTAGTCACTAAATATTTTAGAGGGAAATAAAAATGTTTTGGCGCCTCAAACACACCCAATAATTTATCGGTTCAGACCTATTTGTCACTCACACACACACACACACAGACACGACGCCGCTGCTCATTCTCCTCATCGATTCAGGCACAGATTCAGCGCCGATCGGTTCACTCTCCTCACCGCCGTCACCCTCTCCTCACCGCCGCTGATCTGTTATCTTCTCCTCCCCTCACCGCCCCTCGCTGCTGTGCCGATCTAGCGTCTCCTTCCCTTGCCGATCTCATCTCCTCTTCTCACCGCCGGTGATCTGTTAGTCTCTCTCTCTCTCTCTCTCGTTGCTCTCTTCTCTTGATGCTCCCTGTTTTTATCTTTTCTTTTGCTACTCTGTCTTCTGTATACATGATATTGTTATAGATATAATATATATATATATATATCCTGCTCTATTTTATTTATAATTAGATTCTTAATATAATTAGATTCTGAATATGAACCTTATAATTTGATTAAGATATGAACCTTGTAATTTGATTAAGATACTGTGAAAGTAAATTAAAGTATTGTTTCTGGAGGGGAAAGATTTAGGTTTAATTTCTCCATCCTAATTCTTTCTTTAGTTACTTTTTTGTATACTTTCTGATTGTAATTCGAATCGGAGTTTTGGTAATGACTGAACATTTAAGATTTGTATGATTATGAACCACATGAGAAGAAAAAGACCTTTGCTGTTCAAGTAGTTATTTGAATTGCATGACATATGATGCATTCCATTTACCCCAATATTGAAGTTATTGACCCATGGACTGGTGAGGGACCAATCCAACAGAGCAAGAAAACTGTATCAAGCAACAAGAAAATAAAAAGACACTAGATAGCCCCTCTACACTACAAGTTAACAAATGAGGCTGAAAACACAGCCTAATCACTCTCCTCTGCTTATAAACAACACCTAACCTTTATCGCTAGCACATGATAGTTTCTTGTTGTGGTGACATAGCTCTTTTAAATTAATTAGTCAGCAGAACAGTTTCTTGTTGTGGTGACATTATAGGTTGATATCTTCAAAATTGACTCTCTCTATTCTTTTTAATTTTTAATTTTGTTAAAAGTAATATGGCTAATAAACACCCTAATGGAGTTTTAATTCAGACATATCAAAGAAATGAAACTTATTTCAATGAGCCCAGCCCTTAGGAATTCCTCAAAACTTCTAAATCATTCAGTTTCGAGATCAATTGAAGAAAAGAATCCCAAGAACAATCTCATGTTGACATATCATATAGTCATACTAATATAAATTTAATGAAGTCCAGAAAAATGTTGTAGTGATATGCTTTTTCCGTAACTATTTGAAATAAATCATAATTTTGATTGCAAAGTGATAACCATATCAGTTATGAAACATAATTAGCTTTAGACAAGGGTTCGTTTGTCTTTTAGGAAGTTCATTCCAGTACTGGAAGACACTTGTGAAACTACTAAGAAGTCAAGATCGATCTTAACCAAAATGAGTATAACCTACCTCAAATTATTGTATAAGTTTGGATTTTAAAAAAAAATAGAATAAAAATTCTTGTATAACTATTCAAAGCAATAATGAAAATGCAGTGGAGATGGTGGCATCATGTATATATTTAATTGTTTTTTTTAAAAAAAGGCTGTAATAAAATGGTATATGATTAAATCAATGTTCGTTAAATTAATCCTTTATACCCATAACAAATAGCATGAAAAGTAAAACTATTTGTTTGAAAATGTTGTGAACTATCATTGATTAACTTTGCTTTGATACTTTACAAGAAAATCATGGTGGCATCATGCATATAACATTAGAACTTGTATAAGAATCTTCATTAAAGATCTGGACATATATTTGGTGAAGTTGTTATTGAATTTTTCAATTTAATTAGTTCATAAATACACAAGTCTACATTATACTATATTGTTCCTAATCTTTCATTTGTGATCAGACATGGATAAAAGTTGGTATGCGGCAAACATATCCAAATCAGTGAATGCAAGAAATGGTAGACTAACAGGGGAGGATTACGCGAGAAGCCACCCACCTACAAGAGTTACTCTCAATCAGTGGACATCTCTAATTGACAAGTGGAATAGTCAAAAATTCAAGGTAAAATGTTTTATGTATGTTAATTGTCAAAAATTAAGTTTTTTCTTACTAATGTTATCTTTTCTTGTTTGTATTGGTGTTTCAATTGTGTAGGAACAATCACTAGCTAATGTGAATAATAGGATGCAAATGAAAACAAAACATCGATGTGGATCAAAATCAATCCCGGTCAGGGTACACAGCTCGGTGCGTTCTACACATTTATTTTATTGGATTAGTAGGCTTTGTTATTTAAATCATTGAATTAACATTGACAAACAAATGAAGCAGATAATTGCAAATGGAAAAGTACCCGATTTAGCAGAATTTTACAAGTCCATCCACTACAATTCGGACACGCATGAATGGATTTCATCGGAGAGCCAAGTTAATTATGTATGTACAAGGCAATGCCTTTCAATTTTGATAATATTATTTATTTTGCTATGTAGGGTAGAATAACTTATACTTTGATTTATTTCAAATTAATAGGACAACCTGATACAGACGCAAGCAGAACACCTCTCGCAGACTAGTGCGATCCCCTTGACCCCAGAGGAGTTGTCAGTGAAGGTGCTTCAGCCAAGGCCAGGTTATGTAAAAGGACTCGGTATGAGGCCTTCTTTTTTTGTGAATACAACTGTTGCACCTGCTGAAAATAGTGACCATGTTCAATGCCTCGAGCTGCAAATAGCACAACAAAAAGAACAAATTGCAAGGTTTGAAAAGTCAGAGAAGAAACAAAGCAAGAAGATACAAAGTATCATCGAGTGTTTGAGACAGAAAGGTATCACAGGAAATTTTGAGAGTGGGGAAAGTTCAGATTCTGATTAACAAGCTTCTTGGTTAGTAAATTATATTTCTATGCTAATTTAGTAGAAATTTCTCCTTCAACTAAGATAGTGAACTATGCACGTAAAAGCCCGAGAAACATCACAAACACTGAAATATGTACGTGGCTCCCAATTAGGAAACTACTTTGACATTTGCACTATTCCAACAAGTAGGCATGAAACTAAGTAGAAAACTATTACAACATGTAGGCATGGAACTAGTTGAAAAAATATGCAACAGCCACAAGACGGCCCGGGAAACACCTCAAACACCTCGGGACGGACCAATGTGAGTTGTGGAAACTTACGGAACTAGCACGGGACTTTCGGTTTGAAAACTAAGTTCAAAAATGCACTTTTCCACACTTAACCCTGAAAACAGGCATTCGGGGGCCAAAATCATGCAACAGCCACGAAACGGCCCAGAAACACCTCAAACACCTCGGGACGAACCAATGTGAGTTGTGAAAACTTACGGAATTAGCACGGGACTCCCGGTTTGAAAACTAAGTCCAAAAATGCACTTTTTCACACTTAAGCTTCAAAAATAGGCCTTCGGGGGCCAAAATCGTGCAACCGCCACGAGACTGCCCGGGAAACACCTCAAACACCTCGGGACGGACCAATGTGAGTTGTGAAAACTTACGGAATTAGCACGGGACTCCCGGTTTGAAAACTAAGTCCAAAAATGCACTTTTTCACACTTAAGCTTCAAAAATAGGCCTTCGGGGGCCAAAATCGTGCAACCGCCACGAGACGGCCCGGGAAACACCTTAAACACCTCGGGATGGACCAATGTGAGTTGTGGAAACTTACGGAACTAGCACGGGACTCCCGGTTTGAAAACTAAGTCCAAAAATGCACTTTTCCACAGTTAAGCTTCAAAAATAGGCCTTCGGGGGCCAAAATCGTGCAACCACCACGAGACGGCCCGGGAAACACCTGAAACACCTCGGGATGGACCAATGTGAGTTGTGGAAACTTACGGAACTAGCACGGGACTCCCGGTTTGAAAACTAAGTCCAAAAATGCACTTTTTCACACTTAAGCTTGAAAATAGGCCTTCGGGGGTGAAAATCGTGCAACCGCCACGAGACCGCCCGGGAAACACCTCAAACACCTCGGGATGGACCAATGTGAGTTGTGGAAACTTACGGAACTAGCACGGGACTACCGGTTTGAAAACTAAGTCCAAAAATGTACTTTTTCACACTTAAGCTTGAAAATAGGCCTTCGGGGGCCAAAATCGTGCAACCGCCACGAGACGGCCTGGGAAACACCTTAAACACCTCGGGATGGACCAATGTGAGTTGTGGAAACTTACGGAACTAGCACGGGACTCCCGGTTTGAAAACTAAGTCCAAAAATGCACTTTTCCACAGTTCAGCTTCAAAAATAGGCCTTCGGGGGCCAAAATCGTGCAACAGCCACGAGACTGCCCAGGAAACACCTCAAACACCTCGGGATGGACCAATGTGAGTTGTGGAAACTTAGGGAACTGGCACGGGACTCCCGGTTTGAAAACTAAGTCCAAAAATGCACTTTTTCACACTTAAGCTTGAAAATAGGCCTTCGGGGGCGAAAATCGTGCAACCGCCACGAGACGGCCCGGGAAACACCTCAAACACCTCGGGATGGACCAATGTGAGTTGTGAAAACTTACGGAACTAGCACGGGACTCCCGGTTTGAAAACTAAGTCCAAAAATGCACTTTTCCACAGTTAAGTTTCAAAAATAGGCCTTCGGGGGCCAAAATCGTGCAACAGCCACGAGACTGCCCGGGAAACACCTCAAACACCTCGGGATTGACCAATGTGAGTTGTGGAAACTTACGGAACTAGCACGGGACTCCCGGTTTGAAAACTAAGTCCAAAAATGCACTTTTCCACAGTTAAGCTTCAAAAATAGGCGTTCGGGGGCCAAAATTGTGCAACCGCCACGAGATGGCCCGGGAAACACCTTAAACACCTCGAGATTGACCAATGTGAGTTGTGGAAACTTACGGAACTAGCACGGGACTCCCGGTTTGAAAACTAAGTCCAAAAATGCACTTTTCCACAGTTAAGCTTCAAAAATAGGCCTTCGGGGGCCAAAATCGTGCAACAGCCACGAGACGGCCCGGGAAACACCTTAAACACCTCGGGATTGACCAATGTGAGTTGTGGAAACTTACGGAACTAGCACGGGACTCCCGGTTTGAAAACTAAGTCCAAAAATGCACTTTTTCACACTTAAGTTTGAAAATAGGCCTTCGGGGGTGAAAATCGTGCAACCGCCACGAGACTGCCCGGGAAACACCTCAAACACCTCGGGATGGACCAATGTGAGTTGTGGAAACAACGGAACAAGCACGGGACTACCGGTTTGAAAACTAAGTCCAAAAATGTACTTTTTCACACTTAAGCTTGAAAATAGGCCTTCGGGGGCCAAAATCGTGCAACCGCCACGAGACGGCCTGGGAAACACCTTAAACACCTCGGGATGGACCAATGTGAGTTGTGGAAACTTACGGAACTAGCACGGGACTCCCGGTTTGAAAACTAAGTCCAAAAATGCACTTTTCCACAGTTCAGCTTCAGAAATAGGCCTTCGGGGGCCAAAATCGTGCAACAGCCACGAGACTGCCCAGGAAACACCTCAAACACCTCGGGATGGACCAATGTGAGTTGTGGAAACTTAGGGAACTGGCACGGGACTCCCGGTTTGAAAACTAAGTCCAAAAATGCACTTTTTCACACTTAAGCTTGAAAATAGGCCTTCGGGGGCGAAAATCGTGCAACCGCCACGAGACGGCCCGGGAAACACCTCAAACACCTCGGGATGGACCAATGTGAGTTGTGAAAACTTACGGAACTAGCACGGGACTCCCGGTTTGAAAACTAAGTCCAAAAATGCACTTTTCCACAGTTAAGTTTCAAAAATAGGCCTTCGGGGGCCAAAATCGTGCAACAGCCACGAGACTGCCCGGGAAACACCTCAAACACCTCGGGATTGACCAATGTGATTTGTGGAAACTTACGGAACTAGCACGGGACTCCCGGTTTGAAAACTAAGTCCAAAAATGCACTTTTCCACAGTTAAGCTTCAAAAATAGGCCTTCGGGGGCCAAAATTGTGCAACCGCCACGAGACGGCCCGGGAAACACCTTAAACACCTCGAGATTGACCAATGTGAGTTGTGGAAACTTACGGAACTAGCACGGGACTCCCGGTTTGAAAACTAAGTCCAAAAATGCACTTTTCCACAGTTAAGCTTCAAAAATAGGCCTTCGGGGGCCAAAATCGTGCAACAGCCACGAGACGGCCCGGGAAACACCTTAAACACCTCGGGATTGACCAATGTGAGTTGTGGAAACTTACGGAACAAGCACGGGACTCCCGGTTTGAAAACTAAGTCCAAAAATGCACTTTTTCACACTTAAGCTTGAAAATAGGCCTTTGGCGGCGAAAATCGTGCAACCGCCACGAGACAGCCCGGGAAACACCTTAAACACCTCGGGATGGACCAATGTGAGTTGTGAAAACTTACGGAACTAGCACGGGACTCCCGGTTTGAAAACTAAGTCCAAAAATGCACTTTTCCATAGTTAAGTTTCAAAAATAGGCCTTCGGGGGCCAAAATCGTGCAACAGCCACGAGACTGCCCAGGAAACACCTCAAACACCTCGGGATTGACCAATGTGAGTTGTGGAAACTTACGGAACTAGCACGGGACTCCCGGTTTGAAAACTAAGTCCAAAAATGCATTTTTCCACAGTTAAGCTTCAAAAATAGGCCTTCGGGGGCCAAAATTGTGCAACCACCACGAGACGGCCCGGGAAACACCTTAAACACCTCGAGATTGACCAATGTGAGTTGTGGAAACTTACGGAACTAGCACGGGACTCCCGGTTTGAAAACTAAGTCCAAAAATGCACTTTTCCACAGTTAAGCTTCAAAAATTGGCCTTCTGGGGCCAAAATCGTGCAACAGCCACGAGACGGCCCGGGAAACACCTTAAACACCTCGGGATGGACCAATGTGAGTTGTGGAAACTTACGGAACTAGCACGGGACTCCCGGTTTGAAAACTAAGTCCAAAAATGCACTTTTTCACACTTAAGCTTGAAAATAGGCCTTCGGCGGCGAAAATCGTGCAACCGCCACGAGACAGCCCGGGAAACACCTTAAACACCTCGGGATGGACCAATGTGAGTTGTGAAAACTTACGGAACTAGCACGGGACTCCCGGTTTGAAAACTAAGTCCAAAAATGCACTTTTCCATAGTTAAGTTTCAAAAATAGGCCTTCGGGGGCCAAAATCGTGCAACAGCCACGAGACTGCCCAGGAAACACCTCAAACACCTCGGGATTGACCAATGTGAGTTGTGGAAACTTACAGAACTAGCACGGGACTCCCGGTTTGAAAACTAAGTCCAAAAATGCACTTTTCCACAGTTAAGCTTCAAAAATAGGCCTTCGGGGGCCAAAATTGTGCAACCACCACGAGACGGCCCGGGAAACACCTTAAACACCTCGAGATTGACCAATGTGAGTTGTGGAAACTTACGGAACTAGCACGGGACTCCCGGTTTGAAAACTAAGTCCAAAAATGCACTTTTCCACAGTTAAGCTTCAAAAATTGGCCTTCTGGGGCCAAAATCGTGCAACAGCCACGAGACGGCCCGGGAAACACCTTAAACACCTCGGGATTGACCAATGTGAGTTGTGGAAACTTACGGAACTAGCACGGGACTCCCGGTTTGAAAACTAAGTCCAAAAATGCACTTTTTCACACTTAAGCTTGAAAATAGGCCTTCGGCGGCGAAAATCGTGCAACCGCCACGAGACAGCCCGGGAAACACCTTAAACACCTCGGGATGGACCAATGTGAGTTGTGAAAACTTACGGAACTAGCACGGGACTCCCGGTTTGAAAACTAAGTCCAAAAATGCACTTTTCCACAGTTAAGCTTCAAAAATAGGCCTTCAGGGGCCAAAATCGTGCAACAACCACGAGACTGCCCGGGAAACACCCCAAACACCTCGGGATTGACCAATGTGAGTTGTGGAAACTTACGGAACTAGCACGGGACTCCTGGTTTGAAAACTAAGTCCAAAAATGCACTTTTTCACACTTAAGCTTGAAAATAGGCCTTCGGGGGCGAAAATTGTGCAACAGCCACGAGACGGCCCGGGAAACACCTCAAACACCTCGGGATGGACCAATGTGAGTTGTGGAAACTTACGGAACTAGCACGGGACTCCCGGTTTGAAAACTAAGTCTAAAAATGCATGTTAAATTGTATATGTTATAGATAAGATAATAATTGTCTAACTTTTTTTTTTTTTTTTTCATTTTTTTGCAGATTCGAGATTTGATATGGACGTGTTTGGTAATTTGGAGGGCCAATGGTAGCTCATTTTGTGTTTTTGTTCATATTACCTTACATGTATTTTGGTTGTGTTGTGAATTTTATATTTTTGTTAGTATTAAGGGGCATGTTTGGTAATCCGCCCTTGATATTTTATTTTTGTTGATATTAGTAGACATATTTTTTGTTGGATATTAGGAGATGTGTTTGGTAATCTGCATATGGTTGATATTATATTTTTGTGGATATTAGTAAACGTTTTTGTGGATATTAGGAGACATGTTTATAATCCGCATGCAATTCATGTTGTATTTTTGTGGATAGAGCTAAAATTCGATTGTGATGTTTATGATAATGAACAGATTTTTGTATTGATTTGTAATAGATATTTTATTGAACAGGTTATTGAAATGCGCAGGGAATTGTTACTGAAAAGAAAAAATTTCGGAAGAAAATAGTACCCCCATTTTCAAAATTTTTAATTTTTATTAATGACGAAATAAAAAATGTTGCTATAAGTTTTCAAAAAACATGACGAATAATTTTGTCACTAATGATATAGTATGAAACAAATAATTTCGTCACATTTGCTGAATATTTCGTCGCTAAATTGAAATATTTGGTGACAAAATGTTTTTTGTCATTGAATAATTTTGTTTTTTGCACATTTTAGTGACGAATTTTTTTGTCACCTTAATCTATATCATTGGTGAGGAAAACTTTGGTCACAAAAATATATTTGGTGACGAAATATTTCGTCGTAGAAAACAATTAAAATAAAATATTATTTAGTTTTGGTGACGAAATTGGTGTTTTAGAGGACGAAAAATTCAACATTTCGAGACGAAACATTTCGTCGCCAAAAATGAAAAATAGGTGACGAAACTGTTTTTCGTCACCAGGTACTTTTTGTGACGACGTATAGGCCACGAACGTGGTGACAAATTTTTTTCGTCACAGATCACTTTAGTGACGAAATTTTGATGTTTGGAGACAAAATCAGTCTGTCACCAAAGACCTTTTTTGTTGTAGTGATCGCACTATTTTCTGCACATTACTTGCATTTTCCATGCATTTCATCGCGCTATCTTGCGCATCGCGCTATTTTACGCTGTGACCATTACTTGCATTTTGCATGCATTTTGTCGCGCTATCTTGCGCACCTCATCGCACTGTTTTCTGCACATTACTTGCATTTTGCATGCATTTTATCGCGCTATCTTGCGCATCGCGCTATTTTGCGATGTGACCATTACTTGCATTTTGTATGCATTTTGTCGCGCTATCTTGTGCACCTCATTGCACTGTTTTCTGCACATTACTTGCATTCTCCATGCATTTTATCGCGCTATCTTGCGCACCTCATCGCACTGTTTTCTGCACATTACTTTCATTTTGCATGCATTTTGTCGCGCTATCTTGCGCACCTCATCGTACTTTTTTCTGCACATTACTTGCATTTGGCATGCATTTTATCGCGCTATCTTGCGCAGCGCGATATTTTGCGCTATGACCATTACTTGCATTTTGCATGCATTATATCGCGCTATCTTGTGCACCTCATCGCACAGTTTTCTGGACATTACTTGCATTTTCCATGCATTTTATCACGCTATCTTGCGCACCTCATCGCACTGTTTTCTGCACATTACTTGCATTTTGCTTGCATTTTATCGCGCTATCTTGTGTACCTCATCGCACTGTTTTCTGCACATTACTTGCATTTTGCATGCATTTCACCGCGCTATCTTTCTCATCGCGCTATTTTGCGTTGTGACCATTACATGCATTTTGCATGCATTTTGTCACTCTATCTTGCGCACCTCATCGAACTGTTTTCTGCACATTACTTGCATTTTGCATGCATTTTGTCGCGCTATCTTGCGCACCTCATATTTTGCGCTGGGACCATTACTTGTATTTCGCATGCATTTTGTCCCGCTATCTTGCGCACTTCGTTGCACTGTTTTCTGCACATTACTTGCATTTTGCATGCATTTTATCGCGCTGTCTTGCGCACCTCATCGCACTGTTTTCTGCACATTACTTGCATTTTGCATGCATTTTATTGCGCTATCTTGCGCTTCGCGCTATTTTGCGCCGTGACCATTACTTGCATTTTGCATGCATGTTGTCGTGCTATCTTGAGCACCTCATCGCACTTTTTTCTGCACATTACTTACATTTTGCATGCATTTTATCGCCCTATTTTGCGCGTCGCGCTATTTTGCGCTGTGACCATTACTTGCATTTTCCATGCATTTTATCGCGCTATCTTGCGCACCTCATCGCATTATTTTCTGCACATTACTTGCATTTTGCATGCATTTTATCGTGCTATCTTGCGCACCTCATCGCACTATTTTCTGCACAATACTTACATTTTCCATGCATTTTATCGCGCTATCTGGCGCCGCTCATCGCACTGTTTTCTGCACGTTACTTGCATTTTGCATGCATTTTGTCGCGCTATCTTGCGCACCTCATCGCACTATTTTCGGCACATTACTTGCATTTTGCATGCATTTCATCGCGCTATCTTGCGCATCGCGCAATTTTACGCTGTGACCATTACTTGCATTTTGCATGCATTTGTCGCGCTATCTTGCGCACCTCATCGCACTGTTTTCTGCACATTACTTGCATTTTGCATGCATTTTGTCGCGCTATCTTGCGCACCTCATCGCACTTTTTTCGGCACATTACTTGCATTTTGCATGCATTTTATCGCGCTGTCTTGCGCACCTCATCGCACTGTTTTCTGCACATTACTTGCATTTTGCGTGCATTTTATTGCGGTATCTTGCGCATCGCGCTATTTTGCGCCGTGACCATTACTTGCATTTTGCATGCATGTTGTCGTGCTATCTTGAGCACCTCATCGCACTTTTTTCTGCACATTACTTGCATTTTGCATGCATTTTGTCGCCCTATTTTGCGCATCGCGCTATTTTACGCTGTGACCATTACTTGCATTTTGCATGCAATTTGTCGCGCTATCTTGCGCACCTCATCGCACTGTTTTCTGCACATTACTTGCATTTTGCATGCATTTTATCACGCTATCTTGCGCATCGCACTATTTTCCGCTGTGACCATAACTTGCATTTTGCATGCATTTTGTCGCGCTATCTTGTGCACCTCATCGCACTGTTTTCTGCACACTACTTGCATTCTCCATGCATTTTATCGCGCTATCTTGCACACCTCATCGCACTGTTTTCTGCACATTACTTGCATTTTGCATGCATTTTATCGCGCTGTCTTGCGCACCTCATCGCACTGTTTTCTGCACATTACTTGCATTTTGCATGCATTTTATTGCAGTATCTTGCGCATCGCGCTATTTTGCGCCGTGACCATTACTTGCATTTTGCATGCATGTTGTCGTGCTATCTTGAGCACCTCATCGCACTTTTTTCTGCACATTACTTGCATTTTGCATGCATTTTGTCGCCCTATTTTGCGCATCGCGCTATTTTACGCTGTGACCATTACTTGCATTTTGCATGCAATTTGTCGCGCTATCTTGCGCACCTCATCGCACTGTTTTCTGCACATTACTTGCATTTTGCATGCATTTTATCGCGCTATCTTGCGCATCGCACTATTTTGCGCTGTGACCATTACTTGCATTTTGCATGCATTTTGTCGCGCTATCTTGTCCACCTCATCGCACTGTTTTCTGCACATTACTTTCATTCTCCATGCATTTTATCGAGCTATCTTGCACACCTCATCGCACTGTTTTCTGCACATTACTTGCATTTTGCATGCATTTTATCGCGCTGTCTTGCGCACCTCATCGCACTGTTTTCTGCACATTACTTGCATTTTCCATGCATTTTATTGCGCTATCTTGCGCATCGCGCTATTTTGCGCCGTGACCATTACTTGAATTTTGCATGCATGTTGTCGTGCTATCTTGAGCACCTCATCGTACATTTTTCTGCACATTACTTGCATTTTGCATGCATTTTGTCGCCCAATTTTGCGCTTCGCGCTATTTTGCGCGGTGACCATTACTTGCATTTTCCAGGCATTTTATCGCGCTATCTTGCGCACCTCATCGCATTGTTTTCTGCACATTACTTGCATGTTGCATGCATGTTGTCGTGCTATCTTGCGCACCTCATCGCACTTTTTTCTGCACATTACTTGCATTTGGCATGCATTTTATCGCGCTATCTTGCGCAGCGCGCTATTTTTCGCTGTGACCATTACTTGCATTTTGCATGAATTTTATCGGGCTATCTTGCGCACCTCATCGCACTATTTTCTGGACATTACTTGTATTTTCCATGCATTTTATCACGCTATCTTGCGCACCTCATCGCACTGTTTTCTGCACATTACTTGCATTTTGCATGCATTTTATCGCGCTGTCTTGCGCACCTCATCGCACTGTTTTCTGCACATTACTTGCATTTTGCATGCATTTTATTGCGCTATCTTGCGCTTCGCGCTATTTTGCGCCGTGACCATTACTTGCATTTTGCATGCATGTTGTCGTGCTATCTTGAGCACCTCATCGCACTTTTTTCTGCACATTACTTGCATTTTGCATGCATTTTATCGCCCTATTTTGCGCGTCGCGCTATTTTGCGCTGTGACCATTACTTCCATTTTCCATGCATTTTAACGCGCTATCTTGCGCACCTCATCGCATTGTTTTCTGCACATTACTTGCATTTTGCATGCATTTTATCGTGCTATCTTGCGCACCTCATCGCACTGTTTTCTGCACAATACTTACATTTTCCATGCATTTTATCGCGCTATCTGGCGCAGCTCATCGCACTGTTTTCTGCACGTTACTTGCATTTTGCATGCATTTTGTCGCGCTATCTTGCGCACCTCATCGCACTCTTTTCGGCACATTACTTGCATTTTGCATGCATTTCATCGCGCTATCTTGCGCATCGCGCTATTTTACGCTGTGTCCATTACTTGCATTTTGCATGCATTTGTCGCGCTATCTTGCGCACCTCATCGCACTGTTTTCTGCACATTACTTGCATTTTGCATGCATTTTGTCGCGCTATCTTGCGCACCTCATCGCACTTTTTTCTGCACATTACTTGCATTTTGCATGCATTTTATTGCGGTATCTTGCGCATCGCGCTATTTTGTGCCGTGACCATTACTTGCATTTTGCATGCATGTTGTCGTGCTATCTTGAGCACCTCATCGCACTTTTTTCTGCACATTACTTGCATTTTGCATGCATTTTGCCGCCCTATTTTGCGTATCGCGCTATTTTACGCTGTGACCATTACTTGTATTTTGCATGCAATTTGTCGCGCTATCTTGCGCACCTCATCGCACTGTTTTCTGCACATTACTTGCATTTTGCATGCATTTTATCGCGCTATCTTGCGCATCGCACTATTTTGCGCTGTGACCATTACCTGAATTTTGCATGCATTTTGTCGCGCTATCTTGTGCACCTCATCGCACTGTATTCTGCACATTACTTGCATTCTCCATGCATTTTATCGCGCTATCTTGCACACCTCATCGCACTATTTTCTGAACATTACTTGCATTTTGCATGCATTTTATCGCGCTGTCTTGCGCACCTCATCGCACTGTTTTCTGCACATTACTTGCATTTTCCATGCATTTTATTGCGCTATCTTGCGCATCGCGCTATTTTGCGCCGTGACCATTACTTGCATTTTGCATGCATGTTGTCGTGCTATCTTGAGCACCTCATCGCACGTTTTTCTGCACATTACTTGCATTTTGCATGCATTTTGTCGCCCTATTTTGCGCATCGCGCTATTTTGCGTTGTGACCATTACTTGCATTTTCCATGCATTTTATCGCGCTATCTTGCGCACCTCATCGCATTGTTTTCTGCACATTACTTGCATTTTGCAAGCATGTTGTCATGCTATCTTGCGCACCTCATCGCACTTTTTTCTGCACATTACTTGCATTTGGCATGCATTTTATCGCGCTATCTTGCGCAGCGCGCTATTTTGCGCTGTGACCATTACTTGCATTTTGCATGCATTTTATCGCGCTATCTTGCGCACCTCATCGCACTGTTTTCTGGACATTACTTGCATTTTCCATGCATTTTATCACGCTATCTTGCGCACCTCATCGCACTGTTTTCTGCACATTACTTGCATTTTGCATGCATTTTATCGCGCTATCTTGCGTACCTCATCGCACTCTTTTCTGCACATTACTTGCATTTTGCATGCATTTCACCGCACTATCTTGCTCATCGCGCTATTTTGCGCTGTGACCATTACTTGCATTTTGCATGCATTTTGTCGCGCTATCTTGCGCACCTCATCGCACTGTTTTCTGCACATTACTTGCATTTTGCATGCATTTTGTCGCGCTATCTTGCGCGCCTCATATTTTGCGCTGGGACCATTACTTGTATTTTGCATGCATTTTGTCGCGCTATCTTGCGCACCTCGTCGCACTGTTGTCTGCACATTACTTGCATTTTCCATGCATTTTATCGCGTTATCTTGCGCACCTCATCGCACTGTTTTCTGCACATTACTTGCATTTTGCATGCATTATGTCGCGCTATCTTGCGCACCTCATCTCACTGTTTTCTGCACATTACTTGCATTTTGCATTCATTTTATCGCGCTATCTTGCGCATCGCGCTATCTTGCGCTGTGGCCCTTACTTTCATTTTGCATGCATTTTGTCGCGCTATCTTGCGCACCTCATCGCACTGTTCTCTGCACATTACTTGCATTTTGCATGCATTTTGTCGCGCTGTCTTGCGCGCCTCATATTTTGCGCTGGGACCATTATTTGTATTTTGCATGCATTTTGTCGCGCTATCTTGCGCACCTCATCGCACTGTTGTCTGCACATTACTTGCATTTTGCATGCATTTTATCGCGTTATCTTGCGCACCTCATCGCACTGTTTTCTGCACATTACTTGCATTTTGCATGCATTTTGTCGTGCTATCTTGCGCACCTCATCTCGCTGTTTTCTGCACATTACTTGCATTTTGCATTCATTTTATCGCGCTATCTTGCGCATCGCGCAATGTTGCGCTGTGACCCTTACTTTCATTTTGCATGCATTTTGTCGCGCTATCTTGAGCACCTCATCGCACTTTTTTCGGCACGTTACTTGCATTTTCTATGCAATTTATCGCGCTATCTTGCGCCCCTCATCGCGCTGTTTTCTGCACATTACTTGCATTTTGCATGCACTTTATCGCGCTATCTTGCGCACCTCATCGCACTGTTTTCTGCACATTACATGTGTTTTGCATGCATTTTATCGTGCTATCTTGCGCTCCTTGTCGCACTGTTTTCTGCACATTACTTGCATTTTCCATGCATTTTATCGCGCTATCTTGCGCACCTCATCGCACTATTTTCTGCACATTACTTGCATTTTGCATGCATTTTGTCGCGCTATCTTGTGCACCTCATCGCACTGTTTTCTGCACATTGCTTGCATTTTGCATGCATTTTCTCGCGCTATCTTGCGCACCTCATTGCACTGTTTTCTGTACATTACTTGCATTTTGCCTGCATTTTGTCGCCCTATCTTGCGCACCTCATCGCACTTTTTTCGGCACATTACTTGCATTTTGCATGCATTTTATTGCGCTATCCTGCGCGCCTAATCGCAGTGTTTTCTGCACATTACTTGCATTTTGCATGCATTTTATCGCGTTATCTTGCGCATCGCGCTGTTTTGCGCTTTGACCATTACTTGCATTTTGCATGCATTTTGTCGCGCTATCTTGCGCACTTCGTTGCACTGTTTTCTGCACATTACTTGCATTTTGCATGCATTTTATCGAGCTATCTTGCACACCTCATCGCACTGTTTTCTGCACATTACTTGCATTTTGCATGCATTTTATCGCGCTGTCTTGCGCACCTCATCGCACTGTTTTCTGCACATTACTTGCATTTTGCATGCATTTTATTGCGCTATCTTGCGCATCGCGCTATTTTGCGCCGTGACCATTACTTGCATTTTGCATTCATGTTGTCGCGCTATCTTGCGCACCTCATCGCACTATTTTCTGCACATTACTTGCATTTTGCATGCATTTCATCGCGCTATCTTGCGCATCGCGCTATTTTACGCTGTGACCATTACTTGCATTTTGCATGCATTTGTCGCGCTATCTTGCGCACCTCGTCGCACTGTTGTCTGCACATTAATTGCATTTTGCATGCATTTTATCGCGTTATCTTGCGCACCTCATCACACTGTTTTCTGCACATTACTTGCATTTTGCATGCATTTTGTCGCGCTATCTTGCGCACCTCATCTCACGGTTTTCTGCACATTACTTGCATTTTGCATTCATTTTATCGCGCTATATTGCGCATCGCGCTATTTTGCGCTGTGACCATTACTTTCATTTTGCATGCATTTTGTCGCGCCATCTTGCGCACCTCATCGCACTTTTTTCGGTACATTACTTGCATTTTGCATGCATTTTATCGCGCTATCTTGCGCCCCTCATCACACTATTTTCTGCACATTACTTGCATTTTGCATGCATTTTATCGCGCTATCTTGCGCACCTCATCGCACTGTTTTCTACACATTGGTTGCATTTTTCATGCATTTTATCGCGCTTTCTTGCGCACCTCATCGCACTATTTTCTGCACCTTGCTTTCATTTTCCATGCATTTTATCGCGCTATCTTGCGCACCTCATCGCACTGTTTTCTGCGTCTTACTTGCATTTTGCATGCATTTTATCGCGCTATCTTGCGCATCGCACTATTTTGCGCTGTGACCATTACTTGCATTTTGCATGCATTTTGTCGCGCTATCTTGCGCCCCTCATCGCACTGTTTTCTGCACATTACTTGCATTTTGCATGCATTTTGTCACGCTATCTTGCGCTCCTCACCGCACTGTTTTCTGCACCTTACTTGCATTTTCCATGCAATTTATCGCGCTATCTTGCGCACCTCATCGCCCTGTTTTCTGCACATTACTTCCATTTTGCATGCATTTTATCGCGCTCTCTTGCTCACCTCATCGCACTGTTTTCTGCACTTTTCTTGCATTTTCCATGCATTTTATCGCGCTATCTTGAGCACCTCATCGCACTGTTTTCTGCACATTACTTGCATTTTCCATGCATTTTATCGCTATCTTGCGCACCTCATCGCACTGTTTTTTGCACTTTACTTGCATTTTGCATGCATTTTATCGCGCTATCTTGCGCATCGCGATATTTTACGCTGTGACCATTAGTTGCATTTTGCATGCATTTTGTCGTGCTATCTTGCGCACCTCATCGCACTGTTTTCTGCACATTACTTGCGTTTTGCATGCATTTTATCGCGCAATCTTGGGCACCTCATCGCACTGCTTTGTGCACATTACTTGCATTTTGCATGCATTTTGTCGCGCTATCTTGGGCACCTCATCTCACGGTTTTCTGCACATTACTTGCATTTTGCATTCATTTTATCGCGCGATATTGCGCATCGCGCTATTTTGCGCTGTGACCATTACTTTCATTTTGCATGCATTTTGTCGCGCAATCTTGCGCACCTCATCGCACTTTTTTCGGCACATTGCTTGCATTTTGCATGCATTTTATCGCGCTATCTTGCGCCCCTCATCGCACTGTTTTCTGCACATTACTTGCATTCTGCATGCACTTTATCGCGCTATCTTGCGCACCTCATCGCACTATTTTCTGCACATTACTTGCATTTTGCACGCATTTTATCGCGCTATCTTGCGCTCCTGATCGCACTGTTTTCTGCACATTACTTGCATTTTCCATGCATTTTATCGCGCTATCTTGCGCACCTCATCGCACTGTTTTCTGCACATTACTTGCATTTTGCATGCATTTTGTCGTGCTATCTTGTGCTTCTCATCGCACTGTTTTCTGCACATTACTTGCATTTTGCATGCATTTTGTCACGCTATCTTGCGCACCTCATCGCACTGTTTTCTGCACATTACTTGCATTTTCCATGCATTTTATCGCTCTATCTTGTGCACCTCATCGCACTGTTATCTGCACAATACTTGCATTTTGCATGCTTTTTATCGCGCTATGTTACGCACCTCATCGCACTGTTTTCTGCACATTAGTCGCATTTTGCATGCATTTTATCGCGCTATCTTGCGCACCTCATCGCACTGTTTTCTGCACATTACTTGCATTTTCCATGCATTTTATCGCGCTATCTTGCGCACCTCATCGCACTGTTTTCTGCACATTACTTGGATTTTGCATGCATTTTATCGCGCTATCTTGCACACCTCATCGCACTGTTTTCTGCACAATACTTGCATTTTGCATGCATTTTATCGCGCTATCTTGCGCATCGCGATATTTTACGCTGTGACCATTAGTTGCATTTTGCATGCATTTTGTCGCGCTATCTTGCGCACCTCTTCGCACTGTTTTCTGCACATTACTTGCGTTTTGCATGCATTTTATCGCGCAATCTTGCGCACCTCATCGCACTGCTTTGTGCACATTACTTGCATTTTGCATGCATTTTGTCGCGCTATCTTGGGCACCTCATCTCACGGTTTTCTGCACATTACTTGCATTTTGCATTTATTTTATCGCGCTATATTGCGCATCGCGCTATTTTGCACTGTGACCATTACTTTCATTTTGCATGCATTTTGTCGCGCTATCTTGCGCACCTCATCGCACTTTTTTCGGCACATTACTTGCATTTTGCATGCATTTTATCGCGCTATCTTGCGCCCCTCATCGCACTGTTTTCTGCACATTACTTGCATTCTGCATGCACTTTATCGCGCTATCATGCGCACCTCATCGCACTATTTTCTACACATTACTTGCGTTTTGCACGCATTTTATCGCGCTATCTTGCGCTCCTGATCGCACTGTTTTTCTGCACATTACTTGCATTTTCCATGCATTTTATCGCGCTATCTTGCGCACCTCATCGCACTGTTTTCTGCACATTACTTGCATTTTGCATGCATTTTGTCGCGCTATCTTGTGCTTCTCATTGTACTGTTTTCTGCACATTACTTGCATTTTGCACGCATTTTATCGCGCTATCTTGCGCACCTCATCGCACTGTTTTCTGCACATTACTTGCATTTTCCATGCATTTTATCGCTCTATCTTGTGCACCTCATCGCACTGTTATCTGCACAATACTTGCATTTTGCATGCATATTATCGCGCTATGTTACGCACCTCATCGCACTGTTTTCTGCACATTAGTCGCATTTTGCATGCATTTTATCGCGCTATCTTGCGCACCTCATCGCACTGTTTTCTGCACATTACCTGCATTTTCCATGCATTTTATCGCGCTATCTTGCGCACCTTATCGCACTGTTTTCTGCACATTACTTGCATTTTGCATGCATTTTATCGCGCAATCTTGCGTGCCTCATCGCACTGTTTTCTGCACATTGCTTGCATTTTGCATGCATTTTATCGCGCTATCTTGCGCATCGCGCTATTTTGCGCTGTGACCACTACTTGCATTTTGCATGCATTTTGTCGCGCTATCTTGCGCACCTCATCTCACGGTTTTCTGCACATTACTTGCATTTTACATTCATTTTATCGCGCTATATTGCGCATCTCGCTATTTTGCGCTGTGACCATTACTTTCATTTTGCATGCATTTTGTCGCGCTATCTTGCGCACCTCATCGCACTTTTTTCGGCACATTACTTGCATTTTGCATGCATTTTATCGCGCTATCTTGCGCCCCTCATCGCACTGTTTTCTGCACATTACTTGCATTCTGCATGCACTTTATCGCGCTATCTTGCGCACCTCATCGCACTATTTTCTGCACATTACTTGCGTTATGCACGCATTTTATCGCGCTATCTTGCGCTCCTGATCGCACTGTTTTCTGCACATTACTTGCATTTTTCATGCATTTTATCGCGCTATCTTGCGCACCTCATCGCACTGTTTTCTGCACATTACTTGCATTTTGCATGCATTTTGTCGCGCTATCTTGTGCATCTCATCGCACTGTTTCCTGCACATTACTTGCATTTTGCATGCATTTTTTCGCGCTATCTTGCGCACCTCATCGCACTGTTTTCTGCACATTACTTGCATTTTTCAGGCATTTTATCGCTCTATCTTGTGCACCTCATCGCACTGTTATCTGCACAATACTTGCATTTGGCATGCATTTTATCGCGCTATGTTACGCACCTCATCGCACTGTTTTCTGCACATTAGTCGCATTTTGCATGCATTTTATCGCGCTATCTTGCGCACCTCATCGCACTGTTTGCTGCACATTTCTTGGATTTTGCATGCATATTATCGCACTATCTTGCACACCTCATCGCACTGTTTTCTGCACATTACTTGCATTTTGCATGCATTTTATCGCGCTATATTGCGCAACGCGATATTTTACGCTGTGACCATTAGCTGCATTTTGCATGCATTTTGTCGCGCTATCTTGCGCACCTCATCGCACTGTTTTCTGCACATTACTTGCGTTTTGCATGCATTTTATCGCGCAATCTTGCGCTCCTCATCGCACTGCTTTGTGCACATTACTTGCATTTTGCATGCATCTTATCGCGCTACTTTACGCATCGCGCTATTTTGGGCGGTGACCAATACTTGCATTTTGCATGCATTTTATCGCGCTATCTTGCGCACCTCATCGCACTGTTTTCTGCATATTCCCCGCATTTTGCTTGCATTTTATTGCGCTATCTTGCGCATCGCACTATTTTGTGTTGTGACCAGTACTTGCATTTTGCATGCATTTTATCGCGCTATCATGCGCACCTCATCGCTCTGTTTTCTGCACATTACTTGCATTTTCCAGGCATTTTATCGCGCTATCTTGCGCACCTCGTCGCACTGTTTTCTGCACATTACTTGCATTTTCCATGCATTTTATCGTGCTATCTTGCGCACCTCATCGCACTGTTTTCTGCACAATACGTGCATTTTGCATGCATTTTATCACGCTATCTTGCGCATCGCGTTATTTTGCGTTGTGACCATTACTTGCATTTTGCATGCATTTTGTCGCGCTATCTTGCGCACCTCGCCGCACTGTTTTCTGCACAATACTTTCATTTTGCACGCATTTTATCGCGCTATATTGCGCATCGCGCTATTTTGCGCTGTGACCATTACTTGCATTTTCCACGCATTTTGTCGCGCTATCTTGCGCACCTCATCGCACTGTTTTCTGCACATTACTTGCATTTTGCATGCATTTTATCTCATTATCTTGCGCAACACGCTATTTTGCGATGTGACCATTACTTGCATTTTGCAAGCATTTTGTCGCGCTATCTTGCGTACCTCATCGCACTGTTTTCTGCACATTACTTGCATTTTGCATGCATTTTGTCGTGCTATCTTGCGCACCTCATCGCAGTTTTTTCTGCACATTACTTGCATTTTGCATGCATTTTATCGCGCTATTTTGCGCATCGCGCCATTTTGCGCTGTGACCATTACTTGCATTTTCCATGCATTTCATCGCGCTATCTTGCGCACCTCATCGCACTGTTTTCTGCACATTGCTTGCATTTTGCATGCATTTTATCGCGCTATCTTGCGCACCTCATTGCACTGTTTTCTGCACATTGCTTCCATTTTTCATGCATTTTATCGCGCTATCTTGCGCACCTCATCGCACTGTTTTCTGCACATTACTTGCATTTTAGATGCATTTTGTCGCGCTATCTTGCGCACCTCTTCGCACTGATTTCTGCACATTACTTGCATTTTCCATGTATTTTATCGCGCGACCTTGCCCACCTCATCGCACTGTTTTCTGCACATTACATGCATTTTGCATGCATTTTGTCGCACTATCTTGCGCACCTCAGCACACTGTTTTCTGCACATTACTTGCATTTTGCATGCATTTTATCGCTCTATCTTGCGCACCTCATCGCACTGTTTTCGGCACATTACTTGCATTTTGCATGCATTTTATCGCGCTATTTTGCGCTGTGACTGTTACTTGCATTTTGCATTCGTTTTGTCACGCTATCTTGCGCACCTCATCACACTATTTTCTGCACATTACTTGCATTTTGCATGCATTTTGTCGCGCTATCTTGCGCACCTCATCACACTGTTTTCTGCACAGTGGCAGATATGTAAATACGGGGTTTCCGTACCATTTCTTGCGCATTACGGTTCGAACACTCGAACACCTATACGGATTCTTCTGCACAGTGGCAGATATGTAAATACGGGGTTTCCATACCATTTCTTGTGCATTACGGTTCGAACACTCGAACACCTATACGGATTCTCCTGCACAGTGGCAGATATGTAAATACGGGGTTTACGTACCATTCCTTGCGCATTACGGTTCGAACACTTGAACACCTATGCGGATTCTTCTGCACATTGGAAGATATGTAAATACGGGGTCTCCGTACCATTTCTTGCGCATTACGGTTCGAACACTCGAACATCTATACGGATTCTCCTGCACAGTGCCAGATATGTAAATACGGGGTTTCCGTACCATTTCTTGCGCATTACGGTTCGAACACTCGAACACCTATACGGATTCTCCTGCACAGTGACAGATATGTAAATACGGGGTTCCCATACCATTTCTTGCGCATTACGGTTCGAACACTCGAACACCTATACGGATTCTCCTGCACAGTGGCAGATATGTAAATACGGGGTTTACATACCATTTCTTGCGCATTACGGTTCGAACACTCGAACACCTATACGGATTCTCCTGCACAGTGGCAGATTTGTAAATACGGGGTTTCCTTACCATTTCTTGCGCATTACGATTCGAACACTCGAACACCTATACGGATTCTCCTGCACAGTGGCAGATATGTAAATACGGGGTTTCCGTACCATTTCTTGCGCATTACGATTCGAACACTCGAACACCTATACGGATTCTCCTGCACAGTGGCAGATATGTAAATACGGGGTTTACGTACCATTTCTTGCGCATTACGGTTCGAACAATCGAACACCTATACGGATTCTCCTGCACAGTGGCAGATATGTAAATACGGGGTTTCCGTACCATTTCTTGCGCATTACGGTTTGAACACTCGAACACCTATACGGATTCTCCTGCACAGTGACAGATATGTAAATACGGGGTTTTCATACCATTTGTTGCGCATTACGGTTCGAACACTCGAACACCAATACGGATTCTCCTGCACAGTGGCAGATATGTAAATACGGGGTTTACATACCATTTCTTGCGTATTACGGTTCGAACACTCGAACACCTATGCGGATTATCCTGGACAGTGGCAGATATGTAAATACGGGGTTTCCGTACCATTTCTTGCGCATTACGGTTCGAACACTCGAACATCTATACGGATTCTTCTGCACAGTGGCAGATATGTAAATACGGGGTTTCCATACCATTTCTTGTGCATTACGGTTCGAACACTCGAACACCTATACGGATTCTCCTGCACAGTGGCAGATATGTAAATACGGGGTTTACGTACCATTTCTTGCGCATTACGGTTCGAACACTTGAACACCTATGCGGATTCTTCTGCACATTGGAAGATATGTAAATACGGGGTCTCCGTACCATTTCTTGCGCATTACGGTTCGAACACTCGCGCTATCTTGCGCACCTCATCGCACTGTTTTCTGGACATTACTTGCATTTTCCATGCATTTTATCACGCTATCTTGCGCACCCCATCGCACTGTTTTCTGCACATTACTTGCATTTTGCATGCATTTTATCGCGCTATCTTGCGTACCTCATCGCACTCTTTTCTGCACATTACTTGCATTTTGCATGCATTTCACCGCGCTATCTTGCTCATCGCGCTATTTTGCGCTGTGACCATTACTTGCATTTTGCATGCATTTTGTCGCACTATCTTGCGCACCTCATCGCACTGTTTTCTGCACATTACTTGCATTTTGCATGCATTTTGTCGCGCTATCTTGCGCGCCTCATATTTTGCGCTGGGACCATTACTTGTATTTTGCATGCATTTTGTCGCGCTATCTTGCGCACCTCGTCGCACTGTTGTCTGCACATTACTTGCATTTTCCATGCATTTTATCGCGTTATCTTGCGCACCTCATCGCACTGTTTTCTGCACATTACTTGCATTTTGCATGCATTATGTCGCGCTATCTTGCGCACCTCATCTCACTGTTTTCTGCACATTACTTGCATTTTGCATTCATTTTATCGCGCTATCTTGCGCATCGCGCTATCTTGCGCTGTGGCCCTTACTTTCATTTTGCATGCATTTTGTCGCGCTATCTTGCGCACCTCATCGCACTGTTTTCTGCACATTACTTGCATTTTGCATGCATTTTGTCGCGCTGTCTTGCGCGCCTCATATTTTGCGCTGGGACCATTATTTGTATTTTGCATGCATTTTGTCGCGCTATCTTGCGCACCTCATCGCACTGTTGTCTGCACATTACTTGCATTTTGCATGCATTTTATCGCGTTATCTTGCGCACCTCATCGCACTGTTTTCTGCACATTACTTGCATTTTGCATGCATTTTGTCGTGCTATCTTGCGCACCTCATCTCGCTGTTTTCTGCACATTACTTGCATTTTGCATTCATTTTATCGCGCTATCTTGCGCATCGCGCAATGTTGCGCTGTGACCCTTACTTTCATTTTGCATGCATTTTGTCGCGCTATCTTGAGCACCTCATCGCACTTTTTTCGGCACGTTACTTGCATTTTCTATGCAGTTTATCGCGCTATCTTGCGCCCCTCATCGCGCTGTTTTCTGCACATTACTTGCATTTTGCATGCACTTTATCGCGCTATCTTGCGCACCTCATCGCACTATTTTCTGCACATTACATGTGTTTTGCATGCATTTTATCGTGCTATCTTGCGCTCCTTGTCGCACTGTTTTCTGCACATTACTTGCATTTTCCATGCATTTTATCGCGCTATCTTGCGCACCTCATCGCACTATTTTCTGCACATTACTTGCATTTTGCATGCATTTTGTCGCGCTATCTTGTGCACCTCATCGCACTGTTTTCTGCACATTGCTTGCATTTTGCATGCATTTTCTCGCGCTATCTTGCGCACCTCATTGCACTGTTTTCTGTACATTACTTGCATTTTGCCTGCATTTTGTCGCCCTATCTTGCGCACCTCATCGCACTTTTTTCGGCACATTACTTGCATTTTGCATGCATTTTATTGCGCTATCCTGCGCGCCTAATCGCAGTGTTTTCTGCACATTACTTGCATTTTGCATGCATTTTATCGCGTTATCTTGCGCATCGCGCTGTTTTGCGCTTTGACCATTACTTGCATTTTGCATGCATTTTGTCGCGCTATCTTGCGCACTTCGTTGCACTGTTTTCTGCACATTACTTGCATTTTGCATGCATTTTATCGAGCTATCTTGCACACCTCATCGCACTGTTTTCTGCACATTACTTGCATTTTGCATGCATTTTATCGCGCTGTCTTGCGCACCTCATCGCACTGTTTTCTGCACATTACTTGCATTTTGCATGCATTTTATTGCGCTATCTTGCGCATCGCGCTATTTTGCGTCGTGACCATTACTTGCATTTTGCATTCATGTTGTCGCGCTATCTTGGGCACCTCATCGCACTATTTTCTGCACATTACTTGCATTTTGCATGCATTTCATCGCGCTATCTTGCGCATCGCGCTATTTTACGCTGTGACCATTACTTGCATTTTGCATGCATTTGTCGCGCTATCTTGCGCACCTCGTCGCACTGTTGTCTGCACATTAATTGCATTTTGCATGCATTTTATCGCGTTATCTTGCGCACCTCATCACACTGTTTTCTGCACATTACTTGCATTTTGCATGCATTTTGTCGCGCTATCTTGCGCACCTCATCTCACGGTTTTCTGCACATTACTTGCATTTTGCATTCATTTTATCGCGCTATATTGCGCATCGCGCTATTTTGCGCTGTGACCATTACTTTCATTTTGCATGCATTTTGTCGCGCCATCTTGCGCACCTCATCGCACTTTTTTCGGTACATTACTTGCATTTTGCATGCATTTTATCGCGCTATCTTGCGCCCCTCATCACACTATTTTCTGCACATTACTTGCATTTTGCATGCATTTTATCGCGCTATCTTGCGCACCTCATCGCACTGTTTTCTGCACATTGGTTGCATTTTTCATGCATTTTATCGCGCTTTCTTGCGCACCTCATCGCACTATTTTCTGCACCTTGCTTTCATTTTCCATGCATTTTATCGCGCTATCTTGCGCACCTCATCGCACTGTTTTCTGCGTCTTACTTGCATTTTGCATGCATTTTATCGCGCTATCTTGCGCATCGCACTATTTTGCGCTGTGACCATTACTTGCATTTTGCATGCATTTTGTCGCGCTATCTTGCGCCCCTCATCGCACTGTTTTCTGCACATTACTTGCATTTTGCATGCATTTTGTCACGCTATCTTGCGCTCCTCACCGCACTGTTTTCTGCACCTTACTTGCATTTTCCATGCAATTTATCGCGCTATCTTGCGCACCTCATCGCCCTGTTTTCTGCACATTACTTCCATTTTGCATGCATTTTATCGCGCTCTCTTGCTCACCTCATCGCACTGTTTTCTGCACTTTTCTTGCATTTTCCATGCATTTTATCGCGCTATCTTGAGCACCTCATCGCACTGTTTTCTGCACATTACTTGCATTTTCCATGCATTTTATCGCTATCTTGCGCACCTCATCGCACTGTTTTTTGCACTTTACTTGCATTTTGCATGCATTTTATCGCGCTATCTTGCGCATCGCGATATTTTACGCTGTGACCATTAGTTGCATTTTGCATGCATTTTGTCGTGCTATCTTGCGCACCTCATCGCACTGTTTTCTGCACATTACTTGCGTTTTGCATGCATTTTATCGCGCAATCTTGGGCACCTCATCGCACTGCTTTGTGCACATTACTTGCATTTTGCATGCATTTTGTCGCGCTATCTTGGGCACCTCATCTCACGGTTTTCTGCACATTACTTGCATTTTGCATTCATTTTATCGCGCGATATTGCGCATCGCGCTATTTTGCGCTGTGACCATTACTTTCATTTTGCATGCATTTTGTCGCGCAATCTTGCGCACCTCATCGCACTTTTTTCGGCACATTGCTTGCATTTTGCATGCATTTTATCGCGCTATCTTGCGCCCCTCATCGCACTGTTTTCTGCACATTACTTGCATTCTACATGCACTTTATCGCGCTATCTTGCGCACCTCATCGCACTATTTTCTGCACATTACTTGCATTTTGCACGCATTTTATCGCGCTATCTTGCGCTCCTGATCGCACTGTTTTCTGCACATTACTTGCATTTTCCATGCATTTTATCGCGCTATCTTGCGCACCTCATCGCACTGTTTTCTGCACATTACTTGCATTTTGCATGCATTTTGTCGTGCTATCTTGTGCTTCTCATCGCACTGTTTTCTGCACATTACTTGCATTTTGCATGCATTTTGTCACGCTATCTTGCGCACCTCATCGCACTGTTTTCTGCACATTACTTGCATTTTCCATGCATTTTATCGCTCTATCTTGTGCACCTCATCGCACTGTTATCTGCACAATACTTGCATTTTGCATGCTTTTTATCGCGCTATGTTACGCACCTCATCGCACTGTTTTCTGCACATTAGTCGCATTTTGCATGCATTTTATCGCGCTATCTTGCGCACCTCATCGCACTGTTTTCTGCACATTACTTGCATTTTCCATGCATTTTATCGCGCTATCTTGCGCACCTCATCGCACTGTTTTCTGCACATTACTTGGATTTTGCATGCATTTTATCGCGCTATCTTGCACACCTCATCGCACTGTTTTCTGCACAATACTTGCATTTTGCATGCATTTTATCGCGCTATCTTGCGCATCGCGATATTTTACGCTGTGACCATTAGTTGCATTTTGCATGCATTTTGTCGCGCTATCTTGCGCACCTCTTCGCACTGTTTTCTGCACATTACTTGCGTTTTGCATGCATTTTATCGCGCAATCTTGCGCACCTCATCGCACTGCTTTGTGCACATTACTTGCATTTTGCATGCATTTTGTCGCGCTATCTTGGGCACCTCATCTCACGGTTTTCTGCACATTACTTGCATTTTGCATTTATTTTATCGCGCTATATTGCGCATCGCGCTATTTTGCACTGTGACCATTACTTTCATTTTGCATGCATTTTGTCGCGCTATCTTGCGCACCTCATCGCACTTTTTTCGGCACATTACTTGCATTTTGCATGCATTTTATCGCGCTATCTTGCGCCCCTCATCGCACTGTTTTCTGCACATTACTTGCATTCTGCATGCACTTTATCGCGCTATCATGCGCACCTCATCGCACTATTTTCTACACATTACTTGCGTTTTGCACGCATTTTATCGCGCTATCTTGCGCTCCTGATCGCACTGTTTTTCTGCACATTACTTGCATTTTCCATGCATTTTATCGCGCTATCTTGCGCACCTCATCGCACTGTTTTCTGCACATTACTTGCATTTTGCATGCATTTTGTCGCGCTATCTTGTGCTTCTCATTGTACTGTTTTCTGCACATTACTTGCATTTTGCACGCATTTTATCGCGCTATCTTGCGCACCTCATCGCACTGTTTTCTGCACATTACTTGCATTTTCCATGCATTTTATCGCTCTATCTTGTGCACCTCATCGCACTGTTATCTGCACAATACTTGCATTTTGCATGCATATTATCGTGCTATGTTACGCACCTCATCGCACTGTTTTCTGCACATTAGTCGCATTTTGCATGCATTTTATCGCGCTATCTTGCGCACCTCATCGCACTGTTTTCTGCACATTACCTGCATTTTCCATGCATTTTATCGCGCTATCTTGCGCACCTTATCGCACTGTTTTCTGCACATTACTTGCATTTTGCATGCATTTTATCGCGCTATCTTGCGTGCCTCATCGCACTGTTTTCTGCACATTGCTTGCATTTTGCATGCATTTTATCGCGCTATCTTGCGCATCGCGCTATTTTGCGCTGTGACCACTACTTGCATTTTGCATGCATTTTGTCGCGCTATCTTGCGCACCTCATCTCACGGTTTTCTGCACATTACTTGCATTTTACATTCATTTTATCGCGCTATATTGCGCATCTCGCTATTTTGCGCTGTGACCATTACTTTCATTTTGCATGCATTTTGTCGCGCTATCTTGCGCACCTCATCGCACTTTTTTCGGCACATTACTTGCATTTTGCATGCATTTTATCGCGCTATCTTGCGCCCCTCATCGCACTGTTTTCTGCACATTACTTGCATTCTGCATGCACTTTATCGCGCTATCTTGCGCACCTCATCGCACTATTTTCTGCACATTACTTGCGTTATGCACGCATTTTATCGCGCTATCTTGCGCTCCTGATCGCACTGTTTTCTGCACATTACTTGCATTTTTCATGCATTTTATCGCGCTATCTTGCGCACCTCATCGCACTGTTTTCTGCACATTACTTGCATTTTGCATGCATTTTGTCGCGCTATCTTGTGCATCTCATCGCACTGTTTCCTGCACATTACTTGCATTTTGCATGCATTTTTTCGCGCTATCTTGCGCACCTCATCGCACTGTTTTCTGCACATTACTTGCATTTTTCAGGCATTTTATCGCTCTATCTTGTGCACCTCATCGCACTGTTATCTGCACAATACTTGCATTTGGCATGCATTTTATCGCGCTATGTTACGCACCTCATCGCACTGTTTTCTGCACATTAGTCGCATTTTGCATGCATTTTATCGCGCAATCTTGCGCACCTCATCGCACTGTTTGCTGCACATTTCTTGGATTTTGCATGCATATTATCGCACTATCTTGCACACCTCATCGCACTGTTTTCTGCACATTACTTGCATTTTGCATGCATTTTATCGCGCTATATTGCGCAACGCGATATTTTACGCTGTGACCATTAGCTGCATTTTGCATGCATTTTGTCGCGCTATCTTGCGCACCTCATCGCACTGTTTTCTGCACATTACTTGCGTTTTGCATGCATTTTATCGCGCAATCTTGCGCTCCTCATCGCACTGCTTTGTGCACATTACTTGCATTTTGCATGCATCTTATCGCGCTACTTTACGCATCGCGCTATTTTGGGCGGTGACCAATACTTGCATTTTGCATGCATTTTATCGCGCTATCTTGCGCACCTCATCGCACTGTTTTCTGCATATTCCCCGCATTTTGCTTGCATTTTATTGCGCTATCTTGCGCATCGCACTATTTTGCGTTGTGACCAGTACTTGCATTTTGCATGCATTTTATCGCGCTATCATGCGCACCTCATCGCTCTGTTTTCTGCACATTACTTGCATTTTCCAGGCATTTTATCGCGCTATCTTGCGCACCTCGTCGCACTGTTTTCTGCACATTACTTGCATTTTCCATGCATTTTATCGTGCTATCTTGCGCACCTCATCGCACTGTTTTCTGCACAATACGTGCATTTTGCATGCATTTTATCACGCTATCTTGCGCATCGCGTTATTTTGCGTTGTGACCATTACTTGCATTTTGCATGCATTTTGTCGCGCTATCTTGCGCACCTCGCCGCACTGTTTTCTGCACAATACTTTCATTTTGCACGCATTTTATCGCGCTATATTGCGCATCGCGCTATTTTGCGCTGTGACCATTACTTGCATTTTCCACGCATTTTGTCGCGCTATCTTGCGCACCTCATCGCACTGTTTTCTGCACATTACTTGCATTTTGCATGCATTTTATCTCATTATCTTGCGCAACACGCTATTTTGCGATGTGACCATTACTTGCATTTTGCAAGCATTTTGTCGCGCTATCTTGCGTACCTCATCGCACTGTTTTCTGCACATTACTTGCATTTTGCATGCATTTTGTCGTGCTATCTTGCGCACCTCATCGCAGTTTTTTCTGCACATTACTTGCATTTTGCATGCATTTTATCGCGCTATTTTGCGCATCGCGCCATTTTGCGCTGTGACCATTACTTGCATTTTCCATGCATTTCATCGCGCTATCTTGCGCACCTCATCGCACTGTTTTCTGCACATTGCTTGCATTTTGCATGCATTTTATCGCGCTATCTTGCGCACCTCATTGCACTGTTTTCTGCACATTGCTTCCATTTTTCATGCATTTTATCGCGCTATCTTGCGCACCTCATCGCACTGTTTTCTGCACATTACTTGCATTTTAGATGCATTTTGTCGCGCTATCTTGCGCACCTCTTCGCACTGTTTTCTGCACATTACTTGCATTTTCCATGTATTTTATCGCGCGACCTTGCCCACCTCATCGCACTGTTTTCTGCACATTACATGCATTTTGCATGCATTTTGTCGCACTATCTTGCGCACCTCAGCACACTGTTTTCTGCACATTACTTGCATTTTGCATGCATTTTATCGCTCTATCTTGCGCACCTCATCGCACTGTTTTCGGCACATTACTTGCATTTTGCATGCATTTTATCGCGCTATTTTGCGCTGTGACTGTTACTTGCATTTTGCATTCGTTTTGTCACGCTATCTTGCGCACCTCATCACACTATTTTCTGCACATTACTTGCATTTTGCATGCATTTTGTCGCGCTATCTTGCGCACCTCATCACACTGTTTTCTGCACAGTGGCAGATATGTAAATACGGGGTTTCCGTACCATTTCTTGCGCATTACGGTTCGAACACTCGAACACCTATACGGATTCTTCTGCACAGTGGCAGATATGTAAATACGGGGTTTCCATACCATTTCTTGTGCATTACGGTTCGAACACTCGAACACCTATACGGATTCTCCTGCACAGTGGCAGATATGTAAATACGGGGTTTACGTACCATTTCTTGCGCATTACGGTTCGAACACTTGAACACCTATGCGGATTCTTCTGCACATTGGAAGATATGTAAATACGGGGTCTCCGTACCATTTCTTGCGCATTACGGTTCGAACACTCGAACATCTATACGGATTCTCCTGCACAGTGCCAGATATGTAAATACGGGGTTTCCGTACCATTTCTTGCGCATTACGGTTCGAACACTCGAACACCTATACGGATTCTCCTCCACAGTGACAGATATGTAAATACGGGGTTCCCATACCATTTCTTGCGCATTACGGTTCGAACACTCGAACACCTATACGGATTCTCCTGCACAGTGGCAGATATGTAAATACGGGGTTTACATACCATTTCTTGCGCATTACGGTTCGAACACTCGAACACCTATACGGATTCTCCTGCACAGTGGCAGATTTGTAAATACGGGGTTTCCTTACCATTTCTTGCGCATTACGATTCGAACACTCGAACACCTATACGGATTCTCCTGCACAGTGGCAGATATGTAAATACGGGGTTTCCGTACCATTTCTTGCGCATTACGATTCGAACACTCGAACACCTATACGGATTCTCCTGCACAGTGGCAGATATGTAAATACGGGGTTTACGTACCATTTCTTGCGCATTACGGTTCGAACAATCGAACACCTATACGGATTCTCCTGCACAGTGGCAGATATGTAAATACGGGGTTTCCGTACCATTTCTTGCGCATTACGGTTTGAACACTCGAACACCTATACGGATTCTCCTGCACAGTGACAGATATGTAAATACGGGGTTTTCATACCATTTGTTGCGCATTACGGTTCGAACACTCGAACACCAATACGGATTCTCCTGCACAGTGGCAGATATGTAAATACGGGGTTTACATACCATTTCTTGCGTATTACGGTTCGAACACTCGAACACCTATGCGGATTATCCTGGACAGTGGCAGATATGTAAATACGGGGTTTCCGTACCATTTCTTGCGCATTACGGTTCGAACACTCGAACATCTATATGGATTCTCCTGCACAGTGCCAAATATGTAAATACGGGGTTTCCGTACCATTTCTTGCGCATTACGGTTCGAACACTCGAACACCTATACGGATTCTCCTGCACAGTGAAAGATATGTAAATACGGGGTTCCCGTACCATTTCTTGCGCATTACGGTTCGAACACTCGAACACTTATACGGATTCTCCTGCACAGTGGCAGATATGTAAATACGGGGTTTACATACCATTTCTTGCGCATTAAGGTTCGAACACTCGAACACCTATACGGATTCTCCTGCATAGTGGCAGATATGTAATTACGGGGTTTCCTTACCATTTCTTGCGCATTACGGTTCGAACACTCGAACACCTATACGGATTCTACTGCACAGTGGCAGATATGTAAATACGGGGTTTCCGTACCATTTCTTGCGCATTACGATTCGAACACTCGAACACCTATACGGTTTCTCCTGCACAGTGGCAGATATGTAAATACGGGGTTTACATACCATTTCTTGCGCATTACGGTTCGAACAATCGAACACCTATACGGATTCTCCTGCACAGTGGCAGATATGTAAATACGGGGTTTCCGTACCATTTCTTGCGCATTACGGTTTGAACACTCGAACACCTATACGGATTCTCCTGCACAGTGACAGATATGTAAATACGGGGTTTTCATACCATTTGTTGCGCATTACGGTTCGAACACTCGAACACCAATACGGATTCTCCTGCACAGTGGCAGATATGTAAATACGGGGTTTACATACCATTTCTTGCGCATTACGGTTCGAACACTCGAACACCTATGCGGATTATCCTGAACAGTGGCAGATATGTAAATACGGGGTTTCCGTACCATTTCTTGCGCATTACGGTTCGAACACACGAACACCTATACGGATTCTCCTGCACAGTGGCAGATATTTAAATACGGGGTTTCCATACCATTTCCTGCGCATTACGGTTCGAACACTCGAACACCTATACGGATTCTCCTGCACAGTGGCAGATATGTAAATACGGGGTTGCGGTACCATTTCTTGCGCATTACGATTCGAACACTCGAACACCTACACGGATTCTCCTGCACAGTGGCAGACATGTAAATACGGGGTTTACATACCATTTCTTGCGCATTACGGTTCGAACACTCGAACACCTATGCGGATTCTCCTGCACAGTGGCAGATATGTAAATACGGGGTTTCCGTACCATTTCTTGCGCATTACGGTTCGAACACTCGAACACCAATACGGATTCTCCTGCACAGTGGCAGATATGTAAATACGGGGTTTACGTACCATTTCTTGCGCATTACGGTTCGAACACTTGAACACATATGCGGATTCTTCTGCACAGTGGAAGATATGTAAATACGGGGTTTCCGTACCATTTCTTGCGCATTACGGTTCGAACACTCGAACATCTATACGGATTCTCCTGCACAGTGCCAAATATGTAAATACGGGGTTTCCGTACCATTTCTTGCGCATTACGGTTCGAACACTCGAACACCTATACGGATTCTCCTGCACAGTGACAGATATGTAAATACGGGGTTCCCATACCATTTCTTGCGCATTACGGTTCGAACACTCGAACACCTATACGGATTCTCCTGCACAGTGGCAGAAATGTAAATACGGGGTTTACATACCATTTCTTGCGCATTAAGGTTCGAACACTCGAACACCTATACGGATTCTCCGGCATAGTGGCAGATATGTAATTACGGGGTTTCCTTACCATTTCTTGCGCATTACGGTTCGAACACTCGAACACCTATACGGATTCTACTGCACAGTGGCAGATATGTATATACGGGGTTTCCGTACCATTTCTTGCGCATTACGATTCGAACACTCGAACACCTATACGGATTCTCCTGCACAGTGGCAGATATGTAAATACGGGGTTTACATACCATTTCTTGCGCATTACGGTTCGAACAATCGAACACCTATACGGATTCTCCTGCACAGTGGCAGATATGTAAATACGGGGTTTCCGTACCATTTCTTGCGCATTACGGTTTGAACACTCGAACACCTATACGGATTCTCCTGCACAGTGACAGATATGTAAATACGGGGTTTTCAAACCATTTGTTGCGCATTACGGTTCGAACACTCGAACACCAATACGGATTCTCCTGCACTGTGGCAGATATGTAAATACGGGGTTTACATACCATTTCTTGCGCATTACGGTTCGAACACTCGAACACCTATGCGGATTATCCTGGACAGTGGCAGATATGTAAATACGGGGTTTCCGTACCATTTCTTGCGCATTACGGTTCGAACACTCGAACACCTATACGGATTCTCCTGCACAGTGGCATATATTTAAATACGGGGTTTCCATACCATTTCTTGCGCATTACGGTTTGAACACTCGAACACCTATACGGATTCTCCTGCACAGTGACAGATATGTAAATACGGGGTTTTCATACCATTTGTTGCGCATTACGGTTCGAACACTCGAACACCAATACGGATTCTCCTGCACAGTGGCAGATATGTAAATACGGGGTTTACATACCATTTCTTGCGTATTACGGTTCGAACACTCGAACACCTATGCGGATTATCCTGGACAGTGGCAGATATGTAAATACGGGGTTTCCGTACCATTTCTTGCGCATTACGGTTCGAACACTCGAACATCTATATGGATTCTCCTGCACAGTGCCAAATATGTAAATACGGGGTTTCCGTACCATTTCTTGCGCATTACGGTTCGAACACTCGAACACCTATACGGATTCTCCTGCACAGTGACAGATATGTAAATACGGGGTTCCCGTACCATTTCCTGCGCATTACGGTTCGAACACTCGAACACTTATACGGATTCTCCTGCACAGTGGCAGATATGTAAATACGGGGTTTACATACCATTTCTTGCGCATTAAGGTTCGAACACTCGAACACCTATACGGATTCTCCTGCATAGTGGCAGATATGTAATTACGGGGTTTCCTTACCATTTCTTGCGCATTACGGTTCGAACACTCGAACACCTATACGGATTCTACTGCACAGTGGCAGATATGTAAATACGGGGTTTCCGTACCATTTCTTGCGCATTACGATTCGAACACTCGAACACCTATACGGATTCTCCTGCACAGTGGCAGATATGTAAATACGGGGTTTACATACCATTTCTTGCGCATTACGGTTCGAACAATCGAACACCTATACGGATTCTCCTGCACAGTGGCAGATATGTAAATACGGGGTTTCCGTACCATTTCTTGCGCATTACGGTTTGAACACTCGAACACCTATACGGATTCTCCTGCACAGTGACAGATATGTAAATACGGGGTTTTCATACCATTTGTTGCGCATTACGGTTCGAACACTCGAACACCAATACGGATTCTCCTGCACAGTGGCAGATATGTAAATACGGGGTTTACATACCATTTCTTGCGCATTACGGTTCGAACACTCGAACACCTATGCGGATTATCCTGAACAGTGGCAGATTTGTAAATACGGGGTTTCCGTACCATTTCTTGCGCATTACGGTTCGAACACACGAACACCTATACGGATTCTCCTGCACAGTGGCAGATATTTAAATACGGGGTTTCCATACCATTTCCTGCGCATTACGGTTCGAACACTCGAACACCTATACGGATTCTCCTGCACAGTGGCAGATATGTAAATACGGGGTTGCGGTACCATTTCTTGCGCATTACGATTCGAACACTCGAACACCTACACGGATTCTCCTGCACAGTGGCAGACATGTAAATACGGGGTTTACATACCATTTCTTGCGCATTACGGTTCGAACACTCGAACACCTATGCGGATTCTCCTGCACAGTGGCAGATATGTAAATACGGGGTTTCCGTACCATTTCTTGCGCATTACGGTTCGAACACTCGAACACCAATACGGATTCTCCTGCACAGTGGCAGATATGTAAATACGGGGTTTACGTACCATTTCTTGCGCATTACGGTTCGAACACTTGAACACATATGCGGATTCTTCTGCACAGTGGAAGATATGTAAATACGGGGTTTCCGTACCATTTCTTGCGCATTACGGTTCGAACACTCGAACATCTATACGGATTCTCCTGCACAGTGCCAAATATGTAAATACGGGGTTTCCGTACCATTTCTTGCGCATTACGGTTCGAACACTCGAACACCTATACGGATTCTCCTGCACAGTGACAGATATGTAAATACGGGGTTCCCGTACCATTTCTTGCGCATTACGGTTCGAACACTCGAACACCTATACGGATTCTCCTGCACAGTGGCAGAAATGTAAATACGGGGTTTACATACCATTTCTTGCGCATTAAGGTTCGAACACTCGAACACCTATACGGATTCTCCGGCATAGTGGCAGATATGTAATTACGGGGTTTCCTTACCATTTCTTGCGCATTACGGTTCGAACACTCGAACACCTATACGGATTCTACTGCACAGTGGCAGATATGTATATACGGGGTTTCCGTACCATTTCTTGCGCATTACGATTCGAACACTCGAACACCTATACGGATTCTCCTGCACAGTGGCAGATATGTAAATACGGGGTTTACATACCATTTCTTGCGCATTACGGTTCGAACAATCGAACACCTATACGGATTCTCCTGCACAGTGGCAGATATGTAAATACGGGGTTTCCGTACCATTTCTTGCGCATTACGGTTTGAACACTCGAACACCTATACGGATTCTCCTGCACAGTGACAGATATGTAAATACGGGGTTTTCAAACCATTTGTTGCGCATTACGGTTCGAACACTCAAACACCAATACGGATTCTCCTGCACTGTGGCAGATATGTAAATACGGGGTTTACATACCATTTCTTGCGCATTACGGTTCGAACACTCGAACACCTATGCGGATTATCCTGGACAGTGGCAGATATGTAAATACGGGGTTTCCGTACCATTTCTTGCGCATTACGGTTCGAACACTCGAACACCTATACGGATTCTCCTGCACAGTGGCAGATATTTAAATACGGGGTTTCCATACCATTTCCTGCGCATTACGGTTCGAACACTCGAACACCTATACGGATTCTCCTGCACAGTGGCAGATATGTAAATACGGGGTTTCGGTACCATTTCTTGCGCATTACGATTCGAACTCTCGAACACCTGGACGGATTCTCCTGCACAGTGGCAGATATGTAAATACGGGGTTTACATACCATTTCTTGCGCATTACGGTTCAAACACTCGAACACCTATGCGGATTATCCTGCACAGTGGCAGATGTGCAAATACGGGGTTTCCGTACCATTTCTTGCGCATTACGGTTCGAACACTCGAACACCTATACGGATTCTTCTGCACAGTGGCAGATATGTAAATACGGGGTTTCCTTACCATTTCTTGCGCATTACGGTTCGAACACTCGAACACCTATACGGATTCTCCTGCACAGTGGCAGATATGCAAATACGGGGTTTCGGTACCATTTCTTGCGCATTACGGTTCGAACACTCGAACACCTATACGGATTCTCCTGCACAGTGGTAGATATGTAAATACGGGGTTTACGTACCATTTCTTGCGCATTACGGTTCGAACACTCGAACACCTATGCGGATTCTTCTGCACAGTGGCAGATATGTAAATACGGGGTTTCCGTACCATTTCTTGCGCATTACGGTTCGAACACTCGAACACCTATACGGATTCTCCTGCACACTGGCAGATATGTAAATACGGGCTTTCCGTACCATTTCTTGCGCATTACGGTTCGAACACTCGAACACCTATACGGATTCCCCTGCACAGTGGCAGATATGTAAATACGGGGTTTCGGTACCATTTCTTGCGCATTACGGTTCGAACACTCGAACACCTATACGGATTCTCCTACACAGTGGCAGATTTGTAAATACGGGGTTTACATACCATTTCTCCCGCATTACGGTTCGAACAATCGAACACCTATACGAATTCTCCTGCACAATGGCAGATATGTAGATACGGGGTTTCCGTACCATTTCTTGCGCATTACGGTTCGAACACTCGAACACCTATACGGATTCTCCTGCATAGTGGCAGATATGTAAATACGGGGTTTCCTTACCATTTCTTGCGCATTACGGTTCGAACACTCGAAAACCTATACGGATTCTCCTGCTCAGTGGCAGATTTGCAAATACGGGGTTTCGGTACCATTTCTTGCGCATTACGGTTCGAACACTCGAACAAATATACGGATTCCCCTGCACAGTGGCAGATATGTAAATACGGGGTTTCCTTACCATTTCTTGCGCATTACGGTTCGAACACTCGAACACCTATGCGGATTCTCCTGCACAGTGGCAGATATGTAAATACGGGGTTTCCGTACCATTTCTTGCGCATTACGGTTTGAACACTCGAACACCTATACGGATTCTCCTGCACAGTGACAGATATGTAAATACGGGGTTTTCATGCCATTTGTTGCGCATTACGGTTCGAACACTCGAACACCAATACGGATTCTCCTGCACAGTGGCAGATATGTAAATACGGGGTTTACATACCATTTCTTGCGTATTACGGTTCGAACACTCGAACACCTATGCGGATTATCCTGCACAGTGGCAGATATGTAAATACGGGGTTTCCGTACCATTTCTTGCGCATTACGGTTCGAACACTCGAACATCTATACGGATTCTCCTGCACAGTGCCAAATATGTAAATACGGGGTTTCCGTACCATTTCTTGCGCATTACGGTTCGAACACTCGAACACCTATACGGATTCTCCTGCACAGTGACAGATATGTAAATACGGGGTTCCCGTACCATTTCTTGCGCATTACGGTTCGAACACTCGAACACCTATACGGATTCTCCTGCACAGTGGCAGATATGTAAATACGGGGTTTACATACCATTTCTTGCGCATTAAGGTTCGAACACTCGAACACCTATACGGATTCTCCTGCATAGTGGCAGATATGTAATTACGGGGTTTCCTTACCATTTCTTGCGCATTACGGTTCGAACACCTATACGGATTCTGCTGCACAGTGGCAGATATGTAAATACGGGGTTTCCGTACCATTTCTTGCGCATTACGATTCGAACACTCGAACACCTATACGGATTCTCCTGCACAGTGGTAGATATGTAAATACGGGGTTTACATACCATTTCTTGCGCATTACGGTTCGAACAATCGAACACCTATACGGATTCTCCTGCACAGTGGCAGATATGTAAATACGGGGTTTCCGTACCATTTCTTGCGCCTTACGGTTTGAACACTCGAACACCTATACGGATTCTCCTGCACAGTGACAGATATGTAAATACGGGGTTTTCATACCATTTGTTGCGCATTACGGTTCGAACACTCGAACACCAATACGGATTATCCTGCACAGTGGCAGATATGTAAATACGGGGTTTACATACCATTTCTCGCGCATTACGGTTCGAACACTCGAACACCTATGCGGATTATCCTGGACAGTGGCAGATATGTAAATACGGGGTTTCCGTACCATTTCTTGCGCATTACGGTTCGAACACACGAACACCTATACGGATTCTCCTGCACAGTGGCAGATATTTAAATACGGGGTTTCCATACCATTTCCTGCGCATTACGGTTCGAACACTCGAACACCTATACGGATTCTCCTGCACAGTGGCAGATATGTAAATACGGGGTTGCGGTACCATTTCTTGCGCATTACGATTCGAACACTCGAACACCTACACGGATTCTCCTGCACAGTGGCAGATATGTAAATACGGGGTTTACATACCATTTCTTGCGCATTACGGTTCGAACACTCGAACACCTATACGGATTCTCCTGCATAGTGGCAGATATGTAAATACGGGGTTTCCTTACCATTTCTTGCGCATTACGGTTCGAACACTCGAAAACCTATACGGATTCTCCTGCTCAGTGGCAGATTTGCAAATACGGGGTTTCGGTACCATTTCTTGCGCATTACGGTTCGAACACTCGAACAAATATACGGATTCCCCTGCACAGTGGCAGATATGTAAATACGGGGTTTCCTTACCATTTCTTGCGCATTACGGTTCGAACACTCGAACACCTATGCGGATTCTCCTGCACAGTGGCAGATATGTAAATACGGGGTTTCCGTACCATTTCTTGCGCATTACGGTTTGAACACTCGAACACCTATACGGATTCTCCTGCACAGTGACAGATATGTAAATACGGGGTTTTCATACCATTTGTTGCGCATTACGGTTCGAACACTCGAACACCAATACGGATTCTCCTGCACAGTGGCAGATATGTAAATACGGGGTTTACATACCATTTCTTGCGTATTACGGTTCGAACACTCGAACACCTATGCGGATTATCCTGCACAGTGGCAGATATGTAAATACGGGGTTTCCGTACCATTTCTTGCGCATTACGGTTCGAACACTCGAACATCTATACGGATTCTCCTGCACAGTGCCAAATATGTAAATACGGGGTTTCCGTACCATTTCTTGCGCATTACGGTTCGAACACTCGAACACCTATACGGATTCTCCTGCACAGTGACAGATATGTAAATACGGGGTTCCCGTACCATTTCTTGCGCATTACGGTTCGAACACTCGAACACCTATACGGATTCTCCTGCACAGTGGCAGATATGTAAATACGGGGTTTACATACCATTTCTTGCGCATTAAGGTTCGAACACTCGAACACCTATACGGATTCTCCTACATAGTGGCAGATATGTAATTACGGGGTTTCCTTACCATTTCTTGCGCATTACGGTTCGAACACTCGAACACCTATACGGATTCTATTGCACAGTGGCAGATATGTAAATACGGGGTTTCCGTACCATTTCTTGCGCATTACGATTCGAACACTCGAACACCTATACGGATTCTCCTGCACAGTGGTAGATATGTAAATACGGGGTTTACATACCATTTCTTGCGCATTACGGTTCGAACAATCGAACACCTATACGGATTCTCCTGCACAGTGGCAGATATGTAAATACGGGGTTTCCGTACCATTTCTTGCGCCTTACGGTTTGAACACTCGAACACCTATACGGATTCTCCTGCACAGTGACAGATATGTAAATACGGGGTTTTCATACCATTTGTTGCGCATTACGGTTCGAACACTCGAACACCAATACGGATTCTCCTGCACAGTGGCAGATATGTAAATACGGGGTTTACATACCATTTCTCGCGCATTACGGTTCGAACACTTTTACACCTATGCGGATTATCCTGGACAGTGGCAGATATGTAAATACGGGGTTTCCGTACCATTTCTTGCGCATTACGGTTCGAACACACGAACACCTATACGGATTCTCCTGCACAGTGGCAGATATTTAAATACGGGGTTTCCATACCATTTCCTGCGCATTACGGTTCGAACACTCGAACACCTATACGGATTCTCCTGCACAGTGGCAGATATGTAAATACGGGGTTGCGGTACCATTTCTTGCACATTACGATTCGAACACTCGAACACCTACACGGATTCTCCTGCACAGTGGCAGATATGTAAATACGGGGTTTACATACCATTTCTTGCGCATTACGGTTCGAACACTTGAACACCTATGCGGATTCTCCTGCACAGTGGCAGATATGTAAATACGGGGTTTCCGTACCATTTCTTGCGCATTACGGTTCGAACACTCGAACACCAATACGGATTCTCCTGCACAGTGGCAGATATGTAAATACGGGGTTTACGTACCATTTCTTGCGCATTACAGTTCGAACACTTGAACACCTATGCGGATTCTTCTGCACAGTGGAAGATATGTAAATACGGGGTTCCCGTACCATTCCTTGCGCATTACGGTTCGAACACTCGAACATCTATATGGATTCTCCTGCACAGTGCCAAATATGTAAATACGGGGTTTCCGTACCATTTCTTGCGCATTACGGTTCGAACACTCGAACACCTATACGGATTCTCCTGCACAGTGACAGATATGTAAATACGGGGTTCCCGTACCATTTCTTGCGCATTACGGTTCGAACACTCGAACACCTATACGGATTCTCCTGCACAGTGGCAGAAATGTAAATACGGGGTTTACATACCATTTCTTGCGCATTAAGGTTCGAACACTCGAACACCTATACGGATTCTCCTGCATAGTGGCAGATATGTAATTACGGGGTTTCCTTACCATTTCTTGCGCATTACGGTTCGAACACTCGAACACCTATACGGATTCTACTGCACAGTGGCAGATATGTATATACGGGGTTTCCGTACCATTTCTTGCGCATTACGATTCGAACACTCGAACACCTATACGGATTCTCCTGCACAGTGGCAGATATGTAAATACGGGGTTTACATACCATTTCTTGCGCATTACGGTTCGAACAATCGAACACCTATACGGATTCTCCTATACAGTGGCAGATATGTAAATACGGGGTTTCCGTACCATTTCTTACGCATTACGGTTTGAACACTCGAACACCTATACGGATTCTCCTGCAGAGTGACAGATATGTAAATACGGGGTTTTCATACCATTTGTTGCGCATTACGGTTCGAACACTCGAACACCAATACGGATTCTCCTGCACTGTGGCAGATATGTAAATACGGGGTTTACATACCATTTCTTGCGCATTACGGTTCGAACACTCGAACACCTATGCGGATTATCCTGGACAGTGGCAGATATGTAAATACGGGGTTTCCGTACCATTTCTTGCGCATTACGGTTCGAACACTCGAACACCTATACGGATTCTCCTGCACAGTGGCAGATATTTAAATACGGGGTTTCCATACCATTTCCTGCGCATTACGGTTCGAACACTCGAACACCTATACGGATTCTCCTGCACAGTGGCAGATATGTAAATACGGGGTTTCGGTACCATTTCTTGCGCATTACGATTCGAACTCTCGAACACCTAGACGGATTCTCCTGCACAGTGGCAGATATGTAAATACGGGGTTTACATACCATTTCTTGCGCATTACGGTTCGAACACTCGAACACCTATGCGTATTATCCTGCACAGTGGCAGATGTGTAAATACGGGCTTTCCGTACCATTTCTTGCGCATTACGGTTCGAACACTCGAACACCTATACGGATTCTCCTGCACAGTGGCAGATATGTAAATACGGGGTTTCCTTACCATTTCTTGCGCATTACGGTTCGAACACTCAAATACCTATACGGATTCTCCTGCACAGTGGCAGATATGCAAATACGGGGTTTCGGTACCATTTCTTGCGCATTACGGTTCGAACACTCGAACACCTATACGGATTCTCCTGCACAGTGGCAGATATGTAAATACGGGGTTTACGTACCATTTCTTGCGCATTACGGTTCGAACACTCGAACACCTATGCGGATTCTTCTGCACAGTGGCAGATATGTAAATACGGGGTTTCCGTACCATTTCTTGCGCATTACGGTTCGAACACTCGAACACCTATACAGATTCTCCTGCACACTGGCAGATATGTAAATACGGGCTTTCCGTACCATTTCTTGCGCATTACGGTTCGAACACTCGAACACCTATACGGATTCCCCTACACAGTGGCAGATATGTAAATACGGGGTTTCGGTACCATTTCTTGCGCATTACGGTTCGAACACTCGAACACCTATACGGATTCTCCTGCACAGTGGCAGATATGTAAATACGGGGTTTACATACCATTTCTCGCGCATTACGGTTCGAACAATCGAACACCTATACGAATTCTCCTGCACAATGGCAGATATGTAGATACGGGGTTTCCGTACCATTTCTTGCGCATTACGGTTCGAACACTCGAACACCTATACGGATTCTCCTGCATAGTGGCAGATATGTAAATACGGGGTTTCCTTACCATTTCTTGCACATTACGGTTCGAACACTCGAACACCTATACGGATTCTCCTGCTCAGTGGCAGATTTGCAAATACGGGGTTTCGGTACCATTTCTTGCGCATTACGGTTCGAACACTCGAACACCTATACGGATTCCCCTGCACAGTGGCAGATATGTAAATACGTTGTTTCCTGACCATTTCTTGCGCATTACGGTTCGAACACTCGAACACCTATGCGGATTCTCCTGCACAGTGGCAGATATGTAAATACGGGGTTTCCGTACCATTTCTTGCGCATTACGGTTCGAACACTCGAACACCTATGCGGATTCTTCTGCACAGTGGCAGATATGTAAATACGGGGTTTCCGTACCATTTCTTGCGCATTACGGTTCAAACACTCGAACACCTATACGGATTCTCCTGCACAATGGCAGATATGTAAATACGGGCTTTCGGTACCATTTCTTGCGCATTACGGTTCGAACACTCGAACACCTATACGGATTCCCCTGTACAGTGGCAGATATGTAAATACGGGGTTTCCTTACCATTTCTTGCGCATTACGGTTCGAACACTCGAACACCTATACGGATTCTACTGCACAGTGGCAGATATGTAAATACGGGGTTTCCGTACCATTTCTTGCGCATTACGATTCGAACACTCGAACACCTATACGGATTCTCCTGCACAGTGGCAGATACGTAAATACGGGGTTTACATACCATTTCTTGCGCATTACGGTTCGAACACTCGAACACCTATACGGATTCTACTGCACAGTGGCAGATATGTAAATACGGGATTTCCGTACCATTTCTTGCGCATTACGGTTCGAACACTCGAACACCTATACGGATTCTCCTGCATAGTGGCAGATATGTAAATACGGGGTTTCCTTACCATTTCTTGCGCATTACGGTTCGAACACTCGAACACCTATACGGATTCTCCTGCTCAGTGGCAGATTTGCAAATACGTGGTTTCGGTACCATTTCTTGCGCATTACGGTTCGAACACTCGAACACCTATACGGATTCCCCTGCACAGTGGCAGATATGTAAGTACGGGGTTTCCTTACCATTTCTTGCGCATTACGGTTCGAACACTCGAACACCTATGCGGATTCTCCTGCACAGTGGCAGATATGTAAATACGGGGTTTCCGTACCATTTCTTGCGCATTACGGTTCGAACACTCGAACACCTATGCGGATTCTTCTGCACAGTGGCAGATATGTAAATACGGGGTTTCCGTACCATTTCTTGCGCATTACGGTTCGAACACTCGAACACCTATACGGATTCTCCTGCACAATGGCAGATATGTAAATACGGGCTTTCCGTACCATTTCTTGCGCATTACGGTTCGAACACTCGAACACCTATACGGATTCTCCTGCACAGTGGCAGATATGTAAATACGGGGTTTCCTTACCATTTCTTGCGCATTACGGTTCGAACACTCGAACACCTATACGGATTCTACTACACAGTGGCAGATATGTAAATACGGGGTTTCCGTACCAATTCTTGCGCATTACGATTCGAACACTCGAACACCTATACGGATTCTCCTGCACAGTGGCAGATATGTAAATACGGGGTTTACATACCATTTCTTGCGCATTACGGTTCGAACACTCGAACACCTATACGGATTCTACTGCACAGTGGCAGATATGTAAATACGGGGTTTCCGTACCATTTCTTGCGCATTACGGTTCGAACACTCGAACACCTATACGGATTCTCCTCCACACTGGCAGATATGTAAATACGGGCTTTCCGTACCATTTCTTGCGCATTACGGTTCGAACACTCGAACGCCTATACGGATTCCCCTGCACATTGGCAGATATGTAAATACGGGGTTTCCTTACCATTTCTTGCGCATTACGGTTCGAACACTCGAACACCTATGCGGATTCTTCTGCACAGTGGCAGATATGTAAATACGGGGTTTCCGTACCATTTCTTGCGCATTACGGTTCGAACACTCGAACACCTATACGGATTCTCCTGCACAATGGCAGATATGTAAATACGGGCTTTCGGTACCATTTCTTGCGCATTACGGTTCGAACACTCGAACACCTATACGGATTCCCCTGCACAGTAGCAGATATGTAAATACGGGGTTTACGTACCATTTCTTGCGCATTACGGTTCGAACACTCGAACACCTATGCGGATTCTTCTGCACAGTGGCAGATATGTAAATACGGGGTTTCCGTACCATTTCTTGCGCATTACGGTTCGAACACTCGAATACCTATACGGATTCTCCTGCACAATGGCAGATATGTAAATACGGGCTTTCCGTACCATTTCTTGCGCATTACGGTTCGAACACTCGAACACCTATACGGATTCCCCTGCACAGTGGCAGATATGTAAATACGGGGTTTCGGTACCATTTCTTGCGCATTACGGTTCGAACACTCGAACACCTATACGGATTCTCCTGCACAGTGGCAGATATGTAAATACGGGGTTTACATACCATTTCTCGCGCATTACGGTTCGAAAAATCGAACACCTATACGAATTCCCCTGCACAATGGCAGATATGTAGATACGGGTTTCCGTACCATTTCTTGCGCATTACGGTTCGAAAACTCGAACACCTATACGGATTCTCCTGCACAGTGGCAGATATGTAAATACGGGGTTTACATACCATTTCTTGCGCATTACGGTTCGAACACTCGAACACCTATACGGATTCTCCTGCACAGTGACAGATATGTAAATACGGGGTTCCCGTACCATTTCTTGCGCATTACGGTTCGAACACTCGAACACCTATACGGATTCTCCTGCACAGTGGCAGATATGTAAATACGGGGTTTACATACCATTTCTTGCGCATTACGGTTCGAACACTCGAACACCTATACGGATTCTACTGCACAGTGGCAGATATGTAAATACGGGGTTTCCGCACCATTTCTTGCGCATTACGGTTCGAACACTCGAACACCTATACGGATTCTCCTGCACACTGGCAGATATGTAAATACGGGCTTTCCGTACCATTTCTTGCGCATTACGGTTCGAACACTCGAACGCCTATACGGATTCCCCTGCACATTGGCAGATATGTAAATACGGGGTTTCCTTACCATTTCTTGCGCATTACGGTTCGAGCACTCGAACACCTATGCGGATTCTTCTGCACAGTGGCAGATATGTAAATACGGGGTTTCCGTACCATTTCTTGCGCATTACGGTTCGAACACTCGAACACCTATACGGATTCTCCTGCACAATGGCAGATATGTAAATACGGGCTTTCCGTACCATTTCTTGCGCATTACGGTTCGAACACTCGAACACCTATACGGATTCCCCTACACAGTAGCAGATATGTAAATACGGGGTTTACGTACCATTTCTTGCGCATTACGGTTCGAACACTCGAACACCTATGCGGATTCTTCTGCACAGTGGCAGATATGTAAATACGGGGTTTCCGTACCATTTCTTGCGCATTACGGTTCGAACACTCGAATACCTATACGGATTCTCCTGCACAATGGCAGATATGTAAATACGGGCTTTCCGTACCATTTCTTGCGCATTACGGTTCGAACACTCGAACACCTATACGGATTCCCCTGCACAGTGGCAGATATGTAAATACGGGGTTTCGGTACCATTTCTTGCGCATTACGGTTCGAACACTCGAACACCTATACGGATTCTCCTGCACAGTGGCAGATATGTAAATACGGGGTTTACATACCATTTCTCGCGCATTACGGTTCGAACAATCGAACACCTATACGAATTCCCCTGCACAATGGCAGATATGTAGATACGGGTTTCCGTACCATTTCTTGCGCATTACGGTTCGAAAACTCGAACACCTATACGGATTCTCCTGCACAGTGGCAGATATGTAAATACGGGGTTTACATACCATTTCTTGCGCATTACGGTTCGAACACTCGAACACCTATACGGATTCTCCTGCACAGTGACAGATATGTAAATACGGGGTTCCCGTACCATTTCTTGCGCATTACGGTTCGAACACTCGAACACCTATACGGATTCTCCTGCACAGTGGCAGATATGTAAATACGGGGTTTACATACCATTTCTTGCGCATTAACGTTCGAACACTCGAACACCTATACGGATTCTCCTGCACAATGGCAGATATGTAAATACGGGGTTTCCTTACCATTTCTTGCGCATTACGGTTCGAACACTCGAACACCTATGCGGATTCTCCTGCACAGTGGCAGATATGTAAATACGGGGTTTCCGTACCATTTCTTGCGCATTACGGTTCGAACACTCGAACACCTATACGGATTCTCCTGCACAGTGGCAGATATGTAAATACGGGGTTTCCTTACCATTTCTTGCGCATTACGGTTCGAACACTCGAACACCTGTACGGATTCTCCTGCACAGTGGCAGATATGTAAATACGGGGTTTCCGTACCATTTCTTGCGCATTACGGTTCGAACACTCGAACACCTATACGGATTCTCCTGCATAGTGGCAGATATGTAAATACGGGGTTTCCTTACCATTTCTTGCGCATTACGGTTCGAACACTCGAACACCTATACGGATTCTCCTGCTCAGTGGCAGATTTGCAAATACGGGGTTTCGGTACCATTTCTTGCGCATTACGGTTCGAACACTCGAACACCTATACGGATTCCCCTGCACAGTGGCAGATATGTAAATACGGGGTTTCCTTACAATTTCTTGCGCATTACGGTTCGAACACTCGAACACCTATGCGGATTCTCCTGCACAGTGGCAGATATCTAAATACGGGGTTTCCGTACCATTTCTTGCGCATTACGGTTCGAACACTCGAACACCTATGCGGATTCTTCTGCACAGTGGCAGATATGTAAATACCGGGTTTCCGTACCATTTCTTGCGCATTACGGTTCGAACACTCGAACACCTATACGGATTCTCCTGCACAATGGCAGATATGTAAATACGGGCTTTCGGTACCATTTCTTGCGCATTACGGTTCGAACACTCGAACACCTATACGGATTCTCCTGCACAGTGGCAGATATGTAAATACGGGGTTTCCTTACCATTTCTTGCGCATTACGGTTCGAACACTCGAACACCTATACGGATTCTACTGCACAGTGGCAGATATGTAAATACGGGGTTTCGGTACCATTTCTTGCGCATTACGGTTCGAACACTCGAACACCTATACGGATTCTCCTGCACAGTGGCAGATATGTAAATACGGGGTTTACATACCATTTCTCGCGCATTACGGTTCGAACAATCGAACACCTATACGAATTCTCCTGCACAATGGCAGATATGTAGATACGGGGTTTCCGTACCATTTCTTGCGCATTACGGTTCGAACACTCGAACACCTATACGGATTCTCCTGCATAGTGGCAGATATGTAAATACGGGGTTTCCTTACCATTTCTGGCACATTACGGTTCGAACACTCGAACACCTATACGGATTCTCCTGCTCAGTGGCAGATTTGCAAATACGGGGTTTTGGTACCATTTCTTGCGCATTACGGTTCGAACACTCGAACACCTATACGGATTCCCCTGCACAGTGGCAGATATGTAAATACGGGGTTTCCTTACCATTTCTTGCGCATTACGGTTCGAACACTCGAACACCTATGCGGATTCTCCTGCACAGTGGCAGAGATGTAAATACGGGGTTTCCGTACCATTTCTTGCGCATTACGGTTCGAACACTCGAACACCTATGCGGATTCTTCTGCACAGTGGCAGATATGTAAATACGGGGTTTCGGTACCATTTCTTGCGCATTACGGTTCGAACACTCGAACACCTATACGGATTCTCCTGCACAATGGCAGATATGTAAATACGGGCTTTCGGTACCATTTCTTGCGCATTACGGTTCGAACACTCGAACACCTATACGGATTCTCCTGCACAGTGGCAGATATGTAAATACGGGGTTTACATACCATTTCTTGCGCATTACGGTTCGAACAATCGAACACCTATGCGGATTCTTCTGCACAGTGGCAGATATGTAAATACCGGGTTTCCGTACCATTTCTTGCGCATTACGGTTCGAACACTCGAACACCTATACGGATTCTCCTGCACAATGGCAGATATGTAAATACGGGCTTTCGGTACCATTTCTTGCGCATTACGGTTCGAACACTCGAACACCTATACGGATTCTCCTGCACAGTGGCAGATATGTAAATACGGGGTTTCCTTACCATTTCTTGCGCATTACGGTTCGAACACTCGAACACCTATACGGATTCTACTGCACAGTGGCAGATATGTAAATACGGGGTTTCGGTACCATTTCTTGCGCATTACGGTTCGAACACTCGAACACCTATACGGATTCTCCTGCACAGTGGCAGATATGTAAATACGGGGTTTACATACCATTTCTCGCGCATTACGGTTCGAACAATCGAACACCTATACGAATTCTCCTGCACAATGGCAGATATGTAGATACGGGGTTTCCGTACCATTTCTTGCGCATTACGGTTCGAACACTCGAACACCTATACGGATTCTCCTGCATAGTGGCAGATATGTAAATACGGGGTTTCCTTACCATTTCTGGCACATTACGGTTCGAACACTCGAACACCTATACGGATTCTCCTGCTCAGTGGCAGATTTGCAAATACGGGGTTTTGGTACCATTTCTTGCGCATTACGGTTCGAACACTCGAACACCTATACGGATTCCCCTGCACAGTGGCAGATATGTAAATACGGGGTTTCCTTACCATTTCTTGCGCATTACGGTTCGAACACTCGAACACCTATGCGGATTCTCCTGCACAGTGGCAGAGATGTAAATACGGGGTTTCCGTACCATTTCTTGCGCATTACGGTTCGAACACTCGAACACCTATGCGGATTCTTCTGCACAGTGGCAGATATGTAAATACGGGGTTTCCGTACCATTTCTTGCGCATTACGGTTCGAACACTCGAACACCTATACGGATTCTCCTGCACAATGGCAGATATGTAAATACGGGCTTTCGGTACCATTTCTTGCGCATTACGGTTCGAACACTCGAACACCTATACGGATTCTCCTGCACAGTGGCAGATATGTAAATACGGGGTTTACATACCATTTCTTGCGCATTACGGTTCGAACAATCGAACACCTATACGGATTCTCCTGCACAGTGGCAGATATGTAAATACGGGGTTTCCGTACCATTTCTTGCGCATTACGGTTTGAACACTCGAACACCTATACGGATTCTCCTGCACAGTGACAGATATGTAAATACGGGGTTTTCATACCATTTGTTGCGCATTACGGTTCGAACACTCGAACACCAATACGGATTCTCCTCCACTGTGGCAGATATGTAAATACGGGGTTTACATACCATTTCTTGCGCATTACGGTTCGAACACTCGAACACCTATGCGGATTATCCTGGACAGTGGCAGATATGTAAATACGGGGTTTCCGTACCATTTCTTGCGCATTACGGTTCGAACACTCGAACACCTATACGGATTCTCCTGCACAGTGGCAGATATTTAAATACGGGGTTTCCATACCATTTCCTGCGCATTACGGTTCGAACACTCGAACACCTATACGGATTCTCCTGCACAGTGGCAGATATGTAAATACGGGGTTTCGGTACCATTTCTTGCGCATTACGATTCGAACTCTCGAACACCTAGACGGATTCTCCTGCACAGTGGCAGATATGTAAATACGGGGTTTACATACCATTTCTTGCGCATTACGGTTCGAACACTCGAACACCTATGCGTATTATCCTGCACAGTGGCAGATATGTAAATACGGGGTTTCCGTACCATTTCTTGCGCATTACGGTTCGAACACTCGAACACCTATGCGGATTCTTCTGCACAGTGGCAGATATGTAAATACGGGGTTTCCGTACCATTTCTTGCGCATTACGGTTCGAACACTCGAACACCTATACGGATTCTTCTGCACAGTGGCAGATATGTAAATACGGGGTTTCCGTACCATTTCTTGCATTACGGTTCGAACACTCGAACACCTATACGGATTCTCCTGCACAATGGCAGATATGTAAATACGGGCTTTCCGTACCATTTCTTGCGCATTACGGTTCGAACACTCGAACACCTATACGGATTCCCCTACACAGTAGCAGATATGTAAATACGGGGTTTACGTACCATTTCTTGCGCATTACGGTTCGAACACTCGAACACCTATGCGGATTCTTCTGCACAGTGGCAGATATGTAAATACGGGGTTTCCGTACCATTTCTTGCGCATTACGGTTCGAACACTCGAATACCTATACGGATTCTCCTGCATAATGGCAGATATGTAAATACGGGCTTTCCGTACCATTTCTTGCGCATTACGGTTCGAACACTCGAACACCTATACGGATTACCCTGCACAGTGGCAGATATGTAAATACGGGGTTTCGGTACCATTTCTTGCGCATTACGGTTCGAACACTCGAACACCTATACGGATTCTCCTGCACAGTGGCAGATATGTAAATACGGGGTTTACATACCATTTCTCGCGCATTACGGTTCGAACAATCGAACACCTATACGAATTCCCCTGCACAATGGCAGATATGTAGATACGGGTTTCCGTACCATTTCTTGCGCATTACGGTTCGAAAACTCGAACACCTATACGGATTCTCCTGCACAGTGGCAGATATGTAAATACGGGGTTTACATACCATTTCTTGCGCATTACGGTTCGAACACTCGAACACCAATACGGATTCTCCTGCACAGTGACAGATATGTAAATACGGGGTTCCCGTACCATTTCTTGCGCATTACGGTTCGAACACTCGAACACCTATACGGATTCTCCTGCACAGTGGCAGATATGTAAATACGGGGTTTACATACCATTTCTTGCGCATTAACGTTCGAACACTCGAACACCTATACGGATTCTCCTGCACAATGGCAGATATGTAAATACGGGGTTTCCTTACCATTTCTTGCGCATTACGGTTCGAACACTCGAACACCTATGCGGATTCTCCTGCACAGTGGCAGATATGTAAATACGGGGTTTCCGTACCATTTCTTGCGCATTACGGTTCGAACACTCGAACACCTATACGGATTCTCCTGCACAGTGGCAGATATGTAAATACGGGGTTTCCTTACCATTTCTTGCGCATTACGGTTCGAACACTCGAACACCTGTACGGATTCTCCTGCACAGTGGCAGATATGTAAATACGGGGTTTCCGTACCATTTCTTGCGCATTACGGTTCGAACACTCGAACACCTATACGGATTCTCCTGCATAGTGGCAGATATGTAAATACGGGGTTTCCTTACCATTTCTTGCGCATTACGGTTCGAACACTCGAACACCTATACGGATTCTCCTGCTCAGTGGCAGATTTGCAAATACGGGGTTTCGGTACCATTTCTTGCGCATTACGGTTCGAACACTCGAACACCTATACGGATTCCCCTGCACAGTGGCAGATATGTAAATACGGGGTTTCCTTACAATTTCTTGCGCATTACGGTTCGAACACTCGAACACCTATGCGGATTCTCCTGCACAGTGGCAGATATCTAAATACGGGGTTTCCGTACCATTTCTTGCGCATTACGGTTCGAACACTCGAACACCTATGCGGATTCTTCTGCACAGTGGCAGATATGTAAATACCGGGTTTCCGTACCATTTCTTGCGCATTACGGTTCGAACACTCGAACACCTATACGGATTCTCCTGCACAATGGCAGATATATAAATACGGGCTTTCGGTACCATTTCTTGCGCATTACGGTTCGAACACTCGAACACCTATACGGATTCTCCTGCACAGTGGCAGATATGTAAATACGGGGTTTCCTTACCATTTCTTGCGCATTACGGTTCGAACACTCGAACACCTATACGGATTCTACTGCACAGTGGCAGATATGTAAATACGGGGTTTCGGTACCATTTCTTGCGCATTACGGTTCGAACACTCGAACACCTATACGGATTCTCCTGCACAGTGGCAGATATGTAAATACGGGGTTTACATACCATTTCTCGTGCATTACGGTTCGAACAATCGAACACCTATACGAATTCTCCTGCACAATGGCAGATATGTAGATACGGGGTTTCCGTACCATTTCTTGCGCATTACGGTTCGAACACTCGAACACCTATACGGATTCTCCTGCATAGTGGCAGATATGTAAATACGGGGTTTCCTTACCATTTCTGGCACATTACGGTTCGAACACTCGAACACCTATACGGATTCTCCTGCTCAGTGGCAGATTTGCAAATACGGGGTTTCGGTACCATTTCTTGCGCATTACGGTTCGAACACTCGAACACCTATACGGATTCCCCTGCACAGTGGCAGATATGTAAATACGGGGTTTCCTTACCATTTCTTGCGCATTACGGTTCGAACACTCGAACACCTATGCGGATTCTCCTGCACAGTGGCAGAGATGTAAATACGGGGTTTCCGTACCATTTCTTGCGCATTACGGTTCGAACACTCGAACACCTATGCGGATTCTTCTGCACAGTGGCAGATATGTAAATACGGGGTTTCCGTACCATTTCTTGCGCATTACGGTTCGAACACTCGAACACCTATACGGATTCTCCTGCACAATGGCAGATATGTAAATACGGGCTTTCGGTACCATTTCTTGCGCATTACGGTTCGAACACTCGAACACCTATACGGATTCTCCTGCACAGTGGCAGATATGTAAATACGGGGTTTACATACCATTTCTTGCGCATTACGGTTCGAACAATCGAACACCTATACGGATTCTCCTGCACAGTGGCAGATATGTAAATACGGGGTTTCCGTACCATTTCTTGCGCATTACGGTTTGAACACTCGAACACCTATACGGATTCTCCTGCACAGTGACAGATATGTAAATACGGGGTTTTCATACCATTTGTTGCGCATTACGGTTCGAACACTCGAACACCAATACGGATTCTCCTCCACTGTGGCAGATATGTAAATACGGGGTTTACATACCATTTCTTGCGCATTACGGTTCGAACACTCGAACACCTATGCGGATTATCCTGGACAGTGGCAGATATGTAAATACGGGGTTTCCGTACCATTTCTTGCGCATTACGGTTCGAACACTCGAACACCTATACGGATTCTCCTGCACAGTGGCAGATATTTAAATACGGGGTTTCCATACCATTTCCTGCGCATTACGGTTCGAACACTCGAACACCTATACGGATTCTCCTGCACAGTGGCAGATATGTAAATACGGGGTTTCGGTACCATTTCTTGCGCATTACGATTCGAACTCTCGAACACCTAGACGGATTCTCCTGCACAGTGGCAGATATGTAAATACGGGGTTTACATACCATTTCTTGCGCATTACGGTTCGAACACTCGAACACCTATGCGTATTATCCTGCACAGTGGCAGATATGTAAATACGGGGTTTCCGTACCATTTCTTGCGCATTACGGTTCGAACACTCGAACACCTATGCGGATTCTTCTGCACAGTGGCAGATATGTAAATACGGGGTTTCCGTACCATTTCTTGCGCATTACGGTTCGAACACTCGAACACCTATACGGATTCTCCTGCACAATGGCAGATATGTAAATACGGGCTTTCCGTACCATTTCTTGCGCATTACGGTTCGAACACTCGAACACCTATACGGATTCTCCTCCACAGTGGCAGATATGTAAATACGGGGTTTCCTTACCATTTCTTGCGCATTACGGTTCGAACACTCGAACACCTATACGGATTCTACTACACAGTGGCAGATATGTAAATACGGGGTTTCCGTACCAATTCTTGCGCATTACGATTAGAACACTCGAACACCTATACGGATTCTCCTGCACAGTGGCAGATATGTAAATACGGGGTTTACATACCATTTCTTGCGCATTACGGTTCGAACACTCGAACACCTATACGGATTCTACTGCACAGTGGCAGATATGTAAATACGGGGTTTCCGTACCATTTCTTGCGCATTACGGTTCGAACACTCGAACACCTATACGGATTCTCCTGCACACTGGCAGATATGTAAATACGGGCTTTCCGTACCATTTCTTGCGCATTACGGTTCGAACACTCGAACGCCTATACGGATTCCCCTGCACATTGGCAGATATGTAAATACGGGGTTTCCTTACCATTTCTTGCGCATTACGGTTCGAACACTCGAACACCTATACGGATTCTCCTGCACAATGGCAGATATGTAAATACGGGCTTTCCGTACCATTTCTTGCGCATTACGGTTCGAACACTCGAACACCTATACGGATTCCCCTGCACAGTAGCAGATATGTAAATACGGGGTTTACGTACCATTTCTTGCGCATTACGGTTCGAACACTCGAACACCTATGCGGATTCTTCTGCACAGTGGCAGATATGTAAATACGGGGTTTCCGTACCATTTCTTGCGCATTACGGTTCGAACACTCGAATACCTATACGGATTCTCCTGCACAATGGCAGATATGTAAATACGGGCTTTCCGTACCATTTCTTGCGCATTACGGTTCGAACACTCGAACACCTATACGGATTCCCCTGCACAGTGGCAGATATGTAAATACGGGGTTTCGGTACCATTTCTTGCGCATTACGGTTCGAACACTCGAACACCTATACGGATTCTCCTGCACAGTGGCAGATATGTAAATACGGGGTTTACATACCATTTCTCGCGCATTACGGATCGAACAATCGAACACCTATACGAATTCCCCTGCACAATGGCAGATATGTAGATACGGGTTTCCGTACCATTTCTTGCGCATTACGGTTCGAAAACTCGAACACCTATACGGATTCTCCTGCACAGTGGCAGATATGTAAATACGGGGTTTACATACCATTTCTTGCGCATTACGGTTCGAACACTCGAACACCTATACGGATTCTCCTGCACAGTGACATATATGTAAATACGGGGTTCCCGTACCATTTCTTGCGCATTACGGTTCGAACACTCGAACACCTATACGGATTCTCCTGCACAGTGGCAGATATGTAAATACGGGGTTTACATACCATTTCTTGCGCATTAACGTTCGAACACTCGAACACCTATACGGATTCTCCTGCACAGTGGCAGATATGTAAATACGGGGTTTCCTTACCATTTCTTGCGCATTACGGTTCGAACACTCGAACACCTATGCGGATTCTCCTGCACAGTGGCAGAAATGTAAATACGGGGTTTACATACCATTTCTTGCGCATTAAGGTTCGAACACTCGAACACCTATACGGATTCTCCTGCATAGTGGCAGATATGTAATTACGGGGTTTCCTTACCATTTCTTGCGCATTACGGTTCGAACACTCGAACACCTATACGGATTCTACTGCACAGTGGCAGATATGTATATACGGGGTTTCCGTACCATTTCTTGCGCATTACGATTCGAACACTCGAACACCTATACGGATTCTCCTGCACAGTGGCAGATATGTAAATACGGGGTTTACATACCATTTCTTGCGCATTACGGTTCGAACAATCGAACACCTATACGGATTCTCCTGCACAGTGGCAGATATGTAAATACGGGGTTTCCGTACCATTTCTTACACATTACGGTTTGAACACTCGAACACCTATACGGATTCTCCTGCACAGTGACAGATATGTAAATACGGGGTTTTCATACCATTTGTTGCGCATTACGGTTCGAACACTCGAACACCAATACGGATTCTCCTGCACTGTGGCAGATATGTAAATACGGGGTTTACATACCATTTCTTGCGCATTACGGTTCGAACACTCGAACACCTATGCGGATTATCCTGGACAGTGGCAGATATGTAAATACGGGGTTTCCGTACCATTTCTTGCGCATTACGGTTCGAACACTCGAACACCTATACGGATTCTCCTGCACAGTGGCAGATATTTAAATACGGGGTTTCCATACCATTTCCTGCGCATTACGGTTCGAACACTCGAACACCTATACGGATTCTCCTGCACAGTGGCAGATATGTAAATACGGGGTTTCGGTACCATTTCTTGCGCATTACGATTCGAACTCTCGAACACCTAGACGGATTCTCCTGCACAGTGGCAGATATGTAAATACGGGGTTTACATACCATTTCTTGCGCATTACGCTTCGAACACTCGAACACCTATGCGTATTATCCTGCACAGTGGCAGATGTGTAAATACGGGCTTTCCGTACCATTTCTTGCGCATTACGGTTCGAACACTCGAACACCTATACGGATTCTCCTGCACAGTGGCAGATATGTAAATACGGGGTTTCCTTACCATTTCTTGCGCATTACGGTTCGAACACTCGAATACCTATACGGATTCTCCTGCACAGTGGCAGATATGCAAATACGGGGTTTCGGTACCATTTCTTGCGCATTACGGTTCGAACACTCGAACACCTATACGGATTCTCCTGCACAGTGGCAGATATGTAAATACGGGGTTTACGTACCATTTCTTGCGCATTACGGTTCGAACACTCGAACACCTATGCGGATTCTTCTGCACAGTGGCAGATATGTAAATACGGGGTTTCCGTACCATTTCTTGCGCATTACGGTTCGAACACTCGAACACCTATACAGATTCTCCTGCACACTGGCAGATATGTAAATACGGGCTTTCCGTACCATTTCTTGCGCATTACGGTTCGAACACTCGAACACCTATACGGATTCCCCTACACAGTGGCAGATATGTAAATACGGGGTTTCGGTACCATTTCTTGCGCATTACGGTTCGAACACTCGAACACCTATACGGATTCTCCTGCACAGTGGCAGATATGTAAATACGGGGTTTACATACCATTTCTCGCGCATTACGGTTCGAACAATCGAACACCTATACGAATTCTCCTGCACAATGGCAGATATGTAGATACGGGGTTTCTGTACCATTTCTTGCGCATTACGGTTCGAACACTCGAACACCTATACGGATTCTCCTGCATAGTGGCAGATATGTAAATACGGGGTTTCCTTACCATTTCTTGCACATTACGGTTCGAACACTCGAACACCTATACGGATTCTCCTGCTCAGTGGCAGATTTGCAAATACGGGGTTTCGGTACCATTTCTTGCGCATTACGGTTCGAACACTCGAACACCTATACGGATTCCCCTGCAAAGTGGCAGATATGTAAATACGGGGTTTCCTTACCATTTCTTGCGCATTACGGTTCGAACACTCGAACACCTATGCGGATTCTCCTGCACAGTGGCAGATATGTAAATACGGGGTTTCCGTACCATTTCTTGCGCATTACGGTTCGAACACTCGAACACCTATGCGGATTCTTCTGCACAGTGGCAGATATGTAAATACGGGGTTTCCGTACCATTTCTTGCGCATTACGGTTCGAACACTCGAACACCTATACGGATTCTCCTGCACAATGGCAGATATGTAAATACGGGCTTTCGGTACCATTTCTTGCGCATTACGGTTCGAACACTCGAACACCTATACGGATTCCCCTGTACAGTGGCAGATATGTAAATACGGGGTTTCCTTACCATTTCTTGCGCATTACGGTTCGAACACTCGAACACCTATACGGATTCTACTGCAAAGTGGCAGATATGTAAATACGGGGTTTCCGTACCATTTCTTGCGCATTACGATTCGAACACTCGAACACCTATACGGATTCTCCTGCACAGTGGCAGATATGTAAATACGGGGTTTACATACCATTTCTTGCGCATTACGGTTCGAACACTCGAACACCTATACGGATTCTACTGCACAGTGGCAGATATGTAAATACGGGGTTTCCGTACCATTTCTTGCGCATTACGGTTCGAACACTCGAACACCTATACGGATTCTCCTGCATAGTGGCAGATATGTAAATAGGGGGTTTCCTTACCATTTCTTGCGCATTACGGTTCGAACACTCGAACACCTATACGGATTCTCCTGCTCAGTGGCAGATTTGCAAATACGTGGTTTCGGTACCATTTCTTGCGCATTACGGTTCGAACACTCGAACACCTATACGGATTCCCCTGCACAGTGGCAGATATGTAAATACGGGGTTTCCTTACCATTTCTTGCGCATTACGGTTCGAACACTCGAACACCTATGCGGATTCTCCTGCACAGTGGCAGATATGTAAATACGGGGTTTCCGTACCATTTCTTGCGCATTACGGTTCGAACACTCGAACACCTATGCGGATTCTTCTGCACAGTGGCAGATATGTAAATACGGGGTTTCCGTACCATTTCTTGCGCATTACGGTTCGAACACTCGAACACCTATACGGATTCTCCTGCACAATGGCAGATATGTAAATACGGGCTTTCCGTACCATTTCTTGCGCATTACGGTTCGAACACTCGAACACCTATACGGATTTCCCTGCACAGTAGCAGATATGTAAATACGGGGTTTACGTACCATTTCTTGCGCATTACGGTTCGAACACTCGAACACCTATGCGGATTCTTCTGCACAGTGGCAGATATGTAAATACGGGGTTTCCGTACCATTTCTTGCGCATTACGGTTCGAACACTCGAACACCTATACGGATTCTCCTGCACAATGGCAGATATGTAAATACGGGCTTTCCGTACCATTTCTCGCGCATTACGGTTCGAACACTCGAACACCTATACGGATTCTCCTGCACAGTGGCAGATATGTAAATACGGGGTTTCGGTACCATTTCTTGCGCATTACGGTTCGAAAACTCGAACACCTATACGGATTCTCCTGCACAGTGGCAGATATGTAAATACGGGGTTTACATACCATTTCTTGTGCATTACGGTTCGAACACTCGAACACCTATACGGATTCCCCTGCACAGTGACAGATATGTAAATACGGGGTTCCCGTACCATTTCTTGCGCATTACGGTTCGAACACTCGAACACCTATACGGATTCTCCTGCTCAGTGGCAGATATGTAAATACGGGGTTTACATACCATTTCTTGCGCATTAAGGTTCGAACACTCGAACACCTATACGGATTCTCCTGCACAGTGGCAGATATGTAAATACGTGGTTTCCTTACCATTTCTTGCGCATTACGGTTCGAACACTCGAACACCTATGCGGATTCTTCTGCACAGTGGCAGATATGTAAATACGGGCTTTCCGAACCATTTCTTGCGCATTACGGTTCGAACACTCGAACACCTATACGGATTCCCCTACACAGTGGCAGATATGTAAATACGGGGTTTCGGTACCATTTCTTGCGCATTACGGTTCGAACACTCGAACACCTATACGGATTCTCCTGCACAGTGGCAGATATGTAAATACGGGGTTTACATACCATTTCTCGCGCATTACGGTTCGAACAATCGAACACCCATACGAATTCTCCTGCACAATGGCAGATATGTAGATACGGGGTTTCCGTACCATTTCTTGCGCATTACGGTTCGAACACTCGAACACCTATACGGATTCTCCTGCATAGTGGCAGATATGTAAATACGGGGTTTCCTTACCATTTCTTGCGCATTACGGTTCGAACACTCGAACACCTATACAGATTCTCCTGCTAAGTGGCAGATTTGCAAATACGGGGTTTCGGTACCATTTCTTGCGCATTACGGTTCGAACACTCGAACACCTATACGGATTCCCCTGCACAGTGGCAGATATGTAAATACGGGGTTTCCTTACCATTTCTTGCGCATTACGGTTCGAACACTCGAACACCTATGCGGATTCTCCTGCACAGTGGCAGATATGTAAATACGGGGTTTCCGTACCATTTCTTGCGCATTACGGTTCGAACACTCGAACACCTATGCGGATTCTTCTGCACAGTGGCAGATATGTAAATACGGGGTTTCCGTACCATTTCTTGCGCATTACGGTTCGGACACTCGAACACCTATACGGATTCTCCTGCACAATGGCAGATATGTAAATACGGGCTTTCGGTACCATTTCTTGCGCATTACGGTTCGAACACTCGAACACCTATACGGATTCCCCTGCACAGTGGCAGATATGTAAATACGGGGTTTCCTTACCATTTCTTGCGCATTACGGTACGAACACTCGAACACCTATACGGATTCTACTGCACAGTGGCAGATATGTAAATACGGGGTTTCCGTACCATTTCTTGCGCATTACGATTCGAACACTCGAACACCTATACGGATTCTCCTGCACAGTGGCAGATATGTAAATACGGGGTTTACATACCATTTCTTGCGCATTACGGTTCGAACACTCGAACACCTATACGGATTCTACTGCACAGTGGCAGATATGTAAATACGGGGTTTCCGTACCATTTCTTGCACATTACGGTTCGAACACTCGAACACCTATACGGATTCTCCTGCACACTGGCAGATATGTAAATACGGGCTTTCCGTACCATTTCTTGCGCATTACGGTTCGAACACTCGAACACCTATACGGATTCCCCTGCACAGTGGCAGATATGTAAATACGGGGTTTTCTTACCATTTCTTGCGCATTACGGTTCGAACACTCGAACACCTATGCGGATTCTTCTGCACAGTGGCAGATATGTAAATACGGGGTTTCCGTACCATTTCTTGCGCATTACGGTTCGAACACTCGAACACCTATACGGATTCTCCTGCACAATGGCAGATATGTAAATACGGGCTTTCCGTACAATTTCTTGCGCATTACGGTTCGAACACTCGAACACCTATACGGATTCCCCTGCACAGTAGCAGATATGTAAATACGGTGTTTACGTACCATTTCTTGCGCATTACGGTTCGAACACTCGAACACCTATGCGGATTCTTCTGCACAGTGGCAGATATGTAAATACGGGGTTTCCGTACCATTTCTTGCGCATTACGGTTCGAACACTCGAACATCTATACGGATTCTCCTGCACAATGGCAGATATGTAAATACGGGCTTTCCGTACCATTTCTAGCGCATTACGGTTCGAACACTCGAACACCTATACGGATTCCCCTGCACAGTGGCAGATATGTAAATACGGGGTTTCGGTACCATTTCTTGCGCATTACGGTTCGAACACTCGAACACCTATACGGATTCTCCTGCACAGTGGCAGATATGTAAATACGGGGTTTACATACCATTTCTCGCGCATTACGGTTCGAACACTCGAACACCTATACGGATTCTCCTGCACAGTGACAGATATGTAAATACGGGGTTCCCGTACCATTTCTTTCGCATTACGGTTCGAACACTCGAACACCTATACGGATTCTCCTGCACACTGGCAGATATGTAAATACGGGCTTTCCGTACCATTTCTTGCGCATTACGGTTCGAACACTCGAACACCTATACGGATTCCCCTGCACAGTGGCAGATATGTAAATACGGGGTTTCCTTACCATTTCTTGCGCATTACGGTTCGAACACTCGAACACCTATACGGATTCCCCTGCACAGTGGCAGATATGTAAATACGGGGTTTCCTTACCATTTCTCGCGCATTACGGTTCGAACAATCGAACACCTATACGAATTCCCCTGCACAATGGCAGATATGTAGATACGGGTTTCCGTACCATTTCTTGCGCATTACGGTTCGAAAACTCGAACACCTATACGGATTCTCCTGCACAGTGGCAGATATGTAAATACGGGGTTTACATACCATTTCTTGCGCATTACGGTTCGAACACTCGAACACCTATACGGATTCTCCTGCACAGTGACAGATATGTAAATACGGGGTTCCCGTACCATATCTTGCGCATTACGGTTCGAACACTCGAACACCTATACGGATTCTCCCGCACACTGGCAGATATGTAAATACGGGCTTTCCGTACCATTTCTTGCGCATTACGGTTCGAACACTCGAACACCTATACGGATTCCCCTGCACAGTGGCAGATATGTAAATACGGGGTTTCCTTACCATTTCTTGCGCATTACGGTTCGAACACTCGAACACCTATACGGATTCTCCTGCTCAGTGGCAGATTTGCAAATACGGGGTTTCGGTACCATTTCTTGCGCATTACGGTTCGAACACTCGAACACCTATACGGATTCCCCTGCACAGTGGCAGATATGTAAATACGGGGTTTCCTTACCATTTCTTGCGCATTACGGTTCGAACACTCGAACACCTATACGGATTCTCCTGCACAGTGGCAGATGTGTAAATACGGGGTTTCCGTACCATTTCTTGCGCATTACGGTTCGAACACTCGAACACCTATACGGATTCTCCTGCACAGTGGCAGATCTGTAAATACGGGGTTTCCGTACCATTTCTTGCGCATTACGGTTCGAACACTCGAACACCTATACGGATTCTCCTACACAGTGGCAGATATGTAAATACGGGGTTTCCGTACCATTTTTTGCGCATTACGGTTCGAACACTCGAACACCTATACAGATTCTCCTACACAGTGGCAGATATGTAAATACGGGGTTCCCGTACCATTTCTTGCGCATTACGGTTCGAACACTCGAACACCTATACGGATTCCCCTGCACAGTGGCAGATATGTAAATACGGGGTTTCCTTACCATTTCTTGCGCATTACGGTTCGAACACTCGAACACCTATACGGATTCTCCTGCTCAGTGGCAGATTTGCAAATACGGGGTTTCGGTACCATTTCTTGCGCATTACGGTTCGAACACTCGAACACCTATACGGATTCCCCTGCACAGTGGCAGATATGTAAATACGGGGTTTCCTTACCATTTCTTGCGCATTACGGTTCGAACACTCGAACACCTATACGGATTCTCCTGCACAGTGGCAGATGTGTAAATACGGGGTTTCCGTACCATTTCTTGCGCATTACGGTTCGAACACTCGAACACCTATACGGATTCTCCTGCACAGTGGCAGATCTGTAAATACGGGGTTTCCGTACCATTTCTTGCGCATTACGGTTCGAACACTCGAACACCTATACGGATTCTCCTGCACAGTGGCAGATATGTAAATACGGGGTTTCCGTACCATTTTTTGCGCATTACGGTTCGAACACTCGAACACCTATACAGATTCTCCTACACAGTGGCAGATATGTAAATACGGGGTTCCCGTACCATTTCTTGCGCATTACGGTTCGAACACTCGAACACCTATACGGCTTCTCCTGCACAGTGGCAGATATGTAAATACGGGGTTTCCTTACCATTTCTTGCGCATTACGGTTCGAACACTCGAACACCTGTACGGATTCTCCTGCACAGTGGCAGATATGTAAATACGGGGTTTCCGTACCATTTCTTGCGCATTACGGTTCGAACACTCGAACACCTATACGGATTCTCCTGTACAGTGGCAGATATGTAAATACGGGGTTTACATACCATTTCTTGCGCATTACGGTTCGAACAATCGAACACCTATACGGATTCTCCTGCACAGTGGCAGATATGTAAATACGGGGTGTCCGTACCATTTCTTGCGCATTACGGTTCGAACACTCGAACACCTATACGGATTCTCCTGCATAGTGGCAGATATGTAAATACGGGGTTTACATACCATTTCTTGCGCATTACGGTTCGAACAATCGAACACCTATACGGATTCTCCTACACAGTGGCAGATATGTAAATATGGGGTTTCCGTACAATTTCTTGCGCATTACGGTTCGAACACTCGAACACCTATACGGATTCTCCTGCACAGTGGCAGATATGTAAATACGGGGTTTACATACCATTTCTTGCGCATTACGGTTCGAACACTCGAACACCAATACGGATTCTCCTGCACAGCGGCAGATATGTAAATACGGGGTTTCCGTACCATTTCTTGCGCATTACGGTTCGAACATTCGAACACTTATATGGATTCTCCTGCATAGTGGCAGATATGTAAATACGGGGTTTCGGTACCATTTCTTGCGCATTACGGTTCAAACACTCTAACACCTATACGGATTCTCCTGCACAGTGGCAGATATGTACATACGGGGTTTACATACCATTTCTTGCGCATTACGGTTCGAACACTCGAACACCTATGCGGATTCTCCTGCACAGTGGCAGATATGTAAATACGGGGATTCGTACCATTTCTTGCGCATTACGGTTCGAACACTCGAACACCTATACGGATTCTCCTGCACAGTGACAGATATGTATATACGGGGTTTCCATACCATTTCTTACGCATTACGGTTCGAACACTTGAATACCTATACGGATTCTCCTGCACAGTGGCAGATATGTAAATACGTTGTTTACATACCATTTCTTGCGCATTACGGTTCGAACACTCGAACACCAATACGGATTCTCCTGCACAGTGGCAGATATGTAAATATGGGGTTTCGGTACCATTTTTTGCGCATTACGGTTCGAACACTCGAACACCTATACGGATTCTCCTGCACAATGGCAGATATGTAAATACGGGGTTTACATACCATTTCTTGCGCATTACGGTTCGAACACTCGAACACCTATGCGGATTCTCTCGCACAGTGGCAGATATGTAAATACGGGGTTTCCGTACCATTTCTTGCGCATTACGGTTCGAACACCGATACGGATTTTCCTGCACAGTGGCAGATATGTAAATACGGGGTTTCCGTACCATTTTTTGCGCATTACGGTTCGAACACTCGAACACCTATACGGATTCTCCTGTACAGTGACAGATATGTAAATACGGGTTTCCCGTACCATTTCTTGCGCATTACGGTTCGAACACTCGAACACCGATACGGATTTTCCTGCACAGTGGCAGATATGTAAATACGGGGTTTCGGTACCATTTCTTGCGCATTACGGTTCAAACACTCTAACACCTATACGGATTCTCCTGCACAGTGACAGATATGTACATACGGGGTTTACATACCATTTCTTGCGCATTACGGTTCGAACACTCGAACACCTATGCGGATTCTCCTGCACAGTGGCAGATATGTAAATACGGGGTTTCGTACCATTTCTTGCGCATTACGGTTCGAACACTCGAACACCTATACGGATTCTCCTGCACAGTGGCAGATATGTATATACGGGGTTTCCATACCATTTCTTGCGCATTACGGTTCGAACACTTGAATACCTATACGGATTCTCCTGCACAGTGGCAGATATGTAAATACGTTGTTTACATACCATTTCTTGCGCATTACGGTTCGAACACTCGAACACCAATACGGATTCTCCTGCACAGTGGCAGATATGTAAATATGGGGTTTCGGTACCATTTTTTGCGCATTACGGTTCGAACACTCGAACACCTATACGGATTCTCCTGCACAATGGCAGATATGTAAATACGGGGTTTACATACCATTTCTTGCGCATTACGGTTCGAACACTCGAACACCTATGCGGATTCTCTCGCACAGTGGCAGATATGTAAATACGGGGTTTCCGTACCATTTCTTGCGCATTACGGTTCGAACACCGATACGGATTTTCCTGCACAGTGGCAGATATTTAAATACGGGGTTTCCGTACCATTTTTTGTGCATTACGGTTCGAACACTCGAACACCTATACGGATTCTCCTGTACAGTGACAGATATGTAAATACGGGGTTCCCGTACCATTTCTTGCGCATTACGGTTCGAACACTCGAACACCTATACGGATTCTCCTGCACAGTGGCAGATATGTAAATACGTTGTTTACATACCATTTCTTGCGCATTACGGTTCGAACACTCGAACACCAATACGGATTCTCCTGCACAGTGGCAGATATGTAAATATGGGGTTTCGGTACCATTTTTTGCGCATTACGGTTCGAACACTCGAACACCTATACGGATTCTCCTGCACAATGGCAGATATGTAAATACGGGGTTTACATACCATTTCTTGCGCATTACGGTTCGAACACTCGAACACCTATACGGATTCTCCTGTACAGTGACAGATATGTAAATACGGGTTTCCCGTACCATTTCTTGCGCATTACGGTTCGAACACTCGAACACCGATACGGATTTTCCTGCACAGTGGCAGATATGTAAATACGGGGTTTCGGTACCATTTCTTGCGCATTACGGTTCAAACACTCTAACACCTATACGGATTCTCCTGCACAGTGACAGATATGTACATACGGGGTTTACATACCATTTCTTGCGCATTACGGTTCGAACACTCGAACACCTATGCGGATTCTCCTGCACAGTGGCAGATATGTAAATACGGGGTTTCGTACCATTTCTTGCGCATTACGGTTCGAACACTCGAACACCTATACGGATTCTCCTGCACAGTGGCAGATATGTATATACGGGGTTTCCATACCATTTCTTGCGCATTACGGTTCGAACACTTGAATACCTATACGGATTCTCCTGCACAGTGGCAGATATGTAAATACGTTGTTTACATACCATTTCTTGCGCATTACGGTTCGAACACTCGAACACCAATACGGATTCTCCTGCACAGTGGCAGATATGTAAATATGGGGTTTCGGTACCATTTTTTGCGCATTACGGTTCGAACACTCGAACACCTATACGGATTCTCCTGCACAATGGCAGATATGTAAATACGGGGTTTACATACCATTTCTTGCGCATTACGGTTCGAACACTCGAACACCTATGCGGATTCTCTCGCACAGTGGCAGATATGTAAATACGGGGTTTCCGTACCATTTCTTGCGCATTACGGTTCGAACACCGATACGGATTTTCCTGCACAGTGGCAGATATTTAAATACGGGGTTTCCGTACCATTTTTTGCGCATTACGGTTCGAACACTCGAACACCTATACGGATTCTCCTGTACAGTGACAGATATGTAAATACGGGGTTCCCGTACCATTTCTTGCGCATTACGGTTCGAACACTCGAACACCGATACGGATTTTCCTGCACAGTGGCAGATATGTAAATACGGGGTTTCCGTTCCATTTCTTGCGCATTACGGTTCGAACACTCGAACACCTATACGGATTCTCCTATATAGTGACAGATATGTAAATACGGGGTTCCCGTACCATTTCTTGCGCATTACGGTTCGAACACTCGAACACCTATACGGATTCTCCTGCACAGTGGCAGATATGTAAATACGGGGTTTACATACCATTTCTTGCGCATTACGGTTCGAACACTCGAACACCTATACGGATTCTCCTGCACAGTGGCAGATATGTAAATACGGGGTTTCCTTACCATTTCTTGCGCATCACGGTTCGAACACTCGAACACCTATACGGATTCTCCTGCATAGTGGCAGATGTGTAAATACGGGGTTTCCGTACCATTTCTTGCGCATTACGGTTCGAACACTCGAACACCTATACGGATTCTCTTGCACAGTGGCAGATATGTAAATACGGGGTTTCCGTACCATTTCTTGCGCATTACGGTTCGAACACTCGAACACCTATACGGATTCTCCTGCACAGTGGCAGATATGTAAATACGGGGTTTCCGTACCATTTCTTGCGCATTACGGTTCGAACACTCGAACACCTATACAGATTCTCCTGCACAGTGGCAGATATGTAAATACGGGGTTCCCGTACCATTTCTTGCGCATTACGGTTCGAACACTCGAACACCTATACGGATTCTCCTGCACAGTGGCAGATATGTAAATACGGGGTTTCCTTACCATTTCTTGCGCATTACGGTTCGAACACTCGAACACCTGTACGGATTCTCCTACACAGTGGCAGATATGTAAATACGGGGTTTCCGTACCATTTCTTGCGCATTACGGTTCGAACACTCGAACACCTATACGGATTCTCCTGCACAGTGGCAGATATGTAAATACGGGGTTTACATACCATTTCTTGCGCATTACGGTTCGAACAATCGAACACCTTTACGGATTCTCCTGCACAGTGGCAGATATGTAAATATGGGGTTTCCGTACAATTTCTTGCGCATTACGGTTCGAACACTCGAACACCTATACGGATTCTCCTGCACAGTGGCAGATATGTAAATATGGGGTTTCCGTACAATTTCTTGCGCATTACGGTTCGAACACTCGAACACCTATACGGATTCTCCTGCACAGTGGCAGATATGTAAATACGGGGTTTACCTACCATTTCTTGCGCATTACGGTTCGAACACTCGAACACCAGTACGGATTCTCCTGCACAGCGGCAGATATGTAAATACGGGGTTTCCGTACCATTTCTTGCGCATTACGGTTCGAACATTCGAACACTTATATGGATTCTCCTGCATAGTGGCAGATATGTAAATACGGGGTTTCGGTACCATTTCTTGCGCATTACGGTTCAAACACTCGAACACCTATACGGATTCTCCTGCACAGTGGCAGATATGTACATACGGGGTTTACATACCATTTCTTGCGCATTACGGTTCGAACACTCGAACACCAATACGGATTCTCCTGCACAGTGGCAGATATGTAAATACGGGGTTTCCGTACCATTTCTTGCGCATTACGGTTCGAACACTCGAACACCTATACGGATTCTCCTGCACAGTGGCAGATATGTAAATACGGGGTTTACATACCATTTCTTGCGCATTACGGTTCGAACACTCGAACACCTATACGGATTCTCCTGCACAGTGGCAGATATGTAAATACGGGGTTTCCTTACCATTTCTTGCGCATCACGGTTCGAACACTCGAACACCTATACGGATTCTCCTGCATAGTGGCAGATGTGTAAATACGGGGTTTCCGTACCATTTCTTGCGCATTACGGTTCGAACACTCGAACACCTATACGGATTCTCTTGCACAGTGGCAGATATGTAAATACGGGGTTTCCGTACCATTTCTTGCGCATTACGGTTCGAACACTCGAACACCTATACGGATTCTCCTGCACAGTGGCAGATATGTAAATACGGGGTTTCCGTACCATTTCTTGCGCATTACGGTTCGAACACTCGAACACCTATACAGATTCTCCTGCACAGTGGCAGATATGTAAATACGGGGTTCCCGTACCATTTCTTGCGCATTACGGTTCGAACACTCGAACACCTATACGGATTCTCCTGTACAGTGACAGATATGTAAATACGGGGTTCCCGTACCATTTCTTGCGCATTACGGTTCGAACACTCGAACACCTATACGGATTCTCCTGCACAGTGGCAGATATGTATATACGGGGTTTCCATACCATTTCTTGCGCATTACGGTTCGAACACTCGAATACCTATACGGATTCTCCTGCACAGTGGCAGATATGTAAATACGTTGTTTACATACCCTTTCTTGCGCATTACGGTTCGAACACTCGAACACCAATACGGATTCTCCTGCACAGTGGCAGATATGTAAATATGGGGTTTCGGTACCATTTTTTGCGCATTACGGTTCGAACACTCGAACACCTATACGGATTCTCCTGCACAGTGGCAGATATGTAAATACGGGGTTCCTGTACCATTTCTTGCGCATTACGGTTCGAACACCCGAACACCTATACGGATTCTCCTGCTCAGTGGCAGATTTGCAAATACGGGGTTTCGGTACCATTTCTTGCGCATTACGGTTCGAACACTCGAACACCTATACGGATTCCCCTGCACAGTGGCAGATATGTAAATACGGGGTTTCCTTACCATTTCTTGCGCATTACGGTTCGAACACTCGAACACCTATACGGATTCTCCTGCACAGTGGCAGATATGTAAATACGGGGTTACATACCATTTCTTTCGCATTACGGTTCGAACACTCAAACACCTATACGGATTCTCCTGCACAGTGGCAGATATGTAAATACGGGGTTTCCTTACCATTTCTTTCGCTTTACGGTTCAAACACTCGAACACCTATACGGATTCTCCTGCACAGTGGCAGATGTGTAAATACGGGGTTTCCGTACCATTTCTTGCGCATTACGGTTCGAACACTCGAACACCTATACGGATTCTCCTGCACAGTGGCAGATATGTAAATACGGGGTTTCCGTACCATTTCTTGCGCATTACGGTTCGAACACTCGAACACCTATACGGATTCTCCTATACAGTGACAGATATGTAAATACGGGGTTCCCGTACCATTTCTTGCGCATTACGGTTCGAACACTCGAACACCTATACGGATTCTCCTGCACAGTGGCAGATATGTAAATACGGGGTTTACATACCTTTTCTTGCGCATTACGGTTCGAACACTCGAACACCTATACGGATTCTCCTGCACAGTGGCAGATATGTAAATACGGGGTTTCCTTACCATTTCTTGTGCATTACGGTTCGAACACTCGAACACCTGTACGGATTCTCCTGTACAGTGGCAGATATGTAAATACGGGGTTTACATACCATTTCTTGCGCATTACGGTTCGAACAATCGAACACCTATACGGATTCTCCTGCACAGTGGCAGATATGTAAATACGGGGTGTCCGTACCATTTCTTGCGCATTACGGTTCGAACACTCGAACACCTATACGGATTCTCCTGCACAGTGGCAGATATGTAAATACGGGGTTTACATACCATTTCTTGCGCATAACGGTTCGAACAATCGAACACCTATACGGATTCTCCTGTACAGTGACAGATATGTAAATACGGGGTTCCCGTACCATTTCTTGCGCATTACGGTTCGAACACTCGAACACCTATACGGATTCTCCTGCACAGTGGCAGATATGTAAATAAGGGGTTTACATACCATTTCTTGCGAATTACGGTTCGAACACTCGAACACCTATACGGATTCTCCTGCACAGTGGCAGATATGTAAATACGGGGTTTCCTTACCATTTCTTGCGCATTACGGTTCGAACACTCGAACACCTATACGGATTCTCTTGCACAGTGGCAGATATGTAAATACGGGGTTTCCGTACCATTTCTTGCGCATTACGGTTCGAACACTCGAACACCTATACGGATTCTCCTGCACAGTGGCAGATATGTAAATACGGGGTTCCTGTACCATTTCTTGCGCATTACGGTTCGAACACCCGAACACCTATACGGATTCTCCTGCACAGTGACAGATATGTAAATACGGGGTTCCCGTACCATTTCTTGCGCATTACGGTTCGAACACTCGAACACCTATGCGGATTCTCTCGCACAGTGGCAGATATGTAAATACGGGGTTTCCGTACCATTTCTTGCGCATTACGGTTCGAACACTCGAACATCGATACGGATTTTCCTGCACAGTGGCAGATATGTAAATACGGGGTTTCCTTACCATTTCTTGCGCATTACGGTTCGAACACTCGAACACCGATACGGATTTTCCTGCACAGTGGCAGATATGTAAATACGGGGTTTCCGTACCGTTTCTTGCGCATTACGGTTCGAAAACTCGAACAACTATACGGATTCTCCTATACAGTGACAGATATGTAAATACGGGGTTCCCGTACCATTTCTTGCGCATTACGGTTCGAACACTCGAACACCTATACGGATTCTCCTGCACAGTGGCAGATATGTAAATACGGGGTTTACATACCATTTCTTGCGCATTACGGTTCGAACACTCGAACACCTATACGGATTCTCCTGCACAGTGGCAGATATGTAAATACGGGGTTTCCTTACCATTTCTTGCGCATTACGGTTCGAACACTCCAACACCTATACGGATTCTCCTGCACAGTGGCAGATGTGTAAATACGGGGTTTCCGTACCATTTCTTGCGCATTACGGTTCGAACACTCGAACACCTATACGGATTCTCCTGCACAGTGGCAGATATGTAAATACGGGGTTTCCGTACCATTTCTTGCGCATTACGGTTCGAACACTCGAACACCTATACGGATTCCCCTATACAGTGACAGATATGTAAATACGGGGTTCCCGTACCATTTCTTGCGCATTACGGTTCGAACACTCGAACACATATACGGATTCTCCTGCACAGTGGCAGATATGTAAATACGGGGTTTACATACCATTTCTTGCGCATTACGGTTCGAACACTCGAACACCTATACGGATTCTCCTGCACAGTGGCAGATATGTAAATACGGGGTTTCCTTACCATTTCTTGTGCATTACGGTTCGAACACTCGAACACCTGTACGGATTCTCCTGTACAGTGGCAGATATGTAAATACGGGGTTTACATACCATTTCTTGCGCATTACGGTTCGAACAATCAAACACCTATACGGATTCTCCTGCACAGTGGCAGATATGTAAATACGGGGTGTCCGTACCATTTCTTGCGCATTACGGTTCGAACACTCGAACACCTATACGGATTCTCCTGCACAGTGGCAGATATGTAAATACGGGGTTTACATACCATTTCTTGCGCATAACGGTTCGAACAATCGAACACCTATACGGATTCTCCTGTACAGTGACAGATATGTAAATACGGGGTTCCCGTACCATTTCTTGCGCATTACGGTTCGAACACTCGAACAACTATACGGATTCTCCTGCACAGTGGCAGATATGTAAATAAGGGGTTTACATAGCATTTCTTGCGAATTACGGTTCGAACGCTCGAACACCTATACGGATTCTCCTGCACAGTGGCAGATATGTAAATACGGGGTTTCCTTACCATTTCTTGCGCATTACGGTTCGAACACTCGAACACCTATACGGATTCTCTTGCACAGTGGCAGATATGTAAATACGGGGTTTCCGTACCATTTCTTGCGCATTACGGTTCGAACACTCGAACACCTATACGGATTCTCCTGCACAGTGGCAGATATGTAAATACGGGGTTCCTGTACCATTTCTTGCGCATTACGGTTCGAACACCCGAACACCTATACGGATTCTCCTGCACAGTGACAGATATGTAAATACGGGGTTCCCGTACCATTTCTTGCGCATTACGGTTCGAACACTCGAACACCTATGCGGATTCTCTCGCACAGTGGCAGATATGTAAATACGGGGTTTCCGTACCATTTCTTGCGCATTACGGTTCGAACACTCGAACATCGATACGGATTTTCCTGCACAGTGGCAGATATGTAAATACGGGGTTTCCGTACCATTTCTTGCGCATTACGGTTCGAACACTCGAACACCGATACGGATTTTCCTGCACAGTGGCAGATATGTAAATACGGGGTTTCCGTACCATTTCTTGCGCATTACGGTTCGAACACTCGAACACCTATACGGATTCTCCTATACAGTGACAGATATGTAAATACGGGGTTCCCGTACCATTTCTTGCGCATTACGGTTCGAACACTCGAACACCTATACGGATTCTCCTGCACAGTGGCAGATATGTAAATACGGGGTTTACATACCATTTCTTGCGCATTACGGTTCGAACACTCGAACACCTATACGGATTCTCCTGCACCGTGGCAGATATGTAAATACGGGGTTTCCTTACCATTTCTTGCGCATTACGGTTCGAACACTCCAACACCTATACGGATTCTCCTGCACAGTGGCAGATGTGTAAATACGGGGTTTCCGTACCATTTCTTGCGCATTACGGTTCGAACACTCGAACACCTATACGGATTCTCCTGCATAGTGGCAGATATGTAAATACGGGGTTTCCGTACCATTTCTTGCGCATTACGGTTTGAACACTCGAACACCTATACGGATTCTCCTATACAGTGACAGATATGTAAATACGGGGTTCCCGTACCATTTCTTGCGCATTACGGTTCGAACACTCGAACACCTATACGGATTCTCCTGCACAGTGGCAGATATGTAAATACGGGGTTTACATACCATTTCTTGCGCATTACGGTTCGAACACTCGAACACCTATACGGATTCTCCTGCACAGTGGCAGATATGTAAATACGGGGTTTCCTTACCATTTCTTGCGCATTACGGTTCGAACACTCGAACACCTTTACGGATTCTCCTATACAGTGGCAGATATGTAAATACGGGGTTTACATACCATTTCTTGCGCATTACGGTTCGAACAATCGAACACCTATACGGATTCTCCTGCACAGTGGCAGATATGTAAATACGGGGTGTCCGTACCATTTCTTGCGCATTACGGTTCGAACGCTCGAACACCTATACGGATTCTCCTGCACAGTGGCAGATATGTAAATACGGGGTTTACATACCATTTCTTGCGCATTACGGTTCGAACAATCGAACACCTATACGGATTCTCCTACACAGTGGCAGATATGTAAATATGGGGTTTCCGTACAATTTCTTGCGCATTACGGTTCGAACACTCGAACACCTATACGGATTCTCCTGCACAATGGCAGATATGTAAATACGGGGTTTACCTACCATTTCTTGCGCATTACGGTTCGAACACTCGAACACCAATACGGATTCTCCTGCACAGCGGCAGATATGTAAATACGGGGTTTCCGTACCATTTCTTGCGCATTTCGGTTCGAACATTCGAACACATATATGGATTCTCCTGCATAGTGGCAGATATGTAAATACGGGGTTTCGGTACCATTTCTTGCGCATTACGGTTCCAACGCTCGAACATCTATACGGATTCTCCTGCACAGTGGCAGATATGTACATACGGGGTTTACATACCATTTCTTGCGCATTACGGTTCGAACACTCGAACACCTATGCGGATTCTCTCGCACAGTGGCAGATATGTAAATACGGGGTTTCCGTACCATTTCTTGCGCATTACGGTTCGAACACTCGAACATCGATACGGATTTTCCTGCACAGTGGCAGATATGTAAATACGGGGTTTCCGTACCATTTCTTGCGCATTACGGTTCGAACACTCGAACACCGATACGGATTTTCCTGCACAGTGGCAGATATGTAAATACGGGGTTTCCGTACCATTTCTTGCGCATTACGGTTCGAACACTCGAACACCTATACGGATTCTCCTATACAGTGACAGATATGTAAATACGGGGTTCCCGTACCATTTCTTGCGCATTACGGTTCGAACACTCGAACACCTATACGGATTCTCCTGCACAGTGGCAGATATGTAAATACGGGGTTTACATACCATTTCTTGCGCATTACGGTTCGAACACTCGAACACCTATACGGATTCTCCTGCACAGTGGCAGATATGTAAATACGGGGTTTCCTTACCATTTCTTGCGCATTACGGTTCGAACACTCGAACACCTATACGGATTCTCCTGCACAGTGGCAGATGTGTAAATACGGGGTTTCCGTACCATTTCTTGCGCATTACGGTTCGAACACTCGAACACCTATACGGATTCTCCTGCATAGTGGCAGATATGTAAATACGGGGTTTCCGTACCATTTCTTGCGCATTACGGTTTGAACACTCGAACACCTATACGGATTCTCCTATACAGTGACAGATATGTAAATACGGGGTTCCCGTACCATTTCTTGCGCATTACGGTTCGAACACTCGAACACCTATACGGATTCTCCTGCACAGTGGCAGATATGTAAATACGGGGTTTACATACCATTTCTTGCGCATTACGGTTCGAACACTCGAACACCTATACGGATTCTCCTGCACAGTGGCAGATATGTAAATACGGGGTTTCCTTACCATTTCTTGCGCATTACGGTTCGAACACTCGAACACCTTTACGGATTCTCCTATACAGTGGCAGATATGTAAATACGGGGTTTACATACCATTTCTTGCGCATTACGGTTCGAACAATCGAACACCTATACGGATTCTCCTGCACAGTGGCAGATATGTAAATACGGGGTGTCCGTACCATTTCTTGCGCATTACGGTTCGAACGCTCGAACACCTATACGGATTCTCCTGCACAGTGGCAGATATGTAAATACGGGGTTTACATACCATTTCTTGCGCATTACGGTTCGAACAATCGAACACCTATACGGATTCTCCTACACAGTGGCAGATATGTAAATATGGGGTTTCCGTACAATTTCTTGCGCATTACGGTTCGAACACTCGAACACCTATACGGATTCTCCTGCACAGTGGCAGATATGTAAATAGGGGGTTTACCTACCATTTCCTGCGCATTACGGTTCGAACACTCGAACACCAATACGGATTCTCCTGCACAGCGGCAGATATGTAAATACGGGGTTTCCGTACCATTTCTTGCGCATTTCGGTTCGAACATTCGAACACATATATGGATTCTCCTGCATAGTGGCAGATATGTAAATACGGGGTTTCGGTACTATTTCTTGCGCATTACGGTTCAAACACTCGAACATCTATACGGATTCTCCTGCACAGTGGCAGATATGTACATACGGGGTTTACATACCATTTCTTGCGCAATACGATTCGAACACTCGAACACCTATGCGGATTCTCCTGCACAGTGGCAGATATGTAAATACGGGGTTTCCGTACCATTTCTTGCGCATTACGGCTCGAACACTCGAACACCTATACGGATTCTCCTGCACAGTGGCAGATATGTAAATACGGGGTTTACATACCATTTCTTGCGCATTACGGTTCGAACACTCGAACACCTATACGGATTCTCCTGCACAGTGGCAGATATGTAAATACGGGGTTTCCTTACCATTTCTTGCGCATTACGGTTCGAACACTCGAACACCTTTACGGATTCTCCTATACAGTGGCAGATATGTAAATACGGGGTTTACATACCATTTCTTGCGCATTACGGTTCGAACAATCGAACACCTATACGGATTCTCCTGCACAGTGGCAGATATGTAAATACGGGGTGTCCGTACCATTTCTTGCGCATTACGGTTCGAACGCTCGAACACCTATACGGATTCTCCTGCACAGTGGCAGATATGTAAATACGGGGTTTACATACCATTTCTTGCGCATTACGGTTCGAACAATCGAACACCTATACGGATTCTCCTACACAGTGGCAGATATGTAAATATGGGGTTTCCGTACAATTTCTTGCGCATTACGGTTCGAACACTCGAACACCTATACGGATTCTCCTGCACAGTGGCAGATATGTAAATAGGGGGTTTACCTACCATTTCCTGCGCATTACGGTTCGAACACTCGAACACCAATACGGATTCTCCTGCACAGCGGCAGATATGTAAATACGGGGTTTCCGTACCATTTCTTGCGCATTTCGGTTCGAACATTCGAACACATATATGGATTCTCCTGCATAGTGGCAGATATGTAAATACGGGGTTTCGGTACTATTTCTTGCGCATTACGGTTCAAACACTCGAACATCTATACGGATTCTCCTGCACAGTGGCAGATATGTACATACGGGGTTTACATACCATTTCTTGCGCAATACGATTCGAACACTCGAACACCTATGCGGATTCTCCTGCACAGTGGCAGATATGTAAATACGGGGTTTCCGTACCATTTCTTGCGCATTACGGCTCGAACACTCGAACACCTATACGGATTCTCCTGCACAGTGGCAGATATGTATATACGGGGTTTCCATACCATTTCTTGCGCATTACGGTTCGAACACTCGAATACCTATACGGATTCTCCTGCACAGTGGCAGATATGTAAATACGTTGTTTACATACCATTTCTTGCGCATTACGGTTCGAACACTCGAACACCAATACGGATTCTCCTGCACAGTGGCAGATATGTAAATATGGGGTTTCGGTACCATTTTTTGCGCATTACGGTTCGAACACTCGAACACCTATACGGATTCTCCTGCACAGTGGCAGATATGTAAATACGGGGTTTACATACCATTTCTTGCGCATTACGGTTCGAACACTCGAACACCTATACGGATTCTCCTGCACAGTGACAGATATGTAAATACGGGGTTCCCGTACCATTTCTTGCGCATTACGGTTCGAACACTCGAACACCTATGCGGATTCTCTCGCACAGTGGCAGATATGTAAATACGGGGTTTCCGTACCATTTCTTGCGCATTACGGTTCGAACACTCGAACATCGATACGGATTTTCCTGCACAGTGGCAGATATGTAAATACGGGGTTTCCGTACCATTTCTTGCGCATTACGGTTCGAACACTCGAACACCGATACGGATTTTCCTGCACAGTGGCAGATATGTAAATACGGGGTTTCCGTACCATTTCTTGCGCATTACGGTTCGAAAACTCGAACACCTATACGGATTCTCCTATACAGTGACAGATATGTAAATACGGGGTTCCCGTACCATTTCTTGCGCATTACGGTTCGAACACTCGAACACCTATACGGATTCTCCTGCACAGTGGCAGATATGTAAATACGGGGTTTACATACCATTTCTTGCGCATTACGGTTCGAACACTCGAACACCTATACGGATTCTCCTGCACAGTGGCAGATATGTAAATACGGGGTTTCCTTACCATTTCTTGCGCATTACGGTTCGAACACTCCAACACCTATACGGATTCTCCTGCACAGTGGCAGATGTGTAAATACAGGGTTTCCGTACCATTTCTTGCGCATTACGGTTCGAACACTCGAACACCTATACGGATTCTCCTGCACAGTGGCAGATATGTAAATACGGGGTTTCCGTACCATTTCTTGCGCATTACGGTTCGAACACTCGAACACCTATACGGATTCTCCTATACAGTGACAGATATGTAAATACGGGGTTCCCGTACCATTTCTTGCGCATTACGTTTCGAACACTCGAACACCTATACGGATTCTCCTGCACAGTGGCAGATATGTAAATACGGGGTTTACATACCATTTCTTGCGCATTACGGTTCGAACACTCGAACACCTATACGGATTCTCCTGCACAGTGGCAGATATGTAAATACGGGGTTTCCTTACCATTTCTTGTGCATTACGGTTCGAACACTCGAACACCTGTACGGATTCTCCTGTACAGTGGCAGATATGTAAATACGGGGTTTACATACCATTTCTTGCGCATTACGGTTCGAACAATCGAACACCTATACGGATTCTCCTGCACAGTGGCAGATATGTAAATACGGGGTGTCCGTACCATTTCATGCGCATTACGGTTCGAACACTCGAACACCTATACGGATTCTCCTGCACAGTGGCAGATATGTAAATACGGGGTTTACATACCATTTCTTGCGCATAACGGTTCGAACAATCGAACACCTATACGGATTCTCCTGTACAGTGACAGAAATGTAAATACGGGGTTCCCGTACCATTTCTTGCGCATTACGGTTCGAACACTCGAACACCTATACGGATTCTCCTGCACAGTGGCAGATATGTAAATAAGGGGTTTACATACCATTTCTTGCGAATTACGGTTCGAACGCTCGAACACCTATACGGATTCTCCTGCACAGTGGCAGATATGTAAATACGGGGTTTCCTTACCATTTCTTGCGCATTACGGTTCGAACACTCGAACACCTATACAGATTCTCTTGCACAGTGGCAGATATGTAAATACGGGGTTTCCGTACCATTTCTTGCGCATTACGGTTCGAACACTCGAACACCTATACGGATTCTCCTGCACAGTGGCAGATATGTAACTACGGGGTTCCTGTACCATTTCTTGCGCATTACGGTTCGAACACCCGAACACCTATACGGATTCTCCTGCACAGTGACAGATATGTAAATACGGGGTTCCCGTACCATTTCTTGCGCATTACGGTTCGAACACTCGAACACCTATGCGGATTCTCTCGCACAGTGGCAGATATGTAAATACGGGGTTTCCGTACCATTTCTTGCGCATTACGGTTCGAACACTCGAACATCGATACGGATTTTCCTGCACAGTGGCAGATATGTAAATACGGGGTTTCCGTACCATTTCTTGCGCATTACGGTTCGAACACTCGAACACCGATACGGATTTTCCTGCACAGTGGCAGATATGTAAATACGGGGTTTCCGTACCATTTCTTGCGCATTACGGTTCGAACACTCGAACACCTATACGGATTCTCCTATACAGTGACAGATATGTAAATACGGGGTTCCCGTACCATTTCTTGCGCATTACGGTTCGAACACTCGAACACCTATACGGATTCTCCTGCACAGTGGCAGATATGTAAATACGGGGTTTACATACCATTTCTTGCGCATTACGGTTCGAACACTCGAAAACCTATACGGATTCTCCTGCACCGTGGCAGATATGTAAATACGGGGTTTCCTTACCATTTCTTGCGCATTACGGTTCGAACACTCCAACACCTATACGGATTCTCCTGCACAGTGGCAGATGTGTAAATACGGGGTTTCCGTACCATTTCTTGCGCATTACGGTTCGAACACTCGAACACCTATACGGATTCTCCTGCATAGTGGCAGATATGTAAATACGGGGTTTCCGTACCATTTCTTGCGCATTACGGTTCGAACACTCGAACACCTATACGGATTCTCCTATACAGTGACAGATATGTAAATACGGGGTTCCCGTACCATTTCTTGCGCATTACGGTTCGAACACTCGAACACCTATACGGATTCTCCTGCACAGTGGCAGATATGTAAATACGGGGTTTACATACCATTTCTTGCGCATTACGGTTCGAACACTCGAACACCTATACGGATTCTCCTGCACAGTGGCAGATATGTAAATACGGGGTTTCCTTACCATTTCTTGCGCATTACGGTTCGAACACTCGAACACCTGTACGGATTCTCCTATACAGTGGCAGATATGTAAATACGGGGTTTACATACCATTTCTTGCGCATTACGGTTCGAACAATCGAACACCTATACGGATTCTCCTGCACAGTGGCAGATATGTAAATACGGGGTGTCCGTACCATTTCTTGCGCGTTACGGTTCGAACGCTCGAACACCTATACGGGTTCTCCTGCACAGTGGCAGATATGTAAATACGGGGTTTACATACCATTTCTTGCGCATTACGGTTCGAACAATCGAACACCTATACGGATTCTCCTACACAGTGGCAGATATGTAAATATGGGGTTTCCGTACAATTTCTTGCGCATTACGGTTCGAACACTCGAACACCTATACGGATTCTCCTGCACAATGGCAGATATGTAAATACGGGGTTTACCTACCATTTCTTGCGCATTACGGTTCGAACACTCGAACACCAATACGGATTCTCCTGCACAGCGGCAGATATGTAAATACGGGGTTTCCGTACCATTTCTTGCGCATTTCGGTTCGAACATTCGAACACATATATGGATTCTCCTGCATAGTGGCAGATATGTAAATACGGGGTTTCGGTACTATTTCTTGCGCATTACGGTTCAAACACTCGAACATCTATACGGATTCTCCTGCACAGTGGCAGATATGTACATACGGGGTTTACATACCATTTCTTGCGCATTACGATTCGAACACTCGAACACCTATGCGGATTCTCCTGCACAGTGGCAGATATGTAAATACGGGGTTTCCGTACCATTTCTTGCGCATTACGGCTCGAACACTCGAACACCTATACGGATTCTCCTGCACAGTGGCAGATATGTATATACGGGGTTTCCATACCATTTCTTGCGCATTACGGTTCGAACACTCGAATACCTATACGGATTCTCCTGCACAGTGGCAGATATGTAAATACGGGGTGTCCGTACCATTTCATGCGCATTACGGTTCGAACACTCGAACACCTATACGGATTCTCCTGCACAGTGGCAGATATGTAAATACGGGGTTTACATACCATTTCTTGCGCATAACGGTTCGAACAATCGAACACCTATACGGATTCTCCTGTACAGTGACAGATATGTAAATACGGGGTTCCCGTACCATTTCTTGCGCATTACGGTTCGAACACTCGAACACCTATACGGATTCTCCTGCACAGTGGCAGATATGTAAATAAGGGGTTTACATACCATTTCTTGCGAATTACGGTTCGAACGCTCGAACACCTATACGGATTCTCCTGCACAGTGGCAGATATGTAAATACGGGGTTTCCTTACCATTTCTTGCGCATTACGGTTCGAACACTCGAACACCTATACAGATTCTCTTGCACAGTGGCAGATATGTAAATACGGGGTTTCCGTACCATTTCTTGCGCATTACGGTTCGAACACTCGAACACCTATACGGATTCTCCTGCACAGTGGCAGATATGTAAATACGGGGTTCCTGTACCATTTCTTGCGCATTACGGTTCGAACACCCGAACACCTATACGGATTCTCCTGCACAGTGACAGATATGTAAATACGGGGTTCCCGTACCATTTCTTGCGCATTACGGTTCGAACACTCGAACACCTATGCGGATTCTCTCGCACAGTGGCAGATATGTAAATACGGGGTTTCCGTACCATTTCTTGCGCATTACGGTTCGAACACTCGAACATCGATACGGATTTTCCTGCACAGTGGCAGATATGTAAATACGGGGTTTCCGTACCATTTCTTGCGCATTACGGTTCGAACACTCGAACACCGATACGGATTTTCCTGCACAGTGGCAGATATGTAAATACGGGGTTTCCGTACCATTTCTTGCGCATTACGGTTCGAACACTCGAACACCTATACGGATTCTCCTATACAGTGACAGATATGTAAATACGGGGTTCCCGTACCATTTCTTGCGCATTACGGTTCGAACACTCGAACACCTATACGGATTCTCCTGCACAGTGGCAGATATGTAAATACGGGGTTTACATACCATTTCTTGCGCATTACGGTTCGAACACTCGAAAACCTATACGGATTCTCCTGCACCGTGGCAGATATGTAAATACGGGGTTTCCTTACCATTTCTTGCGCATTACGGTTCGAACACTCCAACACCTATACGGATTCTCCTGCACAGTGGCAGATGTGTAAATACGGGGTTTCCGTACCATTTCTTGCGCATTACGGTTCGAACACTCGAACACCTATACGGATTCTCCTGCATAGTGGCAGATATGTAAATACGGGGTTTCCGTACCATTTCTTGCGCATTACGGTTCGAACACTCGAACACCTATACGGATTCTCCTATACAGTGACAGATATGTAAATACGGGGTTCCCGTACCATTTCTTGCGCATTACGGTTCAAACACTCGAACACCTATACGGATTCTCCTGCACAGTGGCAGATATGTAAATACGGGGTTTACATACCATTTCTTGCGCATTACGGTTCGAACACTCGAACACCTATACGGATTCTCCTGCACAGTGGCAGATATGTAAATACGGGGTTTCCTTACCATTTCTTGCGCATTACGGTTCGAACACTCGAACACCTGTACGGATTCTCCTATACAGTGGCAGATATGTAAATACGGGGTTTACATACCATTTCTTGCGCATTACGGTTCGAAAAATCGAACACCTATACGGATTCTCCTGCACAGTGGCAGATATGTAAATACGGGGTGTCCGTACCATTTCTTGCGCGTTACGGTTCGAACGCTCGAACACCTATACGGGTTCTCCTGCACAGTGGCAGATATGTAAATACGGGGTTTACATACCATTTCTTGCGCATTACGGTTCGAACAATCGAACACCTATACGGATTCTCCTACACAGTGGCAGATATGTAAATATGGGGTTTCCGTACAATTTCTTGCGCATTACGGTTCGAACACTCGAACACCTATACGGATTCTCCTGCACAATGGCAGATATGTAAATACGGGGTTTACCTACCATTTCTTGCGCATTACGGTTCGAACACTCGAACACCAATACGGATTCTCCTGCACAGCGGCAGATATGTAAATACGGGGTTTCCGTACCATTTCTTGCGCATTTCGGTTCGAACATTCGAACACATATATGGATTCTCCTGCATAGTGGCAGATATGTAAATACGGGGTTTCGGTACTATTTCTTGCGCATTACGGTTCAAACACTCGAACATCTATACGGATTCTCCTGCACAGTGGCAGATATGTACATACGGGGTTTACATACCATTTCTTGCGCATTACGATTCGAACACTCGAACACCTATGCGGATTCTCCTGCACAGTGGCAGATATGTAAATACGGGGTTTCCGTACCATTTCTTGCGCATTACGGCTCGAACACTCGAACACCTATACGGATTCTCCTGCACAGTGGCAGATATGTATATACGGGGTTTCCATACCATTTCTTGCGCATTACGGTTCGAACACTCGAATACCTATACGGATTCTCCTGCACAGTGGCAGATATGTAAATACGTTGTTTACATACCATTTCTTGCGCATTACGGTTCGAACACTCGAACACCAATACGGATTCTCCTGCACAGTGGCAGATATGTAAATATGGGGTTTCGGTACCATTTTTTGCGCATTACGGTTCGAACACTCGAACACCTATACGGATTCTCCTGCACAGTGGCAGATATGTAAATACGGGGTTTACATACCATTTCTTGCGCATTACGGTTCGAACACTCGAACACCTATGCGGATTCTCTCGCACAGTGGCAGATATGTAAATACGGGGTTTCCGTACCATTTCTTGCGCATTACGGTTCGAACACTCGATCACCGATACGGATTTTCCTGCACAGTGGCAGATATGTAAATACGGGGTTTCCGTACCATTTCTTGCGCATTACGGTTCGAACACTCGAACACCTATACGGATTCTCCTGCACAGTGGCAGATATGTAAATACGGGGTTCCCGTACCATTTCTTGCGCATTACGGTTCGAACACTCGAACACCTATACGGATTCTCCTGCACAGTGGCAGATATGTAAATACGGGGTTTCCGTACCATTTCTTGCGCATTACGGTTCGAACACTCGAACACCTATATGGATTCTCCTGTACAGTGACAGATATGTAAATACGGGGTTCCCGTACCATTTCTTGCGCATTACGGTTCGAACACTCGAACACCTATACGGATTCTCCTGCACAGTGGCAGATATGTAAATAAGGGGTTTACATACCATTTCTTGCGCATTACGGTTCGAACACTCGAACACCTGTACGGATTCTCCTGCACAGTGGCAGATATGTAAATACGGGGTTCCCGTACCATTTCTTGCGCATTACGGTTCGAACACTCGAACACCTATCCGGATTCTCCTGCACAGTGGCAGATATGTAAATACGGGGTTTCCGTACCATTTCTTGCGCATTACGGTTCGAACACTCGAACACCTATACGGATTCTCCTGTACAGTGACAGATATGTAAATACGGGGTTCCCGTACCATTTCTTGCGCATCACGGTTCGAACAATCGAACACCTATACGGATTCTCCTGCAGAGTGGAAGATATGTAAATACGGGGTTTCCTTACCATTTCTTGCGCATTACGGTTCGAACACTCGAACACCTATACGGATTCTCCTGCACAGTGGCAGATGTGTAAATACGGGGTTTCCGTACCATTTCTTGCGCATTACGGTTCGAACACTCGAACACCTATACGGATTCTCCTGCACAGTGGCAGATATGTAAATACGGGGTTTCCGTACCATTTCTTGCGCATTACGGTTCGAACACTCGAACACCTATACGGATTCTCCTATACAGTGACAGATATGTAAATACGGGGTTCCCGTACCATTTCTTGCGCATTACGGTTCGAACACTCGAACACCTATACGGATTCTCCTGCACAGGGGCAGATATGTAAATACGGGGTTTCCTTACCAATTCTTGCGCATTACGGTTCGAACACTCGAACACCTATGCGGATTCTCTCGAACAGTGGCAGATATGTAAATACGGGGTTTCCGTACCATTTCTTGCGCATTACGGTTCGAACACTCGAACACCGATACGGATTTTCCTGCACAGTGGCAGATATGTAAATATGGGGTTTCCGTACCATTTCTTGCGCATTACGGTTCGAACACTCGAACACCTATACGGATTCTCCTGCACAGTGGCAGATATGTAAATACGGGGTTTACATACCATTTCTTGCGCATTACGGTTCGAACAATCGAACACCTATACGGATTCTCCTGCACAGTGGCAGATATGTAAATATGGGGTTTCCGTACAATTTCTTGCGCATTACGGTTCGAACACTCGAACACCAATACGGATTCTCCTGCACAGCGGCAGATATGTAAATACGGGGTTTCCGTACCATTTCTTGCGCATTTCGGTTCGAACATTCGAACACATATATGGATTCTCCTGCATAGTGTCAGATATGTAAATACGGGGTTTTCGTACCATTTCTTGTGCATTACGGTTCGAACACTCGAACACCGATACGGATTTTCCTGCACAGTGGCAGATATGTAAATACGGGGTTTCCGTACCATTTCTTGCGCATTACGGTTCGAACACTCGAACACCTATACGGATTCTCCTGCACAGTGGCAGATATGTAAATACGGGGTTCCCGTACCATTTCTTGCGCATTACGGTTCGAACACTCGAACACCTATACGGATTCTCTTGCACAGTGGCAGATATGTAAATATGGGGTTTCCGTACCATTTCTTGCGCATTACGGTTCGAACACTCGAACACCTATACGGATTCTCCTGCACAGTGGCAGATATGTAAATACGGGGTTCCCGTACCATTTCTTGCGCATTACGGTTCGAACACTCGAACACCTATACGGATTCTCCTACACAGTGACAGATATGTAAATACGGGGTTCCCGTACCATTTCTTGCGCATTACGGTTCGAACACTCGAACACCTCTGCGGATTCTCTCGCACAGTGGCAGATATGTAAATACGGGGTTTCCGTACCATTTCTTGCGCATTACGGTTCGAACACTCGAACACCGATACGGATTTTCCTGCACAGTGGCAGATATGTAAATACGGGGTTTCCGTACCATTTCTTTCGCATTACGGTTCGAACACTCGAACACCGATACGGATTTTCCTGCACAGTGGCAGATATGTAAATACGGGGTTTCCGTGCCATTTATTGCGCATTACGGTTCGAACACTCGAACACCTATACGGATTCACCTATACAGTGACAGATATGTAAATACGGGGTTCCCGTACCATTTCTTGCGCATTACGGTTCGAACACTCGAACACCTATACGGATTCTCCTGCACAGTGGCAGATATGTAAATACGGGGTTTACATACCATTTCTTGCGCATTACGGTTCGAACACTCGAACACCTATACGAATTCTCCTGCAGAGTGGCAGATATGTAAATACGGGGTTTCCTTACCATTTCTTCCGCATTACGGTTCGAACACTCGAACACCTATACGGATTCTCCTGCGCAGTGGCAGATGTGTAAATACGGGGTTTCCGTACCATTTCTTGCGCATTACGGTTCGAACACTCGAACACCTATACGGATTCTCCAGCACAGTGGCAGATATGTAAATACGGGGTTCCCGTACCATTTCTTGCGCATTACGGTTCGAACACTCGAACACCTATACGGATTCTCCTGCACAGTGGCAGATATGTAAATACGGGGTTTACATACCATTTCTTGCGCATTACGGTTCGAACACTCGAACACCGATACGGATTCTCCTGCACAGTGGCAGATATGTAAATACGGGGTTTCCTTACCATTTCTTGCGCATTACGGTTCGAACACTCGAACACCTGTACGGATTCTCCTGTACAGTGGCAGATATGTAAATACGGGGTTTACATACCATTTCTTGCGCATTACGGTTCGAACAATCGAACACCTATACGGATTATCCTGCACAGTGGCAGATATGTAAATACGGGGTGTCCGTACCATTTCTTGCGCATTACGGTTCGAACACTCGAACACCTATACGGATTCTCCTGCACAGTGGCAGATATGTAAATACGGGGTTTACATACCATTTCTTGCGCATTACGGTTCGAACAATCGAACACCTATACGGATTCTCCTGTACAGTGACAGATATGTAAATACGGGGTTCCCGTACCATTTCTTGCGCATTACGGTTCGAACAATCGAACACTTATACGGATTCTCCTGCACAGTGACAGATATGTAAATACGGGGTGTCCGTACCATTTCTTGCGCATTACGGTTCGAACACTCGAACACCTATACGGATTCTCTTGCACAGTGGCAGATATGTAAATACGGGGTTTCCGTACCATTTCTTGCGCATTACGGTTCGAACACTCGAACACCTATACGGATTCTCCTGCACAGTGGCAGATATGTAAATACGGGGTTCCCGTACCATTTCTTGCGCATTACGGTTCGAACACTCGAATACCTATACGGATTCTCCTGCACAGTGACAGATATGTAAATACGGGGTTCCCGTACCATTTCTTGCGCATTACGGTTCGAACACTCGAACACCGATACGGATTCTCCTATACAGTGACAGATATGTAAATACGGGGTTCCCGTACCATTTCTTGCGCATTACGGTTCGAACACTCGAACACCTATACGGATTCTCCTGCACAGTGGCAGATATGTAAATACGGGGTTTACATACCATTTCTTGCGCATTACGGTTCGAACACTCGAACACCTATACGGATTCTCCTGCAGAGTGACAGATATGTAAATACGGGGTTTCCTTACCATTTCTTGCGCATTACGGTTCGAACACTCGAAGACCTATACGGATTCTCCTGCACAGTGGCAGATGTGTAAATACGGGGTTTCCGTACCATTTCTTGCGCATTACGGTTCGAACACTCGAAAACCTATACGGATTCTCCTGCACAGTGGCAGATATGTAAATACGGGGTTTCCGTACCATTTCTTGCGCATTACGGTTCGAACACTCGAAAACCTATACGGATTCTCCTATACAGTGACAGATATGTAAATACGGGGTTCCCGTACCATTTCTTGCGCATTACGGTTCGAACACTCGAACACCTATACGGATTCTCCTGCACAGTGGCAGATATGTAAATACGGGGTTTACATACCATTTCTTGCGCATTACGGTTCGAACACTCGAACACCGATACGGATTCTCCTGCACAGTGGCAGATATGTAAATACGGGGTTTCCTTACCATTTGTTGCGCATTACGGTTCGAACACTCGAGCACCTGTACGGATTCTCCTGTACAGTGGCAGATATGTAAATACGGGGTTTACATACCATTTCTTGCGCATTACGGTTCGAACAATCGAACACCTATACGGATTCTCCTGCACAGTGGCAGATATGTAAATACGGGGTGTCCGTACCATTTCTTGCGCATTACGGTTCGAACACTCGAACACCTATACGGATTCTCCTGCACAGTGGCAGATATGTAAATACGGGGTTTACATACCATTTCTTGCGCATTGCGGTTCGAACAATCGAACACCTATACGGATTCTCCTGTATAGTGACAGATATGTAAATACGGGGTTCCCGTACCATTTCTTGCGCATTACGGTTCGAACAATCGAACACCTATACGGATTCTCCTGCACAGTGACAGATATGTAAATACGGGGTGTCCGTACCATTTCTTGCGCATTACGGTTCGAACACTCGAACACCTATACGGATTCTCTTGCACAGTGGCAGATATGTAAATACGGGGTTTCCGTACCATTTCTTGCGCATTACGGTTCGAACACTCGAACACCTATACGGATTCTCCTGCACAGTGGCAGATATGTAAATACGGGGTTCCCGTACCATTTCTTGCGCATTACGGTTCGAACACTCGAACACCTATACGGATTCTCCTGCACAGTGACAGACATGTAAATACGGGGTTCCCGTACCATTTCTTGCGCATTACGGTTCGAACACTCGAACACCTATGCGGATTCTCTCGCACAGTGGCGGATATGTAAATACGAGGTTTCCGTACCATTTCTTGCGTATTACGGTTCGAACACTCGAACATCGATACGGATTTTCCTGCACAGTGGCAGATATGTAAATACGGGGTTTCCGTACCATTTCTTGCGCATTACGGTTCGAACACTCGAACACCGATACGGATTTTCCTGCACAGTGGCAGATATGTTAATACGGGGTTTCCGTACCATTTCTTGCGCATTACGGTTCGAACACTCGAACACCTATACGGATTCTCCTATACAGTGACAGATATGTAAATACGGGGTTCCCGTACCATTTCTTGCGCATTACGGTTCGAACACTCGAACACCTATACGGATTCTCCTGCACAGTGGCAGATATGTAAATACGGGGTGTCCGTACCATTTCTTGCGCATTACGGTTCGAACACTCGAACACCTACACGGATTCTCCTGCACAGTGGCAGATATGTAAATACGGGGTTTCCTGACCATTTCTTGCGCATTACGGTTCGAACACTCGAACACCTGTACGGATTCTCCTGTACAGTGGCAGATATGTAAATACGGGGTTTACATACCATTTCTTGCGCATTACGGTTCGAACAATCGAACACCTATACGGATTCTCCTGCACAGTGGCAGATATGTAAATACGGGGTGTCCGTACCATTTCTTGCGCATTACGGTTCGAACACTCGAACACCTATACGGATTCTCCTGCACAGTGGCAGATATGTAAATACGGGGTTTACATACCATTTCTTGCGCATTACGGTTCGAACAATCGAACACCTATAGGGATTCTCCTGGACAGTGACAGATATGTAAATACGGGGTTCCCGTACCATTTCTTGCGCATTACGGTTCGAACAATCGAACACCTATACGGATTCTCCTGCACAGTGGCAGATATGTAAATACGGGGCGTCCGTACCATTTCTTGCGCATGACGGTTCGAACACTCGAACACCTATACGGATTCTCTAGCACAGTGGCAGATATGTAAATACGGGGTTTCCGTACCATTTCTTGCGCATTACGGTTCGAACACTCGAACACCTGTACGGATTCTCCTGCACTGTGGCAGATATGTAAATACGGGGTTTCCGTACCATTTCTTGCGCATTACGGTTCGAACACTCGGTCACCGATACGGATTTTCCTGCACAGTGGCAGATATGTAAATACGGGGTTTCCGTACCATTTCTTGCGCATTACGGTTCGAACACTCGAACACCTATACGGATTCTCCTGTACAGTGACAGATATGTAAATACGGGGTTCCCGTACCATTTCTTGCGCATTACGGTTCGAACACTCGAACACCTATACGGATTCTCCTGCACAGTGGCAGATATGTAAATAAGGGGTTTACATACCATTTCTTGCGCATTACGGTTCGAACACTCGAACACCTATACGGATTCTCCTACACAGTGACAGATATGTAAATACGGGGTTCCCGTACCATTTCTTGCGCATTACGGTTCGAACACTCGAACACCTCTGCGGATTCTCTCGCACAGTGGCAGATATGTAAATACGGGGTTTCCGTACCATTTCTTGCGCATTACGGTTCGAACACTCGAACACCGATACGGATTTTCCTGCACAGTGGCAGATATGTAAATACGGGGTTTCCGTACCATTTCTTTCGCATTACGGTTCGAACACTCGAACACCGATACGGATTTTCCTGCACAGTGGCAGATATGTAAATACGGGGTTTCCGTGCCATTTATTGCGCATTACGGTTCGAACACTCGAACACCTATACGGATTCACCTATACAGTGACAGATATGTAAATACGGGGTTCCCGTACCATTTCTTGCGCATTACGGTTCGAACACTCGAACACCTATACGGATTCTCCTGCACAGTGGCAGATATGTAAATACGGGGTTTACATACCATTTCTTGCGCATTACGGTTCGAACACTCGAACACCTATACGAATTCTCCTGCAGAGTGGCAGATATGTAAATACGGGGTTTCCTTACCATTTCTTCCGCATTACGGTTCGAACACTCGAACACCTATACGGATTCTCCTGCGCAGTGGCAGATGTGTAAATACGGGGTTTCCGTACCATTTCTTGCGCATTACGGTTCGAACACTCGAACACCTATACGGATTCTCCAGCACAGTGGCAGATATGTAAATACGGGGTTCCCGTACCATTTCTTGCGCATTACGGTTCGAACACTCGAACACCTATACGGATTCTCCTGCACAGTGGCAGATATGTAAATACGGGGTTTACATACCATTTCTTGCGCATTACGGTTCGAACACTCGAACACCGATACGGATTCTCCTGCACAGTGGCAGATATGTAAATACGGGGTTTCCTTACCATTTCTTGCGCATTACGGTTCGAACACTCGAACACCTGTACGGATTCTCCTGTACAGTGGCAGATATGTAAATACGGGGTTTACATACCATTTCTTGCGCATTACGGTTCGAACAATCGAACACCTATACGGATTATCCTGCACAGTGGCAGATATGTAAATACGGGGTGTCCGTACCATTTCTTGCGCATTACGGTTCGAACACTCGAACACCTATACGGATTCTCCTGCACAGTGGCAGATATGTAAATACGGGGTTTACATACCATTTCTTGCGCATTACGGTTCGAACAATCGAACACCTATACGGATTCTCCTGTACAGTGACAGATATGTAAATACGGGGTTCCCGTACCATTTCTTGCGCATTACGGTTCGAACAATCGAACACTTATACGGATTCTCCTGCACAGTGACAGATATGTAAATACGGGGTGTCCGTACCATTTCTTGCGCATTACGGTTCGAACACTCGAACACCTATACGGATTCTCTTGCACAGTGGCAGATATGTAAATACGGGGTTTCCGTACCATTTCTTGCGCATTACGGTTCGAACACTCGAACACCTATACGGATTCTCCTGCACAGTGGCAGATATGTAAATACGGGGTTCCCGTACCATTTCTTGCGCATTACGGTTCGAACACTCGAATACCTATACGGATTCTCCTGCACAGTGACAGATATGTAAATACGGGGTTCCCGTACCATTTCTTGCGCATTACGGTTCGAACACTCGAACACCGATACGGATTCTCCTATACAGTGACAGATATGTAAATACGGGGTTCCCGTACCATTTCTTGCGCATTACGGTTCGAACACTCGAACACCTATACGGATTCTCCTGCACAGTGGCAGATATGTAAATACGGGGTTTACATACCATTTCTTGCGCATTACGGTTCGAACACTCGAACACCTATACGGATTCTCCTACAGAGTGGCAGATATGTAAATACGGGGTTTCCTTACCATTTCTTGCGCATTACGGTTCGAACACTCGAAGACCTATACGGATTCTCCTGCACAGTGGCAGATGTGTAAATACGGGGTTTCCGTACCATTTCTTGCGCATTACGGTTCGAACACTCGAAAACCTATACGGATTCTCCTGCACAGTGGCAGATATGTAAATACGGGGTTTCCGTACCATTTCTTGCGCATTACGGTTCGAACACTCGAAAACCTATACGGATTCTCCTATACAGTGACAGATATGTAAATACGGGGTTCCCGTACCATTTCTTGCGCATTACGGTTCGAACACTCGAACACCTATACGGATTCTCCTGCACAGTGGCAGATATGTAAATACGGGGTTTACATACCATTTCTTGCGCATTACGGTTCGAACACTCGAACACCGATACGGATTCTCCTGCACAGTGGCAGATATGTAAATACGGGGTTTCCTTACCATTTCTTGCGCATTACGGTTCGAACACTCGAGCACCTGTACGGATTCTCCTGTACAGTGGCAGATATGTAAATACGGGGTTTACATACCATTTCTTGCGCATTACGGTTCGAACAATCGAACACCTATACGGATTCTCCTGCACAGTGGCAGATATGTAAATACGGGGTGTCCGTACCATTTCTTGCGCATTACGGTTCGAACACTCGAACACCTATACGGATTCTCCTGCACAGTGGCAGATATGTAAATACGGGGTTTACATACCATTTCTTGCGCATTACGGTTCGAACAATCGAACACCTATACGGATTCTCCTGTATAGTGACAGATATGTAAATACGGGGTTCCCGTACCATTTCTTGCGCATTACGGTTCGAACAATCGAACACCTATACGGATTCTCCTGCACAGTGACAGATATGTAAATACGGGGTGTCCGTACCATTTCTTGCGCATTACGGTTCGAACACTCGAACACCTATACGGATTCTCTTGCACAGTGGCAGATATGTAAATACGGGGTTTCCGTACCATTTCTTGCGCATTACGGTTCGAACACTCGAACACCTATACGGATTCTCCTGCATAGTGGCAGATATGTAAATACGGGGTTCCCGTACCATTTCTTGCGCATTACGGTTCGAACACTCGAACACCTATACGGATTCTCCTGCACAGTGACAGACATGTAAATACGGGGTTCCCGTACCATTTCTTGCGCATTACGGTTCGAACACTCGAACACCTATGCGGATTCTCTCGCACAGTGGCGGATATGTAAATACGAGGTTTCCGTACCATTTCTTGCGTATTACGGTTCGAACACTCGAACATCGATACGGATTTTCCTGCACAGTGGCAGATATGTAAATACGGGGTTTCCGTACCATTTCTTGCGCATTACGGTTCGAACACTCGAACACCGATACGGATTTTCCTGCACAGTGGCAGATATGTAAATACAGGGTTTCCGTACCATTTCTTGCGCGTTACGGTTCGAACACTCGAACACCGATACGGATTTTCCTGCACAGTGGCAGATATGTAAATACGGGGTTTCCGTACCATTTCTTGCGCCTTACGGTTCGAACACTCGAACACCTATACGGATTCTCCTATACAGTGACAGATATGTAAATACGGGGTTCCCGTACCATTTCTTGCGCATTACGGTTCGAACACTCGAACACCTATACGGATTCTCCTGCACAGTGGCAGATATGTAAATACGGGGTGTCCGTACCATTTCTTGCGCATTACGGTTCGAACACTCGAACACCTACACGGATTCTCCTGCACAGTGGCAGATATGTAAATACGGGGTTTCCTGACCATTTCTTGCGCATTACGGTTCGAACACTCGAACACCTGTACGGATTCTCCTGTACAGTGGCAGATATGTAAATACGGGGTTTACATACCATTTCTTGCGCATTACGGTTCGAACAATCGAACACCTATACGGATTCTCCTGCACAGTGGCAGATATGTAAATACGGGGTGTCCGTACCATTTCTTGCGCATTACGGTTCGAACACTCGAACACCTATACGGATTCTCCTGCACAGTGGCAGATATGTAAATACGGGGTTTACATACCATTTCTTGCGCATTACGGTTCGAACAATCGAACACCTATAGGGATTCTCCTGGACAGTGACAGATATGTAAATACGGGGTTCCCGTACCATTTCTTGCGCATTACGGTTCGAACAATCGAACACCTATACGGATTCTCCTGCACAGTGGCAGATATGTAAATACGGGGCGTCCGTACCATTTCTTGCGCATGACGGTTCGAACACTCGAACACCTATACGGATTCTCTAGCACAGTGGCAGATATGTAAATACGGGGTTTCCGTACCATTTCTTGCGCATTACGGTTCGAACACTCGAACACCTGTACGGATTCTCCTGCACTGTGGCAGATATGTAAATACGGGGTTTCCGTACCATTTCTTGCGCATTACGGTTCGAACACTCGGTCACCGATACGGATTTTCCTGCACAGTGGCAGATATGTAAATACGGGGTTTCCGTACCATTTCTTGCGCATTACGGTTCGAACACTCGAACACCTATACGGATTCTCCTGTACAGTGACAGATATGTAAATACGGGGTTCCCGTACCATTTCTTGCGCATTACGGTTCGAACACTCGAACACCTATACGGATTCTCCTGCACAGTGGCAGATATGTAAATAAGGGGTTTACATACCATTTCTTGCGCATTACGGTTCGAACACTCGAACACCTATACGGATTCTCCTGCACAGTGGCAGATATGTAAATACGGGGTTTCCTTACCATTTCTTGCGCATTACGGTTCGAACACTCGAACACCTATACGGATTCTCGTGCACAGTGGCAGATATGTAAATACGGGGTTTCCGTACCATTTCTTTCGCATTACGGCTCGAACATTCGAACACCTATACGGATTCTCCTGCACAGTGGCAGATATGTAAATACGGGGTTCCCGTACCATTTCTTGCGCATTACGGTTCGAACACTCGAACACCTATACGGATTCTCCTGCACAGTGACAGATATGTAAATACGGGGTTCCCGTACCATTTCTTGCGCATTACGGTTCGAACACTCGAACACCTATGCGGATTCTCTCGCACAGTGGCAGATATGTAAATACGGGGTTTCCGTACCATTTCTTGCGCATTACGGTTCGAACACTCGAACACCGATACGGATTTTCCTGCACAGTGGCAGATATGTAAATACGGGGTTTCCGTACCATTTCTTGCGCATTACGGTTCGAACACTCGAACACCGATACGGATTTTCCTGCACAGTGGCAGATATGTAAATACGGGGTTTCCGTACCATTTCTTGCGTCTTACGGTTCGAACACTCGAACTCCTATACGGATTCTCCTATACAGTGACAGATATGTAAATACGGGGTTCCCGTACCATTTCTTGCGCATTACGGTTCGAACACTCGAACACCTATACGGATTCTCCTGCACAGTGGCAGATATGTAAATACGGGGTTTACATACCATTTCTTGCGCATTACGGTTCGAACACTCGAACACCTATACGGATTTTCCTGCACAGTGGCAGATATGTAAATACGGGGTTTCCTTACCATTTCTTGCACATTACGGTTCGAACACTCGAACACCTATACGGATTCTCCTGCACAGTGGCAGATATGTATATACGGGGTTTCCGTAGCATTTCTTGCGCATTACGGTTCGAACACTCGAACACCGATACGGATTCTCCTGCACAGTTGCAGATATGTAAATACGGGGTTCCCGTACCATTTCTTGCGCATTACGGTTCGAACACTCGAACACCTATACGGATTCTCTTGCACAGTGGCAGATATGTAAATACGGGGTTTACATACCATTTCTTGCGCATTACGGTTCGAACACTCGAACACCAATACGGATTCTCCTGCACAGTGGCAGATATGTAAATATGGGGTTTCGGTACCATTTTTTGCGCATTACGGTTCGAACACTCGAACACCTGTACGGATTCTCCTGCACTGTGGCAGATATGTAAATACGGGGTTTCCGTACCATTTCTTGCGCATTACGGTTCGAACACTCGGTCACCGATACGGATTTTCCTGCACAGTGGCAGATATGTAAATACCGGGTTTCCGTACCATTTCTTGCGCATTACGGTTCGAACACTCGAACACCTATACGGATTCTCCTGCACAGTGGCAGATATGTAAATACGGGGTTCCCGTACCATTTCTTGCGCATTACGGTTCGAACACTCGAACACCTATACGGATTCTCCTGCACAGTGGCAAATATGTAAATAAGGGGTTCACATACCATTTCTTGCGCATTACGGTTCGAACACTCGAACACCTATACGGATTCTCCTGCACAGTGGCAGATATGTAAATACGGGGTTTCCTTACCATTTCTTGCGCATTACGGTTCGAACACTCGAACACCGATACGGATTTTCCTGCACAGTGGCAGATATGTTAATACGGGGTTTCCGTACCATTTCTTGCGCATTACGGTTCGAACACTCGAACACCTATACGGATTCTCCTATACAGTGACAGATATGTAAATACGGGGTTCCCGTACCATTTCTTGCGCATTACGGTTCGAACACTCGAACACCTATACGGATTCTCTTGCACAGTAGCAGATATGTAAATACGGGGTTTCCGTACCATTTCTTGCGCATTACGGTTCGAACACTCGAACACCTATACGGATTCTCCTGCACAGTGGCAGATATGTAAATACGGGGTTCCCGTACCATTTCTTGCGCATTACGGTTCGAACACTCGAACACCTATACGGATTCTCCTGCACAGTGACAGATATGTAAATACGGGGTTCCCGTACCATTTCTTGCGCATTACGGTTCGAACACTCGAACACCTATGCGGATTCTCTTGCACAGTGGCGGATATGTAAATACGAGGTTTCCGTACCATTTCTTGCGCATTACGGTTCGAACACTCGAACATCGATACGGATTTTCCTGCACAGTGGCAGATATGTAAATACGGGGTTTCCGTACCATTTCTTGCGCATTACGGTTCGAACACTCGAACACCGATACGGATTTTCCTGCACAGTGGCAGATATGTAAATACGGGGTTTCCGTACCATTTCTTGCGCATTACGGTTCGAACACTCGAACACCTATACGGATTCTCCTGTACAGTGACAGATATGTAAATACGGGGTTCCCGTACCATTTCTTGCGCATTACGGTTCGAACACTCGAACACCTATACGGATTCTCCTGCACAGTGGCAGATATGTAAATAAGGGGTTTACATACCATTTCTTGCGCATTACGGTTCGAACACTCGAACACCTATACGGATTCTCCTGCACAGTGGCAGATATGTAAATACGGGGTTTCCTTACCATTTCTTGCGCATTACGGTTCGAACACTCGAACACCTATACGGATTCTCGTGCACAGTGGCAGATATGTAAATACGGGGTTTCCGTACCATTTCTTTCGCATTACGGTTCGAACATTCGAACACCTATACGGATTCTCCTGCACAGTGGCAGATATGTAAATACGGGGTTCCCGTACCATTTCTTGCGCATTACGGTTCGAACACTCGAACACCTATACGGATTCTCCTGCACAGTGACAGATATGTAAATACGGGGTTCCCGTACCATTTCTTGCGCATTACGGTTCGAACACTCGAACACCTATGCGGATTCTCTCGCACAGTGGCAGATATGTAAATACGGGGTTTCCGTACCATTTCTTGCGCATTACGGTTCGAACACTCGAACACCGATACGGATTTTCCTGCATAGTGGCAGATATGTAAATACGGGGTTTCCGTACCATTTCTTGCGCATTACGGTTCGAACACTCGAACACCGATACGGATTTTCCTGCACAGTGGCAGATATGTAAATACGGGGTTTCCGTACCATTTCTTGCGTCTTACGGTTCGAACACTCGAACTCCTATACGGATTCTCCTATACAGTGACAGATATGTAAATACGGGGTTCCCGTACCATTTCTTGCGCATTACGGTTCGAACACTCGAACACCTATACGGATTCTCCTGCACAGTGGCAGATATGTAAATACGGGGTTTACATACCATTTCTTGCGCATTACGGTTCGAACACTCGAACACCTATACGGATTTTCCTGCACAGTGGCAGATATGTAAATACGGGGTTTCCTTACCATTTCTTGCGCATTACGGTTCGAACACTCGAACACCTATACGGATTCTCCTGCACAGTGGCAGATATGTATATACGGGGTTTCCGTAGCATTTCTTGCGCATTACGGTTCGAACACTCGAACACCGATACGGATTCTCCTGCACAGTTGCAGATATGTAAATACGGGGTTCCCGTACCATTTCTTGCGCATTACGGTTCGAACACTCGAACACCTATACGGATTCTCTTGCACAGTGGCAGATATGTAAATACGGGGTTTACATACCATTTCTTGCGCATTACGGTTCGAACACTCGAACACCAATACGGATTCTCCTGCACAGTGGCAGATATGTAAATATGGGGTTTCGGTACCATTTTTTGCGCATTACGGTTCGAACACTCGAACACCTGTACGGATTCTCCTGCACTGTGGCAGATATGTAAATACGGGGTTTCCGTACCATTTCTTGCGCATTACGGTTCGAACACTCGGTCACCGATACGGATTTTCCTGCACAGTGGCAGATATGTAAATACCGGGTTTCCGTACCATTTCTTGCGCATTACGGTTCGAACACTCGAACACCTATACGGATTCTCCTGTACAGTGACAGATATGTAAATACGGGGTTCCCGTACCATTTCTTGCGCATTACGGTTCGAACACTCGAACACCTATACGGATTCTCCTGCACAGTGGCAAATATGTAAATAAGGGGTTCACATACCATTTCTTGCGCATTACGGTTCGAACACTCGAACACCTATACGGATTCTCCTGCACAGTGGCAGATATGTAAATACGGGGTTTCCTTACCATTTCTTGCGCATTACGGTTCGAACACTCGAACACCGATACGGATTTTCCTGCACAGTGGCAGATATGTTAATACGGGGTTTCCGTACCATTTCTTGCGCATTACGGTTCGAACACTCGAACACCTATACGGATTCTCCTATACAGTGACAGATATGTAAATACGGGGTTCCCGTACCATTTCTTGCGCATTACGGTTCGAACACTCGAACACCTATACGGATTCTCTTGCACAGTGGCAGATATGTAAATACGGGGTTTACATACCATTTCTTGCGCATTACGGTTCGAACAATCGAACACCTATACGGATTTTCCTGCACAGTGGCAGATATGTAAATACGGGGTTTCCTTACCATTTCTTGCGCATTACGGTTCGAACACTCGAACACCTATACGGATTCTCGTGCACAGTGGCAGATATGTAAATACGGGGTTTCCGTACCATTTCTTTCGCATTACGGTTCGAACAATCGAACACCTATACGGATTTTCCTGCACAGTGGCAGATATGTAAATACGGGGTTTCCTTACCATTTCTTGCGCATTACGGTTCGAACACTCGAACACCTATACGGATTCTCGTGCACAGTGGCAGATATGTAAATACGGGGTTTCCGTACCATTTCTTTCGCATTACGGTTCGAACATTCGAACACCTATACGGATTCTCCTGCACAGTGGCAGATATGTAAATACGGGGTTCCCGTACCATTTCTTGCGCATTACGGTTCGAACACTCGAACACCTATACGGATTCTCCTGCACAGTGACAGATATGTAAATACGGGGTTCCCGTACCATTTCTTGCGCATTACGGTTCGAACACTCGAACACCTATGCGGATTCTCTCGCACAGTGGCAGATATGTAAATACGGGGTTTCCGTACCATTTCTTGCGCATTACGGTTCGAACACTCGAACACCGATACGGATTTTCCTGCATAGTGGCAGATATGTAAATACGGGGTTTCCGTACCATTTCTTGCGCATTACGGTTCGAACACTCGAACACCGATACGGATTTTCCTGCACAGTGGCAGATATGTAAATACGGGGTTTCCGTACCATTTCTTGCGCATTACGGTTCGAACACTCGAACACCTATACGGATTCTCCTGCACAGTGGCAGATATGTATATACGGGGTTTCCGTAGCATTTCTGGCGCATTACGGTTCGAACACTCGAACACCTATACGGATTCTCGTGCACAGTGGCAGATATGTAAATACGGGGTTTCCGTACCATTTCTTTCGCATTACGGTTCGAACAATCGAACACCTATACGGATTTTCCTGCACAGTGGCAGATATGTAAATACGGGGTTTCCTTACCATTTCTTGCGCATTACGGTTCGAACACTCGAACACCTATACGGATTCTCGTGCACAGTGGCAGATATGTAAATACGGGGTTTCCGTACCATTTCTTTCGCATTACGGTTCGAACATTCGAACACCTATACGGATTCTCCTGCACAGTGGCAGATATGTAAATACGGGGTTCCCGTACCATTTCTTGCGCATTACGGTTCGAACACTCGAACACCTATACGGATTCTCCTGCACAGTGACAGATATGTAAATACGGGGTTCCCGTACCATTTCTTGCGCATTACGGTTCGAACACTCGAACACCTATGCGGATTCTCTCGCACAGTGGCAGATATGTAAATACGGGGTTTCCGTACCATTTCTTGCGCATTACGGTTCGAACACTCGAACACCGATACGGATTTTCCTGCATAGTGGCAGATATGTAAATACGGGGTTTCCGTACCATTTCTTGCGCATTACGGTTCGAACACTCGAACACCGATACGGATTTTCCTGCACAGTGGCAGATATGTAAATACGGGGTTTCCGTACCATTTCTTGCGCATTACGGTTCGAACACTCGAACACCTATACGGATTCTCCTGCACAGTGGCAGATATGTATATACGGGGTTTCCGTAGCATTTCTGGCGCATTACGGTTCGAACACTCGAACACCTATACGGATTCTCGTGCACAGTGGCAGATATGTAAATACGGGGTTTCCGTACCATTTCTTTCGCATTACGGTTCGAACAATCGAACACCTATACGGATTTTCCTGCACAGTGGCAGATATGTAAATACGGGGTTTCCTTACCATTTCTTGCGCATTACGGTTCGAACACTCGAACACCTATACGGATTCTCGTGCACAGTGGCAGATATGTAAATACGGGGTTTCCGTAGCATTTCTGGCGCATTACGGTTCGAACACTCGAACACCTATACGGATTCTCGTGCACAGTGGCAGATATGTAAATACGGGGTTTCCGTACCATTTCTTTCGCATTACGGTTCGAACAATCGAACACCTATACGGATTCTCCTGCACAGTGGCAGATATGTATATACGGGGTTTCCGTAGCATTTCTGGCGCATTACGGTTCGAACACTCGAACACCTATACGGATTCTCGTGCACAGTGGCAGATATGTAAATACGGGGTTTCCGTACCATTTCTTTCGCATTACGGTTCGAACAATCGAACACCTATACGGATTTTCCTGCACAGTGGCAGATATGTAAATACGGGGTTTCCTTACCATTTCTTGCGCATTACGGTTCGAACACTCGAACACCTATACGGATTCTCCTGCACAGTGGCAAATATGTAAATAAGGGGTTCACGTACCATTTCTTGCGCATTACGGTTCGAACACTCGAACACCTATACGGATTCTCCTGCACAGTGGCAGATATGTATATACGGGGTTTCCGTAGCATTTCTGGCGCATTACGGTTCGAACACTCGAACACCTATACGGATTCTCGTGCACAGTGGCAGATATGTAAATACGGGGTTTCCGTACCATTTCTTTCGCATTACGGTTCGAACAATCGAACACCTATACGGATTTTCCTACACAGTGGCAGATATGTAAATACGGGGTTTCCTTACCATTTCTTGCGCATTACGGTTCGAACAATCGAACACCTATACGGATTTTCCTGCACAGTGGCAGATATGTAAATACGGGGTTTCCTTACCATTTCTTGCGCATTACGGTTCGAACACTCGAACACCTATACGGATTCTCGTGCACAGTGGCAGATATGTAAATACGGGGTTTCCGTACCATTTCTTTCGCATTACGGTTCGAACAATCGAACACCTATACGGATTTTCCTGCACAGTGGCAGATATGTAAATACGGGGTTTCCTTACCATTTCTTGCGCATTACGGTTCGAACACTCGAACACCTATACGGATTCTCGTGCACAGTGGCAGATATGTAAATACGGGGTTTCCGTACCATTTCTTTCGCATTACGGTTCGAACATTCGAACACCTATACGGATTCTCCTGCACAGTGGCAGATATGTAAATACGGGGTTCCCGTACCATTTCTTGCGCATTACGGTTCGAACACTCGAACACCTATACGGATTCTCCTGCACAGTGACAGATATGTAAATACGGGGTTCCCGTACCATTTCTTGCGCATTACGGTTCGAACACTCGAACACCTATGCGGATTCTCTCGCACAGTGGCAGATATGTAAATACGGGGTTTCCGTACCATTTCTTGCGCATTACGGTTCGAACACTCGAACACCGATACGGATTTTCCTGCATAGTGGCAGATATGTAAATACGGGGTTTCCGTACCATTTCTTGCGCATTACGGTTCGAACACTCGAACACCGATACGGATTTTCCTGCACAGTGGCAGATATGTAAATACGGGGTTTCCGTACCATTTCTTGCGCATTACGGTTCGAACACTCGAACACCTATACGGATTCTCCTGCACAGTGGCAGATATGTAAATACGGGGTTTCCTTACCATTTCTTGCGCATTACGGTTCGAACACTCGAACACCTATACGGATTCTCGTGCACAGTGGCAGATATGTAAATACGGGGTTTCCGTACCATTTCTTGCGCATTACGGTTCGAACAATCGAACACCTATACGGATTTTCCTGCACAGTGGCAGATATGTAAATACGGGGTTTCCTTACCATTTCTTGCGCATTACGGTTCGAACACTCGAACACCTATACGGATTCTCGTGCACAGTGGCAGATATGTAAATACGGGGTTTCCGTAGCATTTCTGGCGCATTACGGTTCGAACACTCGAACACCTATACGGATTCTCGTGCACAGTGGCAGATATGTAAATACGGGGTTTCCGTACCATTTCTTTCGCATTACGGTTCGAACAATCGAACACCTATACGGATTCTCCTGCACAGTGGCAGATATGTATATACGGGGTTTCCGTAGCATTTCTGGCGCATTACGGTTCGAACACTCGAACACCTATACGGATTCTCGTGCACAGTGGCAGATATGTAAATACGGGGTTTCCGTACCATTTCTTTCGCATTACGGTTCGAACAATCGAACACCTATACGGATTTTCCTGCACAGTGGCAGATATGTAAATACGGGGTTTCCTTACCATTTCTTGCGCATTACGGTTCGAACACTCGAACACCTATACGGATTCTCCTGCACAGTGGCAAATATGTAAATAAGGGGTTCACGTACCATTTCTTGCGCATTACGGTTCGAACACTCGAACACCTATACGGATTCTCCTGCACAGTGGCAGATATGTATATACGGGGTTTCCGTAGCATTTCTGGCGCATTACGGTTCGAACACTCGAACACCTATACGGATTCTCGTGCACAGTGGCAGATATGTAAATACGGGGTTTCCGTACCATTTCTTTCGCATTACGGTTCGAACAATCGAACACCTATACGGATTTTCCTGCACAGTGGCAGATATGTAAATACGGGGTTTCCTTACCATTTCTTGCGCATTACGGTTCGAACAATCGAACACCTATACGGATTTTCCTGCACAGTGGCAGATATGTAAATACGGGGTTTCCTTACCATTTCTTGCGCATTACGGTTCGAACACTCGAACACCTATACGGATTCTCGTGCACAGTGGCAGATATGTAAATACGGGGTTTCCGTACCATTTCTTTCGCATTACGGTTCGAACAATCGAACACCTATACGGATTTTCCTGCACAGTGGCAGATATGTAAATACGGGGTTTCCTTACCATTTCTTGCGCATTACGGTTCGAACACTCGAACACCTATACGGATTCTCGTGCACAGTGGCAGATATGTAAATACGGGGTTTCCGTACCATTTCTTTCGCATTACGGTTCGAACATTCGAACACCTATACGGATTCTCCTGCACAGTGGCAGATATGTAAATACGGGGTTCCCGTACCATTTCTTGCGCATTACGGTTCGAACACTCGAACACCTATACGGATTCTCCTGCACAGTGACAGATATGTAAATACGGGGTTCGCGTACCATTTCTTGCGCATTACGGTTCGAACACTCGAACACCTATGCGGATTCTCTCGCACAGGGGCAGATATGTAAATACGGGGTTTCCGTACCATTTCTTGCGCATTACGGTTCGAACACTCGAACACCGATACGGATTTTCCTGCATAGTGGCAGATATGTAAATACGGGGTTTCCGTACCATTTCTTGCGCATTACGGTTCGAACACTCGAACACCGATACGGATTTTCCTGCACAGTGGCAGATATGTAAATACGGGGTTTCCGTACCATTTCTTGCGCATTACGGTTCGAACACTCGAACACCTATACGGATTCTCCTGCACAGTGGCAGATATGTAAATACGGGGTTTCCTTACCATTTCTTGCGCATTACGGTTCGAACACTCGAACACCTATACGGATTCTCGTGCACAGTGGCAGATATGTAAATACGGGGTTTCCGTACCATTTCTTGCGCATTACGGTTCGAACAATCGAACACCTATACGGATTTTCCTGCACAGTGGCAGATATGTAAATACGGGGTTTCCTTACCATTTCTTGCGCATTACGGTTCGAACACTCGAACACCTATACGGATTCTCGTGCACAGTGGCAGATATGTAAATACGGGGTTTCCGTACCATTTCTTTCGCATTACGGTTCGAACATTCGAACACCTATACGGATTCTCCTGCACAGTGGCAGATATGTAAATACGGGGTTCCCGTACCATTTCTTGCGCATTACGGTTCGAACACTCGAACACCTATACGGATTCTCCTGCACAGTGACAGATATGTAAATACGGGGTTCCCGTACCATTTCTTGCGCATTACGGTTCGAACACTCGAACACCTATGCGGATTCTCTCGCACAGTGGCAGATATGTAAATACGGGGTTTCCGTACCATTTCTTGCGCATTACGGTTCGAACACTCGAACACCGATACGGATTTTCCTGCATAGTGGCAGATATGTAAATACGGGGTTTCCGTACCATTTCTTGCGCATTACGGTTCGAACACTCGAACACCGATACGGATTTTCCTGCACAGTGGCAGATATGTAAATACGGGGTTTCCGTACCATTTCTTGCGTCTTACGGTTCGAACACTCGAACTCCTATACGGATTCTCCTATACAGTGACAGATATGTAAATACGGGGTTCCCGTACCATTTCTTGCGCATTACGGTTCGAACACTCGAACACCTATACGGATTCTCCTGCACAGTGGCAGATATGTAAATACGGGGTTTACATACCATTTCTTGCGCATTACGGTTCGAACACTCGAACACCTATACGGATTTTCCTGCACAGTGGCAGATATGTAAATACGGGGTTTCCTTACCATTTCTTGCGCATTACGGTTCGAACACTCGAACACCTATACGGATTCTCCTGCACAGTGGCAGATATGTATATACGGGGTTTCCGTAGCATTTCTTGCGCATTACGGTTCGAACACTCGAACACCGATACGGATTCTCCTGCACAGTTGCAGATATGTAAATACGGGGTTCCCGTACCATTTCTTGCGCATTACGGTTCGAACACTCGAACACCTATACGGATTCTCTTGCACAGTGGCAGATATGTAAATACGGGGTTTACATACCATTTCTTGCGCATTACGGTTCGAACACTCGAACACCAATACGGATTCTCCTGCACAGTGGCAGATATGTAAATATGGGGTTTCGGTACCATTTTTTGCGCATTACGGTTCGAACACTCGAACACCTGTACGGATTCTCCTGCACTGTGGCAGATATGTAAATACGGGGTTTCCGTACCATTTCTTGCGCATTACGGTTCGAACACTCGGTCACCGATACGGATTTTCCTGCACAGTGGCAGATATGTAAATACCGGGTTTCCGTACCATTTCTTGCGCATTACGGTTCGAACACTCGAACACCTATACGGATTCTCCTGTACAGTGACAGATATGTAAATACGGGGTTCCCGTACCATTTCTTGCGCATTACGGTTCGAACACTCGAACACCTATACGGATTCTCCTGCACAGTGGCAAATATGTAAATAAGGGGTTCACATACCATTTCTTGCGCGTTACGGTTCGAACACTCGAACACCTATACGGATTCTCCTGCACAGTGGCAGATATGTAAATACGGGGTTTCCTTACCATTTCTTGCGCATTACGGTTCGAACACTCGAACACCGATACGGATTTTCCTGCACAGTGGCAGATATGTTAATACGGGGTTTCCGTACCATTTCTTGCGCATTACGGTTCGAACACTCGAACACCTATACGGATTCTCCTATACAGTGACAGATATGTAAATACGGGGTTCCCGTACCATTTCTTGCGCATTACGGTTCGAACACTCGAACACCTATACGGATTCTCTTGCACAGTGGCAGATATGTAAATACGGGGTTTACATACCATTTCTTGCGCATTACGGTTCGAACAATCGAACACCTATACGGATTTTCCTGCACAGTGGCAGATATGTAAATACGGGGTTTCCTTACCATTTCTTGCGCATTACGGTTCGAACACTCGAACACCTATACGGATTCTCGTGCACAGTGGCAGATATGTAAATACGGGGTTTCCGTACCATTTCTTTCGCATTACGGTTCGAACAATCGAACACCTATACGGATTTTCCTGCACAGTGGCAGATATGTAAATACGGGGTTTCCTTACCATTTCTTGCGCATTACGGTTCGAACACTCGAACACCTATACGGATTCTCGTGCACAGTGGCAGATATGTAAATACGGGGTTTCCGTACCATTTCTTTCGCATTACGGTTCGAACATTCGAACACCTATACGGATTCTCCTGCACAGTGGCAGATATGTAAATACGGGGTTCCCGTACCATTTCTTGCGCATTACGGTTCGAACACTCGAACACCTATACGGATTCTCCTGCACAGTGACAGATATGTAAATACGGGGTTCCCGTACCATTTCTTGCGCATTACGGTTCGAACACTCGAACACCTATGCGGATTCTCTCGCACAGTGGCAGATATGTAAATACGGGGTTTCCGTACCATTTCTTGCGCATTACGGTTCGAACACTCGAACACCGATACGGATTTTCCTGCATAGTGGCAGATATGTAAATACGGGGTTTCCGTACCATTTCTTGCGCATTACGGTTCGAACACTCGAACACCGATACGGATTTTCCTGCACAGTGGCAGATATGTAAATACGGGTTTTCCGTACCATTTCTTGCGCATTACGGTTCGAACACTCGAACACCTATACGGATTCTCCTGCACAGTGGCAGATATGTATATACGGGGTTTCCGTAGCATTTCTGGCGCATTACGGTTCGAACACTCGAACACCTATACGGATTCTCGTGCACAGTGGCAGATATGTAAATACGGGGTTTCCGTACCATTTCTTTCGCATTACGGTTCGAACAATCGAACACCTATACGGATTTTCCTGCACAGTGGCAGATATGTAAATACGGGGTTTCCTTACCATTTCTTGCGCATTACGGTTCGAACACTCGAACACCTATACGGATTCTCGTGCACAGTGGCAGATATGTAAATACGGGGTTTCCGTAGCATTTCTGGCGCATTACGGTTCGAACACTCGAACACCTATACGGATTCTCGTGCACAGTGGCAGATATGTAAATACGGGGTTTCCGTACCATTTCTTTCGCATTACGGTTCGAACAATCGAACACCTATACGGATTCTCCTGCACAGTGGCAGATATGTATATACGGGGTTTCCGTAGCATTTCTGGCGCATTACGGTTCGAACACTCGAACACCTATACGGATTCTCGTGCACAGTGGCAGATATGTAAATACGGGGTTTCCGTACCATTTCTTTCGCATTACGGTTCGAACAATCGAACACCTATACGGATTTTCCTGCACAGTGGCAGATATGTAAATACGGGGTTTCCTTACCATTTCTTGCGCATTACGGTTCGAACACTCGAACACCTATACGGATTCTCCTGCACAGTGGCAAATATGTAAATAAGGGGTTCACGTACCATTTCTTGCGCATTACGGTTCGAACACTCGAACACCTATACGGATTCTCCTGCACAGTGGCAGATATGTATATACGGGGTTTCCGTAGCATTTCTGGCGCATTACGGTTCGAACACTCGAACACCTATACGGATTCTCGTGCACAGTGGCAGATATGTAAATACGGGGTTTCCGTACCATTTCTTTCGCATTACGGTTCGAACAATCGAACACCTATACGGATTTTCCTGCACAGTGGCAGATATGTAAATACGGGGTTTCCTTACCATTTCTTGCGCATTACGGTTCGAACAATCGAACACCTATACGGATTTTCCTGCACAGTGGCAGATATGTAAATACGGGGTTTCCTTACCATTTCTTGCGCATTACGGTTCGAACACTCGAACACCTATACGGATTCTCGTGCACAGTGGCAGATATGTAAATACGGGGTTTCCGTACCATTTCTTTCGCATTACGGTTCGAACAATCGAACACCTATACGGATTTTCCTGCACAGTGGCAGATATGTAAATACGGGGTTTCCTTACCATTTCTTGCGCATTACGGTTCGAACACTCGAACACCTATACGGATTCTCGTGCACAGTGGCAGATATGTAAATACGGGGTTTCCGTACCATTTCTTTCGCATTACGGTTCGAACATTCGAACACCTATACGGATTCTCCTGCACAGTGGCAGATATGTAAATACGGGGTTCCCGTACCATTTCTTGCGCATTACGGTTCGAACACTCGAACACCTATACGGATTCTCCTGCACAGTGACAGATATGTAAATACGGGGTTCCCGTACCATTTCTTGCGCATTACGGTTCGAACACTCGAACACCTATGCGGATTCTCTCGCACAGTGGCAGATATGTAAATACGGGGTTTCCGTACCATTTCTTGCGCATTACGGTTCGAACACTCGAACACCGATACGGATTTTCCTGCATAGTGGCAGATATGTAAATACGGGGTTTCCGTACCATTTCTTGCGCATTACGGTTCGAACACTCGAACACCGATACGGATTTTCCTGCACAGTGGCAGATATGTAAATACGGGGTTTCCGTACCATTTCTTGCGCATTACGGTTCGAACACTCGAACACCTATACGGATTCTCCTGCACAGTGGCAGATATGTAAATACGGGGTTTCCTTACCATTTCTTGCGCATTACGGTTCGAACACTCGAACACCTATACGGATTCTCGTGCACAGTGGCAGATATGTAAATACGGGGTTTCCGTACCATTTCTTGCGCATTACGGTTCGAACAATCGAACACCTATACGGATTTTCCTGCACAGTGGCAGATATGTAAATACGGGGTTTCCTTACCATTTCTTGCGCATTACGGTTCGAACACTCGAACACCTATACGGATTCTCGTGCACAGTGGCAGATATGTAAATACGGGGTTTCCGTACCATTTCTTTCGCATTACGGTTCGAACATTCGAACACCTATACGGATTCTCCTGCACAGTGGCAGATATGTAAATACGGGGTTCCCGTACCATTTCTTGCGCATTACGGTTCGAACACTCGAACACCTATACGGATTCTCCTGCACAGTGACAGATATGTAAATACGGGGTTCCCGTACCATTTCTTGCGCATTACGGTTCGAACACTCGAACACCTACGCGGATTCTCTCGCACAGTGGCAGATATGTAAATACGGGGTTTCCGTACCATTTCTTGCGCATTACGGTTCGAACACTCGAACACCGATACGGATTTTCCTGCATAGTGGCAGATATGTAAATACGGGGTTTCCGTACCATTTCTTGCGCATTACGGTTCGAACACTCGAACACCGATACGGATTTTCCTGCACAGTGGCAGATATGTAAATACGGGGTTTCCGTACCATTTCTTGCGTCTTACGGTTCGAACACTCGAACTCCTATACGGATTCTCCTATACAGTGACAGATATGTAAATACGGGGTTTCCGTACCATTTCTTGCGCATTACGGTTCGAACACTCGGTCACCGATACGGATTTTCCTGCACAGTGGCAGATATGTAAATACCGGGTTTCCGTACCATTTCTTGCGCATTACGGTTCGAACACTCGAACACCTATACGGATTCTCCTGTACAGTGACAGATATGTAAATACGGGGTTCCCGTACCATTTCTTGCGCATTACGGTTCGAACACTCGAACACCTATACGGATTCTCCTGCACAGTGGCAAATATGTAAATAAGGGGTTCACATACCATTTCTTGCGCATTACGGTTCGAACACTCGAACACCTATACGGATTCTCCTGCACAGTGGCAGATATGTAAATACGGGGTTTCCTTACCATTTCTTGCGCATTACGGTTCGAACACTCGAACACCGATACGGATTTTCCTGCACAGTGGCAGATATGTTAATACGGGGTTTCCGTACCATTTCTTGCGCATTACGGTTCGAACACTCGAACACCTATACGGATTCTCCTATACAGTGACAGATATGTAAATACGGGGTTCCCGTACCATTTCTTGCGCATTACGGTTCGAACACTCGAACACCTATACGGATTCTCTTGCACAGTGGCAGATATGTAAATACGGGGTTCCCGTACCATTTCTTGCGCATTACGGTTCGAACACTCGAACACCTATACGGATTCTCCTGCACAGTGACAGATATGTAAATACGGGGTTCCCGTACCATTTCTTGCGCATTACGGTTCGAACACTCGAACACCTATGCGGATTCTCTTGCACAGTGGCGGATATGTAAATACGAGGTTTCCGTACCATTTCTTGCGCATTACGGTTCGAACACTCGAACATCGATACGGATTTTCCTGCACAGTGGCAGATATGTAAATACGGGGTTTCCGTACCATTTCTTGCGCATTACGGTTCGAACACTCGAACACCGATACGGATTTTCCTGCACAGTGGCAGATATGTTAATACGGGGTTTCCGTACCATTTCTCGCGCATTACGCTTCGAACACTCGAACACCTATACGGATTCTCCTATACAGTGACAGATATGTAAATACGGGGTTCCCGTACCATTTCTTGCGCATTACGGTTCGAACACTCGAACACCTATACGGATTCTCCTGCACAGTGGCAGATATGTAAATACGGGGTTTACATACCATTTCTTGCGCATTACGGTTCGAACAATCGAACACCTATACGGATTCTCCTGTACAGTGACAGATATGTAAATACGGGGTTCCCGTACCATTTCTTGCGCATTACGGTTCGAACAATCGAACACCTATACGGATTCTCCTGCACAGTGGCAGATATGTAAATACGGGGTGTCCGTACCATTTCTTGCGCATTACGGTTCGAACACTCGAACACCTATACGGATTCTCTTGCACAGTGGCAGATATGTAAATACGGGGTTTCCGTACCATTTCTTGCGCATTACGGTTCGAACACTCGAACACCTATACGGATTCTCCTGCACAGTGGCAGATATGTAAATACGGGGTTCCCGTACCATTTCTTGCGCATGACGGTTCGAACACTCGAACACCTATGCGGATTCTCTCGCACAGTGGCAGATATGTAAATACGGGGTTTCCGTACCATTTCTTGCGCATTACGGTTCGAACACTCGAACATCGATACGGATTTTCCTGCACAGTGGCAGATTTGTAAATACGGGGTTTCCGTACCATTTCTTGCGCATTACGGTTCGAACACTCGAACACCCATACGGATTTTCCTGCACAGTGGCAGATATGTTAATACGGGGTTTCCGTACCATTTCTTGCGCATTACGGTTCGAACACTCGAACACCTTTACGGATTTTCCTATACAGTGACAGATATGTAAATACGGGGTTCCCGTACCATTTCTTGCGCATTACGGTTCGAACACTCGAACACCTATACGGATTCTCCTGCACAGTGGCAGATATGTAAATACGGGGTTTCCTTACCATTTCTTGCGCATTACGGTTCGAACACTCGAACACCTGTACGGATTCTCCTGTACAGTGGCAGATATGTAAATACGGGGTTTACATACCATTTCTTCCGCATTACGGTTCGAACAATCGAACACCTATACGGATTCTCCTGCACAGTGGCAGATATGTAAATACGGGGTGTCCGTACCATTTCTTGCGCATTACGGTTCGAACACTCGAACACCTATACGGATTCTCCTGCACAGTGGCAGATATGTAAATACGGGGTTTACATACCATTTCTTGCGCATTACGGTTCGAACAATCGAACACCTATACGGATTCTCCTGTACAGTGACAGATATGTAAATACGGGGTTCCCGTACCATTTCTTGCGCATTACGGTTCGAACAATCGAACACCTATACGGATTCTCCTGCACAGTGGCAGATATGTAAATACGGGGCGTCCGTACCATTTCTTGCGCATTACGGTTCGAACACTCGAACACCTATACGGATTCTCTTGCACAGTGGCAGATATGTAAATACGGGGTTTCCGTACCATTTCTTGCGCATTACGGTTCGAACACTCGAACACCTGTACGGATTCTCCTGCACTGTGGCAGATATGTAAATACGGGGTTTCCGTACCATTTCTTGCGCATTACGGTTCGAACACTCGGTCACCGATACGGATTTTCCTGCACAGTGGCAGATATGTAAATACGGGATTTCCGTACCATTTCTTGCGCATTACGGTTCGAACACTCGAACACCTATACGGATTCTCCTGTACAGTGACAGATATGTAAATACGGGGTTCCCGTACCATTTCATGCGCATCACGGTTCGAAAACTCGAACACCTATACGGATTCTCCTGCACAGTGGCAGATATGTAAATAAGGGGTTTACATACCATTTCTTGCGCATTACGGTTCGAACACTCGAACACCTATACGGATTCTCCTGCACAGTGGCAGATATGTAAATACGGGGTTTCCTTACCATTTCTTGCGCATTACGGTTCGAACACTCGAACACCTATACGGATTCTCTTGCACAGTGGCAGATATGTAAATACGGGGTTTCCGTACCATTTCTTTCGCATTGCGGTTCGAACACTCGAACACCTATACGGATTCTCCTGCACAGTGGCAGATATGTAAATACGGAGTTCCCGTACCATTTCTTGCGCATTACGGTTCGAACACTCGAACACCTATACGGATTCTCCTTCACAGTGACAGATATGTAAATACGGGGTTCCCGTACCATTTCTTGCGCATTACGGTTCGAACACTCGAACACCTATGCGGATTCTCTCGCACAGTGGCAGATATGTAAATACGGGGTTTCCGTACCATTTCTTGCGCATTACGGTTCGAACACTCGAACACCGATACGGATTTTCCTGCATAGTGGCAGATATGTAAATACGGGGTTTCCGTACCATTTCTTGCGCATTACGGTTCGAACACTCGAACACCGATACGGATTTTCCTGCACAGTGGCAGATATGTAAATACGGGGTTTCCGTACCATTTCTTGCGCATTACGGTTCGAACACTCGAACACCTATACGGATTCTCCTGCACAGTGGCAGATATGTAAATACGGGGTTCCCGTACCATTTCTTGCGCATTACGGTTCGAACACTCGAACACCTATGCGGATTCTCTCGCACAGTGGCAGATATGTAAATACGGGGTTTCCGTACCATTTCTTGCGCATTACGGTTCGAACACTCGAACATCGATACGGATTTTCCTGCACAGTGGCAGATTTGTAAATACGGGGTTTCCGTACCATTTCTTGCGCATTACGGTTCGAACACTCGAACACCCGTACGGATTTTCCTGCACAGTGGCAGATATGTTAATACGGGGTTTCCGTACCATTTCTTGCGCATTACGGTTCGAACACTCGAACACCATTACGGATTCTCCTATACAGTGACAGATATGTAAATACGGGGTTCCCGTACCATTTCTTGCGCATTACGGTTCGAACACTCGAACACCTATACGGATTCTCCTGCACAGTGGCAGATATGTAAATACGGGGTTTCCTTACCATTTCTTGCGCATTACGGTTCGAACACTCGAACACCTGTACGGATTCTCCTGTACAGTGGCAGATATGTAAATACGGGGTTTACATACCATTTCTTCCGCATTACGGTTCGAACAATCGAACACCTATACGGATTCTCCTGCACAGTGGCAGATATGTAAATACGGGGTGTCCGTACCATTTCTTGCGCATTACGGTTCGAACACTCGAACACCTATACGGATTCTCCTGCACAGTGGCAGATATGTAAATACGGGGTTTACATACCATTTCTTGCGCATTACGGTTCGAACAATCGAACACCTATACGGATTCTCCTGTACAGTGACAGATATGTAAATACGGGGTTCCCGTACCATTTCTTGCGCATTACGGTTCGAACAATCGAACACCTATACGGATTCTCCTGCACAGTGGCAGATATGTAAATACGGGGCGTCCGTACCATTTCTTGCGCATTACGGTTCGAACACTCGAACACCTATACGGATTCTCTTGCACAGTGGCAGATATGTAAATACGGGGTTTCCGTACCATTTCTTGCGCATTACGGTTCGAACACTCGAACACCTGTACGGATTCTCCTGCACTGTGGCAGATATGTAAATACGGGGTTTCCGTACCATTTCTTGCGCATTACGGTTCGAACACTCGGTCACCGATACGGATTTTCCTGCACAGTGGCAGATATGTAAATACGGGATTTCCGTACCATTTCTTGCGCATTACGGTTCGAACACTCGAACACCTATACGGATTCTCCTGTACAGTGACAGATATGTAAATACGGGGTTCCCGTACCATTTCATGCGCATCACGGTTCGAAAACTCGAACACCTATACGGATTCTCCTGCACAGTGGCAGATATGTAAATAAGGGGTTTACATACCATTTCTTGCGCATTACGGTTCGAACACTCGAACACCTATACGGATTCTCCTGCACAGTGGCAGATATGTAAATACGGGGTTTCCTTACCATTTCTTGCGCATTACGGTTCGAACACTCGAACACCTATACGGATTCTCTTGCACAGTGGCAGATATGTAAATACGGGGTTTCCGTACCATTTCTTTCGCATTGCGGTTCGAACACTCGAACACCTATACGGATTCTCCTGCACAGTGGCAGATATGTAAATACGGGGTTCCCGTACCATTTCTTGCGCATTACGGTTCGAACACTCGAACACCTATACGGATTCTCCTTCACAGTGACAGATATGTAAATACGGGGTTCCCGTACCATTTCTTGCGCATTACGGTTCGAACACTCGAACACCTATGCGGATTCTCTCGCACAGTGGCAGATATGTAAATACGGGGTTTCCGTACCATTTCTTGCGCATTACGGTTCGAACACTCGAACACCGATACGGATTTTCCTGCATAGTGGCAGATATGTAAATACGGGGTTTCCGTACCATTTCTTGCGCATTACGGTTCGAACACTCGAACACCGATACGGATTTTCCTGCACAGTGGCAGATATGTAAATACGGGGTTTCCGTACCATTTCTTGCGCCTTACGGTTCGAACACTCGAACTCCTATACGGATTCTCCTATACAGTGACAGATATGTAAATACGGGGTTCCCGTACCATTTCTTGCGCATTACGGTTCGAACACTCGAACACCTATACGGATTCTCCTGCACAGTGGCAGATATGTAAATACGGGGTTTACATACCATTTCTTGCGCATTACGGTTCGAACACTCGAACACCTATACGGATTTTCCTGCACAGTGGCAGATATGTAAATACGGGGTTTCCTTACCATTTCTTGCGCATTACGGTTCGAACACTCGAACACCTATACGGATTCTCCTGCACAGTGGCAGATATGTATATACGGGGTTTCCGTAGCATTTCTTGCGCATTACGGTTCGAACACTCGAACACCTATACGGATTCTCCTGCACAGTGGCAGATATGTAAATACGGGGTTGCCGTACCATTTCTTGCGCATTACAGTTCGAACACTCGAACACCTATACGGATTCTCTTGCACAGTGGCAGATATGTAAATACGGGGTTTACATACCATTTCTTGCGCATTACGGTTCGAACACTCGAACACCAATACGGATTCTCCTGCACAGTGGCAGATATGTAAATATGGGGTTTCGGTACCATTTTTTGCGCATTACGGTTCGAACACTCGAACACCTGTACGGATTCTCCTGCACTGTGGCAGATATGTAAATACGGGGTTTCCGTACCATTTCTTGCGCATTACGGTTCGAACACTCGGTCACCGATACGGATTTTCCTGCACAGTGGCAGATATGTAAATACGGGGTTTCCGTACCATTTCTTGCGCATTACGGTTCGAACACTGGAACACCTATACGGATTCTCCTGTACAGTGACAGATATGTAAATACGGGGTTCCCGTACCATTTCTTGCGCATTACGGTTCGAACACTCGAACACCTATACGGATTCTCCTGCACAGTGGCAAATATGTAAATAAGGGGTTTACATACCATTTCTTGCGCATTACGGTTCGAACACTCGAACACCTATACAGATTCTCCTGCACAGTGGCAGATATGTAAATACGGGGTTTCCTTACCATTTCTTGCGCATTACGGTTCGAACACTCGAACACCTATACGGATTCTCTTGCACAGTGGCAGATATGTAAATACGGGGTTTCCGTACCATTTCTTTCGCATTACGGTTCGAACACTCGAACACCTACACGGATTCTCCTGCACAGTGGCAGATATGTAAATACGGGGTTCCCGTACCATTTCATGCGCATTACGGTTCGAACACTCGAACACGTATACGGATTCTCCTGCACAGTGACAGATATGTAAATACGGGGTTCCCGTACCATTTCTTGCGCATTACGGTTCGAACACTCGAACACCTATGCGGATTCTCTCGCACAGTGGCAGATATGTAAATACGGGGTTTCCGTACCATTTCTTGCGCATTACGGTTCGAACACTCGAACACCGATACGGATTTTCCTGCACAGTGGCAGATATGTAAATACGGGGTTTCCGTACCATTTCTTGCGCATTACGGTTCGAACACTCGAACACCGATACGGATTTTCCTGCACAGTGGCAGATATGTAAATACGGGGTTTCCGTACCATTTCTTGCGCCTTACGGTTCGAACACTCGAACACCTATACGGATTCTCCTATACAGTGACAGATATGTAAATACGGGGTTCCCGTACCATTTCTTGCGCATTACGGTTCGAACACTCGAACACCTATACGGATTCTCCTGCACAGTGGCAGATATGTAAATACGGGGTTTACATACCATTTCTTGCGCATTACGGTTCGAACACTCGAACACCTATACGGATTTTCCTGCACAGTGGCAGATATGTAAATACGGGGTTTCCTTACCATTTCTTGCGCATTACGGTTCGACCACTCGAACACCTATACGGATTCTCCTGCACAGGGGCAGATATGTATATACGGGGTTTCCGTAGCATTTCTTGCGCATTACGGTTCGAACACTCGAACACCTATACGGATTCTCCTGCACAGTGGCAGATATGTAAATACGGGGTTCCCGTACCATTTCTTGCGCATTACGGTTCGAACACTCGAACACCTATACGGATTCTCCTGCAAAGTGACAGATATGTAAATACGGGGTTCCCGTACCATTTCTTGCGCATTACGGTTCGAACACTCGAACACCTATACGGATTCTCCTGCACAGTGGCAGATATGTAAATACGGGGTTTCCGTACCAATTCTTGCGCATTACGGTTCGAACACTCGAACACCTATACGGATTCTCTTGCACAGTGGCAGATATGTAAATACGGGGTTTACATACCATTTCTTGCACATTACGGTTCGAACACTCGAACACCAATACGGATTCTCCTGCACAGTGGCAGATATGTAAATATGGGGTTTCGGTACCATTTTTTGCGCATTACGGTTCGAACACTCGAACACCTGTACGGATTCTCCTGCACTGTGGCAGATATGTAAATACGGGGTTTCCGTACCATTTCTTGCGCATTACGGTTCGAACACTCGGTCACCGATACGGATTTTCCTGCACAGTGGCAGATATGTAAATACGGGGTTTCCGTACCATTTCTTGCGCATTACGGTTCGAACACTCGAACACCTATACGGATTCTCCTGTACAGTGACAGATATGTAAATACGGGGTTCCCGTACCATTTCTTGCGCATTACGGTTCGAACACTCGAACACCTATACGGATTCTCCTGCACAGTGGCAGATATGTAAATAAGGGGTTTACATACCATTTCTTGCGCATTACGGTTCGAACACTCGAACACCTATACGGATTCTCCTGCACAGTGGCAGATATGTAAATACGGGGTTTCCTTACCATTTCTTGCGCATTACGGTTCGAACACTCGAACACCTATACGGATTCTCTTGCACAGTGGCAGATATGTAAATACGGGGTTTCCGTACCATTTCTTTCGCATTACGGTTCGAACACTCGAACACCTATACGGATTCTCCTGCACAGTGGCAGATATGTAAATACGGGGTTCCCGTACCATTTCTTGCGCATTACGGTTCGAACACTCGAACACCTATACGGATTCTCCTGCACAGTGACAGATATGTAAATACGGGGTTCCCGTACCATTTCTTGCGCATTACGGTTCGAACACTCGAACACCTATGCGGATTCTCTCGCACAGTGGCAGATATGTAAATACGGGGTTTCCGTACCATTTCTTGCGCATTACAGTTCGAACACTCGAACACCGATACGGATTTTCCTGCATAGTGGCAGATATGTAAATACGGGGTTTCCGTACCATTTCTTGCGCATTACGGTTCGAACACTCGAACACTGATACGGATTTTCCTGCACAGTGGCAGATATGTAAATACGGGGTTTCCGTACCATTTCTTGCGCCTTACGGTTCGAACACTCGAACTCCTATACGGATTCTCGTATACAGTGACAGATATGTAAATACGGGGTTCCCGTACCATTTCTTGCGCATTACGGTTCGAACACTCGAACACCTATACGGATTCTCCTGCACAGTGGCAGATATGTAAATACGGGGTTTACATACCATTTCTTGCGCATTACGGTTCGAACACTCGAACACCTATACGGATTTTCCTGCACAGTGGCAGATATGTAAATACGGGGTTTCCTTACCATTTCTTGCGCATTACGGTTCGAACACTCGAACACCTATACGGATTCTCCTGCACAGTGGCAGATATGTATATACGGGGTTTCCGTAGCATTTCTGGCGCATTACGGTTCGAACACTCGAACACCTATACGGATTCTCCTGCACAGTGGCAGATATGTAAATACGGGGTTCCCGTACCATTTCTTGCGCATTACAGTTCGAACACTCGAACACCTATACGGATTCTCTTGCACAGTGGCAGATATGTAAATACGGGGTTTACGTACCATTTCTTGCGCATTACGGTTCGAACACTCGAACACCAATACGGATTCTCCTACACAGTGGCAGATATGTAAATATGGGGTTTCGGTACCATTTTTTGCGCATTACGGTTCGAACACTCGAACACCTGTACGGATTCTCCTGCACTGTGGCAGATATGTAAATACGGGGTTTCCGTACCATTTCTTGCGCATTACGGTTCGAACACTCGGTCACCGATACGGATTTTCCTGCACAGTGGCAGATATGTAAATACGGGGTTTCCATACCATTTCTTGCGCATTACGGTTCGAACACTCGAACACCTATACGGATTCTCCTGTACAGTGACAGATATGTAAATACGGGGTTCCCGTACCATTTCTGGCGCATTACGGTTCGAACACTCGAACACCTATACGGATTCTCCTGCACAGTGGCAAATATGTAAATAAGGGGTTTACATACCATTTCTTGCGCATTACGGTTCGAACACTCGAACACCTTTACGGATTCTCCTGCACAGTGGCAGATATGTAAATACGGGGTTTCCTTACCATTTCTTGCGCATTACGGTTCGAACACTCGAACACCTATACGGATTCTCTTGCACAATGGCAGATATGTAAATACGGGGTTTCCGTACCATTTCTTTCGCATTACGGTTCGAACACTCGAACACCTATACGGATTCTCCTGCACAGTGGCAGATATGTAAATACGGGGTTCCCGTACCATTTCATGCGCATTACGGTTCGAACACTCGAACACCTATACGGATTCTCCTGCACAGTGACAGATATGTAAATACGGGGTTCCCGTACCATTTCTTGCGCATTACGGTTCGAACACTCGAACACCTATGCGGATTCTCTCGCACAGTGGCAGATATGTAAATACGGGGTTTCCGTACCATTTCTTGCGCATTACGGTTCGAACACTCGAACACCGATACGGATTTTCCTGCACAGTGGCAGATATGTAAATACGGGGTTTCCGTACCATTTCTTGCGCATTACGGTTCGAACACTCGAAAACCGATACGGATTTTCCTGCACAGTGGCAGATATGTAAATACGGGGTTTTCGTACCATTTCTTGCGCCTTACGGTTCGAACACTCGAACACCTATACGGATTCTCCTATACAGTGACAGATATGTAAATACGGGGTTCCCGTACCATTTCTTGCGCATTACGGTTCGAACACTCGAACACCTATACGGATTCTCCTGCACAGTGGCAGATATGTAAATACGGGGTTTACATACCATTTCTTGCGCATTACGGTTCGAACACTCGAACACCTATACGGATTTTCCTGCACAGTGGCAGATATGTAAATACGGGGTTTCCGTACCATTTCTTGCGCATTACGGTTCGAACACTCGGTCACCGATACGGATTTTCCTGCACAGTGGCAGATATGTAAATACGGGGTTTCCGTACCATTTCTTGCGCATTACGGTTCGAACACTCGAACACCTATACGGATTCTCCTGTACAGTGACAGATATGTAAATACGGGGTTCCCGTACCATTTCTTGCGCATTACGGTTCGAACACTCGAACACCTATACGGATTCTCCTGCACAGTGGCAGATATGTAAATAAGGGGTTTACATACCATTTCTTGCGCATTACGGTTCGAACACTCGAACACCTATACGGATTCTCCTGCACAGTGGCAGATATGTAAATACGGGGTTTTCGTACCATTTCTTGCGCCTTACGGTTCGAACACTCGAACACCTATACGGATTCTCCTATACAGTGACAGATATGTAAATACGGGGTTCCCGTACCATTTCTTGCGCATTACGGTTCGAACACTCGAACACCTATACGGATTCTCCTGCACAGTGGCAGATATGTAAATACGGGGTTTACATACCATTTCTTGCGCATTACGGTTCGAACACTCGAACACCGATACGGATTTTCCTGCACAGTGGCAGATATGTAAATACGGGGTTCCCGTACCATTTCTTGCGCATTACGGTTCGAACACTCGAACACCTATACGGATTCTCCTGCACAGTGGCAGATATGTATATACGGGGTTTCCGTAGCATTTCTTGCGCATTACGGTTCGAACACTCGAACACCTATACGGATTCTCCTGCACAGTGGCAGATATGTAAATACGGGGTTCCCGTACCATTTCTTGCGCATTACGGTTCGAACACTCGAACACCTATACGGATTCTCCTGCAAAGTGACAGATATGTAAATACGGGGTTCCCGTACCATTTCTTGCGCATTACGGTTCGAACACTCGAACACCTATACGGATTCTCCTGCACAGTGGCAGATATGTAAATACGGGGTTTCCGTACCAATTCTTGCGCATTACGGTTCGAACACTCGAACACCTATACGGATTCTCTTGCACAGTGGCAGATATGTAAATACGGGGTTTACATACCATTTCTTGCGCATTACGGTTCGAACACTCGAACACCAATACGGATTCTCCTGCACAGTGGCAGATATGTAAATATGGGGTTTCGGTACCATTTTTTGCGCATTACGGTTCGAACACTCGAACACCTGTACGGATTCTCCTGCACTGTGGCAGATATGTAAATACGGGGTTTCCGTACCATTTCTTGCGCATTACGGTTCGAACACTCGGTCACCGATACGGATTTTCCTGCACAGTGGCAGATATGTAAATACGGGGTTTCCGTACCATTTCTTGCGCATTACGGTTCGAACACTCGAACACCTATACGGATTCTCCTGTACAGTGACAGATATGTAAATACGGGGTTCCCGTACCATTTCTTGCGCATTACGGTTCGAACACTCGAACACCTATACGGATTCTCCTGCACAGTGGCAGATATGTAAATAAGGGGTTTACATACCATTTCTTGCGCATTACGGTTCGAACACTCGAACACCTATACGGATTCTCCTGCACAGTGGCAGATATGTAAATACGGGGTTTCCTTACCATTTCTTGCGCATTACGGTTCGAACACTCGAACACCTATACGGATTCTCTTGCACAGTGGCAGATATGTAAATACGGGGTTTCCGTACCATTTCTTTCGCATTACGGTTCGAACACTCGAACACCTATACGGATTCTCCTGCACAGTGACAGATATGTAAATACGGGGTTCCCGTACCATTTTGTTGCGCATTACGGTTCGAACACTCGAACACCTATGCGGATTCTCTCGCACAGTGGCAGATATGTAAATACGGGGTTTCCTTACCATTTCTTGCGCATTACAGTTCGAACACTCGAACACCTATACGGATTCTCTTGCACAGTGGCAGATATGTAAATACGGGGTTCCCGTACCATTTCTTGCGCATTACGGTTCGAACACTCGAACACCTATACGGATTCTCCTGCACAGTGACAGATATGTAAATACGGGGTTCCCGTACCATTTTGTTGCGCATTACGGTTCGAACACTCGAACACCTATGCGGATTCTCTCGCACAGTGGCAGATATGTAAATACGGGGTTTCCGTACCATTTCTTGCGCATTACAGTTCGAACACTCGAACACCGATACGGATTTTCCTGCATAGTGGCAGATATGTAAATACGGGGTTTCCGTACCATTTCTTGCGCATTACGGTTCGAACACTCGAACACTGATACGGATTTTCCTGCACAGTGGCAGATATGTAAATACGGGGTTTCCGTACCATTTCTTGCGCCTTACGGTTCGAACACTCGAACTCCTATACGGATTCTCGTATACAGTGACAGATATGTAAATACGGGGTTCCCGTACCATTTCTTGCGCATTACGGTTCGAACACTCGAACACCTATACGGATTCTCCTGCACAGTGGCAGATATGTAAATACGGGGTTTACATACCATTTCTTGCGCATTACGGTTCGAACACTCGAACACCTATACGGATTTTCCTGCACAGTGGCAGATATGTAAATACGGGGTTTCCTTACCATTTCTTGCGCATTACGGTTCGAACACTCGAACACCTATACGGATTCTCCTGCACAGTGGCAGATATGTATATACGGGGTTTCCGTAGCATTTCTGGCGCATTACGGTTCGAACACTCGAACACCTATACGGATTCTCCTGCACAGTGGCAGATATGTAAATACGGGGTTCCCGTACCATTTCTTGCGCATTACAGTTCGAACACTCGAACACCTATACGGATTCTCTTGCACAGTGGCAGATATGTAAATACGGGGTTTACATACCATTTCTTGCGCATTACGGTTCGAACACTCGAACACCAATACGGATTCTCCTGCACAGTGGCAGATATGTAAATATGGGGTTTCGGTACCATTTTTTGCGCATTACGGTTCGAACACTCGAACACCTGTACGGATTCTCCTGCACTGTGGCAGATATGTAAATACGGGGTTTCCGTACCATTTCTTGCGCATTACGGTTCGAACACTCGGTCACCGATACGGATTTTCCTGCACAGTGGCAGATATGTAAATACGGGGTTTCCGTACCATTTCTTGCGCATTACGGTTCGAACACTCGAACACCTATACGGATTCTCCTGTACAGTGACAGATATGTAAATACGGGGTTCCCGTACCATTTCTGGCGCATTACGGTTCGAACACTCGAACACCTATACGGATTCTCCTGCACAGTGGCAAATATGTAAATAAGGGGTTTACATACCATTTCTTGCGCATTACGGTTCGAACACTCGAACACCTATACGGATTCTCCTGCACAGTGGCAGATATGTAAATACGGGGTTTCCTTACCATTTCTTGCGCATTACGGTTCGAACACTCGAACACCTATACGGATTCTCTTGCACAATGGCAGATATGTAAATACGGGGTTTCCGTACCATTTCTTTCGCATTACGGTTCGAACACTCGAACACCTATACGGATTCTCCTGCACAGTGGCAGATATGTAAATACGGGGTTCCCGTACCATTTCATGCGCATTACGGTTCGAACACTCGAACACCTATACGGATTCTCCTGCACAGTGACAGATATGTAAATACGGGGTTCCCGTACCATTTCTTGCGCATTACGGTTCGAACACTCGAACACCTATGCGGATTCTCTCGCACAGTGGCAGATATGTAAATACGGGGTTTCCGTACCATTTCTTGCGCATTACGGTTCGAACACTCGAACACCGATACGGATTTTCCTGCACAGTGGCAGATATGTAAATACGGGGTTTCCGTACCATTTCTTGCGCATTACGGTTCGAACACTCGAACACCGATACGGATTTTCCTGCACAGTGGCAGATATGTAAATACGGGGTTTTCGTACCATTTCTTGCGCCTTACGGTTCGAACACTCGAACACCTATACGGATTCTCCTATACAGTGACAGATATGTAAATACGGGGTTCCCGTACCATTTCTTGCGCATTACGGTTCGAACACTCGAACACCTATACGGATTCTCCTGCACAGTGGCAGATATGTAAATACGGGGTTTACATACCATTTCTTGCGCATTACGGTTCGAACACTCGAACACCTATACGGATTTTCCTGCACAGTGGCAGATATGTAAATACGGGGTTTCATTACCATTTCTTGCGCATTACGGTTCGAACACTCGAACACCTATACGGATTCTCCTGCACAGTGGCAGATATGTATATACGGGGTTTCCGTAGCATTTCTTGCGCATTACGGTTCGAACACTCGAACACCTATACGGATTCTCCTGCACAGTGGCAGATATGTAAATACGGGGTTCCCGTACCATTTCTTGCGCATTACGGTTCGAACACTCGAACACCTATACGGATTCTCCTGCAAAGTGACAGATATGTAAATACGGGGTTCCCGTACCATTTCTTGCGCATTATGGTTCGAACACTCGAACACCTATACGGATTCTCCTGCACAGTGGCAGATATGTAAATACGGGGTTTCCGTACCAATTCTTGCGCATTACGGTTCGAACACTCGAACACCTATACGGATTCTCTTGCACAGTGGCAGATATGTAAATACGGGGTTTACATACCATTTCTTGCGCATTACGGTTCGAACACTCGAACACCAATACGGATTCTCCTGCACAGTGGCAGATATGTAAATATGGGGTTTCGGTACCATTTTTTGCGCATTACGGTTCGAACACTCGAACACCTGTACGGATTCTCCTGCACTGTGGCAGATATGTAAATACGGGGTTTCCGTACCATTTCTTGCGCATTACGGTTCGAACACTCGGTCACCGATACGGATTTTCCTGCACAGTGGCAGATATGTAAATACGGGGTTTCCGTACCATTTCTTGCGCATTACGGTTCGAACACTCAAACACCTATACGGATTCTCCTGTACAGTGACAGATATGTAAATACGGGGTTCCCGTACCATTTCTTGCGCATTACGGTTCGAACACTCGAACACCTATACGGATTCTCCTGCACAGTGGCAGATATGTAAATAAGGGGTTTACATACCATTTCTTGCGCATTACGGTTCGAACACTCGAACACCTATACGGATTCTCCTGCAAAGTGGCAGATATGTAAATACGGGGTTTCCTTACCATTTCTTGCGCATTACGGTTCGAACACTCGAACACCTATACGGATTCTCTTGCACAGTGGCAGATATGTAAATACGGGGTTTCCGTACCATTTCTTTCGCATTACGGTTCGAACACTCGAACACCTATACGGATTCTCCTGCACAGTGGCAGATATGTAAATACGGGGTTCCCGTACCATTTCTTGCGCATTACAGTTCGAACACTCGAACACCTATACGGATTCTCCTGCACAGTGACAGATATGTAAATACGGGGTTCCCGTACCATTTCTTGCGCATTACGGTTCGAACACTCGAACACCTATGCGGATTCTCTCGCACAGTGGCAGATATGTAAATACGGGGTTTCCGTACCATTTCTTGCGCATTACGGTTCGAACACTCGAACACCGATACGGATTTTCCTGCACAGTGGCAGATATGTAAATACGGGGTTTCCGTACCATTTCTTGCGCATTACGGTTCGAACACTCGAACACCGATACGGATTTTCCTGCACAGTGGCAGATATGTAAATACGGGGTTTCCGTACCATTTCTTGCGCCTTACGGTTCGAACACTCGAACACCTATACGGATTCTCCTGCACAGTGGCAGATATGTATATACGGGGTTCCCGTACCATTTCTTGCGCATTACGGTTCGAACACTCGAACACCTATACGGATTCTCCTGCACAGTGGCAGATATGTATATACGGGGTTTCCGTAGCATTTCTTGCGCATTACGGTTCGAACACTCGAACACCTATACGGATTCTCCTGCACAGTGGCGGATATGTAAATACGGGGTTCCCGTACCATTTCTTGCGCATTACGGTTCGAACACTCGAACACCTATACGGATTCTGCTGCACAGTGGCATATATGTAAATACGGGGTTTACATACCATTTCTTGCGCATTACGGTTCGAACACTCGAACACCTATACGGATTCTCCTGCACAGTGGCAGATATGTAAATACGGGGTTTCCTTACCATTTCTTGCGCATTACGGTTCGAACACTCGAACATCGATACGGATTTTCCTGCACAATGGCAGATATGTAAATACGGGGTTTCCGTACCATTTCTTGCGCATTACGGTTCGAACACTCGAACACCTATACGGATTTTCCTGCACAGTGGCAGATATGTTAATACGGGGTTTCCGTACCATTTCTTGCGCATTACGGTTCGAACACTCGAACACCTATACGGATTCTCCTATACAGTGACAGATATGTAAATACGGGGTTCCCGTACCATTTCTTGCACATTACGGTTCGAACACTCGAACACCTATACGGATTCTCCTGCACAGTGGCAGATATGTAAATACGGGGTGTCCGTACCATTTCTTGCGCATTACGGTTCGAACACTCGAACACCTATGCGGATTCTCTCGCACAGTGGCAGATATGTAAATATGGGGTTTCCGTACCATTTCTTGCGCATTACGGTTCGAACACTCGAACACCGATACGGATTTTCCTGCACAGTGGCAGATATGTAAATACGGGGTTTCCGTACCATTTCTTGCGCATTACGGTTCGAACACTCGAACACCTATACGGATTCTCCCGTACAGTGACAGATATGTAAATACGGGGTTCCCGTACCATTTCTTGCGCATTACGGTTCGAACACTCGAACACCTATACGGATTCTCCTGCACAGTGGCAGATATGTAAATAAGGGGTTTACATACCATTTCTTGCGCATTACGGTTCGAACACTCGAACACCTATACGGATTCTCCTGCACAGTGGCAGATATGTATATAAGGGGTTTCCGTAGCATTTCTTGCGCATTACGGTTCGAACACTCGAACACCTATACGGATTCTCCTGCACAGTGGCAGATATGTAAATACGGGGTTCCCGTACCATTTCTTGCGCATTACGGTTCGAACACTCGAACACCTATACGGATTCTCCTGCACAGTGACAGATATGTAAATACGGGGTTCCCGTACCATTTCTTGCGCATTACGGTTCGAACACTCGAACACCTATACGGATTCTCCTGCACAGTGGCAGATATGTAAATACGGGGTTTCCGTACCAATTCTTGCGCATTACGGTTCGAACACTCGAACACCTATACAGATTCTCTTGCACAGTGGCAGATATGTAAATACAGGGTTTACATACCATTTCTTGCGCATTACGGTTCGAACACTCGAACACCAGTACGGATTCTCCTGCACAGTGGCAGATATGTAAATAGGGGGTTTCGGTACCATTTTTTGCGCATTACGGTTCGAACACTCGAACACCTGTACGGATTCTCCTGCACTGTGGCAGATATGTAAATACGGGGTTTCCGTATCATTTCTTGCGCATTACGGTTCGAACACTCGGTCACCGATACGGATTTTCCTGCATAGTGGCAGATATGTAAATACGGGGTTTCCGTACCATTTCTTGCGCATTACGGTTCGAACACTCGAACACCTATACGGATTCTCCTGTACAGTGACAGATATGTAAATACGGGGTTCCCGTACCATTTCTTGCGCATTACGGTTCGAACACTCGAACACCTATACGGATTCTCCTGCACAGTGGCAGATATGTAAATAAGGGGTTTACATACCATTTCTTGCGCATTACGGTTCGAACACTCGAACACCTATACGGATTCTCCTGCACAGTGGCAGATATGTAAATACGGGGTTTCCTTACCATTTCTTGCGCATTACGGTTCGAACACTCGAACACCTATACGGATTCTCTTGCACAGTGGCAGATATGTAAATACGGGGTTTCCGTACCATTTCTTTCGCATTACGGTTCGAACACTCGAACACCTATACGGATTCTCCTGCACAGTGGCAGATATGTAAATACGGGGTTCCCGTACCATTTCATGCGCATTACGGTTCGAACAATCGAACACCTATACGGATTCTCCTGCACAGTGACCGATATGTAAATACGGGGTTCCCGTACCATTTCTTGCGCATTACGGTTCGAACACTCGAACACCTATGCGGATTCTCTCGCACAGTGGCAGATATGTAAATACGGGGTTTCCGTACCATTTCTTGCGCATTACGGTTCGAACACTCGAACACCGATACGGATTTTCCTGCACAGTGGCAGATATGTAAATACGGGGTTTCCGTACCATTTCTTGCGCATTACGGTTCGAACACTCGAACACCGATACGGATTTTCCTGCACAGTGGCAGATATGTAAATACGGGGTTTCCGTACCATTTCTTGCGCCTTACGGTTCGAACACTCGAACACCTATACGGATTCTCCTATACAGTGACAGATATGTAAATACGGGGTTCCCGTACCATTTCTTGCGCATTACGGTTCGAACACTCGAACACCTATACGGATTCTCCTGCACAGTGGCAGATATGTAAATACGGGGTTTACATACCATTTCTTGCGCATTACGGTTCGAACACTCGAACACCTATACGGATTCTCCTGCACAGTGGCAGATATGTAAATACGGGGTTTCCTTACCATTTCTTGCGCATTACGGTTCGAACACTCGAACACCTATACGGATTCTCCTGCACAGTGGCAGATATGTGTATACGGGGTTTCCGTAGCATTTCTTGCGCATTACGGTTCGAACACTCGAACACCTATACGGATTCTCCTGCACAGTGACAGATATGTAAATACGGGGTTCTCGTACCATTTCTTGCGCATTACGGTTCGAACACTCGAACACCTATACGGATTCTCCTGCACAGTGGCAGATATGTAAATACGGGGTTTCCGTACCAATTCTTGCGCATTACGGTTCGAACACTCGAACACCTATACGGATTCTCTTGCACAGTGGCAGATATGTAAATACGGGGTTTACATACCATTTCTTGCGCATTACGGTTCGAACACTCGAACACCAATACGGATTCTCCTGCACAGTGGCAGATATGTAAATATGGGGTTTCGGTACCATTTTTTGCGCATTACGGTTCGAACACTCGAACACCTGTACGGATTCTCCTGCACTGTGGCAGATATGTAAATACGGGGTTTCCGTACCATTTCTTGCGCATTACGGTTCGAACACTCGGTCACCGATACGGATTTTCCTGCACAGTGGCAGATATGTAAATACGGGGTTTCCGTACCATTTCTTGCGCATTACGGTTCGAACACTCGAACACCTATACGGATTCTCCTGTACAGTGACAGATATGTAAATACGGGGTTCCCGTACCATTTCTTGCGCATTACGGTTCGAACACTCGAACACCTATACGGATTCTCCTGCACAGTGGCAGATATGTAAATAAGGGGTTTACATACCATTTCTTGCGCATTACGGTTCGAACACTCGAACACCTATACGGATTCTCCTACACAGTGGCAGATATGTAAATACGGGGTTTCCTTACCATTTCTTGCGCATTACGGTTCGAACACTCGAACACCTATACGGATTCTCTTGGACAGTGGCAGATATGTAAATACGGGGTTTCCGTACCATTTCTTTCGCATTACGGTTCGAACACTCGAACACCTATACGGATTCTCCTGCACAGTGGCAGATATGTAAATACGGGGTTCCCGTACCATTTCTTGCGCATTACGGTTCGAACACTCGAACACCTATACGGATTCTCCTGCACAGTGACAGATATGTAAATACGGGGTTCCCGTACCATTTCTTGCGCATTACGGTTCGAACACTCGAACACCTATGCGGATTCTCTCGCACAGTGGCAGATATGTAAATACGGGGTTTCCGTACCATTTCTTGCGCATTACGGTTCGAACACTCGAACACCGATACGGATTTTCCTGCACAGTGGCAGATATGTAAATACGGGGTTTCCGTACCATTTCTTGCGCATTACGGTTCGAACACTCGAACACCGATACGTATTTTCCTGCACAGTGGCAGATATGTAAATACGGGGTTTCCGTACCATTTCTTGCGCCTTACGGTTCGAACACTCGAACACCTATACGGATTCTCCTATACAGTGACAGATATGTAAATACGGGGTTCCCGTTCCATTTCTTGCGCATTACGGTTCGAACACTCGAACACCTATACGGATTCTTCTGCACAGTGGCAGATATGTAAATACGGGGTTTACATACCATTTCTTGCGCATTACGGTTCGAACACTCGAACACCTATACGGATTCTCCTGCACAGTGGCAGATATGTAAATACGGGGTTTCCTTACCATTTCTTGCGTATTACGTTTCGAACACTCGAACACCTATACGGATTCTCCTGCACAGTGGCAGATGTGTAAATACGGGGTTTCCGTACCATTTCTTGCGCATTACGGTTCGAACACTCGAACACCTATACGGATTCTCCTGCACAGTGGCAGATATTTAAATACGGGGTTTCCGTACCATTTCTTGCGCATTACGGTTCGAACACTCGAACACCTATACGGATTCTCCTGCACAGTGGCAGATATGTAAATACGGGGTTTCCGTACCATTTCTTGCGCATTACGGTTCGAACACTCGATCACCTATACTGATTCTCCTGCACAGTGGCAGATATGTAAATACGGGGTTCCCGTACCATTTCTTGCGCATTACGGTTCGAACACTCGAACAACTATACGGATTCTCCTGCACAGTGGCATATATTTAAATACGGGGTTGACATACCATTTCTTGCGCATTACGGTTCGAACACTCGAACACCTATACGGATTCTCCTGCACAGTGGCAGATATGTAAATACGGGGTTTCCTTACCATTTCTTGCGCATTACGGTTCGAACACTCGAACACTTGTACGGATTCTCCTGCACAGTGGCAGATATGTAAATACGGGGTTTCCGTACCATTTCTTGCGCATTACGGTTCGAACACTCGAACACCTATACGGATTCTCCTGTACAGTGGCAGATATGTAAATACGGGGTTTACATACCATTTCTTGCGCATTACGGTTCGAACAATCGAACACCTATACGGATTCTCCTGCACAGTGGCAGATATGTAAATACGGGGTGTCCGTACCATTTCTTGCGCATTACGGTTCGAACACTCGAACACCTAAACGGATTCTCTTGCACAGTGGCAGATATGTAAATACGGGGTTTACACACCATTTCTTGCGCATTACGGTTCGAACAATCGAACACCTATACGGATTCTCCTGCACAGTGGCAGATATGTAAATATGGGGTTTCGGTACCATTTTTTGCGCATTACGGTTCGAACACTCGAACACCTGTACGGATTCTCCTGCACTGTGGCAGATATGTAAATACGGGGTTTCCGTACCATTTCTTGCGCATTACGGTTCGAACACTCGGTCACCGATACGGTTTTTCCTGCACAGTGGCAGATATGTAAATACGGGGTTTCCGTACCATTTCTTGCGCATTACGGTTCGAACACTCGAACACCTATACGGATTCTCCTGTACAGTGACAGATATGTAAATACGGGGTTCCCGTACCATTTCTTGCGCATTACGGTTCGAACACTCGAACACCTATACGGATTCTCCTGCACAGTGGCAGATATGTAAATAAGGGGTTTACATACCATTTCTTGCGCATTACGGTTCGAACACTCGAACACCTATACGGATTCTCCTGCACAGTGGCAGATATGTAAATACGGGGTTTCCTTACCATTTCTTGCGCATTACGGTTCGAACACTCGAACACCTATACGGATTCTCTTGCACAGTGGCAGATATGTAAATACGGGGTTTCCGTACCATTTCTTTCGCATTACGGTTCGAACACTCGAACACCTATACGGATTCTCCTGCACAGTGGCAGATATGTAAATACGGGGTTCCCGTACCATTTCATGCGCATTACGGTTCGAACACTCGAACACCTATACGGATTCTCCTGCACAGTGACCGATATGTAAATACGGGGTTCCCGTACCATTTCTTGCGCATTACGGTTCGAACACTCGAACACCTATGCGGATTCTCTCGCACAGTGGCAGATATGTAAATACGGGGTTTCCGTACCATTTCTTGCGCATTACGGTTCGAACACTCGAACACCGATACGGATTTTCCTGCACAGTGGCAGATATGTAAATACGGGGTTTCCGTACCATTTCTTGCGCGTTACGGTTCGAACACTCGAACACCGATACGGATTTTCCTGCACAGTGGGAGATATGTAAATACGGGGTTTCCGTACCATTTCTTGCGCCTTACGGTTCGAACACTCGAACACCTATACGGATTCTCCTATACAGTGACAGATATGTAAATACGGGGTTCCCGTACCATTTCTTGCGCATTACGGTTCGAACACTCGAACACCTATACGGATTCTCCTGCACAGTGGCAGATATGTAAATACGGGGTTTACATACCATTTCTTGCGCATTACGGTTCGAACACTCGAACACCTATATGGATTCTCCTGCACAGTGGCAGATATGTAAATACGAGGTTTCCTTACCATTTCTTGCGCATTACGGTTCGAACACTCGAACACCTATACGGATTCTCCTGCACAGTGGCAGATATGTATATACGGGGTTTCCGTAGCATTTCTTGCGCATTACGGTTCGAACACTCGAACACCTATACGGATTCTCCTGCACAGTGGCAGATATGTAAATACGGGGTTCCCGTACCATTTCTTGCGCATTACGGTTCGAACACTCGAACACCTATACGGATTCTCCTGCACAGTGACAGATATGTAAATACGGGGTTCCCGTACCATTTCTTGCGCATTACGGTTCGAACACTCGAACACCTATACGGATTCTCCTGCACAGTGGCAGATATGTAAATACGGGGTTTCCGTACCAATTCTTGCGCATTACGGTTCGAACACTCGAACACCTATACGGATTCTCTTGCACAGTGGCAGATATGTAAATACGGGGTTTACACACCATTTCTTGCGCATTACGGTTCGAACAGTCGAACACCAATACGGATTCTCCTGCACAGTGGCAGATATGTAAATATGGGGTTTCGGTACCATTTTTTGCGCATTACGGTTCGAACACTCGAACACCTGTACGGATTCTCCTGCACTGTGGCAGATATGTAAATACGGGGTTTCCGTACCATTTCTTGCGCATTACGGTTCGAACACTCGGTCACCGATACGGATTTTCCTGCACAGTGGCAGATATGTAAATACGGGGTTTCTGTACCATTTCTTGCGCATTACGGTTCGAACACTCGAACACCTATACGGATTCTCCTGTACAGTGACAGATATGTAAATACGGGGTTCCCGTACCATTTCTTGCGCATTACGGTTCGAACACTCGAACACCTATACGGATTCTCCTGCACAGTGGCAGATATGTAAATAAGGGGTTTACATACCATTTCTTGCGCATTAGGGTTCGAACACTCGAACACCTATACGGATTCTCCTGCACAGTGGCAGATATGTAAATACGGGGTTTCCTTACCATTTCTTGCGCATTACGGTTCGAACACTCGAACACCTATACGGATTCTCTTGCACAGTGGCAGATATATAAATACGGGGTTTCCGTACCATTTCTTTCGCATTACGGTTCGAACACTCGAACACCTATACGGATTCTCCTGCACAGTGGCAGATATGTAAATACGGGGTTCCCGTACCATTTCTTGCGCATTACGGTTCGAACACTCGAACACCTATACGGATTCTCCTGCACAGTGACAGATATGTAAATACGGGGTTCCCGTACCATTTCTTGCGCATTACGGTTCGAACACTCGAACACCTATGCGGATTCTCTCGCACAGTGGCAGATATGTAAATACGGGGTTTTCGTACCATTTCTTGCGCATTACGGTTCGAACACTCGAACACCGATACGGATTTTCCTGCACAGTGGCAGATATGTAAATACGGGGTTTCCGTACCATTTCTTGCGCATTACGGTTCGAACACTCGAACACCGATACGGATTTTCCTGCACAGTGGCAGATATGTAAATACGGGGTTTCCGTACCATTTCTTGCGCCATACGGTTCGAACACTCGAACACCTATACGGATTCTCCTATACAGTGACAGATATGTAAATACGGGGTTCCCGTTCCATTTCTTGCGCATTACGGTTCGAACACTCGAACACCTATACGGATTCTCCTGCACAGTGGCAGATATGTAAATACGGGGTTTACATACCATTTCTTGCGCATTACGGTTCGAACACTCGTACACCTATACGGATTCTCCTGCACAGTGGCAGATATGTAAATACGGGGTTTCCTTACCATTTCTTGCGCATTACGTTTCGAACACTCGAACACCTATACGGATTCTCCTGCACAGTGGCAGATGTGTAAATACGGGGTTTCCGTACCATTTCTTGCGCATTACGGTTCGAACACTCGAACACCTATACGGATTCTCCTGCACAGTGGCAGATATGTAAATACGGGGTTTCCGTACCATTTCTTGCGCATTACGGTTCGAACACTCGAACACCTATACGGATTCTCCTGCACAGTGGCAGATATGTAAATACGGGGTTTCCGTACCATTTCTTGCGCATTACGGTTCGAACACTCGAACACCTATACTGATTCTCCTGCACAGTGGCAGATATGTAAATACGGGGTTCCCGTACCAATTCTTGCGCATTACGGTTCGAACACTCGAACACCTATACGGATTCTCCTGCACAGTGGCATATATTTAAATACGGGGTTGACATACCATTTCTTGCGCATTACGGTTCGAACACTCGAACACCTATACGGATTCTCCTGCACAGTGGCAGATATGTAAATACGGGGTTTCCTTACCATTTCTTGCGCATTACGGTTCGAACACTCGAACACCTGTACGGATTCTCCTGCAAAGTGGCAGATATGTAAATACGGGGTTTCCGTACCATTTCTTGCGCATTACGGTTCGAACACTCGAACACCTATACGGATTCTCCTGTACAGTGGCAGATATGTAAATACGGGGTTTACATACCATTTCTTGCGCATTACGGTTCGAACAATCGAACACCTATACGGATTCTCCTTCAGAGTGGCAGATATGTAAATACGGGGTGTCCGTACCATTTCTTGCGCATTACGGTTCGAACACTCGAACACCTATACGGATTCTCTTGCACAGTGGCAGATATGTAAATACGGGGTTTACATACCATTTCTTGTGCATTACGGTTCGAACAATCGAACACCTATACGGATTCTCCTGCATAGTGGCAGATATGTAAATATGGGGTTTCCGTACAATTTCTTGCGCATTACGGTTCAAACACTCGAACACCTATACGGATTCTCCTGCACAGTGGCAGATATGTAAATACGGGGTTTACATACCATTTCTTGCGCATTACGGTTCGAACACTCGAACACCAATACAGATTCTCCTGCACAGCGGCAGATATGTAAATACGGGGTTTCCGTACCATTTCTTGCGCATTACGGTTCGAACATTCGAACACATATATGGATTCTCCTGCATAGTGGCAGATATGTAAATACGGGGTTTCGGTACCATTTCTTGCGCATTACGGTTCAAACACTCGAACATCTATACGGATTCTCCTGCACAGTGGCAGATATGTACATACCGGGTTTACATACCATTTCTTGCGCATTACGGTTCGAACACTCGAACACCTATGCGGATTCTCCTGCACAGTGGCAGATATGTAAATACGGGGTTTCCGTACCATTTCTTGCGCATTACGGTTCGAACACTCGAACACCTATACGGATTCTCCTACACAGTGGCAGATATGTAAATACGGGGTTTCCTTACCATTTCTTGCGCATTACGGTTCGAACACTCGAACACCTATACGGATTCTCTTGCACAGTGGCAGATATGTAAATACGGGGTTTCCGTACCATTTCTTTCGTATTACGGTTCGAACACTCGAACACCTATACGGATTCTCCTGCATAGTGGCAGATATGTAAATACGGGGTTCCCGTACCATTTCTTGCGCATTACGGTTCGAACACTCGAACACCTATACGGATTCTCCTGCACAGTGACAGATATGTAAATACGGGGTTCCCGTACCATTTCTTGCGCATTACGGTTCGAACACTCGAACAGCTATACAGATTCTCCTGCACAGTGGCAGATATGTAAATACGGGGTTTCCTTACCATTTCTTGCGCATTACGGTTCGAACACTCGAACACCTATACGGATTCTCTTGCACAGTGGCAGATATGTAAATACAGGGTTTCCGTACCATTTCTTGCGCATTACGGTTCGAACACTCGAACACCTATACGGATTCTCCTGCACAGTGGCAGATATGTAAATACGGGGTTCCCGTACCATTTCTTGCGCATTACGGTTCGAACACTCGAACACCTATACGGATTCTCCTGCACAGTGACAGATATGTAAATACGGGGTTCCCGTACCATTTCTTGCGCATTACGGTTCGAACACTCGAACACCAATACGGATTCTCCTGCACAGTGGCAGATATGTAAATATGGGGTTTCGGTACCATTTTTTGCGCATTACGGTTCGAACACTCGAACACCTGTACGGATTCTCCTGCACTGTGGCAGATATGTAAATATGGGGTTTCCGTACCATTTCTTGCGCATTACGGTTCGAACACTCGGTCACCGATACGGATTTTCCTGCACAGTGGCAGATATGTAAATACGGGGTTTCCGTACCATTTCTTGCGCATTACGGTTCGAACACTCGAACACCTATACGGATTCTCCTGTACAGTGACAGATATGTAAATACGGGGTTCCCGTACCATTTCTTGCGCATTACGGTTCGAACACTCGAACACCTATACGGATTCTCCTGCACAGTGGCAGATATGTAAATAAGGGGTTTACATACCATTTCTTGCGCATTACGGTTCGAACACTCGAACACCTATACGGATTCTCCTACACAGTGGCAGATATGTAAATACGGGGTTTCCTTACCATTTCTTGCGCATTACGGTTCGAACACTCGAACACCTATACGGATTCTCTTGCACAGTGGCAGATATGTAAATACGGGGTTTCCGTACCATTTCTTTCGCATTACGGTTCGAACACTCGAACACCTATACGGATTCTCCTGCACAGTGGCAGATATGTAAATACGGGGTTCCCGTACCATTTCTTGCGCATTACGGTTCGAACACTCGAACACCTATACGGATTCTCCTGCACAGTGACAGATATGTAAATACGGGGTTCCCGTACCATTTCTTGCGCATTACGGTTCGAACACTCGAACACCTATGCGGATTCTCTCGCACAGTGGCAGATATGTAAATACGGGGTTTCCGTACCATTTCTTGCGCATTACGGTTCGAACACTCGAACACCGATACGGATTTTCCTGCACAGTGGCAGATATGTAAATACGGGGTTTCCGTACCATTTCTTGCGCATTACGGTTCGAACACTCGAACACCGATACGGATTTTCCTGCACAGTGGCAGATATGTAAATACGGGGTTTCCGTACCATTTCTTGCGCCTTACGGTTCGAACACTCGAACACCTATACGGATTCTCCTATACAGTGACAGATATGTAAATACGGGGTTCCCGTTCCATTTCTTGTGCATTACGGTTCGAACACTCGAACACCTATACGGATTCTCCTGCACAGTGGCAGATATGTAAATACGGGGTTTACATACCATTTCTTGTGCATTACGGTTCGAACAATCGAACACCTATACGGATTCTCCTGCATAGTGGCAGATATGTAAATATGGGGTTTCCGTACAATTTCTTGCGCATTACGGTTCAAACACTCGAACACCTATACGGATTCTCCTGCACAGTGGCAGATATGTAAATACGGGGTTTACATACCATTTCTTGCGCATTACGGTTCGAACACTCGAACACCAATACAGATTCTCCTGCACAGCGGCAGATATGTAAATACGGGGTTTCCGTACCATTTCTTGCGCATTACGGTTCGAACATTCGAACACATATATGGATTCTCCTGCATAGTGGCAGATATGTAAATACGGGGTTTCGGTACCATTTCTTGCGCATTACGGTTCAAACACTCGAACATCTATACGGATTCTCCTGCACAGTGGCAGATATGTACATACCGGGTTTACATACCATTTCTTGCGCATTACGGTTCGAACACTCGAACACCTATGCGGATTCTCCTGCACAGTGGCAGATATGTAAATACGGGGTTTCCGTACCATTTCTTGCGCATTACGGTTCGAACACTCGAACACCTATACGGATTCTCCTACACAGTGGCAGATATGTAAATACGGGGTTTCCTTACCATTTCTTGCGCATTACGGTTCGAACACTCGAACACCTATACGGATTCTCTTGCACAGTGGCAGATATGTAAATACGGGGTTTCCGTACCATTTCTTTCGTATTACGGTTCGAACACTCGAACACCTATACGGATTCTCCTGCATAGTGGCAGATATGTAAATACGGGGTTCCCGTACCATTTCTTGCGCATTACGGTTCGAACACTCGAACACCTATACGGATTCTCCTGCACAGTGACAGATATGTAAATACGGGGTTCCCGTACCATTTCTTGCGCATTACGGTTCGAAAACTCGAACAGCTATACAGATTCTCCTGCACAGTGGCAGATATGTAAATACGGGGTTTCCTTACCATTTCTTGCGCATTACGGTTCGAACACTCGAACACCTATACGGATTCTCTTGCACAGTGGCAGATATGTAAATACAGGGTTTCCGTACCATTTCTTGCGCATTACGGTTCGAACACTCGAACACCTATACGGATTCTCCTGCACAGTGGCAGATATGTAAATACGGGGTTCCCGTACCATTTCTTGCGCATTACGGTTCGAACACTCGAACACCTATACGGATTCTCCTGCACAGTGACAGATATGTAAATACGGGGTTCCCGTACCATTTCTTGCGCATTACGGTTCGAACACTCGAACACCAATACGGATTCTCCTGCACAGTGGCAGATATGTAAATATGGGGTTTCGGTACCATTTTTTGCGCATTACGGTTCGAACACTCGAACACCTGTACGGATTCTCCTGCACTGTGGCAGATATGTAAATATGGGGTTTCCGTACCATTTCTTGCGCATTACGGTTCGAACACTCGGTCACCGATACGGATTTTCCTGCACAGTGGCAGATATGTAAATACGGGGTTTCCGTACCATTTCTTGCGCATTACGGTTCGAACACTCGAACACCTATACGGATTCTCCTGTACAGTGACAGATATGTAAATACGGGGTTCCCGTACCATTTCTTGCGCATTACGGTTCGAACACTCGAACACCTATACGGATTCTCCTGCACAGTGGCAGATATGTAAATAAGGGGTTTACATACCATTTCTTGCGCATTACGGTTCGAACACTCGAACACCTATACGGATTCTCCTACACAGTGGCAGATATGTAAATACGGGGTTTCCTTACCATTTCTTGCGCATTACGGTTCGAACACTCGAACACCTATACGGATTCTCTTGCACAGTGGCAGATATGTAAATACGGGGTTTCCGTACCATTTCTTTCGCATTACGGTTCGAACACTCGAACACCTATACGGATTCTCCTGCACAGTGGCAGATATGTAAATACGGGGTTCCCGTACCATTTCTTGCGCATTACGGTTCGAACACTCGAACACCTATACGGATTCTCCTGCACAGTGACAGATATGTAAATACGGGGTTCCCGTACCATTTCTTGCGCATTACGGTTCGAACACTCGAACACCTATGCGGATTCTCTCGCACAGTGGCAGATATGTAAATACGGGGTTTCCGTACCATTTCTTGCGCATTACGGTTCGAACACTCGAACACCGATACGGATTTTCCTGCACAGTGGCAGATATGTAAATACGGGGTTTCCGTACCATTTCTTGCGCATTACGGTTCGAACACTCGAACACCGATACGGATTTTCCTGCACAGTGGCAGATATGTAAATACGGGGTTTCCGTACCATTTCTTGCGCCTTACGGTTCGAACACTCGAACACCTATACGGATTCTCCTATACAGTGACAGATATGTAAATACGGGGTTCCCGTTCCATTTCTTGTGCATTACGGTTCGAACACTCGAACACCTATACGGATTCTCCTGCACAGTGGCAGATATGTAAATACGGGGTTTACATACCATTTCTTGCGCATTACAGTTCGAACACTCGAACACCTATACGGATTCTCCTGCACAGTGGCAGATATGTAAATACGGGGTTTCTTTACCATTTCTTGCGTATTACGTTTCGAACACTCGAACACCTATACGGATTCTCCTGCACAGTGGCAGATGTGTAAATACGGGGTTTCCGTACCATTCCTTGCGCATTACGGTTCGAACACTCGAACACCTATACGGATTCTCCTGCACAGTGGCAGATATGTAAATACGGGGTTTCCGTACCATTTCTTGCGCATTACGGTTCGAACACTCGAACACCTATACGGATTCTCCTGCACAGTGGCAGATATGTAAATACGGGGTTTCCGTACCATTTCTTGCGCATTACGGTTCGAACACTCGATCACCTATACTGATTCTCCTGCACAGTGGCAGATATGTAAATACGGGGTTCCCGTACCATTTCTTGCGCATTACGGTTCGAACACTCGAACACCTATACGGATTCTCCTGCACAGTGGCATATATTTAAATACGGGGTTGACATACCATTTCTTGCGCATTACGGTTCGAACACTCGAACACCTATACGGATTCTCCTGCACAGTGGCAGATATGTAAATACGGGGTTTCCTTACCATTTCTTGCGCATTACGGTTCGAACACTCGAACACCTGTACGGATTCTCCTGCACAGTGGCAGATATGTAAATACGGGGTTTCCGTACCATTTCTTGCGCATTACGGTTCGAACACTCGAACACCTATACGGATTCTCCTGTACAGTGGCAGATATGTAAATACGGGGTTTACATACCATTTCTTGCGCATTACGGTTCGAACAATCGAACACCTATACGGATTCTCCTGCACAGTGGCAGATATGTAAATACGGGGTGTCCGTACCATTTCTTGCGCATTACGGTTCGAACACTCGAACACCTAAACGGATTCTCTTGCACAGTGGCAGATATGTAAATACGGGGTTTACACACCATTTCTTGCGCATTACGGTTCGAACAATCGAACACCTATACGGATTCTCCTGCACAGTGGCAGATATGTAAATATGGGGTTTCGGTACCATTTTTTGCGCATTACGGTTCGAACACTCGAACACCTGTACGGATTCTCCTGCACTGTGGCAGATATGTAAATACGGGGTTTCCGTACCATTTCTTGCGCATTACGGTTCCAACACTCGGTCACCGATACGGATTTTCCTGCACAGTGGCAGATATGTAAATACGGGGTTTCCGTACCATTTCTTGCGCATTACGGTTCGAACACTCGAACACCTATACGGATTCTCCTGTACAGTGACAGATATGTAAATACGGGGTTCCCGTACCATTTCTTGCGCATTACGGTTCGAACACTCGAACACCTATACGGATTCTCCTGCACAGTGGCAGATATGTAAATAAGGGGTTTACATACCATTTCTTGCGCATTACGGTTCGAACACTCGAACACCTATACGGATTCTCCTGCACAGTGGCAGATATGTAAATACGGGGTTTCCTTACCATTTCTTGCGCATTACGGTTCGAACACTCGAACACCTATACGGATTCTCTTGCACAGTGGCAGATATGTAAATACGGGGTTTCCGTACCATTTCTTTCGCATTACGGTTCGAACACTCGAACACCTATACGGATTCTCCTGCACAGTGGCAGATATGTAAATACGGGGTTCCCGTACCATTTCATGCGCATTACGGTTCGAACACTCGAACACCTATACGGATTCTCCTGCACAGTGACCGATATGTAAATACGGGGTTCCCGTACCATTTCTTGCGCATTACGGTTCGAACACTCGAACACCTATGCGGATTCTCTCGCACAGTGGCAGATATGTAAATACGGGGTTTCCGTACCATTTCTTGCGCATTACGGTTCGAACACTCGAACACCGATACGGATTTTCCTGCACAGTGGCAGATATGTAAATACGGGGTTTCCGTACCATTTCTTGCGCGTTACGGTTCGAACACTCGAACACCGATACGGATTTTCCTGCACAGTGGCAGATATGTAAATACGGGGTTTCCGTACCATTTCTTGCGCCTTACGGTTCGAACACTCGAACACCTATACGGATTCTCCTATACAGTGACAGATATGTAAATACGGGGTTCCCGTACCATTTCTTGCGCATTACGGTTCGAACACTCGAACACCTATACGGATTCTCCTGCACAGTGGCAGATATGTAAATACGGGGTTTACATACCATTTCTTGCGCATTACGGTTCGAACACTCGAACACCTATACGGATTCTCCTGCACAGTGGCAGATATGTAAATACGAGGTTTCCTTACCATTTCTTGCGCATTACGGTTCGAACACTCGAACACCTATACGGATTCTCCTGCACAGTGGCAGATATGTATATACGGGGTTTCCGTAGCATTTCTTGCGCATTACGGTTCGAACACCCGAACACCTATACGGATTCTCCTGCACAGTGGCAGATATGTAAATACGGGGTTCCCGTACCATTTCTTGCGCATTACGGTTCGAACACTCGAACACCTATACGGATTCTCCTGCACAGTGACAGATATGTAAATACGGGGTTCCCGTACCATTTCTTGCGCATTACGGTTCGAACACTCGAACACCTATACGGATTCTCCTGCACAGTGGCAGATATGTAAATACGGGGTTTCCGTACCAATTCTTGCGCATTACGGTTCGAACACTCGAACACCTATACGGATTCTCTTGCACAGTGGCAGATATGTAAATACGGGGTTTACATACCATTTCTTGCGCATTACGGTTCGAACACTCGAACACCAATACGGATTCTCCTGCACAGTGGCAGATATGTAAATATGGGGTTTCGGTACCATTTTTTGCGCATTACGGTTCGAACACTCGAACACCTGTACGGATTCTCCTGCACTGTGGCAGATATGTAAATACGGGGTTTCCGTACCATTTCTTGCGCATTACGGTTCGAACACTCGGTCACCGATACGGATTTTCCTGCACAGTGGCAGATATGTAAATACGGGGTTTCCGTACCATTTCTTGCGCATTACGGTTCGAACACTCGAACACCTATACGGATTCTCCTGTACAGTGACAGATATGTAAATACGGGGTTCCCGTACCATTTCTTGCGCATTACGGTTCGAACACTCGAACACCTATACGGATTCTCCTGCACAGTGGCAGATATGTAAATAAGGGGTTTACATACCATTTCTTGCGCATTACGGTTCGAACACTCGAACACCTATACGGATTCTCCTGCACAGTGGCAGATATGTAAATACGGGGTTTCCTTACCATTTCTTGCGCATTACGGTTCGAACACTCGAACACCTATACGGATTCTCTTGCACAGTGGCAGATATGTAAATACGGGGTTTCCGTACCATTTCTTTCGCATTACGGTTCGAACACTCGAACACCTATACGGATTCTCCTGCACAGTGGCAGATATGTAAATACGGGGTTCCCGTACCATTTCTTGCGCATTACGGTTCGAACACTCGAACACCTATACGGATTCTCCTGCACAGTGACAGATATGTAAATACGGGGTTCCCGTACCATTTCTTGCGCATTACGGTTCGAACACTCGAACACCTATGCGGATTCTCTCGCACAGTGGCAGATATGTAAATACGGGGTTTTCGTACCATTTCTTGCGCATTACGGTTCGAACACTCGAACACCGATACGGATTTTCCTGCACAGTGGCAGATATGTAAATACGGGGTTTCCGTACCATTTCTTGCGCATTACGGTTCGAACACTCGAACACCGATACGGATTTTCCTGCACAGTGGCAGATATGTAAATACGGGGTTTCCGTACCATTTCTTGCGCCTTACGGTTCGAACACTCGAACACCTATACGGATTCTCCTATACAGTGACAGATATGTAAATACGGGGTTCCCGTTCCATTTCTTGCGCATTACGGTTCGAACACTCGAACACCTATACGGATTCTCCTGCACAGTGGCAGATATGTAAATACGGGGTTTACATACCATTTCTTGCGCATTACGGTTCGAACACTCGTACACCTATACGGATTCTCCTGCACAGTGGCAGATATGTAAATACGGGGTTTCCTTACCATTTCTTGCGCATTACGTTTCGAACACTCGAACACCTATACGGATTCTCCTGCACAGTGGCAGATGTGTAAATACGGGGTTTCCGTACCATTTCTTGCGCATTACGGTTCGAACACTCGAACACCTATACGGATTCTCCTGCACAGTGGCAGATATGTAAATACGGGGTTTCCGTACCATTTCTTGCGCATTACGGTTCGAACACTCGAACACCTATACGGATTCTCCTGCACAGTGGCAGATATGTAAATACGGGGTTTCCGTACCATTTCTTGCGCATTACGGTTCGAACACTCGAACACCTATACTGATTCTCCTGCACAGTGGCAGATATGTAAATACGGGGTTCCCGTACCATTTCTTGCGCATTACGGTTTGAACACTCGAACACCTATACGGATTCTCCTGCACAGTGGCATATATTTAAATACGGGGTTGACATACCATTTCTTGCGCATTACGGTTCGAACACTCGAACACCTATACGGATTCTCCTGCACAGTGGCAGATATGAAAATACGGGGTTTCCTTACCATTTCTTGCGCATTACGGTTCGAACACTCGAACACCTGTACGAATTCTCCTGCAAAGTGGCAGATATGTAAATACGGGGTTTCCGTACCATTTCTTGCGCATTACGGTTCGAACACTCGAACACCTATACGGATTCTCCTGTACAGTGGCAGATATGTAAATACGGGGTTTACATACCATTTCTTGCGCATTACGGTTCGAACAATCGAACACCTATACGGATTCTCCTGCACAGTGGCAGATATGTAAATACGGGGTGTCCGTACCATTTCTTGCGCATTACGGTTCGAACACTCGAACACCTATACGGATTCTCTTGCACAGTGGCAGATATGTAAATACGGGGTTTACATACCATTTCTTGCGCATTACGGTTCGAACAATCGAACACCTATACGGATTCTCCTGCACAGTGGCAGATATGTAAATATGGGGTTTCCGTACAATTTCTTGCGCATTACGGTTCGAACACTCGAACACCTATACGGATTCTCCTGCACAGTGGCAGATATGTAAATACGGGGTTTACATACCATTTCTTGCGCATTACGGTTCGAACACTCGAACACCAATACGGATTCTCCTGCACAGCGGCAGATATGTAAATACGGGGTTTCCGTACCATTTCTTGCGCATTACGGTTCGAACATTCGAACACATATATGGATTCTCCTGCATAGTGGCAGATATGTAAATACGGGGTTTCGGTACCATTTCTTGCGCATTACGGGTCAAACACTCGAACATCTATACGGATTCTCCTGCACAGTGGCAGATATGTACATACCGGGTTTACATACCATTTCTTGCGCATTACGGTTCGAACACTCGAACACCTATGCGGATTCTCCTGCACAGTGGCAGATATGTAAATACGGGGTTTCCGTACCATTTCTTGCGCATTACGGTTCGAACACTCGAACACCTATACGGATTCTCCTGCATAGTGGCAGATATGTAAATACGGGGTTTCCTTACCATTTCTTGCGCATTACGGTTCGAACACTCGAACACCTATACGGATTCTCTTGCACAGTGGCAGATATGTAAATACGGGGTTTCCGTACCATTTCTTTCGTATTACGGTTCGAACACTCGAACACCTATACGGATTCTCCTGCACAGTGGCAGATATGTAAATACGGGGTTCCCGTACCATTTCTTGCGCATTACGGTTCGAACACTCGAACACCTATACGGATTCTCCTGCACAGTGACAGATATGTAAATACGGGGTTCCCGTACCATTTCTTGCGCATTACGGTTCGAACACTCGAACACCTATACAGATTCTCCTGCACAGTGGCAGATATGTAAATACGGGGTTTCCTTACCATTTCTTGCGCATTACGGTTCGAACACTCGAACACCTATACGGATTCTCTTGCACAGTGGCAGATATGTAAATACAGGGTTTCCGTACCATTTCTTGCGCATTACGGTTCGAACACTCGAACACCTATACGGATTCTCCTGCACAGTGGCAGATATGTAAATACGGGGTTCCCGTACCATTTCTTGCGCATTACGGTTCGAACACTCGAACACCTATACGGATTCTCCTGCACAGTGACAGATATGTAAATACGGGGTTCCCGTACCATTTCTTGCGCATTACGGTTCGAACACTCGAACACCTATGCGGATTCTCTCGCACAGTGGCAGATATGTAAATACGGGGTTTCCGTACCATTTCTTGCGCATTACGGTTCGAACACTCGAACACCGATACGGATTTTCCTGCACAGTGGCAGATATGTAAATACGTGGTTTCCGTACCATTTCTTGCGCATTACGGTTCGAACACTCGAACACCGATACGGATTTTCCTGCACAGTGGCAGATATGTAAATACGGGGTTTCCATACCATTTCTTGCGCATTACGGTTCGAACACTCGAACACCTATACGGATTCTCCTATACAGTGACAGATATGTAAATACGGGGTTCCCGTACCATTTCTTGCGCATTACGGTTCGAACACTCGAACACCTATACGGATTCTCCTGCACAGTGGCAGATATGTAAATACGGGGTTTACATACCATTTCTTGCGCATTACGGTTCGAACACTCGAACACCTATACGGATTCTCCTGCACAGTGGCAGATATGTAAATACGGGGTTTCCTTACCATTTCTTGCGCATTACGGTTCAAACACTCGAACACCTATACGGATTCTCCTGCACAGTGACAGATATGTAAATACGGGGTTCCCGTACCATTTCTTGCGCATTACGGTTCGAACACTCGAACACCTATACAGATTCTCCTGCACAGTGGCAGATATGTAAATACGGGGTTTCCTTACCATTTCTTGCGCATTACGGTTCGAACACTCGAACACCTATACGGATTCTCTTGCACAGTGGCAGATATGTAAATACAGGGTTTCCGTACCATTTCTTGCGCATTACGGTTCGAACACTCGAACACCTATACGGATTCTCCTGCACAGTGGCAGATATGTAAATACGGGGTTCCCGTACCATTTCTTGCGCATTACAGTTCGAACACTCGAACACCTATACGGATTCTCCTGCACAGTGACAGATATGTAAATACGGGGTTCCCGTACCATTTCTTGCGCATTACGGTTCGAACACTCGAACACCTATGCGGATTCTCTCGCACAGTGGCAGATATGTAAATACGGGGTTTCCGTACCATTTCTTGCGCATTACGGTTCGAACACTCGAACACCGATACGGATTTTCCTGCACAGTGGCAGATATGTAAATACGGGGTTTCCGTACCATTTCCTGCGCATTACGGTTCGAACACTCGAACACCTATACAGATTCTCCTGCACAGTGGCAGATATGTAAATACGGGGTTCCCGTACCATTTCTTGCGCATTACGGTTCGAACACTTGAACACCTATACGGATTCTCCTGCACAGTGGCATATATTTAAATACGGGGTTTACATACCATTTCTTGCGCATTACGGTTCGAACACTCGAACACCTATACGGATTCTCCTGCACAGTGGCAGATATGTAAATACGGGGTTTCCTTACCATTTCTTGCGCATTACGGTTCGACCACTCGAACACCTGTACGGATTCTCCTGCACAGTGGCAGATATGTAAATACGTGGTTTCCGTACCATTTCTTGCGCATTACGGTTCGAACACTCGAACACCTATACGGATTCTCCTGTACAGTGGCAGATATGTAAATACGGGGTTTACATACCATTTCTTGCGCATTACGGTTCGAACAATCGAACACCTATACGGATTCTCCTGCACAGTGGCAGATATGTAAATACGGGGTGTCCGTACCATTTCTTGCGCATTACGGTTCGAACAATCGAACACCTATACGGATTCTCCTGCACAGTGGCAGATATGTAAATACGGGGTTTACATACCATTTCTTGCGCATTACGGTTCGAACAATCGAACACCTATACGGATTCTCCTGCACAGAGGCAGATATGTAAATATGGGGTTTCCGTACAATTTCTTGCGCATTACGGTTCGAACACTCGAACACCAATACGGATTCTCCTGCACAGTGGCAGATATGTAAATATGGGGTTTCGGTACCATTTTTGGCGCATTACGGTTCGAACACTCGAACACCTATACGGATTCTCCTGCACAGTGGCAGATATGTAAATACGGGGTTTACATACCATTTCTTGCGCATTACGGTTCGAACACTCGAACACCTATACGGATTCTCCTGCACAGTGGCAGATATGTAAATACGGGGTTTCCTTACCATTTCTTGCGCATTACGGTTCGAACACTCGAACACCTATACGGATTCTCTTGCATAGTGGCAGATATGTAAATACGGGGTTTCCGTACCATTTCTTGTGCATTACGGTTCGAACACTGGAACACCTATACGGATTCTCCTGCACAGTGGCAGATATGTAAATACGGGGTTCCCGTACCATTTCTTGCGCATTACGGTTCGAACACTCGAACACCTATACGGATTCTCCTGCACAGTGGCAGATATGTAAATACGGGGTTTCCTTACCATTTCTTGCGCATTACGGTTCGAACACTCGAACACCTATACGGATTCTCTTGCATAGTGGCAGATATGTAAATACGGGGTTTCCGTACCATTTCTTGTGCATTACGGTTCGAACACTGGAACACCTATACGGATTCTCCTGCACAGTGGCAGATATGTAAATACGGGGTTCCCGTACCATTTCTTGCGCATTACGGTTCGAACACTCGAACACCTATACGGATTCTCCTGCACAGTGACAGATATGTAAATACGGGGTTCCCGTACCATTTCTTGCGCATTACGGTTCGAACACTCGAACACTTATGCGGATTCTCTCGCACAGTGGCAGATATGTAAATATGGGGTTTCCGTACCATTTCTTATGCATTACGGTTCGAACACTCGAACACCGATACGGATTTTCCTGCACAGTGGCAGATATGTAAATACGGGGTTTCCGTACCATTTCTTGCGCATTACGGTTCGAACACTCGAACACCGATACGGATTTTCCTGCACAGTGGCAGATATGTAAATACGGGGTTTCCGTACCATTTCTTGCGCATTACGGTTCGAACACTCGAACACCTATACAGATTCTCCTGCACAGTGGCAGATATGTAAATACGGGGTTTCCTTACCATTTCTTGCGCATTACGGTTCGAACACTCGAACACCTATACGGATTCTCCTATACAGTGACAGATATGTAAATACGGGGTTCCCGTACCATTTCTTGCGCATTACGGTTCGAACACTCGAACACCTATACGGATTCTCCTGCACAGTGGCAGATATGTAAATACGGGGTTTACATACCATTTCTTGCGCATTACGGTTCGAACACTCGAACACCTATACGGATTCTCCTGCACAGTGGCAGATATGTAAATACGGGGTTTCCTTACCATTTCTTGCGCATTACGGTTCAAACACTCGAACACCTATACGGATTCTCCTGCACAGTGGCAGATGTGTAAATACGGGGTTTCTGTACCATTTCTTGCGCATTACGGTTCGAACACTCGAACACCTATACGGATTCTCCTGCATAGTGGCAGATATGTAAATACGGGGTTTCCGTACCATTTCTTGCGCATTACGGTTCGAACACTCGAACACCTATACGGATTCTCCTGCACAGTGGCAGATATGTAAATACGGGGTTTCCGTACCATTTCCTGCGCATTACGGTTCGAACACTCGAACACCTATACAGATTCTCCTGCACAGTGGCAGATATGTAAATACGGGGTTCCCGTACCATTTCTTGCGCATTACGGTTCGAACACTCGAACACCTATACGGATTCTCCTGCACAGTGGCATATATTTAAATACGGGGTTTACATACCATTTCTTGCGCATTACGGTTCGAACACTCGAACACCTATACGGATTCTCCTGCACAGTGGCAGATATGTAAATACGGGGTTTCCTTACCATTTCTTGCGCATTACGGTTCGACCACTCGAACACCTGTACGGATTCTCCTGCACAGTGGCAGATATGTAAATACGTGGTTTCCGTACCATTTCTTGCGCATTACGGTTCGAACACTCGAACACCTATACGGATTCTCCTGTACAGTGGCAGATATGTAAATACGGGGTTTACATACCATTTCTTGCGCATTACGGTTCGAACAATCGAACACCTATACGGATTCTCCTACACAGTGGCAGATATGTAAATACGGGGTGTCCGTACCATTTCTTGCGCATTACGGTTCGAACAATCGAACACCTATACGGATTCTCCTGCACAGTGGCAGATATGTAAATACGGGGTTTACATACCATTTCTTGCGCATTACGGTTCGAACAATCGAACACCTATACGGATTCTCCTGCACAGAGGCAGATATGTAAATATGGGGTTTCCGTACAATTTCTTGCGCATTACGGTTCGAACACTCGAACACCAATACGGATTCTCCTGCACAGTGGCAGATATGTAAATATGGGGTTTCGGTACCATTTTTGGCGCATTACGGTTCGAACACTCGAACACCTATACGGATTCTCCTGCACAGTGGCAGATATGTAAATACGGGGTTTAGATACCATTTCTTGCGCATTACGGTTCGAACACTCGAACACCTATACGGATTCTCCTGCACAGTGGCAGATATGTAAATACGGGGTTTCCTTACCATTTCTTGCGCATTACGGTTCGAACACTCGAACACCTATACGGATTCTCTTGCATAGTGGCAGATATGTAAATACGGGGTTTCCGTACCATTTCTTGTGCATTACGGTTCGAACACTGGAACACCTATACGGATTCTCCTGCACAGTGGCAGATATGTAAATACGGGGTTCCCGTACCATTTCTTGCGCATTACGGTTCGAACACTCGAACACCTATACGGATTCTCCTGCACAGTGGCAGATATGTAAATACGGGGTTTCCTTACCATTTCTTGCGCATTACGGTTCGAACACTCGAACACCTATTCGGATTCTCTTGCATAGTGGCAGATATGTAAATACGGGGTTTCCGTACCATTTCTTGTGCATTACGGTTCGAACACTGGAACACCTATACGGATTCTCCTGCACAGTGGCAGATATGTAAATACGGGGTTCCCGTACCATTTCTTGCGCATTACGGTTCGAACACTCGAACACCTATACGGATTCTCCTGCACAGTGACAGATATGTAAATACGGGGTTCCCGTACCATTTCTTGCGCATTACGGTTCGAACACTCGAACACTTATGCGGATTCTCTCGCACAGTGGCAGATATGTAAATATGGGGTTTCCGTACCATTTCTTATGCATTACGGTTCGAACACTCGAACACCGATACGGATTTTCCTGCACAGTGGCAGATATGTAAATACGGGGTTTCCGTACCATTTCTTGCGCATTACGGTTCGAACACTCGAACACCGATACGGATTTTCCTGCACAGTGGCAGATATGTAAATACGGGGTTTCCGTACCATTTCTTGCGCATTACGGTTCGAACACTCGAACACCTATACAGATTCTCCTGCACAGTGGCAGATATGTAAATACGGGGTTTCCTTACCATTTCTTACGCATTACGGTTCGAACACTCGAACACCTATACGGATTCTCCTATACAGTGACAGATATGTAAATACGGGGTTCCCGTACCATTTCTTGCGCATTACGGTTCGAACACTCGAACACCAATACGGATTCTCCTGCACAGTGGCAGATATGTAAATACGGGGTTTACATACCATTTCTTGCGCATTACGGTTCGAACACTCGAACACCTATACGGATTCTCCTGCACAGTGGCAGATATGTAAATACGGGGTTTCCTTACCATTTCTTGCGCATTACGGTTCAAACACTCGAACACCTATACGGATTCTCCTGCACAGTGGCAGATGTGTAAATACGGGGTTTCTGTACCATTTCTTGCGCATTACGGTTCGAACACTCGAACACCTATACGGATTCTCCTGCATAGTGGCAGATATGTAAATACGGGGTTTCCGTACCATTTCTTGCGCATTACGGTTCGAACACTCGAACACCTATACGGATTCTCCTGCACAGTGGCAGATATGTAAATACGGGGTTTCCGTACCATTTCCTGCGCATTACGGTTCGAACACTCGAACACCTATACAGATTCTCCTGCACAGTGGCAGATATGTAAATACGGGGTTCCCGTACCATTTCTTGCGCATTACGGTTCGAACACTCGAACACCTATACGGATTCTCCTGCACAGTGGCATATATTTAAATACGGGGTTTACATACCATTTCTTGCGCATTACGGTTCGAACACTCGAACACCTATACGGATTCTCCTGCACAGTGGCAGATATGTAAATACGGGGTTTCCTTACCATTTCTTGCGCATTACGGTTCGACCACTCGAACACCTGTACGGATTCTCCTGCACAGTGGCAGATATGTAAATACGGGGTTTCCGTACCATTTCTTGCGCATTACGGTTCGAACACTCGAACACCTATACGGATTCTCCTGTACAGTGGCAGATATGTAAATACGGGGTTTACATACCATTTCTTGCGCATTACGGTTCGAACAATCGAACACCTATACGGATTCTCCTGCACAGTGGCAGATATGTAAATATGGGGTGTCCGTACCATTTCTTGCGCATTACGGTTCGAACAATCGAACACCTATACGGATTCTCCTGCACAGTGGCAGATATGTAAATACGGGGTTTACATACCATTTCTTGCGCATTACGGTTCGAACAATCGAACACCTATACGGATTCTCCTGCACAGAGGCAGATATGTAAATATGGGGTTTCCGTACAATTTCTTGCGCATTACGGTTCGAACACTCGAACACCAATACGGATTCTCCTGCACAGTGGCAGATATGTAACTATGGGGTTTCGGTACCATTTTTGGCGCATTACGGTTCGAACACTCGAACACCTATACGGATTCTCCTGCACAGTGGCAGATATGTAAATACGGGGTTTACATACCATTTCTTGCGCATTACGGTTCGAACACTCGAACACCTATACGGATTCTCCTGCACAGTGGCAGATATGTAAATACGGGGTTTCCTTACCATTTCTTGCGCATTACGGTTCGAACACTCGAACACCTATACGGATTCTCTTGCATAGTGGCAGATATGTAAATACGGGGTTTCCGTACCATTTCTTGTGCATTACGGTTCGAACACTGGAACACCTATACGGATTCTCCTGCACAGTGGCAGATATGTAAATACGGGGTTCCCGTACCATTTCTTGCGCATTACGGTTCGAACACTCGAACACCTATACGGATTCTCCTGCACAGTGACAGATATGTAAATACGGGGTTCCCGTACCATTTCTTGCGCATTACGGTTCGAACACTCGAACACTTATGCGGATTCTCTCGCACAGTGGCAGATATGTAAATATGGGGTTTCCGTACCATTTCTTATGCATTACGGTTCGAACACTCGAACACCGATACGGATTTTCCTGCACAGTGGCAGATATGTAAATACGGGGTTTCCGTACCATTTCTTGCGCATTACGGTTCGAACACTCGAACACCGATACGGATTTTCCTGCACAGTGGCAGATATGTAAATACGGGGTTTCCGTACCATTTCTTGCGCATTACGGTTCGAACACTCAAACACCTATACAGATTCTCCTGCACAGTGGCAGATATGTAAATACGGGGTTTCCTTACCATTTCTTGCGCATTACGGTTCGAACACTCGAACACCTATACGGATTCTCCTATACAGTGACAGATATGTAAATACGGGGTTCCCGTACCATTTCTTGCGCATTACGGTTCGAACACTCGAACACCTATACGGATTCTCCTGCACAGTGGCAGATATGTAAATACGGGGTTTACATACCATTTCTTGCGCATTACGGTTCGAACACTCGAACACCTATACGGATTCTCCTGCACAGTGGCAGATATGTAAATACGGGGTTTCCTTACCATTTCTTGCGCATTACGGTTCAAACACTCGAACACCTATACGGATTCTCCTGCACAGTGGCAGATGTGTAAATACGGGGTTTCTGTACCATTTCTTGCGCATTACGGTTCGAACACTCGAACACCTAAACGGATTCTCCTGCATAGTGGCAGATATGTAAATACGGGGTTTCCGTACCATTTCTTGCGCATTACGGTTCGAACACTCGAACACCTATACGGATTCTCCTGCACAGTGGCAGATATGTAAATACGGGGTTTCCGTACCATTTCCTGCGCATTACGGTTCGAACACTCGAACACCTATACAGATTCTCCTGCACAGTGGCAGATATGTAAATACGGGGTTCCCGTACCATTTCTTGCGCATTACGGTTCGAACACTCGAACACCTATACGGATTCTCCTGCACAGTGGCATATATTTAAATACGGGGTTTACATACCATTTCTTGCGCATTACGGTTCGAACACTCGAACACCTATACGGATTCTCCTGCACAGTGGCAGATATGTAAATACGGGGTTTCCTTACCATTTCTTGCGCATTACGGTTCGACCACTCGAACACCTGTACGGATTCTCCTGCACAGTGGCAGATATGTAAATACGGGGTTTCCGTACCATTTCTTGCGCATTACGGTTCGAACACTCGAACACCTATACGGATTCTCCTGTACAGTGGCAGATATGTAAATACGGGGTTTACATACCATTTCTTGCGCATTACGGTTCGAACAATCGAACACCTATACGGATTCTCCTGCACAGTGGCAGATATGTAAATACGGGGTGTCCGTACCATTTCTTGCGCATTACGGTTCGAACAATCGAACACCTATACGGATTCTCCTGCACAGTGGCAGATATGTAAATACGGGGTTTACATACCATTTCTTGCGCATTACGGTTCGAACAATCGAACACCTATACGGATTCTCCTGCACAGAGGCAGATATGTAAATATGGGGTTTCCGTACAATTTCTTGCGCATTACGGTTCGAACACTCGAACACCAATACGGATTCTCCTGCACAGTGGCAGATATGTAAATATGGGGTTTCGGTACCATTTTTGGCGCATTACGGTTCGAACACTCGAACACCTATACGGATTCTCCTGCACAGTGGCAGATATGTAAATACGGGGTTTACATACCATTTCTTGCGCATTACGGTTCGAACACTCGAACACCTATACGGATTCTCCTGCACAGTGGCAGATATGTAAATACGGGGTTTCCTTACCATTTCTTGCGCATTACGGTTCGAACACTCGAACACCTATACGGATTCTCTTGCATAGTGGCAGATATGTAAATACGGGGTTTCCGTACCATTTCTTGTGCATTACGGTTCGAACACTGGAACACCTATACGGATTCTCCTGCACAGTGGCAGATATGTAAATACGGGGTTCCCGTACCATTTCTTGCGCATTACGGTTCGAACACTCGAACACCTATACGGATTCTCCTGCACAGTGACAGATATGTAAATACGGGGTTCCCGTACCATTTCTTGCGCATTACGGTTCGAACACTCGAACACTTATGCGGATTCTCTCGCACAGTGGCAGATATGTAAATATGGGGTTTCCGTACCATTTCTTATGCATTACGGTTCGAACACTCGAACACCGATACGGATTTTCCTGCACAGTGGCAGATATGTAAATACGGGGTTTCCGTACCATTTCTTGCGCATTACGGTTCGAACACTCGAACACCGATACGGATTTTCCTGCACAGTGGCAGATATGTAAATACGGGGTTTCCGTACCATTTCTTGCGCATTACGGTTCGAACACTCGAACACCTATACAGATTCTCCTGCACAGTGGCAGATATGTAAATACGGGGTTCCCGTACCATTTCTTGCGCATTACGGTTCGAACACTCGAACACCTATACGGATTCTCCTGCACAGTGGCATATATTTAAATACGGGGTTTACATACCATTTCTTGCGCATTACGGTTCGAACACTCGAACACCTATACGGATTCTCCTGCACAGTGGCAGATATGTAAATACGGGGTTTCCTTACCATTTCTTGCGCATTACGGTTCGAGCACTCGAACACCTGTACGGATTCTCCTGCACAGTGGCAAATATGTAAATACGGGGTTTCCGTACCATTTCTTGCGCATTACGGTTCGAACACTCGAACACCTATACGGATTCTCCTGTACAGTGGCAGATATTTAAATACGGGGTTTACATACCATTTCTTGCGCATTACGATTCGAACAATCGAACACCTATACGGATTCTCCTGCACAGTGGCAGATATGTAAATACGGGGTGTCCGTACCATTTCTTGCGCATTACGGTTCGAACACTCGAACACCTATACGGATTCTCCTGCACAGTGGCAGGTATGTAAATACGGGGTTTACATACCATTTCTTGCGCATTACGGTTCGAACAATCGAACACCTATACGGATTCTCCTGCAAAGAGGCAGATATGTAAATATGGGGTTTCCGTACAATTTCTTGCGCATTACGGTTCGAACACTCGAACACCAATACGGATTCTCCTGCACAGTGGCAGATATGTAAATATGGGGTTTCGGTACCATTTTTGGCGCATTACGGTTCGAACACTCGAACACCTATACGGATTCTCCTGCACAGTGGCAGATATGTAAATACGGGATTTACATACCATTTCTTGCGCATTACGGTTCGAACACTCGAACACCTATACGGATTCTCCTGCACAGTGGCAGATATGTAAATACGGGGTTTCCTTACCATTTCTTGCGCATTACAGTTCGAACACTCGAACACCTATACGGATTCTCTTGCACAGTGGCAGATATGTAAATACGGGGTTTCCGTACCATTTCTTGCGCATTACGGTTCGAACACTGGAACACCTATACGGATTCTCCTGGACAGTGGCAGATATGTAAATACGGGATTCCGGTACCATTTCTTGCGCATTACGGTTCGAACACTCGAACACCTATACGGGTTCTCCTGCACAGTGACAGATATGTAAATACGGGGTTCCCGTATCATTTCTTGCGCATTACGGTTCGAACACTCGAACACCTATGCGGATTCTCTCGCACAGTGGCAGATATGTAAATACGGGATTTCCGTACCATTTCTTGCGCATTACGGTTCGAACACTCGAACACCGATACGGATTTTCCTGCACAGTGGCAGATATGTAAATACGGGGTTTCCGTACCATTTCTTGCGCATTACGGTTCGAACACTCGAACACCGATACGGATTTTCCTGCACAGTGGCAGATATGTAAATACGGGGTTTCCGTACCATTTCTTGCGCATTACGGTTCGAACACTCGAACACCTATACGGATTCTCCTATACAGTGACAGATATGTAAATACGGGGTTCCCGTACCATTTCTTGCGCATTACGGTTCGAACACTCGAACACCTATACGGATTCTCCTGCACAGTGGCAGATATGTAAAAACGGGGTTTACATACCATTTCTTGCGCATTACGGTTCGAACACTCGAACACCTATACGGATTCTCCTGCACAGTGGCAGATATGTAAATACGGGGTTTCCTTACCATTTCTTGCGCATTACGGTTCGAACACTCGAACACCTATACGGATTCTCCTGCACAGTGGCAGATGTGTAAATACGGGGTTTCCGTACCATTTCTTGCGCATTACGGTTCGAACACTCGAACACCTATACGGATTCTCCTGCACAGTTGCAGATCTGTAAATACGGGGTTTCCGTACCATTTCTTGCGCATTACGGTTCGAACACTCGAACAGCTATACGGATTCTCCTGCACAGTGGCAGGTATGTAAATACGGGGTTTCCGTACCATTTCTTGCGCATTACGGTTCGAACACTCGAACACCTATACAGATTCTCCTGCACAGTGGCAGATATGTAAATACGGGGTTCCCGTACCATTTCTTGCGCATTACGGTTCGAACACTCGAACACCTATACGGATTCTCCTGCACAGTGGCATATATTTAAATACGGGGTTTACATACCATTTCTTGTTCATTACGGTTCGAACACGCGAACACCTATACGGATTCTCCTGCACAGTGGCAGATATGTAAATACGGGGTTTCCTTACCATTTCTTGCGCATTACGGTTCGAACACTCGAACACCTGTACGGATTCTCCTGCACAGTGGCAGATATGTAAATACGGGGTTTCCGTACCATTTCTTGCGCATTACGGTTCGAACACTCGAACACCTATACGGATTCTCCTGTACAGTGGCAGATATGTAAATACGGGGTTTACATACCATTTCTTGCGCATTACGGTTCGAACACTCGAACACCTATACGGATTCTCCTGCACAGTGGCAGATATGTAAATACGGGGTTTCCTTACCATTTCTTGCGCATTACGGTTCGAACACTCGAACACCTGTACGGATTCTCCTGCACAGTGGCAGATATGTAAATACGGGGTTTCCGTACCATTTCTTGCGCATTACGGTTCGAACACTGGAACACCTATACGGATTCTCCTGCACAGTGGCAGATATGTAAATACGGGGTTCCCGTACCATTTCTTGCGCATTACGGTTCGAACACTCGAACACCTATACGGATTCTCCTGCACAGTGGCAGATATGTAAATACGGGGTTCCCGTATCATTTCTTGCGCATTACGGTTCGAACACTCGAACACCTATACGGATTCTCCTGCACAGTGGCAGATATGTAAATACGGGGTTTCCTTACCATTTCTTGCGCATTACGGTTCGAACACTCGAACACCTATACGGATTCTCTTGCACAGTGGCAGATATGTAAATACGGGGTTTCCGTACCATTTCTTTCGCATTACGGTTCGAACACTCGAACACCTATACGGATTCTCCTGCACAGTGGCAGATATGTAAATACGGGGTTCCCGTACCATTTCTTGCGCATTACGGTTCGAACACTCGAACACCTATACGGATTCTCCTGCACAGTGACAGATATGTAAATACGGGGTTCCCGTACCATTTCTTGCGCATTACGGTTCGAACACTCGAACACCTATGCAGATTCTCTCGCACAGTGGCAGATATGTAAATACGGGGTTTCCGTACCATTTCTTGCGCATTACGGTTCGAACACTCGAACACCGATACAGATTTTCCTGCACAGTGGCAGATATGTAAATACGGGGTTTCCGTACCATTTCTTGCGCATTACGGTTCGAACACTCGAACACCGATACGGATTTTCCTGCACAGTGGCAGATATGTAAATACGGGGTTTCCGTACCATTTCTTGCGCATTACGGTTCGAACACTCGAACACCTATACGGATTCTCCTATACAGTGACAGATAAGTAAATACGGGGTTCCCGTACCATTTCTTGCGCATTACGGTTCGAACACTCGAACACCTATACGGATTCTCCTGCACAGTGGCAGATATGTAAATACGGGGTTTACATACCATTTCTTGCGCATTACGGTTCGAACACTCGAACACCTATACGGATTCTCCTGCACAGTGGCAGATATGTAAATACGGGGTTTCCTTACCATTTCTTGCGCATTACGGTTCGAACACTCGAACACCTATACGGATTCTCCTGCACAGTGGCAGATGTGTAAATACGGGGTTTCCGTACCATTTCTTGCGCATTACGGTTCGAACACTCGAACACCTATACGGATTCTCCTGCACAGTGGCAGATATGTAAATACGGGGTTTCCGTACCATTTCTTGCGCATTACGGTTCGAACACTCGAACACCTATACGGATTCTCCTGCACAGTGGCAGATATGTAAATACGGGGTTTCCGTACCATTTCTTGCGCATTACGGTTCGAACACTCGAACACCTATACTGATTCTCCTGCACAGTGGCAGATATGTAAATACGGGGTTCCCGTACCATTTCTTGCGCATTACGGTTCGAACACTCGAACACCTATACGGATTCTTCTGCACAGTGGCATATATTTAAATACGGGGTTTGCATACCATTTCTTGCGCATTACGGTTCGAACACTCGAACACCTATACGGATTCTCCTGCACAGTGGCAGATATGTAAATACGGGGTTTCCTTACCATTTCTTGCGCATTACGGTTCGAACACTCGAACACCTGTACGGATTCTCCTGCACAGTGGCAGATATGTAAATACGGTGTTTCCGTACCATTTCTTGCGCATTACGGTTCGAACACTCGAACACCTATACGGATTCTCCTGTACAGTGGCAGATATGTAAATACGGGGTTTACATACCATTTCTTGCGCATTACGGTTCGAACAATCGAACACCTACACGGATTCTCCTGCACAGTGGCAGATATGTAAATACGGGGTGTCCGTACCATTTCTTGCGCATTACGGTTCGAACACTCGAACACCTATACGGATTCTCCTGCACAGTGGCAGATATGTAAATACGGGGTTTACATACCATTTCTTGCGGATTACGGTTCGAACAATCGAACACCTATACGGATTCTCCTGCACAGTGGCAGATATGTAAATATGGGGTTTCCGTACAATTTCTTGCGCATTACGGTTCGAACACTCGAACACCTATACGGATTCTCCTGCACAGTGGCAGATATGTAAATACGGGGTTTACATACCATTTCTTGCGCATTACGGTTCGAACACTCGAACACCAATACGGATTCTCCTGCACAGCGGCAGATATGTAAATACGGGGTTTCCGTACCATTTCTTGCGCATTACGGTTCGAACATTCGAACACATATATGGATTCTCCTGCATAGTGGCAGATATGTAAATACGGGGTTTCGGTACCATTTCTTGCGCATTACGGTTCAAACACTCGAACATCTAAACGGATTCTCCTGCACAGTGGCAGATATGTACATACGGGGTTTACATACCATTTTTTGCGCATTACGGTTCGAACACTCGAACACCTATGCGGATTCTCCTGCACAGTGGCAGATATGTAAATACGGGGTTTCCGTACCATTTCTTGCGCATTACGGTTCGAACACTCGAACACCTATACGGATTCTCCTGCACAGTGGCAGATATGTATATACGGGGTTTCCATACCATTTCTTGCGCATTACGGTTCGAACACTCGAATACCTATACGGATTCTCCTGCACAGTGGCAGATATGTAAATACGTTGTTTACATACCATTTCTTGCGCATTACGGTTCGAACACTCGAACACCAATACGGATTCTCCTGCACAGTGGCAGATATGTAAATATGGGGTTTCGGTACCATTTTTTGCGCATTACGGTTCGAACACTCGAACACCTATACGGATTCTCCTGCACAGTGGCAGATATGTAAATACGGGGTTTACATACCAATTCTTGCGCATTACGGTTCGAACACTCGAACACCTATACGGATTCTCCTGCACAGTGGCAGATATGTAAATACGGGGTTTCCTTACCATTTCTTGCGCATTACGGTTCGAACACTCGAACACCTGTACGGATTCTCTTGCACAGTGGCAGATATGTAAATACGGGGTTTCCGTACCATTTCTTGCGCATTACGGTTCGAACACTCGAACACCTATACTGATTCTCCTGCACAGTGGCAGATATGTAAATACGGGGTTTCCGTACCATTTCTTGCGCATTACGGTTCGAACACTCGAACACCAATACGGATTCTCCTGCACAGCGGCAGATATGTAAATACGGGGTTTCCGTACCATTTCTTGCGCATTACGGTTCGAACATTCGAACACATATATGGATTCTCCTGCATAGTGGCAGATATGTAAATACGGGGTTTCGGTACCATTTCTTGCGCATTACGGTTCAAACACTCGAACATCTAAACGGATTCTCCTGCACAGTGGCAGATATGTACATACGGGGTTTACATACCATTCTTGCGCATTACGGTTCGAACACTCGAACACCTATACGGATTCTCCTGCACAGTGGCAGATATGTAAATACGGGGTTTCCTTACCATTTCTTGCGCATTACGGTTCGAACACTCGAACACCTGTACGGATTCTCTTGCACAGTGGCAGATATGTAAATACGGGGTTTCCGTACCATTTCTTGCGCATTACGGTTCGAACACTCGAACACCTATACTGATTCTCCTGCACAGTGGCAGATATGTAAATACGGGGTTCCCGTACCATTTCTTGCGCATTATGGTTCGAACACTCGAACACCTATACGGATTCTCCTGCACAGTGGCATATATTTAAATACGGGGTTTGCATACCATTTCTTGCGCATTACGGTTCGAACACTCGAACACCTATACGGATTCTCCTGCACAGTGGCAGATGTGTAAATACGGGGTTTCCTTACCATTTCTTGCGCATTACGGTTCGAACACTCGAACACCTGTACAGATTCTCCTGCACAGTGGCAGATATGTAAATACGGTGTTTCCGTACCATTTCTTGCGCATTACGGTTCGAACACTCGAACACCTATACGGATTCTCCTGCACAGTGGCAGATATGTAAATACGGGGTTTACATACCATTTCTTGCGCATTACGGTTCGAACACTCGAACACCAATACGGATTCTCCTGCACAGCGGCAGATATGTAAATACGGGGTTTCCGTACCATTTCTTGCGCATTACGGTTCGAACATTCGAACACATATATGGATTCTCCTGCATAGTGGCAGATATGTAAATACGGGGTTTCGGTACCATTTCTTGCGCATTACGGTTCAAACACTCGAACATCTAAACGGATTCTCCTGCACAGTGGCAGATATGTACATACGGGGTTTACATACCATTTTTTGCGCATTACGGTTCGAACACTCGAACACCTATGCGGATTCTCCTGCACAGTGGCAGATATGTATATACGGGGTTTCCATACCATTTCTTGCGCATTACGGTTCGAACACTCGAATACCTATACGGATTCTCCTGCACAGTGGCAGATATGTAAATACGTTGTTTACATACCATTTCTTGCGCATTACGGTTCGAACACTCGAACACCAATACGGATTCTCCTGCACAGTGGCAGATATGTAAATATGGGGTTTCGGTACCATTTTTTGCGCATTACGGTTCGAACACTCGAACACCTATACGGATTCTCCTGCACAGTGGCAGATATGTAAATACGGGGTTTACATACCAATTCTTGCGCATTACGGTTCGAACACTCGAACACCTATACGGATTCTCCTGCACAGTGGCAGATATGTAAATACGGGGTTTCCTTACCATTTCTTGCGCATTACGGTTCGAACACTCGAACACCTGTACGGATTCTCTTGCACAGTGGCAGATATGTAAATACGGGGTTTCCGTACCATTTCTTGCGCATTACGGTTCGAACACTCGAACACCTATACTGATTCTCCTGCACAGTGGCAGATATGTAAATACGGGGTTCCCGTACCATTTCTTGCGCATTATGGTTCGAACACTCGAACACCTATACGGATTCTCCTGCACAGTGGCATATATTTAAATACGGGGTTTGCATACCATTTCTTGCGCATTACGGTTCGAACACTCGAACACCTATACGGATTCTCCTGCACAGTGGCAGATGTGTAAATACGGGGTTTCCTTACCATTTCTTGCGCATTACGGTTCGAACACTCGAACACCTGTACAGATTCTCCTGCACAGTGGCAGATATGTAAATACGGTGTTTCCGTACCATTTCTTGCGCATTACGGTTCGAACACTCGAACACCTATACGGATTCTCCTGTACAGTGGCAGATATGTAAATACGGGGTTTACATACCATTTCTTGCGCATTGCGGTTCGAACAATCGAACACCTATACGGATTCTCCTGCACAGTGGCAGATATGTAAATACGGGGTGTCCGTACCATTTCTTGCGCATTACGGTTCGAACACTCGAACACCTATACGGATTCTCCTGCACAGTGGCAGATATGTAAATACGGGGTTTACATACCATTTCTTGCGCATTACGGTTCGAACAATCGAACACCTATACGGATTCTCCTGCACAGTGGCAGATATGTAAATATGGGGTTTCCGTACAATTTCTTGCGCATTACGGTTCGAACACTCGAACACCTATACGGATTCTCCTGCACAGTGGCAGATATGTAAATACGGGGTTTACATACCATTTCTTGCGCATTACGGTTCGAACACTCGAACACCAATACGGATTCTCCTGCACAGCGGCAGATATGTAAATACGGGGTTTCCGTACCATTTCCTGCGCATTACGGTTCGAACATTCGAACACATATATGGATTCTCCTGCATAGTGGCAGATATGTAAATACGGGGTTTCGGTACCATTTCTTGCGCATTACGGTTCAAACACTCGAACATCTATACGGATTCTCCTACACAGTGGCAGATATGTACATACGGGGTTTACATACCATTTCTTGCGCATTACGGTTCGAACACTCGAACACCTATGCGGATTCTCCTGCACAGTGGCAGATATGTAAATACGGGGTTTCCGTACCATTTCTTGCGCATTACGGTTCGAACACTCGAACACCTATACGGATTCTCCTGCACAGTGGCAGATATGTATATACGGGGTTTCCATACCATTTCTTGCGCATTACGGTTCGAACACTCGAATACCTATACGGATTCTCCTGCACAGTGGCAGATATGTAAATACGTTGTTTACATACCATTTCTTGCGCATTACGGTTCGAACACTCGAACACCAATACGGATTCTCCTGCACAGTGGCAGATATGTAAATATGGGGTTTCGGTACCATTTTTTGCGCATTACGGTTCGAACACTCGAACACCTATACGGATTCTCCTGCACAGTGGCAGATATGTAAATACGGGGTTTACATACCATTTCTTGCGCATTACGGTTCGAACACTCGAACACCTATACGGATTCTCCTGCACAGTGGCAGATATGTAAATACGGGGTTTCCTTACCATTTCTTGCGCATTACGGTTCGAACACTCGAACACCTATACGGATTCTCTTGCACAGTGGCAGATATGTAAATACGGGGTTTCCGTACCATTTCTTGCGCATTACGGTTCGAACACTCGAACACCTATACGGATTCTCCTGCACAGTGGCAGATATGTAAATACGGGGTTCCCGTACCATTTCTTGCGCACTACGGTTCGAACACTCGAACACCTATACGGATTCTCCTGCACAGTGACAGATATGTAAATACGGGGTTCCCGTACCATTTCTTGCGCATTACGGTTCGAACACTCGAACACCTATGCGGATTCTCTCGCACAGTGGCAGATATGTAAATACGGGGTTTCCGTACCATTTCTTGCGCATTACGGTTCGAACACTCGAACACCGATACGGATTTTCCTGCACAGTGGCAGATATGTAATTACGGGGTTTCCGTACCATTTCTTGCGCATTACGGTTCGAACACTCGAACACCGATACGGATTTTCCTGCACAGTGGCAGATATGTAAATACGGGGTTTCCGTACCATTTCTTGCGCATTACGGTTCGAACACTCGAACACCTATACGGATTCTCCTATACAGTGACAGATATGTAAATACGGGGTTCCCGTACCATTTCTTGCGCATTACGGTTCGAACACTCGAACACCTATACGGATTCTCCTGCACAGTGGCAGATATGTAAATACGGGGTTTACATACCATTTCTTGCGCATTACGGTTCGAACACTCGAACACCTATACGGATTCTCCTGCACAGTGGCAGATATGTAAATACGGGGTTTCCTTACCATTTCTTGCGCATTACGGTTCGAACACTCGAACACCTATACGGATTCTCCTGCACGGTGGCAGATGTGTAAATACGGGGTTTCCGTACCATTTCTTGCGCATTACGGTTCGAACACTCGAACACCTATTCGGATTCTCCTGTATAGTGGCAGATATGTAAATACGGGGTTTCCGTATCCTTTCATGCGCATTACGGTTCGAACACTCGAACACCTATACGGATTCTCCTGCACAGTGGCAGATATGTAAATACGGGGTTTCCGTACCATTTCTTGCGCATTACGGTTCGAACACTCGAACACCTATACAGATTCTCCTGCACAGTGGCAGATATGTAAATACGGGGTTCCCGTACCATTTCTTGCGCATTACGGTTCGAACACTCGAACACCTATACGGATTCTCCTGCACAGTGGCAGATGTGTAAATACGGGGTTTCCGTACCATTTCTTGCGCATTACGGTTCGAACACTCGAACACCTATACGGATTCTCCTGCACAGTGGCAGATATGTAAATACGGGGTTTCCTTACCATTTCTTGCGCATTACGGTTCGAACACTCGAACACCTGTACGGATTCTCCTGCACAGTGGCAGATATGTAAACACGGGGTTTCCGTACCATTTCTTGCGCATTACGGTTCGAACACTCGAACACCTATACGGATTCTCCTTTACAGTGGCAGATATGTAAATACGGGGTTTACATACCATTTCTTGCGCATTATGGTTCGAACAATCGAACACCTATACGGATTCTCCTGCACAGTGGCAGATATGTAAATACGGGGTGTCCGTACCATTTCTTGCGCATTACGGTTCGAACACTCGAACACCTATACGGATTCTCCTGCACAGTGGCAGATATGTAAATACGGGGTTTACATACCATTTCTTGCGCATTACGGTTCGAACAATCGAACACCTATACGGATTCTCCTGCACAGTGGTAGATATGTAAATATGGGGTTTCCGTACAATTTCTTGCGCATTACGGTTCGAACACTCGAACACCAATACGGATTCTCCTGCACAGTGGCAGATATGTAAATATGGGGTTTACATACCATTTCTTGCGCATTACGGTTCGAACACTCGAACACCAGTACGGATTCTCCTGCACAGCGGCAGATATGTAAATACGGGGTTTCCGTACCATTTCTTGCGCATTACGGTTCGAACATTCGAACACATATATGGATTCTCCTGCATAGTGGCAGATATGTAAATACGGGGTTTCGGTACCATTTCTTGCGCATTACGGTTCAAACACTCGAACATCTATACGGATTCTCCTGCACAGTGGCAGATATGTATATACGGGGTTTACATACCATTTCTAGCGCATTACGGTTCGAACACTCGAACACCTATGCGGATTCTCCTGCACAGTGGCAGATATGTAAATACGGGGTTTCCGTACCATTTCTTGCGCATTACGGTTCGAACACTCGAACACCTATACGGATTCTCCTGCACAGTGGCAGATATGTATATACGGGGTTTCCATACCATTTCTTGCGCATTACGGTTCGAACACTCGAATACCTATACGGATTCTCCTGCACAGTGGCAGATATGTAAATACGTTGTTTACATACCATTTCTTGCGCATTACGGTTCGAACACTCGAACACCAATACGGATTCTCCTGCACAGCGGCAGATATGTAAATATGGGGTTTCGGTACCATTTTTTGCGCATTACGGTTCGAACACTCGAACACCTATACGGATTCTCCTGCACAGTGGCAGATATGTAAATACGGGGTTTACATACCATTTCTTGCGCATTACGGTTCGAACACTCGAACACCTATACGGATTCTCCTGCACAGTGGCAGATATGTAAATACGGGGTTTCCTTACCATTTCTTGCGCATTACGGTTCGAACACTCGAACACCTATACGGATTCTCTTGCACAGTGGCAGATATGTAAATACGGGGTTTCCGTACCATTTCTTGCGCATTACGGTTCGAACACTCGAACACCTATACGGATTCTCCTGCACAGTGGCAGATATGTAAATACGGGGTTCCCGTACCATTTCCTGCGCATTACGGTTCGAACACTCGAACACCTATACGGATTCTCCTGCACTGTGACAGATATGTAAATACGGGGTTCCCGTACCATTTCTTGCGCATTACGGTTCGAACACTCGAACACCTATGCGGATTATCTCGCACAGTGGCAGATATGTAAATACGGGGTTTCCGTACCATTTCTTGCGCATTACGGTTCGAACACTCGAACACCTATACGGATTCTCCTATACAGTGACAGATATGTAAATACGGGGTTCCCGTACCATTTCTTGCGCATTACGGTTCGAACACTCGAACACCTATACGGATTCTCCTACACAGTGGCAGATATGTAAATACGGGGTTTACATACCATTTCTTGCGCATTACGGTTCGAACACTCGAACACCTATACGGATTCTCCTGCACAGTGGCAGATATGTAAATACGGGGTTTCCTTACCATTTCTTGCGCATTACGGTTCGAACACTCGAACACCTATACGGATTCTCCTGCACAGTGGCAGATGTGTAAATACGGGGTTTCCGTACCATTTCTTGCGCATTACGGTTCGAACACTCGAACACCTATACGGATTCTCCTGCATAGTGGCAGATATGTAAATACGGGGTTTCCGTATCCTTTCTTGCGCATTACGGTTCGAACACTCGAACACCTATACGGATTCTCCTGCACAGTGGCAGATATGTAAATACGGGGTTTCCGTACCATTTCTTGCGCATTACGGTCCGAACACTCGAACACCTATACAGATTCTCCTGCACAGTGGCAGATATGTAAATACGGGGTTCCCGTACCATTTCTTGCGCATTACGGTTCGAACACTCGAACACCTATACGGATTCTCCTGCACAGTGGCATATATTTAAATACGGGGTTTACATACCATTTCTTGCGCATTACGGTTCGAACACTCGAACACCTATACGGATTCTCCTGCACAGTGGCAGATATGTAAATACGGGGTTTCCTTACCATTTCTTGCGCATTACGGTTCGAACACTCGAACACCTATGCGGATTCTCCTGCACAGTGGCAGATATGTTAATACGGGGTTTCCGTACCATTTCTTGCGCATTACGGTTCGAACACTCGAACACCTATACGGATTCTCCTGCACAGTGGCAGATATGTATATACGGGGTTTCCATACCATTTCTTGCGCATTACGGTTCGAACACTCGAATACCTATACGGATTCTCCTGCACAGTGGCAGATATGTAAATACGTTGTTTACATACCATTTCTTGCGCATTACGGTTCGAACACTCGAACACCAATACGGATTCTCCTGCACAGTGGCAGATATGTAAATATGGGGTTTCGGTACCATTTTTTGCGCATTACGGTTCGAACACTCGAACACCTATACGGATTCTCCTGCACAGTGGCAGATATGTAAATACGGGGTTTACATACCATTTCTTGCGCATTACGGTTCGAACACTCGAACACCTATACGGATTCTCCTGCACAGTGGCAGATATGTAAATACGGGGTTTCCTTACCATTTCTTGCGCATTACGGTTCGAACACTCGAACACCTATACGGATTCTCTTGCACAGTGGCAGATATGTAAATACGGGGTTTCCGTACCATTTCTTGCGCATTACGGTTCGAACACTCGAACACCTATACGGATTCTCCTGCACAGTGGCAGATATGTAAATACGGGGTTCCCGTACCATTTCTTGCGCACTACGGTTCGAACACTCGAACACCTATACGGATTCTCCTGCACAGTGACAGATATGTAAATACGGGGTTCCCGTACCATTTCTTGCGCATTACGGTTCGAACACTCGAACACCTATGCGGATTCTCTCGCACAGTGGCAGATATGTAAATACGGGGTTTCCGTACCATTTCTTGCGCATTACGGTTCGAACACTCGAACACCGATACGGATTTTCCTGCACAGTGGCAGATATGTAAATACGGGGTTTCCGTACCATTTCTTGCGCATTACGGTTCGAACACTCGAACACCGATACGGATTTTCCTGCACAGTGGCAGATATGTAAATACGGGGTTTCCGTACCATTTCTTGCGCATTACGGTTCGAACACTCGAACACCTATACGGATTCTCCTATACAGTGACAGATATGTAAATACAGGGTTCCCGTACCATTTCTTGCGCATTACGGTTCGAACACTCGAACACCTATACGGATTCTCCTGCACAGTGGCAGATATGTAAATACGGGGTTTACATACCATTTCTTGCGCATTACGGTTCGAACACTCGAACACCTATACGGATTCTCCTGCACAGTGGCAGATATGTAAATACGGGGTTTCCTTACCATTTCTTGCGCATTACGGTTCGAACACTCGAACACCTATACGGATTCTCCTGCACGGTGGCAGATGTGTAAATACGGGGTTTCCGTACCATTTCTTGCGCATTACGGTTCGAACACTCGAACACCTATACGGATTCTCCTGCATAGTGGCAGATATGTAAATACGGGGTTTCCGTATCCTTTCTTGCGCATTACGGTTCGAACACTCGAACACCTATACGGATTCTCCTGCACAGTGGCAGATATGTAAATACGGGGTTCCCGTACCATTTCTTGCGCATTACGGTTCGAACACTCGAACACCTATACAGATTCTCCTGCACAGTGGCAGATATGTAAATACGGGGTTCCCGTACCATTTCTTGCGCATTACGGTTCGAACACTCGAACACCTATACGGATTCTCCTGCACAGTGGCAGATGTGTAAATACGGGGTTTCCGTACCATTTCTTGCGCATTACGGTTCGAACACTCGAACACCTATACGGATTCTCCTGCACAGTGGCAGATATGTAAATACGGGGTTTCCTTACCATTTCTTGCGCATTACGGTTCGAACACTCGAACACCTGTACGGATTCTCCTGCACAGTGGCAGATATGTAAACACGGGGTTTCCGTACCATTTCTTGCGCATTACGGTTCGAACACTCGAACACCTATACGGATTCTCCTTTACAGTGGCAGATATGTAAATACGGGGTTTACATCCCATTTCTTGCGCATTACGGTTCGAACAATCGAACACCTATACGGATTCTCCTGCACAGTGGCAGATATGTAAATACGGGGTGTCCATACCATTTCTTGCGCATTACGGTTCGAACACTCGAACACCTATACGGATTCTCCTGCACAGTGGCATATATTTAAATACGGGGTTTACATACCATTTCTTGCGCATTACGGTTCGAACACTCGAACACCTATACGGATTCTCCTGCACAGTGGCAGATATGTAAATACGGGGTTTCCTTACCATTTCTTGCGCATTACGGTTCGAACACTCGAACACCTGTACGGATTCTCCTGCACAGTGGCAGATGTGTAAATACGGGGTTTCCGTACCATTTCTTGCGCATTACGGTTCGAACACTCGAACACCTATACGGATTCTCCTGCATAGTGGCAGATATGTAAATACGGGGTTTCCGTATCCTTTCTTGCGCATTACGGTTCGAACACTCGAACACCTATACGGATTCTCCTGCACAGTGGCAGATATGTAAATACGGGGTTTCCGTACCATTTCTTGCGCATTACGGTCCGAACACTCGAACACCTATACAGATTCTCCTGCACAGTGGCAGATATGTAAATACGGGGTTCCCGTACCATTTCTTGCGCATTACGGTTCGAACACTCGAACACCTATACGGATTCTCCTGCACAGTGGCATATATTTAAATACGGGGTTTACATACCATTTCTTGCGCATTACGGTTCGAACACTCGAACACCTATACGGATTCTCCTGCACAGTGGCAGATATGTAAATACGGGGTTTCCTTACCATTTCTTGCGCATTACGGTTCGAACACTCGAACACCTATGCGGATTCTCCTGCACAGTGGCAGATATGTAAATACGGGGTTTCCGTACCATTTCTTGCGCATTACGGTTCGAACACTCGAACACCTATACGGATTCTCCTGCACAGTGGCAGATATGTATATACGGGGTTTCCATACCATTTCTTGCGCATTACGGTTCGAACACTCGAATACCTATACGGATTCTCCTGCACAGTGGCAGATATGTAAATACGGGGTTTACATACCATTTCTTGCGCATTACGGTTCGAACACTCGAACACCAATACGGATTCTCCTGCACAGTGGCAGATATGTAAATATGGGGTTTCGGTACCATTTTTTGCGCATTACGGTTCGAACACTCGAACACCTATACGGATTCTCCTGCACAGTGGCAGATATGTAAATACGGGGTTTACATACCATTTCTTGCGCATTACGGTTCGAACACTCGAACACCTATACGGATTCTCCTGCACAGTGGCAGATATGTAAATACGGGGTTTCCTTACCATTTCTTGCGCATTACGGTTCGAACACTCGAACACCTATACGGATTCTCTTGCACAGTGGCAGATATGTAAATACGGGGTTTCCGTACCATTTCTTGCGCATTACGGTTCGAACACTCGAACACCTATACGGATTCTCCTGCACAGTGGCAGATATGTAAATACGGGGTTCCCGTACCATTTCTTGCGCACTACGGTTCGAACACTCGAACACCTATACGGATTCTCCTGCACAGTGACAGATATGTAAATACGGGGTTCCCGTACCATTTCTTGCGCATTACGGTTCGAACACTCGAACACCTATGCGGATTCTCTCGCACAGTGGCAGATATGTAAATACGGGGTTTCCGTACCATTTCTTGCGCATTACGGTTCGAACACTCGAACACCGATACGGATTTTCCTGCACAGTGGCAGATATGTAAATACGGGGTTTCCGTACCATTTCTTGCGCATTACGGTTCGAACACTCGAACACCGATACGGATTTTCCTGCACAGTGGCAGATATGTAAATACGGGGTTTCCGTACCATTTCTTGCGCATTACGGTTCGAACACTCGAACACCTATACGGATTCTCCTATACAGTGACAGATATGTAAATACGGGGTTCCCGTACCATTTCTTGCGCATTACGGTTCGAACACTCGAACACCTATACGGATTCTCCTGCACAGTGGCAGATATGTAAATACGGGGTTTACATACCATTTCTTGCGCATTACGGTTCGAACACTCGAACACCTATACGGATTCTCCTGCACAGTGGCAGATATGTAAATACGGGGTTTCCTTACCATTTCTTGCGCATTACGGTTCGAACACTCGAACACCTATACGGATTCTCCTGCACGGTGGCAGATGTGTAAATACGGGGTTTCCGTACCATTTCTTGCGCATTACGGTTCGAACACTCGAACACCTATACGGATTCTCCTGCATAGTGGCAGATATGTAAATACGGGGTTTCCGTATCCTTTCTTGCGCATTACGGTTCGAACACTCGAACACCTATACGGATTCTCCTGCACAGTGGCAGATATGTAAATACGGGGTTTCCGTACCATTTCTTGCGCATTACGGTCCGAACACTCGAACACCTATACAGATTCTCCTGCACAGTGGCAGATATGTAAATACGGGGTTCCCGTACCATTTCTTGCGCATTACGGTTCGAACACTCGAACACCTATACGGATTCTCCTGCACAGTGGCAGATGTGTAAATACGGGGTTTCCGTACCATTTCTTGCGCATTACGGTTCGAACACTCGAACACCTATACGGATTCTCCTGCACAGTGGCAGATATGTAAATATGGGGTTTCCTTACCATTTCTTGCGCATTACGGTTCGAACACTCGAACACCTGTACGGATTCTCCTGCACAGTGGCAGATATGTAAATACGGGGTTTCCGTAGCATTTCTTGCGCATTACGGTTCGAACACTCGAACACCTATACGGATTCTCCTGTACAGTGGCAGATATGTAAATACGGGGTTTACATACCATTTCTTGCGCATTACGGTTCGAACAATCGAACACCTATACGGATTCTCCTGCACAGTGGCAGATATGTAAATACGGGGTGTCCGTACCATTTCTTGCGCATTACGGTTCGAACACTCGAACACCTACACGGATTCTCCTGCACAGTGGCAGATATGTAAATACGGGGTTTACATACCATTTCTTGCGCATTACGGTTCGAACAATCGAACACCTATACGGATTCTCCTGCACAGTGGCAGATATGTAAATATGGGGTTTCCGTACAATTTCTTGCGCATTACGGTTCGAACACTCGAACACCAATACGGATTCTCCTGCACAGTGGCAGATATGTAAATATGGGGTTTACATACCATTTCTTGCGCATTACGGTTCGAACACTCGAACACCAATACGGATTCTCCTGCACAGCGGCAGATATGTAAATACGGGGTTTCCGTACCATTTCTTGCGCATTACGGTTCGAACATTCGAACACATATATGGATTCTCCTGCATAGTGGCAGATATGTAAATACGGGATTTCGGTACCATTTCTTGCGCATTACGGTTCAAACACTCGAACATCTATACGGATTCTCCTGCACAGTGGCAGATATGTACATACGGGGTTTACATACCATTTCTAGCGCATTACGGTTCGAACACTCGAACACCTATGCGGATTCTCCTGCACAGTGGCAGATATGTAAATACGGGGTTTCCGTACCATTTCTTGCGCATTACGGTTCGAACACTCGAACACCTATACGGATTCTCCTGCACAGTGGCAGATATGTATATACGGGGTTTCCATACCATTTCTTGCGCATTACGGTTCGAACACTCGAATACCTATACGGATTCTCCTGCACAGTGGCAGATATGTAAATACGTTGTTTACATACCATTTCTTGCGCATTACGGTTCGAACACTCGAACACCAATACGGATTCTCCTGCACAGTGGCAGATATGTAAATATGGGGTTTCGGTACCATTTTTTGCGCATTACGGTTCGAACACTCGAACACCTATACGGATTCTCCTGCACAGTGGCAGATATGTAAATACGGGGTTTACATACCATTTCTTGCGCATTACGGTTCGAACACTCGAACACCTATACGGATTCTCCTGCACAGTGGCAGATATGTAAATACGGGGTTTCCTTACCATTTCTTGCGCATTACGGTTCGAACACTCGAACACCTATACGGATTCTCTTGCACAGTGGCAGATATGTAAATACGGGGTTTCCGTACCATTTCTTGCGCATTACGGTTCGAACACTCGAACACCTATACGGATTCTCCTGCACAGTGGCAGATATGTAAATACGGGGTTCCCGTACCATTTCTTGCGCATTACGGTTCGAACACTCGAACACCTATACGGATTCTCCTGCACTGTGACAGATATGTAAATACGGGGTGTCCGTACCATTTCTTGCGCATTACGGTTCGAACACTCGAACACCTATGCGGATTCTCTCGCATAGTGGCAGATATGTAAATACGGGGTTTCCGTACCATTTCTTGCGCATTACGGTTCGAACACTCGAACACCGATACGGATTTTCCTGCACAGTGGCAGATATGTAAATACGGGGTTTCCGTACCATTTCTTGCGCATTACGGTTCGAACACTCGAACACCGATACGGATTTTCCTGCATAGTGGCAGATATGTAAATACGGGGTTTCCGTACCATTTCTTGTGCATTACGGTTCGAACACTCGAACACCTATACGGATTCTCCTATACAGTGACAGATATGTAAATACGGGGTTCCCGTACCATTTCTTGCGCATTACGGTTCGAACACTCGAACACCTATACGGATTCTCCTGCACAGTGGCAGATATGTAAATACGGGGTTTACATACCATTTCTTGCGCATTACGGTTCGAACACTCGAACACCTATACGGATTCTCCTGCACAGTGGCAGATATGTAAATACGGGGTTTACATACCATTTCTTGCGCATTACGGTTCGAACACTCGAACACCTATACGGATTCTCCTGCACAGTGGCAGATATGTAAATACGGGGTTTCCTTACCATTTCACAGTGGCAGATATGTAAATACGGGGTTTCCTTACCATTTCTTGCGCATTACGGTTCGAACACTCGAACACCTATACGGATTCTCCTGCACAGTGGCAGATGTGTAAATACGGGGTTTCCGTACCATTTCTTGCGCATTACGGTTCGAACTCTCGAACACCTATACGGATTCTCCTGCATAGTGGCAGATATGTAAATACGGGGTTTCCGTACCATTTCTTGCGCATTACGGTTCGAACACTCGAACACCTATACGGATTCTCCTGCACAGTGGCAGATATGTAAATACGGGGTTCCCGTACCATTTCTTGCGCATTACGGTTCGAACACTTGAACACCTATACAGATTCTCCTGCACAGTGGCAGATATGTAAATACGGGGTTCCCGTACCATTTCTTGCGCATTACGGTTCGAACACTCGAACACCTATACGGATTCTCCTGCACAGTGGCATATATTTAAATACGGGGTTTACATACCATTTCTTGCGCATTACGGTTCGAACACTCGAACACCTATACGGATTCTCCTGCACAGTGGCAGATATGTAAATACGGGATTTCCTTACCATTTCTTGCGCATTACGGTTCGAACACTCGAACACCTGTACGGATTCTCCTGCACAGTGGCAGATATGTAAATACGGGATTTCCTTACCATTTCTTGCGCATTACGGTTCGAACACTCGAACACCTGTACGGATTCTCCTGCACAGTGGCAGATATGTAAATACGGGGTTTCCGTACCATTTCTTGCGCATTACGGTTCGAACACTCGAACACCTATACGGATTCTCCTGTACAGTGGCAGATATGTAAATACGGGGTTTACATACCATTTCTTGCGCATTACGGTTCAAACAATCGAACACCTATACGGATTCTCCTGCACAGTGGCAGATATGTAAATACGGGGTGTCCGTACCATTTCTTGCGCATTACGGTTCGAACACTCGAACACCTATACGGATTCTCCTGCACAGTGGCAGATATGTAAATACGGGGTTTACATACCATTTCTTGCGCATTACGGTTCGAACAATCGAACACCTATACGGATTCTCCTGCACAGTGGCAGATATGTAAATATGGGGTTTCCGTACAATTTCTTGCGCATTACGGTTCGAACACTCGAACACCAATACGGATTCTCCTGCACAGTGGCAGATATGTAAATATGGGGTTTCGGTACCATTTTTTGCGCATTACGGTTCGAACACTCGAACACCTATACGGATTCTCCTGCACAGTGGCAGATATGTAATTACGGGGTTTACATACCATTTCTTGCGCATTACGGTTCGAACACTCGAACACCTATACGGATTCTCCTGCACAGTGGCAGATATGTAAATACGGGGTTTCCTTACCATTTCTTGCGCATTACGGTTCGAACACTCGAACACCTATACGGATTCTCTTGCACAGTGGCAGATATGTAAATACGGGGTTTCCGTACCATTTCTTGCGCATTACGGTTCGAACACTCGAACACCTATACGGATTCTCCTGCACAGTGGCAGATATGTAAATACGGGGTTCCCGTACCATTTCTTGCGCATTACGGTTCGAACACTCGAACACCTATACGGATTCTCCTGCACAGTGACAGATATGTAAATACGGGGTTCCCGTACCATTTCTTGCGCATTACGGTTCGAACACTCGAACACCTATGCGGATTCTCTCGCACAGTGGCAGATATGTAAATACGGGGTTTCCGTACCATTTCTTGCGCATTACGGTTCGAACACTCGAACACCGATACGGATTTTCCTGCACAGTGGCAGATATGTAAATACGGGGTTTCCGTACCATTTCTTGCGCATTACGGTTTGAACACTCGAACACCGATACGGATTTTCCTGCACAGTGGCAGATATGTAAATACGGGGTTTCCGTACCATTTCTTGCGCATTACGGTTCGAACACTCGAACACCTATACGGATTCTCCTATACAGTGACAGATATGTAAATACGGGGTTCCCGTACCATTTCTTGCGCATTACGGTTCGAACACTCGAACACCTATACGGATTCTCCTGCACAGTGGCAGATATGTAAATACGGGGTTTACATACCATTTCTTGCGCATTACGGTTCGAACACTCGAACACCTATACGGATTCTCCTGCACAGTGGCAGATATGTAAATACGGGGTTTCCTTACCATTTCTTGCGCATTACGGTTCGAACACTCGAACACCTATGCGGATTCTCCTGCACAGTGGCAGATATGTAAATACGGGGTTTCCGTACCATTTCTTGCGCATTACGGTTCGAACACTCGAACACCTATACGGATTCTCCTGCACTGTGACAGATATGTAAATACGGGGTGTCCGTACCATTTCTTGCGCATTACGGTTCGAACACTCGAACACCTATGCGGATTCTCTCGCATAGTGGCAGATATGTAAATACGGGGTTTCCGTACCATTTCTTGCGCATTACGGTTCGAACACTCGAACACCGATACGGATTTTCCTGCACAGTGGCAGATATGTAAATACGGGGTTTCCGTACCATTTCTTGCGCATTACGGTTCGAACACTCGAACACCGATACGGATTTTCCTGCATAGTGGCAGATATGTAAATACGGGGTTTCCGTACCATTTCTTGTGCATTACGGTTCGAACACTCGAACACCTATACGGATTCTCCTATACAGTGACAGATATGTAAATACGGGGTTCCCGTACCATTTCTTGCGCATTACGGTTCGAACACTCGAACACCTATACGGATTCTCCTGCACAGTGGCAGATATGTAAATACGGGGTTTACATACCATTTCTTGCGCATTACGGTTCGAACACTCGAACACCTATACGGATTCTCCTGCACAGTGGCATATATTTAAATACGGGGTTTCCTTACCATTTCTTGCGCATTACGGTTCGAACACTCGAACACCTATACGGATTCTCCTGCACAGTGGCAGATGTGTAAATACGGGGTTTCCGTACCATTTCTTGCGCATTACGGTTCGAACTCTCGAACACCTATACGGATTCTCCTGCATAGTGGCAGATATGTAAATACGGGGTTTCCGTACCATTTCTTGCGCATTACGGTTCGAACACTCGAACACCTATACGGATTCTCCTGCACAGTGGCAGATATGTAAATACGGGGTTCCCGTACCATTTCTTGCGCATTACGGTTCGAACACTTGAACACCTATACAGATTCTCCTGCACAGTGGCAGATATGTAAATACGGGGTTCCCGTACCATTTCTTGCGCATTACGGTTCGAACACTCGAACACCTATACGGATTCTCCTGCACAGTGGCATATATTTAAATACGGGGTTTACATACCATTTCTTGCGCATTACGGTTCGAACACTCGAACACCTATACGGATTCTCCTGCACAGTGGCAGATATGTAAATACGGGATTTCTTTACCATTTCTTGCGCATTACGGTTCGAACACTCGAACACCTGTACGGATTCTCCTGCACAGTGGCAGATATGTAAATACGGGATTTCCTTACCATTTCTTGCGCATTACGGTTCGAACACTCGAACACCTGTACGGATTCTCCTGCACAGTGGCAGATATGTAAATACGGGGTTTCCGTACCATTTCTTGCGCATTACGGTTCGAACACTCGAACACCTATACGGATTCTCCTGTACAGTGGCAGATATGTAAATACGGGGTTTACATACCATTTCTTGCGCATTACGGTTCGAACAATCGAACACCTATACGGATTCTCCTGCACAGTGGCAGATATGTAAATACGGGGTGTCCGTACCATTTCTTGCGCATTACGGTTCGAACACTCGAACGCCTATACGGATTCTCCTGCACAGTGGCAGATATGTAAATACGGGGTTTACATACCATTTCTTGCGCGTTACGGTTCGAACAATCGAACACCTATACGGATTCTCCTGCACAGTGGCAGATATGTAAATATGGGGTTTCCGTACAATTTCTTGCGCATTACGGTTCGAACACTCGAACACCAATACGGATTCTCCTGCACAGTGGCAGATATGTAAATATGGGGTTTCGGTACCATTTTTTGCGCATTACGGTTCGAACACTCGAACACCTATACGGATTCTCCTCCACAGTGGCAGATATGTAATTACGGGGTTTACATACCATTTCTTGCGCATTACGGTTCGAACACTCGAACACCTATACGGATTCTCCTGCACAGTGGCAGATATGTAAATACGGGGTTTCCTTACCATTTCTTGCGCATTACGGTTCGAACACTCGAACACCTATACGGATTCTCTTGCACAGTGGCAGATATGTAAATACGGGGTTTCCGTACCATTTCTTGCGCATTACGGTTCGAACACTCGAACACCTATACGGATTCTCCTGCACAGTGGCAGATATGTAAATACGGGGTTCCCGTACCATTTCTTGCGCATTACGGTTCGAACACTCGAACACCTATACGGATTCTCCTGCACAGTGACAGATATGTAAATACGGGGTTCCCGTACAATTTCTTGCGCATTACGGTTCGAACACTCGAACACCTATGCGGATTCTCTCGCACAGTGGCAGATATGTAAATACGGGGTTTCCGTACCATTTCTTGCGCATTACGGTTCGAACACTCGAACACCGATACGGATTTTCCTGCACAGTGGCAGATATGTAAATACGGGGTTTTCGTACCATTTCTTGCGCATTACGGTTTGAACACTCGAACACCGATACGGATTTTCCTGCACAGTGGCAGATATGTAAATACGGGGTTTCCGTACCATTTCTTGCGCATTACGGTTCGAACACTCGAACACCTATACGGATTCTCCTATACAGTGACAGATATGTAAATACGGGGTTCCCGTACCATTTCTTGCGCATTACGGTTCGAACACTCGAACACCTATACGGATTCTCCTGCACAGTGGCAGATATGTAAATACGGGGTTTACATACCATTTCTTGCGCATTACGGTTCGAACACTCGAACACCTATACGGATTCTCCTGCACAGTGGCAGATATGTAAATACGGGGTTTCTTTACCATTTCTTGCGCATTACGGTTCGAACACTCGAACACCTATACGGATTCTCCTGCACAGTGGCAGATGTGTAAATACGGGGTTTCCGTACCATTTCTTGCGCATTACGGTTCGAACACTCGAACACCTATACGGATTCTCCTGCATAGTGGCAGATATGTAAATACGGGGTTTCCGTACCATTTCTTGCGCATTACGGTTCGAACACTCGAACACCTATACGGATTCTCCTGCACAGTGGCAGATATGTAAATACGGGGTTCCCGTACCATTTCTTGCGCATTACGGTTCGAACACTCGAACACCTATACAGATTCTCCTGCACAGTGGCAGATATGTAAATACGGGGTTCCCGTACCATTTCTTGCGCATTACGGTTCGAACACTCGAACACCTATACGGATTCTCCTGCACAGTGGCATATATTTAAATACGGGGTTTACATACCATTTCTTGCGCATTACGGTTCGAACACTCGAACACCTATACGGATTCTCCTGCACAGTGGCAGATATGTAAATACGGGGTTTCCTTACCATTTCTTGCGCATTACGGTTCGAACACTCGAACACCTATACGGATTCTCTTGCACAGTGGCAGATATGTAAATACGGGGTTTCCGTACCATTTCTTGCGCATTACGGTTCGAACACTCGAACACCTATACGGATTCTCCTGCACAGTGGCAGATATGTAAATACGGGGTTCCCGTACCATTTCTTGCGCATTACGGTTCGAACACTCGAACACCTATACGGATTCTCCTGCACTGTGACAGATATGTAAATACGGGGTGTCCGTACCATTTCATGCGCATTACGGTTCGAACACTCGAACACCTATGCGGATTCTCTCGCATAGTGGCAGATATGTAAATACGGGGTTTCCGTACCATTTCTTGCGCATTACGGTTCGAACACTCGAACACCGATACGGATTTTCCTGCACAGTGGCAGATATGTAAATACGGGGTTTACGTACCATTTCTTGCGCATTACGGTTCGAACACTCGAACACCGATACGGATTTTCCTGCATAGTGGCAGATATGTAAATACGGGGTTTCCGTACCATTTCTTGTGCATTACGGTTCGAACACTCGAACACCTATACGGATTCTCCTATACAGTGACAGATATGTAAATACGGGGTTCCCGTACCATTTCTTGCGCATTACGGTTCGAACACTAGAACACCTATACGGATTCTCCTGCACAGTGGCAGATATGTAAATACGGGGTTTACATACCATTTCTTGCGCATTACGGTTCGAACACTCGAACACCTATACGGATTCTCCTGCACAGTGGCAGATATGTAAATACGGGGTTTCCTTACCATTTCTTGCGCATTACGGTTCGAACACTTGAACACCTATACGGATTCTCCTGCACAGTGGCAGATGTGTAAATACGGGGTTTCCGTACCATTTCTTGCGCATTACGGTTCGAACTCTCGAACACCTATACGGATTCTCCTACATAGTGGCAGATATGTAAATACGGGGTTTCCGTACCATTTCTTGCGCATTACGGTTCGAACACTCGAACACCTATACGGATTCTCCTGCACAGTGGCAGATATGTAAATACGGGGTTCCCGTACCATTTCTTGCGCATTACGGTTCGAACACTTGAACACCTATACAGATTCTCCTACACAGTGGCAGATATGTAAATACGGGGTTCCCGTACCATTTCTTGCGCATTACGGTTCGAACACTCGAACACCTATACGGATTCTCCTGCACAGTGGCATATATTTAAATACGGGGTTTACATACCATTTCTTGCGCATTACGGTTCGAACACTCGAACACCTATACGGATTCTCCTGCACAGTGGCAGATATGTAAATACGGGATTTCCTTACCATTTCTTGCGCATTACGGTTCGAACACTCGAACACCTGTACGGATTCTCCTGCACAGTGGCAGATATGTAAATACGGGATTTCCTTACCATTTCTTGCGCATTACGGTTCGAACACTCGAACACCTGTACGGATTCTCCTGCACAGTGGCAGATATGTAAATACGGGGTTTCCGTACCATTTCTTGCGCATTACGGTTCGAACACTCGAACACCTATACGGATTCTCCTGTACAGTGGCAGATATGTAAATACGGGGTTTACATACCATTTCTTGCGCATTACGGTTCGAACAATCGAACACCTATACGGATTCTCCTGCACAGTGGCAGATATGTAAATACGGGGTGTCCGTACCATTTCTTGCGCATTACGGTTCGAACACTCGAACACCTATACGGATTCTCCTGCACAGTGGCAGATATGTAAATACGGGGTTTACATACCATTTCTTGCGCATTACGGTTCGAACAATCGAACACCTATACGGATTCTCCTGCACAGTGGCAGATATGTAAATATGGGGTTTCCGTACAATTTCTTGCGCATTACGGTTCGAACACTCGAACACCAATACGGATTCTCCTGCACAGTGGCAGATATGTAAATATGGGGTTTCGGTACCATTTTTTGCGCATTACGGTTCGAACACTCGAACACCTATACGGATTCTCCTGCACAGTGGCAGATATGTAATTACGGGGTTTACATACCATTTCTTGCGCATTACGGTTCGAACACTCGAACACCTATACGGATTCTCCTGCACAGTGGCAGATATGTAAATACGGGGTTTCCTTACCATTTCTTGCGCATTACGGTTCGAACACTCGAACACCTATACGGATTCTCTTGCACAGTGGCAGATATGTAAATACGGGGTTTCCGTACCATTTCTTGCGCATTACGGTTCGAACACTCGAACACCTATACGGATTCTCCTGCACAGTGGCAGATATGTAAATACGGGGTTCCCGTACCATTTCTTGCGCATTACGGTTCGAACACTCGAACACCTATACGGATTCTCCTGCACAGTGACAGATATGTAAATACGGGGTTCCCGTACCATTTCTTGCGCATTACGGTTCGAACACTCGAACACCTATGCGGATTCTCTCGCACAGTGGCAGATATGTAAATACGGGGTTTCCGTACCATTTCTTGCGCATTACGGTTCGAACACTCGAACACCGATACGGATTTTCCTGCACAGTGGCAGATATGTAAATACGGGGTTTTCGTACCATTTCTTGCGCATTACGGTTTGAACACTCGAACACCGATACGGATTTTCCTGCACAGTGGCAGATATGTAAATACGGGGTTTCCGTACCATTTCTTGCGCATTACGGTTCGAACACTCGAACACCTATACGGATTCTCCTATACAGTGACAGATATGTAAATACGGGGTTCCCGTACCATTTCTTGCGCATTACGGTTCGAACACTCGAACACCTATACGGATTCTCCTGCACAGTGGCAGATATGTAAATACGGGGTTTACATACCATTTCTTGCGCATTACGGTTCGAACACTCGAACACCTATACGGATTCTCCTGCACAGTGGCAGATATGTAAATACGGGGTTTCCTTACCATTTCTTGCGCATTACTGTTCGAACACTCGAACACCTATACGGATTCTCCTGCACAGTGGCAGATGTGTAAATACGGGGTTTCCGTACCATTTCTTGCGCATTACGGTTCGAACACTCGAACACCTATACGGATTCTCCTGCATAGTGGCAGATATGTAAATACGGGGTTTCCGTACCATTTCTTGCGCATTACGGTTCGAACACTCGAACACCTATACGGATTCTCCTGCACAGTGGCAGATATGTAAATACGGGCTTCCCGTACCATTTCTTGCGCATTACGGTTCGAACACTCGAACACCTATACAGATTCTCCTGCACAGTGGCAGATATGTAAATACGGGGTTCCCGTACCATTTCTTGCGCATTACGGTTCGAACACTCGAACACCTATACGGATTCTCCTGCACAGTGGCATATATTTAAATACGGGGTTTACATACCATTTCTTGCGCATTACGGTTCGAACACTCGAACACCTATACGGATTCTCCTGCACAGTGGCAGATATGTAAATACGGGGTTTCCTTACCATTTCTTGCGCATTACGGTTCGAACACTCGAACACCTGTACGGATTCTCCTGCACAGTGGCAGATATGTAAATACGGGGTTTCCGTACCATTTCTTGCGCATTACGGTTCGAACACTCGAACACTTATACGGATTCTCCTGTACAGTGGCAGATATGTAAATACGGGGTTTACATACCATTTCTTGCGCATTACGGTTCGAACAATCGAACACCTATACGGATTCTCCTGCACAGTGGCAGATATGTAAATACGGGGTGTCCGTACCATTTCTTGCGCATTACGGTTCGAACACTCGAACACCTATACGGATTCTCCTGCACAGTGGCAGATTTGTAAATACGGGGTTTACATACCATTTCTTGCGCATTACGGTTCGAACAATCGAACACCTATACGGATTCTCCTGCACAGTGGCAGATATGTAAATATGGGGTTTCCGTACAATTTCTTGCGCATTACGGTTCGAACACTCGAACACCAATACGGATTCTCCTGCACAGTGGCAGATATGTAAATACGGGGTTTCCTTACCATTTCTTGCGCATTACGGTTCGAACACTCGAACACCTGTACGGATTCTCCTGCACAGTGGCAGATATGTAAATACGGGGTTTCCGTACCATTTCTTGCGCATTACGGTTCGAACACTCGAACACCTATACGGATTCTCCTGCACAGTGGCATATATTTAAATACGGGGTTTACATACCATTTCTTGCGCATTACGGTTCGAACACTCGAACACCTATACGGATTCTCCTGCACAGTGGCAGATATGTAAATACGGGATTTCCTTACCATTTCTTGCGCATTACGGTTCGAACACTCGAACACCTGTACGGATTCTCCTGCACAGTGGCAGATATGTAAATACGGGATTTCCTTACCATTTCTTGCGCATTACGGTTCGAACACTCGAACACCTGTACGGATTCTCCTGCACAGTGGCAGATATGTAAATATGGGGTTTCCGTACAATTTCTTGCGCATTACGGTTCGAACACTCGAACACCAATACGGATTCTGCTGCACAGTGGCAGATATGTAAATACGGGGTTTCCTTACCATTTCTTGCGCATTACGGTTCGAACACTCGAACACCTGTACGGATTCTCCTGCACAGTGGCAGATATGTAAATACGGGATTTCCTTACCATTTCTTGCGCATTACGGTTCGAACACTCGAACACCTGTACGGATTCTCCTGCACAGTGGCAGATATGTAAATATGGGGTTTCCGTACAATTTCTTGCGCATTACGGTTCGAACACTCGAACACCAATACGGATTCTCCTGCACAGTGGCAGATATGTAAATACGGGGTTTCCTTACCATTTCTTGCGCATTACGGTTCGAACAATCGAACACCTATACGGATTCTCCTGCACAGTGGCAGATATGTAAATACGGGGTGTCCGTACCATTTCTTGCGCATTACGGTTCGAACACTCGAACACCTATACGGATTCTCCTGCATAGTGGCAGATATGTAAATACGGGGTTTACATACCATTTCTTGCGCATTACGGTTCGAACAATCGAACACCTATACGGATTCTCCTGCACAGTGGCAGATATGTAAATATGGGGTTTCCGTACAATTTCTTGCGCATTACGGTTCGAACACTCGAACACCAATACGGATTCTCCTGCACAGTGGCAGATATGTAAATATGGGGTTTCGGTACCATTTTTTGCGCATTACGGTTCGAACACTCGAACACCTATACGGATTCTCCTGCACAGTGGCAGATATGTAATTACGGGGTTTACATACCATTTCTTGCGCATTACGGTTCGAACACTCGAACACCTATACGGATTCTCCTGCACAGTGGCAGATATGTAAATACGGGGTTTCCTTACCATTTCTTGCGCATTACGGTTCGAACACTCGAACACCTATACGGATTCTCTTGCACAGTGGCAGATATGTAAATACGGGGTTTCCGTACCATTTCTTGCGCATTACGGTTTGAACACTCGAACACCTATACGGATTCTCCTGCACAGTGGCAGATATGTAAATACGGGGTTCCCGTACCATTTCTTGCGCATTACGGTTCGAACACTCGAACACCTATGCGGATTCTCTCGCACAGTGGCAGATATGTAAATACGGGGTTTCCGTACCATTTCTTGCGCATTACGGTTCGAACACTCGAACACCGATACGGATTTTCCTACACAGTGGCAGATATGTAAATACGGGGTTTCCGTACCATTTCTTGCGCATTACGGTTTGAACACTCGAACACCGATACGGATTTTCCTGCACAGTGGCAGATATGTAAATACGGGGTTTCCGTACCATTTCTTGCGCATTACGGTTCGAACACTCGAACACCTATACGGATTCTCCTATACAGTGACAGATATGCAAATACGGGGTTCCCGTACCATTTCTTGCGCATTACGGTTCGAACACTCGAACACCTATACGGATTCTCCTGCACAGTGGCAGATATGTAAATACGGGGTTTACATACCATTTCTTGCGCATTACGGTTCGAACACTCGAACACCTATACGGATTCTCCTGCACAGTGGCAGATATGTAAATACGGGGTTTCCTTACCATTTCTTGCGCATTACGGTTCGAACACTCGAACACCTATACGGATTCTCCTGCACAGTGGCAGATGTGTAAATACGGGGTTTCCGTACCATTTCTTGCGCATTACGGTTCGAACACTCGAACACCTATACGGATTCTCCTGCATAGTGGCAGATATGTAAATACGGGGTTTCCGTACCATTTCTTGCGCATTACGGTTCGAACACTCGAACACCGATACGGATTTTCCTGCACAGTGGCAGATATGTAAATACGGGGTTTCCGTACCATTTCTTGCGCATTACGGTTTGAACACTCGAACACCGATACGGATTTTCCTGCACAGTGGCAGATATGTAAATACGGGGTTTCCGTACCATTTCTTGCGCATTACGGTTCGAACACTCGAACACCTATACGGATTCTCCTATACAGTGACAGATATGTAAATACGGGGTTCCCGTACCATTTCTTGCGCATTACGGTTCGAACACTCGAACACCTATACGGATTCTCTTGCACAGTGGCAGATATGTAAATACGGGGTTTCCGTACCATTTCTTGCGCATTACGGTTTGAACACTCGAACACCTATACGGATTCTCCTGCACAGTGGCAGATATGTAAATACGGGGTTCCCGTACCATTTCTTGCGCATTACGGTTCGAACACTCGAACACCTATGCGGATTCTCTCGCACAGTGGCAGATATGTAAATACGGGGTTTCCGTACCATTTCTTGCGCATTACGGTTCGAACACTCGAACACCGATACGGATTTTCCTGCACAGTGGCAGATATGTAAATACGGGGTTTCCGTACCATTTCTTGCGCATTACGGTTTGAACACTCGAACACCGATACGGATTTTCTTGCACAGTGGCAGATATGTAAATACGGGGTTTCCGTACCATTTCTTGCGCATTACGGTTCGAACACTCGAACACCTATACGGATTCTCCTATACAGTGACAGATATGCAAATACGGGGTTCCCGTACCATTTCTTGCGCATTACGGTTCGAACACTCGAACACCTATACGGATTCTCCTGCACAGTGGCAGATATGTAAATACGGGGTTTACATACCATTTCTTGCGCATTACGGTTCGAACACTCGAACACCTATACGGATTCTCCTGCACAGTGGCAGATATGTAAATACGGGGTTTCCTTACCATTTCTTGCGCATTACGGTTCGAACACTCGAACACCTATACGGATTCTCCTGCACAGTGGCAGATGTGTAAATACGGGGTTTCCGTACCATTTCTTGCGCATTACGGTTCGAACACTCGAACACCTATACGGATTCTCCTGCATAGTGGCAGATATGTAAATACGGGGTTTCCGTACCATTTCTTGCGCATTACGGTTCGAACACTCGAACACCTATACGGATTCTCCTGCACAGTGGCAGATATGTAAATACGGGGTTCCCGTACCATTTCTTGCGCATTACGGTTCGAACACTCGAACACCTATACAGATTCTCCTGCACAGTGGCAGATATGTAAATACGGGGTTTCCTTACCATTTCTTGCGCATTACGGTTCGAACACTCGAACACCTATACGGATTCTCTTGCACAGTGGCAGATATGTAAATACGGGGTTTCCGTACCATTTCTTGCGCATTACGGTTCGAACACTCGAACACCTATACGGATTCTCCTGCACAGTGGCAGATATGTAAATACGGGGTTCCCGTACCATTTCTTGCGCATTACGGTTCGAACACTCGAACACCTATACGGATTCTCCTGCACAGTGACAGATATGTAAATACGGGGTTCCCGTACCATTTCTTGCGCATTACGGTTCGAACACTCGAACACCTATGCGGATTCTCTCGCACAGTGGCAGATATGTAAATACGGGGTTTCCGTACCATTTCTTGCGCATTACGGTTCGAACACTCGAACACCGATACGGATTTTCCTGCACAGTGGCAGATATGTAAATACGGGGTTTCCGTACCATTTCTTGCGCATTACGGTTTGAACACTCGAACACCGATACGGATTTTCCTGCACAGTGGCAGATATGTAAATACGGGGTTTCCGTACCATTTCTTGCGCATTACGGTTCGAACACTCGAACACCTATACGGATTCTCCTATACAGTGACAGATATGTAAATACGGGGTTCCCGTACCATTTCTTGCGCATTACGGTTCGAACACTCGAACACCTATACGGATTCTCTTGCACAGTGGCAGATATGTAAATACGGGGTTTACATACCATTTCTTGCGCATTACGGTTCGAACACTCGAACACCTATACGGATTCTCCTGCACAGTGGCAGATATGTAAATACGGGGTTTACATACCATTTCTTGCGCATTACGGTTCGAACACTCGAACACCTATACGGATTCTCCTGCACAGTGGCAGATATGTAAATACGGGGTTTCCTTACCATTTCTTGCGCATTACGGTTCGAACAGCCGAACACCTGTACGGATTCTCCTGCACAGTGGCAGATATGTAAATACGGGGTTTCCGTACCATTTCTTCCGCATTACGGTTCGAACACTCGAACACCTATACGGATTCTCCTGCACAGTGGCAGATATGTAAATACGGGGTTCCCGTACCATTTCTTGCGCATTACGGTTCGAACACTCGAACACCTATACGGATTCTCCTGCACAGTGACAGATATGTAAATACGGGGTTCCCGTACCATTTCTTGCGCATTACGGTTCGAACACTCGAACACCTATGCGGATTCTCTCGCACAGTGGCAGATATGTAAATACGGGGTTTCCGTACCATTTCTTGCGCATTACGGTTCGAACACTCGAACACCGATACGGATTTTCCTGCACAGTGGCAGATATGTAAATACGGGGTTTCCGTACCATTTCTTGCGCATTACGGTTCGAACACTCGAACACCTATACGGATTCTCCTATACAGTGACAGATATGTAAATACGGGGTTCCCGTACCATTTCTTGCGCATTACGGTTCGAACACTCGAACACCTATACGGATTCTCCTGCACAGTGGCAGATATGTAAATACGGGGTTTACATACCATTTCTTGCGCATTACGGTTCGAACACTCGAACACCTATACGGATTCTCCTGCACAGTGGCAGATATGTAAATACGGGGTTTCCTTACCATTTCTTGCGCATTACGGTTCGAACACTCGAACACCTATACGGATTCTCCTGCACAGTGGCAGATGTGTAAATACGGGGTTTCCGTACCATTTCTTGCGCATTACGGTTCGAACACTCGAACACCTATACGGATTCTCCTGCACAGTGGCAGATATGTAAATACGGGGTTTCCGTACCATTTCTTGCGCATTACGGTTCGAACACTCGAACACCTATACGGATTCTCCTGCACAGTGGCAGATATGTAAATACGGGGTTCCCGTACCATTTCTTGCGCATTACGGTTCGAACACTCGAACACCTATACAGATTCTCCTGCACAGTGGCAGATATGTAAATACGGGGTTCCCGTACCATTTCTTGCGCATTACGGTTCGAACACTCGAACACCTATACGGATTCTCCTGCACAGTGGCAGATATTTAAATACGGGGTTTACATACCATTTCTTGCGCATTACGGTTCGAACACTCGAACACCTATACGGATTCTCCTGCACAGTGGCAGATATGTAAATACGGGGTTTCCTTACCATTTCTTGCGCATTACGGTTCGAACACCCGAACACCTGTACGGATTCTCCTGCACAGTGGCAGATATGTAAATACGGGGTTTCCGTACCATTTCTTGCGCATTACGGTTCGAACACTCGAACACCGATACGGATTCTCCTGCACAGTGGCAGATATGTAAATACGGGGTTTTCGTACCATTTCTTGCGCATTACGGTTTGAACACTCGAACACCGATACGAATTTTCCTGCACAGTGGCAGATATGTAAATACGGGGTTTCCGTACCATTTCTTGCGCATTACGGTTCGAACACTCGAACACCTATACGGATTCTCCTACACAGTGGCAGATATGTAAATACGGGGTTTACATACCATTTCTTGCGCATTACGGTTCGAACAATCGAACACCTATACGGATTCTCCTGCACAGTGGCAGATATGTAAATATGGGGTTTCCGTACAATTTCTTGCGCATTACGGTTCGAACACTCGAACACCAATACGGATTCTCCTGCACAGTGGCAGATATGTAAATACGGGGTTTCCTTACCATTTCTTGCGCATTACGGTTCGAACACTCGAACACCTGTACGGATTCTCCTGCACAGTGGCAGATATGTAAATACGGGGTTTCCGTACCATTTCTTGCGCATTACGGTTCGAACACTCGAACACCGATACGGATTTTCCTGCACAGTGGCAGATATGTAAATACGGGGTTTCCGTACCATTTCTTGCGCATTACGGTTCGAACACTCGAACACCTATACGGATTCTCCTATACAGTGACAGATATGTAAATACGGGGTTCCCGTACCATTTCTTGCGCATTACGGTTCGAACACTCGAACACCTATACGGATTCTCCTGCACAGTGGCAGATATGTAAATACGGGGTTTACATACCATTTCTTGCGCATTACGGTTCGAACACTCGAACACCTATACGGATTCTCCTGCACAGTGGCAGATATGTAAATACGGGGTTTCCTTACCATTTCTTGCGCATTACGGTTCGAACACTCGAACACCTATACGGATTCTCCTGCACAGTGGCAGATGTGTAAATACGGGGTTTCCGTACCATTTCTTGCGCATTACGGTTCGAACACTCGAACACCTATACGGATTCTCCTGCACAGTGGCAGATATGTAAATACGGGGTTTCCGTACCATTTCTTGCGCATTACGGTTCGAACACTCGAACACCTATACGGATTCTCCTGCACAGTGGCAGATATGTAAATACGGGGTTCCCGTACCATTTCTTGCGCATTACGGTTCGAACACTCGAACACCTATACAGATTCTCCTGCACAGTGGCAGATATGTAAATACGGGGTTCCCGTACCATTTCTTGCGCATTACGGTTCGAACACTCGAACACCTATACGGATTCTCCTGCACAGTGGCAGATATTTAAATACGGGGTTTACATACCATTTCTTGCGCATTACGGTTCGAACACTCGAACACCTATACGGATTCTCCTGCACAGTGGCAGATATGTAAATACGGGGTTTCCTTACCATTTCTTGCGCATTACGGTTCGAACACCCGAACACCTGTACGGATTCTCCTGCACAGTGGCAGATATGTAAATACGGGGTTTCCGTACCATTTCTTGCGCATTACGGTTCGAACACTCGAACACCGATACGGATTCTCCTGCACAGTGGCAGATATGTAAATACGGGGTTTTCGTACCATTTCTTGCGCATTACGGTTTGAACACTCGAACACCGATACGAATTTTCCTGCACAGTGGCAGATATGTAAATACGGGGTTTCCGTACCATTTCTTGCGCATTACGGTTCGAACACTCGAACACCTATACGGATTCTCCTACACAGTGGCAGATATGTAAATACGGGGTTTACATACCATTTCTTGCGCATTACGGTTCGAACAATCGAACACCTATACGGATTCTCCTGCACAGTGGCAGATATGTAAATATGGGGTTTCCGTACAATTTCTTGCGCATTACGGTTCGAACACTCGAACACCAATACGGATTCTCCTGCACAGTGGCAGATATGTAAATACGGGGTTTCCTTACCATTTCTTGCGCATTACGGTTCGAACACTCGAACACCTGTACGGATTCTCCTGCACAGTGGCAGATATGTAAATACGGGGTTTCCGTACCATTTCTTGCGCATTACGGTTCGAACACTCGAACACCTATACGGATTCTCCTGTACAGTGGCAGATATGTAAATACGGGGTTTACATACCATTTCTTGCGCATTACGGTTCGAACAATCGAACATCTATACGGATTCTCCTGCACAGTGGCAGATATGTAAATACGGGGTGTCCGTACCATTTCTTGCGCATTACGGTTCGAACACTCGAACACCTATACGGATTCTCCTGCACAGTGGCAGATATGTAAATACGGGGTTTACATACCATTTCTTGCGCATTACGGTTCGAACAATCGAACACTTATACGGATTCTCCTGCACAGTGGCAGATATGTAAATATGGGGTTTCCGTACAATTTCTTGCGCATTACGGTTCGAACACTCGAACACCAATACGGATTCTCCTGCACAGTGGCAGATATGTAAATATGGGGTTTCGGTACCATTTTTTGCGCATTACGGTTCGAACACTCGAACTCCTATACGGATTCTCCTGCACAGTGGCAGATATGTAATTACGGGGTTTACATACCATTTCTTGCGCATTACGGTTCGAACACTCGAACACCTATACGGATTCTCCTGCACAGTGGCAGATATGTAAATACGGGGTTTCCTTACCATTTCTTGCGCATTACGGTTCGAACACTCGAACACCTATACGGATTCTCTTGCACAGTGGCAGATATGTAAATACGGGGTTTCCGTACCATTTCTTGCGCATTACGGTTCGAACACTCGAACACCTATACGGATTCTCCTGCACAGTGGCAGATATGTAAATACGGGGTTCCCGTACCATTTCTTGCGCATTACGGTTCGAACACTCGAACACCTATACGGATTCTCCTGCACAGTGACAGATATGTAAATACGGGGTTCCCGTACCATTTCTTGCGCATTACGGTTCGAACACTCGAACACCTATGCGGATTCTCTCGCACAGTGGCAGATATGTAAATACGGGGTTTCCGTACCATTTCTTGCGCATTACGGTTCGAACACTCGAACACCGATACGGATTTTCCTGCACAGTGGCAGATATGTAAATACGGGGTTTCCGTACCATTTCTTGCGCATTACGGTTTGAACACTCGAACACCGATACGGATTTTGCTGCACAGTGGCAGATATGTAAATACGGGGTTTCCGTACCATTTCTTGCGCATTACGGTTCGAACACTCGAACACCTATACAGTGACAGATATGTAAATACGGGGTTCCCGTACCATTTCTTGCGCATTACGGTTCGAACACTCGAACACCTATACGGATTCTCCTGCACAGTGGCAGATATGTAAATACGGGGTTTACATACCATTTCTTGCGCATTACGGTTCGAACACTCGAACACCTATACGGATTCTCCTGCACAATGGCAGATATGTAAATACGGGGTTTCCTTACCATTTCTTGCGCATTACGGTTCGAACACTCGAACACCTATACGGATTCTCCTGCACAGTGGCAGATGTGTAAATACGGGGTTTCCGTACCATTTCTTGCGCATTACGGTTCGAACACTCGAACACCTATACGGATTCTCCTGCATAGTGGCAGATATGTAAATACGGGGTTTCCGTACCATTTCTTGCGCATTACGGTTCGAACACTCGAACACCTATACGGATTCTCCTGCACAGTGGCAGATATGTAAATACGGGGTTCCCGTACCATTTCTTGCGCATTACGGTTCGAACACTCGAACACCTATACAGATTCTCCTGCATAGTGGCAGATATGTAAATACGGGGTTCCCGTACCATTTCTTGCGCATTACGGTTCGAACACTCGAACACCTATACGGATTCTCCTGCACAGTGGCATATATTTAAATACGGGGTTTACATACCATTTCTTGCGCATTACGGTTCGAACACTCGAACACCTATACGGATTCTCCTGCACAGTGGCAGATATGTAAATACGGGGTTTCCTTACCATTTCTTGCGCATTACGGTTCGAACACTCGAACACCTGTACGGATTCTCCTGCACAGTGGCAGATATGTAAATACGGGGTTTCCGTACCATTTCTTGCGCATTACGGTTCGAACACTCGAACACCTATACGGATTCTCCTGTACAGTGGCAGATATGTAAATACGGGGTTTACATACCATTTCTTGCGCATTACGGTTCGAACAATCGAACACCTATACGGATTCTCCTGCACAGTGGCAGATATGTAAATACGGGGTGTCCGTACCATTTCTTGGGCATTACGGTTCGAACACTCGAACACCTATACGGATTCTCCTGCACAGTGGCAGATATGTAAATACGGGGTTTACATACCATTTCTTGCGCATTACGATTCGAACAATCGAACACCTATACGGATTCTCCTGCACAGTGGCAGATATGTAAATATGGGGTTTCCGTACAATTTCTTGCGCATTACGGTTCGAACACTCGAACACCAATACGGATTCTCCTGCACAGTGGCAGATATGTAAATACGGGGTTTCCTTACCATTTCTTGCGCATTACGGTTCGAACACTCGAACACCTGTACGGATTCTCCTGCACAGTGGCAGATATGTAAATACGGGGTTTCCGTACCATTTCTTGCGCATTACGGTTCGAACACTCGAACACCTATACGGATTCTCCTGTACAGTGGCAGATATGTAAATACGGGGTTTACATACCATTTCTTGCGCATTACGGTTCGAACAATCGAACACCTATACGGATTCTCCTGCACAGTGGCAGATATGTAAATACGGGGTGTCCGTACCATTTCTTGCGCATTACGGTTCGAACACTCGAACACCTATACGGATTCTCCTGCACAGTGGCAGATATGTAAATACGGGGTTTACATACCATTTCTTGCGCATTACGGTTCGAACAATCGAACACCTATACGGATTCTCCTGCACAGTGGCAGATATGTAAATATGGGGTTTCCGTACAATTTCTTGCGCATTACGGTTCGAACACTCGAACACCAATACGGATTCTCCTGCACAGTGGCAGATATGTAAATATGGGGTTTCGGTACCATTTTTTGCGCATTACGGTTCGAACACTCGAACACCTATACGGATTCTCCTGCACAGTGGCAGATATGTAATTACGGGGTTTACATACCATTTCTTGCGCATTACGGTTCGAACACTCGAACACCTATACGGATTCTCCTGCACAGTGGCAGATATGTAAATACGGGGTTTCCTTACCATTTCTTGCGCATTACGGTTCGAACACTCGAACACCTATACGGATTCTCTTGCACAGTGGCAGATATGTAAATACGGGGTTTCCGTACCATTTCTTGCGCATTACGGTTCGAACACTCGAACACCTATACGGATTCTCCTGCACAGTGGCAGATATGTAAATACGGGGTTCCCGTACCATTTCTTGCGCATTACGGTTCGAACACTCGAACACCTATACGGATTCTCCTGCACAGTGACAGATATGTAAATACGGGGTTCCCGTACCATTTCTTGCGCATTACGGTTCGAACACTCGAACACCTATGCGGATTCTCTCGCACAGTGGCAGATATGTAAATACGGGGTTTCCGTACCATTTCTTGCGCATTACGGTTCGAACACTCGAACACCTATACGGATTCTCCTGCATAGTGGCAGATATGTAAATACGGGGTTTCCGTACCATTTCTTGCGCATTACGGTTCGAACACTCGAACACCTATACGGATTCTCCTGCACAGTGGCAGATATGTAAATACGGGGTTCCCGTACCATTTCTTGCGCATTACGGTTCGAACACTCGAACACCTATACAGATTCTCCTGCATAGTGGCAGATATGTAAATACGGGGTTTCCTTACCATTTTTGCGCATTACGGTTCGAACACTCGAACACCTATACGGATTCTCTTGCACAGTGGCAGATATGTAAATACGGGGTTTCCGTACCATTTCTTGCGCATTACGGTTCGAACACTCGAACACCTATACGGATTCTCCTGCACAGTGGCAGATATGTAAATACGGGGTTCCCGTACCATTTCTTGCGCATTACGGTTCGAACACTCGAACACCTATACGGATTCTCCTGCACAGTGACAGATATGTAAATACGGGGTTGCCGTACCATTTCTTGCGCATTACGGTTCGAACACTCGAACACCTATGCGGATTCTCTCGCACAGTGGCAGATATGTAAATACGGGGTTTCCGTACCATTTCTTGCGCATTACGGTTCGAACACTCGAACACCGATACGGATTTTCCTGCACAGTGGCAGATATGTAAATACGGGGTTTCCGTACCATTTCTTGCGCATTACGGTTTGAACACTCGAACACCGATACGGATTTTCCTGCACAGTGGCAGATATGTAAATACGGGGTTTCCGTACCATTTCTTGCGCATTACGGTTCGAACACTCGAACACCTATACGGATTCTCCTATACAGTGACAGATATGTAAATACGGGGTTCCCGTACCATTTCTTGCGCATTACGGTTCGAACACTCGAACACCTATACGGATTCTCCTGCACAGTGGCAGATATGTAAATACGGGGTTTACATACCATTTCTTGCGCATTACGGTTCGAACACTCGAACACCTATACGGATTCTCCTGCACAGTGGCAGATATGTAAATACGGGGTTTCCTTACCATTTCTTGCGCATTACGGTTCGAACACTCGAACACCTATACGGATTCTCCTGCACAGTGGCAGATGTGTAAATACGGGGTTTCCGTACCATTTCTTGCGCATTACGGTTCGAACACTCGAACACCTATACGGATTCTCCTGCATAGTGGCAGATATGTAAATACGGGGTTTCCGTACCATTTCTTGCGCATTACGGTTCGAACACTCGAACACCTATACGGAATCTCCTGCACAGTGGCAGATATGTAAATACGGGGTTCCCGTACCATTTCTTGCGCATTACGGTTCGAACACTCGAACACCTATACAGATTCTCCTGCAAAGTGGCAGATATGTAAATACGGGGTTCCCGTACCATTTCTTGCGCATTACGGTTCGAACACTCGAACACCTATACGGATTCTCCTGCACAGTGGCAGATATGTAAATACGGGGTTTCCTTACCATTTCTTGCGCATTACGGTTCGAACACTCGAACACCTGTACGGATTCTCCTGCACAGTGGCAGATATGTAAATACGGGGTTTCCGTACCATTTCTTGCGCATTACGGTTCGAACACTCGAACACCTATACGGATTCTCCTGTACAGTGGCAGATATGTAAATACGGGGTTTACATACCATTTCTTGCGCATTACGGTTCGAACAATCGAACACCTATACGGATTCTCCTGCACAGTGGCAGATATGTAAATACGGGGTGTCCGTACCATTTCTTGGGCATTACGGTTCGAACACTCGAACACCTATACGGATTCTCCTGCACAGTGGCAGATATGTAAATACGGGGTTTACATACCATTTCTTGCGCATTACGGTTCGAACAATCGAACACCTATACGGATTCTCCTGCACAGTGGCAGATATGTAAATATGGGGTTTCCGTACAATTTCTTGCGCATTACGGTTCGAACACTCGAACACCAATACGGATTCTCCTGCACAGTGGCAGATATGTAAATACGGGGTTTCCTTACCATTTCTTGCGCATTACGGTTCGAACACTCGAACACCTGTACGGATTCTCCTGCACAGTGGCAGATATGTAAATACGGGGTTTCCGTACCATTTCTTGCGCATTACGGTTCGAACACTCGAACACCTATACGGATTCTCCTGTACAGTGGCAGATATGTAAATACGGGGTTTACATACCATTTCTTGCGCATTACGGTTCGAACAATCGAACACCTATACGGATTCTCCTGCACAGTGGCAGATATGTAAATACGGGGTGTCCGTACCATTTCTTGCGCATTACGGTTCGAACACTCGAACACCTATACGGATTCTCCTGCACAGTGGCAGATATGTAAATACGGGGTTTACATACCATTTCTTGCGCATTACGGTTCGAACAATCGAACACCTATACGGATTCTCCTGCAGAGTGGCAGATATGTAAATATGGGGTTTCCGTACAATTTCTTGCGCATTACGGTTCGAACACTCGAACACCAATACGGATTGTCCTGCACAGTGGCAGATATGTAAATATGGGGTTTCGGTACCATTTTTTGCGCATTACGGTTCGAACACTCGAACACCTATACGGATTCTCCTGCACAGTGGCAGATATGTAATTACGGGGTTTACATACCATTTCTTGCGCATTACGGTTCGAACACTCGAACACCTATACGGATTCTCCTGCACAGTGGCAGATATGTAAATACGGGGTTTCCTTACCATTTCTTGCGCATTACGGTTCGAACACTCGAACACCTATACGGATTCTCTTGCACAGTGGCAGATATGTAAATACGGGGTTTCCGTACCATTTCTTGCGCATTACGGTTCGAACACTCGAACACCTATACGGATTCTCCTGCACAGTGGCAGATATGTAAAAACGGGGTTTACATACCATTTCTTGCGCATTACGGTTCGAACACTCGAACACCTATACGGATTCTCCTGCACAGTGGCAGATATGTAAATACGGGGTTTCCTTACCATTTCTTGCGCATTACGGTTCGAACACTCGAACACCTGTACGGATTCTCCTGCACAGTGGCAGATATGTAAATACGGGGTTTCCGTACCATTTCTTGCGCATTACGGTTCGAACACTCGAACACCTATACGGATTCTCCTGTACAGTGGCAGATATGTAAATACGGGGTTTACATACCATTTCTTGCGCATTACGGTTCGAACAATCGAACACCTATACGGATTCTCCTGCACAGTGGCAGATATGTAAATACGGGGTGTCCGTACCATTTCTTGGGCATTACGGTTCGAACACTCGAACACCTATACGGATTCTCCTGCACAGTGGCAGATATGTAAATACGGGGTTTACATACCATTTCTTGCGCATTACGGTTCGAACAATCGAACACCTATACGGATTCTCCTGCACAGTGGCAGATATGTAAATATGGGGTTTCCGTACAATTTCTTGCGCATTACGGTTCGAACACTCGAACACCAATACGGATTCTCCTGCACAGTGGCAGATATGTAAATACGGGGTTTCCTTACCATTTCTTGCGCATTACGGTTCGAACACTCGAACACCTGTACGGATTCTCCTGCACAGTGGCAGATATGTAAATACGGGGTTTCCGTACCATTTCTTGCGCATTACGGTTCGAACACTCGAACACCTATACGGATTCTCCTGTACAGTGGCAGATATGTAAATACGGGGTTTACATACCATTTCTTGCGCATTACGGTTCGAACAATCGAACACCTATACGGATTCTCCTGCACAGTGGCAGATATGTAAATACGGGGTGTCCGTACCATTTCTTGCGCATTACGGTTCGAACACTCGAACACCTATACGGATTCTCCTGCACAGTGGCAGATATGTAAATACGGGGTTTACATACCATTTCTTGCGCATTACGGTTCGAACAATCGAACACCTATACGGATTCTCCTGCAGAGTGGCAGATATGTAAATATGGGGTTTCCGTACAATTTCTTGCGCATTACGGTTCGAACACTCGAACACCAATACGGATTGTCCTGCACAGTGGCAGATATGTAAATATGGGGTTTCGGTACCATTTTTTGCGCATTACGGTTCGAACACTCGAACACCTATACGGATTCTCCTGCACAGTGGCAGATATGTAATTACGGGGTTTACATACCATTTCTTGCGCATTACGGTTCGAACACTCGAACACCTATACGGATTCTCCTGCACAGTGGCAGATATGTAAATACGGGGTTTCCTTACCATTTCTTGCGCATTACGGTTCGAACACTCGAACACCTATACGGATTCTCTTGCACAGTGGCAGATATGTAAATACGGGGTTTCCGTACCATTTCTTGCGCATTACGGTTCGAACACTCGAACACCTATACGGATTCTCCTGCACAGTGGCAGATATGTAAAAACGGGGTTTACATACCATTTCTTGCGCATTACGGTTCGAACACTCGAACACCTATACGGATTCTCCTGCACAGTGACAGATATGTAAATACGGGGTTCCCGTACCATTTCTTGCGCATTACGGTTCGAACACTCGAACACCTATGCGGATTCTCTCGCACAGTGGCAGATATGTAAATACGGGGTTTCCGTACCATTTCTTGCGCATTACGGTTCGAACACTCGAACACCGATACGGATTTTCCTGCACAGTGGCAGATATGTAAATACGGGGTTTCCGTACCATTTCTTGCGCATTACGGTTTGAACACTCGAACACCGATACGGATTTTCCTGCACAGTGGCAGATATGTAAATACGGGGTTTCCGTACCATTTCTTGCGCATTACGGTTCGAACACTCGAACACCTATACGGATTCTCCTATACAGTGACAGATATGTAAATACGGGGTTCCCGTACCATTTCTTGCGCATTACAGTTCGAACACTCGAACACCTATACGGATTCTCCTGCACAGTGGCAGATATGTAAATACGGGGTTTACATACCATTTCTTGCGCATTACGGTTCGAACACTCGAACACCTATACGGATTCTCCTGCACAGTGGCAGATATGTAAATACGTGGTTTCCTTACCATTTCTTGCGCATTACGGTTCGAACACTCGAACACCTATACGGATTCTCCTGCACAGCGGCAGATGTGTAAATACGGGGTTTCCGTACCATTTCTTGCGCATTACGGTTCGAACACTCGAACACCTATACGGATTCTCCTGCATAGTGGCAGATATGTAAATACGGGGTTTCCGTACCATTTCTTGCGCATTACGGTTCGAACACTCGAACACCTATACGGATTCTCCTGCACAGTGGCAGATATGTAAATACGGGGTTCCCGTACCATTTCTTGCGCATTACGGTTCGAACACTCGAACACCTATACAGATTCTCCTGCACAGTGGCAGATATGTAAATACGGGGTTCCCGTACCATTTCTTGCGCATTACGGTTCGAACACTCGAACACCTATACGGATTCTCCTGCACAGTGGCATATATTTAAATACGGGGTTTACATACCATTTCTTGCGCATTACGGTACGAACACTCGAACACCTATACGGATTCTCCTGCACAGTGGCAGATATGTAAATACGGGGTTTCCTTACCATTTCTTGCGCATTACGGTTCGAACACTCGAACACCTGTACGGATTCTCCTGCACAGTGGCAGATATGTAAATACGGGGTTTCCGTACCATTTCTTGCGCATTACGGTTCGAACACTCGAACACCTATACGGATTCTCCTGTACAGTGGCAGATATGTAAATACGGGGTTTACATACCATTTCTTGCGCATTACGGTTCGAACAATCGAACACCTATACGGATTCTCCTGCACAGTGGCAGATATGTAAATACGGGGTGTCCGTACCATTTCTTGCGCATTACGGTTCGAACACTCGAACACCTATACGGATTCTCCTGCACAGTGGCAGATATGTAAATACGGGGTTTACATACCATTTCTTGCGCATTACGGTTCGAACAATCGAACACCTATACGGATTCTCCTGCACAGTGGCAGATATGTAAATATGGGGTTTCCGTACAATTTCTTGCGCATTACGGTTCGAACACTCGAACACCAATACGGATTCTCCTGCACAGTGGCAGATATGTAAATACGGGGTTTCCTTACCATTTCTTGCGCATTACGGTTCGAACACTCGAACACCTGTACGGATTCTCCTGCACAGTGGCAGATATGTAAATACGGGGTTTCCGTACCATTTCTTGCGCATTACGGTTCGAACACTCGAACACCTATACGGATTCTACTATACAGTGACAGATATGTAAATACGGGGTTCCCGTACCATTTCTTGCGCATTACGGTTCGAACACTCGAACACCTATACGGATTCTCCTGCACAGTGGCAGATATGTAAATACGGGGTTTACATACCATTTCTTGCGCATTACGGTTCGAACACTCGAACACCTATACGGATTCTCCTGCACAGTGGCAGATATGTAAATACGGGGTTTCCGTACCATTTCTTGCGCATTACGGTTCGAACACTCGAACACATATACGGATTCTCCTGCACAGTGGCAGGTATGTAAATACGGGGTTTCCGTACCATTTCTTGCGCATTACGGTTCGAACACTCGAACACCTATACAGATTCTCCTGCACAGTGGCAGATATGTAAATACGGGGTTCCCGTACCATTTCTTGCGCATTACGGTTCGAACACTCGAACACCTATACGGATTCTCCTGCACAGTGGCATATATTTAAATACGGGGTTTACATACCATTTCTTGCGCATTACGGTTCGAACACTCGAACACCTATACGGATTCTCCTGCACAGTGGCAGATATGTAAATACGGGGTTTCCTTACCATTTCTTGCGCATTACGGTTCGAACACTCGAACACCTGTACGGATTCTCCTGCACAGTGGCAGATATGTAAATACGGGGTTTCCGTACCATTTCTTGCGCATTACGGTTCGAACACTCGAACACCTATACGGATTCTCCTGCAAAGTGGCAGATATGTAAATACGGGGTTTACATACCATTTCTTGCGCATTACGGTTCGAACAATCGAACACCTATACGGATTCTCCTGCACAGTGGCAGATATGTAAATACGGGGTGTCCGTACCATTTCTTGCGCATTACGGTTCGAACACTCGAACACCTATACGGATTCTCCTGCACAGTGGCAGATATGTAAATACGGGGTTTACATACCATTTCTTGCGCATTACGGTTCGAACAATCGAACAACTATACGGATTCTCCTGCACAGTGGCAGATATGTAAATATGGGGTTTCCGTACAATTTCTTGCGCATTACGGTTCGAACACTCGAACACCAATACGGATTCTCCTGCACAGTGGCAGATATGTAAATATGGGGTTTCGGTACCATTTTTTGCGCATTACGGTTCGAACACTCGAACACCTATACGGATTCTCCTGCACAGTGGCAGATATGTAAATACGGGGTTTACATACCATTTCTTGCGCATTACGGTTCGAACACTCGAACACCTATACGGATTCTCCTGCACAGTGGCAGATATGTAAATACGGGGTTTCCGTACCATTTCTTGCGCATTACGGTTCGAACACTCGAACACCTATACGGATTCTCCTATACAGTGACAGATATGTAAATACGGGGTTCCCGTACCATTTCTTGCGCATTACGGTTCGAACACTCGAACACCTATACGGATTCTCCTGCACAGTGGCAGATATGTAAAAACGGGGTTTACATACCATTTCTTGCGCATTACGGTTCGAACACTCGAACACCTATACGGATTCTCCTGCACAGTGGCAGATATGTAAATACGGGGTTTCCTTACCATTTCTTGCGCATTACGGTTCGAACACTCGAACACCTATACGGATTCTCCTGCACAGTGGCAGATGTGTAAATACGGGGTTTCCGTACCATTTCTTGCGCATTACGGTTCGAACACTCGAACACCTATACGGATTCTCCTGCACAGTGGCAGATATGTAAATACGGGGTTTCCGTACCATTTCTTGCGCATTACGGTTCGAACACTCGAACACCTATACGGATTCTCCTGCACAGTGGCAGGTATGTAAATACGGGGTTTCCGTACCATTTCTTGCGCATTACGGTTCGAACACTCGAACACCTATACAGATTCTCCTGCACAGTGGCAGATATGTAAATACGGGGTTCCCGTACCATTTCTTGCGCATTACGGTTCGAACACTCGAACACCTATACGGATTCTCCTGCACAGTGGCATATATTTAAATACGGGGTTTACATACCATTTCTTGCACATTACGGTTCGAACACTCGAACACCTATACGGATTCTCCTGTACAGTGGCAGATGTGTAAATACGGGGTTTCCGTACCATTTCTTGCGCATTACGGTTCGAACACTCGAACACCTATGCGGATTCTCCTGCACAGTGGCAGATATGTAAATACGGGGTTTCCGTACCATTTCTTGCGCATTACGGTTCGAACACTCGAACATCTGTACGGATTCTCCTGCACAGTGGCAGATATGTAAATACGGGGTTTCCGTACCATTTCTTGCGCATTACGGTTCGAACACTCGAACACCTATACGGATTCTCCTGTACAGTGGCAGATATGTAAATACGGGGTTTACATACCATTTCTTGCGCATTACGGTTCGAACACTCGAACACCTATACAGATTCTCCTGCACAGTGGCAGATATGTAAATACGGGGTTCCCGTACCATTTCTTGCGCATTACGGTTCGAACACTCGAACACCTATACGGATTCACCTGCATAGTGGCAGATATGTAAATACGGGGTTTACATACCATTTCTTGCGCATTACGGTTCGAACAATCGAACACCTATACGGATTCTCCTGCACAGTGGCAGATATGTAAATACGGGGTGTCCGTACCATTTCTTGCGCATTACGGTTCGAACACTCGAACACCTATACAGATTCTCCTGCACAGTGGCAGATATGTAAATACGGGGTTCCCGTACCATTTCTTGCGCATTACGGTTCGAACACTCGAACACCTATACGGATTCTCCTGCAGAGTGGCATATATTTAAATACGGGGTTTACATACCATTTCTTGCGCATTACGGTTCGAACACTCGAACACCTATACGGATTCTCCTGCACAGTGGCAGATATGTAAATACGGGGTTTCCTTACCATTTCTTGCGCATTACGGTTCGAACACTCGAACACCTGTACGGATTCTCCTGCACAGTGGCAGATATGTAAATACGGGGTTTCCGTACCATTTCTTGCGCATTACGGTTCGAACACTCGAACACCTATACGGATTCTCCTGCATAGTGGCAGATATGTAAATATGGGGTTTACATACCATTTCTTGCGCATTACGGTTCGAACAATCGAACACCTATACGGATTCTCCTGCACAGTGGCAGATATGTAAATACGGGGTGTCCGTACCATTTCTTGCGCATTACGGTTCGAACACTCGAACACCTATACGGATTCTCCTGCACAGTGGCAGATATGTAAATACGGGGTTTACATACCATTTCTAGCGCATTACGGTTCGAACAATCGAACAACTATACGGATTCTCCTGCACAGTGGCAGATATGTAAATATGGGGTTTCCGTACAATTTCTTGCGCATTACGGTTCGAACACTCGAACACCAATACGGATTCTCCTGCACAGTGGCAGATATGTAAATATGGGGTTTCGGTACCATTTTTTGCGCATTACGGTTCGAACACTCGAACACCTATACGGATTCTCCTGCACAGTGGCAGATATGTAAATACGGGGTTTACATACCATTTCTTGCGCATTACGGTTCGAACACTCGAACACCTATACGGATTCTCCTGCACAGTGGCAGATATGTAAATACGGGGTTTCCGTACCATTTCTTGCGCATTACGGTTCGAACACTCGAACACCTATACGGATTCTCCTATACAGTGACAGATATGTAAATACGGGGTTCCCGTACCATTTCTTGCGCATTACGGTTCGAACACTCGAACACCTATACGGATTCTCCTGCACAGTGGCAGATATGTAAAAACGGGGTTTACATACCATTTCTTGCGCATTACGGTTCGAACACTCGAACACCTATACGGATTCTCCTGCACAGTGGCAGATATGTAAATACGGGGTTTCCTTACCATTTCTTGCGCATTACGGTTCGAACACTCGAACACCTATACGGATTCTCCTGCACAGTGGCAGATGTGTAAATACGGGGTTTCCGTACCATTTCTTGCGCATTACGGTTCGAACACTCGAACACCTATACGGATTCTCCTGCACAGTGGCAGATATGTAAATACGGGGTTTCCGTACCATTTCTTGCGCATTACGGTTCGAACACTCGAACACCTATACGGATTCTCCTGCACAGTGGCAGGTATGTAAATACGGGGTTTCCGTACCATTTCTTGCGCATTACGGTTCGAACACTCGAACACCTATACAGATTCTCCTGCACAGTGGCAGATATGTAAATACGGGGTTCCCGTACCATTTCTTGCGCATTACGGTTCGAACACTCGAACACCTATACGGATTCTCCTGCACAGTGGCATATATTTAAATACGGGGTTTACATACCATTTCTTGCGCATTACGGTTCGAACACTCGAACACCTATACGGATTCTCCTGTACAGTGGCAGATGTGTAAATACGGGGTTTCCGTACCATTTCTTGCGCATTACGGTTCGAACACTCGAACACCTATGCGGATTCTCCTGCACAGTGGCAGATATGTAAATACGGGGTTTCCGTACCATTTCTTGCGCATTACGGTTCGAACACTCGAACACCTGTACGGATTCTCCTGCACAGTGGCAGATATGTAAATACGGGGTTTCCGTACCATTTCTTGCGCATTACGGTTCGAACACTCGAACACCTATACGGATTCTCCTGTACAGTGGCAGATATGTAAATACGGGGTTTACATACCATTTCTTGCGCATTACGGTTCGAACACTCGAACACCTATACGGATTCTCCTGCATAGTGGCAGATATGTAAATACGGGGTTTCCGTACCATTTCTTGCACATTACGGTTCGAACACTCGAACACCTATACGGATTCTCCTGCACAGTGGCATATATTTAAATACGGGGTTTACATACCATTTCTTGCGCATTACGGTTCGAACACTCGAACACCTATACGGATTCTCCTGCACAGTGGCAGATATGTAAATACGGGGTTTCCTTACCATTTCTTGCGCATTACGGTTCGAACACTCGAACACCTGTACGGATTCTCCTGCACAGTGGCAGATATGTAAATACGGGGTTTCCGTACCATTTCTTGCGCATTACGGTTCGAACACTCGAACACCTATACGGATTCTCCTGTACAGTGGCAGATATGTAAATACGGGGTTTACATACCATTTCTTGCGCATTACGGTTCGAACAATCGAACACCTATACGGATTCTCCTACACAGTGGCAGATATGTAAATACGGGGTGTCCGTACCATTTCTTGCGCATTACGGTTCGAACACTCGAACACCTATACGGATTCTCCTGCACAGTGGCAGATATGTAAATACGGGGTTCCCGTACCATTTCTTGCGCATTACGGTTCGAACACTCGAACACCTATACGGATTCTCCTGCACAGTGGCATATATTTAAATACGGGGTTTACATACCATTTCTTGCGCATTACGGTTCGAACACTCGAACACCTATACGGATTCTCCTGTACAGTGGCAGATGTGTAAATACGGGGTTTCCGTACCATTTCTTGCGCATTACGGTTCGAACACTCGAACACCTATACGGATTCTCCTGCACAGTGGCAGATATGTAAATACGGGGTTTCCGTACCATTTCTTGCGCATTACGGTTCGAACACTCGAACACCTGTACGGATTCTCCTGCACAGTGGCAGATATGTAAATACGGGGTTTCCGTACCATTTCTTGCGCATTACGGTTCGAACACTCGAACACCTATACGGATTCTCCGGTACAGTGGCAGATATGTAAATACGGGGTTTACATACCATTTCTTGCGCATTACGGTTCGAACAATCGAACACCTATACGGATTCTCCTGCACAGTGGCAGATATGTACATACAGGGTTTACATACCATTTCTTGCGCATTACGGTTCGAACACTCGAACACCTATGCGGATTCTCCTGCACAGTGGCAGATATGTAAATACGGGGTTTCCGTACCATTTCTTGCGCATTACGGTTCGAACACTCGAACACCTATACGGATTCTCCTGCACAGTGGCAGATATGTATATACGGGGTTTCCATACCATTTCTTGCGCATTACGGTTCGAACACTCGAATACCTATACGGATTCTCCTGCACAGTGGCAGATATGTAAATACGTTGTTTACATACCATTTCTTGCGCATTACGGTTCGAACACTCGAACACCAATACGGATTCTCCTGCACAGTGGCAGATATGTAAATATGGGGTTTCGGTACCATTTTTTGCGCATTACGGTTCGAACACTCGAACACCTATACGGATTCTCCTGCACAGTGGCAAATATGTAAATACGGGGTTTACATACCATTTCTTGCGCATTACGGTTCGAACACTCGAACACCTATGCGGATTCTCTCGCACAGTGGCAGATATGTAAATACGGGGTTTCCGTACAATTTCTTGCGCATTACGGTTCGAACACTCGAGCACCGATACGGATTTTCCTGCACAGTGGCAGATATGTAAATACGGGGTTTCCGTACCATTTCTTGCGCATTACGGTTCGAACACTCGAACACCTATACGGATTCTCCTGTACAGTGACAGATATGTAAATACGGGGTTCCCGTACCATTTCTTGCGCATTACGGTTCGAACACTCGAACACCTATACGGATTCTCCTGCACAGTGGCAGATATGTATATACGGGGTTTCCATACCATTTCTTGCGCATTACGGGTCGAACACTCGAATACCTATACGGATTCTCCTGCATAGTGGCAGAAATGTAAATACGTTGTTTACATACCATTTCTTGCGCATTACGGTTCGAACACTCGAACACCAATACGGATTCTCCTGCACAGTGGCAGATATGTAAATATGGGGTTTCGGTACCATTTTTTGCGCATTACGGTTCGAACACTCGAACACCTATACGGATTCTCCTGCACAGTGGCAGATATGTAAATACGGGGTTTACATACCATTTCTTGCGCATTACGGTTCGAACACTCGAACACCTATGCGGATTCTCTCGCACAGTGGCAGATATGTAAATACGGGGTTTCCGTACCATTTCTTGCGCATTACGGTTCGAACACTCGAACACCGATACGGATTTTCCAGCACAGTGGCAGATATGTAAATACGGGGTTTCCGTACCATTTCTTGCGCATTACGGTTCGAACAGTCGAACACCTATACGGATTCTCCTGTACAGTGACAGATATGTAAATACGGGGTTCCCGTACCATTTCTTGCGCATTACGGTTTGAACACTCGAACACCTATACGGATTCTCCTGCCCAGTGGCAGATATGTAAATAAGGGGTTTACCTACCATTTCTTGCGCATTACGGTTCGAACACTCGAACACCTATACGGATTCTCCTGCACAGTGGCAGATATGTAAATACGGGGTTTCCTTACCATTTCTTGCGCATTACGGTTCGAACACTCGAACACCTATACGGATTCTCCTGCACAGTGGCAGATATGTAAATACGGGGTTTCCGTACCATTTCTTGCGCATTACGGTTCGAACACTCGAACACCTATACGGATTCTCCTGCACAGTGGCAGATATGTAAATACGGGGTTCCCGTACCATTTCTTGCGCATTACGGTTCGAACACTCGAACACCTATACGGATTCTCCTGCACAGCGGCAGATATGTAAATACGGGGTTTCCGTACCATTTCTTGCGCATTACGGTTCGAACATTCGAACACATATATGGATTCTCCTGCATAGTGGCAGATATGTAAATACGGGGTTTCGGTACCATTTCTTGCGCATTACGGTTCAAACACTCGAACATCTATACGGATTCTCCTGCACAGTGGCAGATATGTACATACGGGGTTTACATACCATTTCTTGCGCATTACGGTTCGAACACTCGAACAGCTATGCGGATTCTCCTGCACAGTGGCAGATATGTAAATACGGGGTTTCCGTACCATTTCTTGCGCATTACGGTTCGAACACTCGAACACCTATACGGATTCTCCTGCACAGTGGCAGATATGTATATACGGGGTTTCCATACCATTTCTTGCGCATTACGGTTCGAACACTCGAATACCTATACGGATTCTCCTGCACAGTGGCAGATATGTAAATACGTTGTTTACATACCATTTCTTGCGCATTACGGTTCGAACACTCGAACACCAATATGGATTCTCCTGCACAGTGGCAGATATGTAAATGTGGGGTTTCGGTACCATTTTTTGCGCATTACGGTTCGAACACTCGAACACCTATACGGATTCTCCTGCACAGTGGCAGATATGTAAATACGGGGTTTACATACCATTTCTTGCGCATTACGGTTCGAACACTCGAACACCTATGCGGATTCTCTCGCAAAGTGGGAGATATGTAAATACGGGGTTTCCGTACCATTTCTTGCGCATTACGGTTCGAACACTCGAACACCGATACGGATTTTCCTGCACAGTGGCAGATATGTAAATACGGGGTTTCCGTACCTTTTCTTGCGCATTACGGTTCGAACACTCGAACACCTATACGGATTCTCCTGTACAGTGACAGATATGTAAATACGGGGTTCCCGTACCATTTCTTGCGCATTACGGTTCGAACACTCGAACACCTATACGGATTCTCCTGCACAGTGGCAGATATGTAAATACGGGGTTTACATACCATTTCTTGCGCATTACGGTTCGAACACTCGAACACCTATACGGATTCTCCTGCACAGTGGCAGATATGTAAATACGGGGTTTCCTAGCCATTTCTTGCGCATTACGGTTCGAACTCTCGAACACCTATACGGATTCTCCTGCACAGTGGCAGATGTGTAAATACGGGGTTTCCGTACCATTTCTTGCGCATTACGGTTCGAACACTCGAACACCTATGCGGATTCTCCTGCACAGTGGCAGATATGTAAATACGGGGTTTCCGTACCATTTCTTGCGCATTACGGTTCGAACACTCGAACACCTATACGGATTCTCCTGCACAGTGACAGATATGTAAATACGGGGTTTCCGTACCATTTCTTGCGCATTACGGTTCGAACACTCGAACACCTATACAGATTCTCCTGCACAGTGGCAGATATGTAAATACGGGGTTCCCGTACCATTTCTTGCGCATTACGGTTCGAACACTCGAACACCTATACGGATTCTCCTGCACAGTGGCAGATATGTAAATACGGGGATTACATACCATTTCTTGCGCATTACGGTTCGAACACTCGAACGGCTATACGGATTCTCCTGCACAGTGGCAGATATGTAAATACGGGGTTTCCTTACCATTTCTTGCGCATTACGGTTCGAACACTCGAACACCTGTACGGATTCTCCTGCACAGTGGCAGATATGTAAATACGGGGTTTCCGTACCATTTCTTGCGCATTACGGTTCGAACACTCGAACACCTATACGGATTCTCCTGTACAGTGGCAGATATGTAAATACGGGGTTTACATACCATTTCTTGCGCATTACGGTTCGAACAATCGAACACCTATACGGATTCTCCTGCACAGTGGCAGATATGTAAATACGGGGTGTCCGTACCATTTCTTGCGCATTACAGTTCGAACACTCGAACACCTATACGGATTCTCCTGCACAGTGGCAGATATGTAAATACGGGGTTTACATACCATTTCTTGCGCATTACGGTTCGAACAATCGAACACTTATACGGATTCTCCTGCACAGTGGCAGATATGTAAATATGGGGTTTCCGTACAATTTCTTGCGCATTACGGTTCGAACACTCGAACACCTATACGGATTCTCCTGCACAGTGGCAGATATGTAAATACGGGGTTTACATACCATTTCTTGCGCATTACGGTTCGAACACTCGAACACCAATACGGATTCTCCTGCACAGCGGCAGATATGTAAATACGGGGTTTCCGTACCATTTCTTGCGCATTACGGTTCGAACATTCGAACACATATATGGATTCTCCTGCATAGTGGCAGATATGTAAATACGGGGTTTCGGTACCATTTCTTGCGCATTACGGTTCAAACACTCGAACATCTATACGGATTCTCCTGCACAGTGGCAGATATGTACATACGGGGTTTACATACCATTTCTTGCGCATTACGGTTCGAACACTCGAACACCTATGCGGATTCTCCTGCACAGTGGCAGATATTTAAATACGGGGTTTCCGTACCATTTCTTGCGCATTACGGTTCGAACACTCGAACACCTATACGGATTCTCCTGCACAGTGGCAGATATGTATATACGGGGTTTCCATACCATTTCTTGCGCATTACGGTTCGAACACTCGAATACCTATACGGATTCTCCTGCACAGTGGCAGATATGTAAATACGTTGTTTACATACCATTTCTTGCGCATTACGGTTCGAACACTCGAACACCAATACGGATTCTCCTGCACAGTGGCAGATATGTAAATATGGGGTTTCGGTACCATTTTTTGCGCATTACGGTTCGAACACTCGAACACATACGGATTCTCCTGCACAGTGGCAGATATGTAAATACGGGGTTTACATACCATTTCTTGCGCATTACGGTTCGAACACTCGAACACCTATGCGGATTCTCTCGCACAGTGGCAGATATGTAAATACGGGGTTTCCGTACAATTTCTTGCGCATTACGGTTCGAACACTCGAACACCGATACGGATTTTCCTGCACAGTGGCAGATATGTAAATACGGGGTTTCCGTACCATTTCTTGCGCATTACGGTTCGAACACTCGAACACCTATACGAATTCTCCTGTACAGTGACAGATATGTAAATACGGGGTGCCCGTACCATTTCTTGCGCATTACGGTTCGAACACTCGAACACCTATACGGATTCTCCTGCACAGTGTCAGATATGTATATACGGGGTTTCCATACCATTTCTTGCGCATTACGGTTCGAACACTCGAATACCTATACGGATTCTCCTACATAGTGGCAGATATGTAAATACGTTGTTTACATACCATTTCTTGCGCATTACGGTTCGAACACTCGAACACCAATACGGATTCTCCTGCACAGTGGCAGATATGTAAATATGGGGTTTCGGTACCATTTTTTGCGCATTACGGTTCGAACACTCGAACACCTATACGGATTCTCCTGTACAGTGGCAGATGTGTAAATACGGGGTTTCCGTACCATTTCTTGCGCATTACGGTTCGAACACTCGAACACCTATACGTATTTTCCTGCACAGTGGCAGATATGTAAATACGGGGTTTCCGTACCATTTCTTGCGCATTACGGTTCGAACACTCGAACACCTATACGGATTCTCCTGCACAGTGGCAGATATGTAAATACGGGGTTTCCGTACCATTTCTTGCGCATTACGGTTCGAACACTCGAACACCTATACAGATTCTCCTGCACAGTGGCAGATATGTAAATACGGGGTTCCCGTACCATTTCTTGCGCATTACGGTTCGAACACTCGAAAACCTATACGGATTCTCCTGCACAGTAGCAGATATGTAAATACGGGGTTTACATACCATTTCTTGCGCATTACGGTTCGAACACTCGAACACCTATACGGATTCTCCTGCACAGTGGCAGATATGTAAATACGGGGTTTCCTTACCATTTCTTGCGCATTACGGTTCGAACACTCGAACACCTGTACGGATTCTCTTGCACAGTGGCAGATATGTAAATACGGGGTTTCCGTACCATTTCTTTCGTATTACGGTTCGAACACTCGAACACCTATACGGATTCTCCTGTACAGTGGCAGATATGTAAATACGGGGTTTACATACCATTTCTTGCGCATTACGGTTCGAACAATCGAACACCTATACGGATTCTCCTGCACAGTGGCAGATATGTAAATACGGGGTGTCCGTACCATTTCTTGCGCATTACAGTTCGAACACTCGAACACCTATACGGATTCTCCTGCACAGTGGCAGATATGTAAATACGGGGTTTACATACCATTTCTTGCGCATTACGGTTCGAACAATCGAACACCTATACGGATTCTCCTGCACAGTGGCAGATATGTAAATATGGGGTTTCCGTACAATTTCTTGCGCATTACGGTTCGAACACTCGAACACCTATACGGATTCTCCTGCACAGTGGCAGATATGTAAATACGGGGTTTACATATCATTTCTTGCGCATTACGGTTCGAACACTCGAACACCAATACGGATTCTCCTGCACAGCGGCAGATATGTAAATACGGGGTTTCCGTACCATTTCTTGCGCATTACGGTTCGAACATTCGAACACATATATGGATTCTCCTGCATAGTGGCAGATATGTAAATACGGGGTTTCGGTACCATTTCTTGCGCATTACGGTTCAAACACTCGAACATCTATACGGATTCTCCTGCACAGTGGCAGATATGTACATACGGGGTTTACATACCATTTCTTGCGCATTACGGTTCGAACACTCGAACACCTATGCGGATTCTCCTGCACAGTGGCAGATATGTAAATACGGGGTTTCCGTACCATTTCTTGCGCATTACGGTTCGAACACTCGAACACCTATACGGATTCTCCTACACAGTGGCAGATATGTATATACGGGGTTTCCATACCATTTCTTGCGCATTACGGTTCGAACACTCGAATAACTATACGGATTCTCCTGCACAGTGGCAGATATGTAAATACGTTGTTTACATACCATTTCTTGCGCATTACGGTTCGAACACTCGAACACCAATACGGATTCTCCTGCACAGTGGCAGATATGTAAATATGGGGTTTCGGTACCATTTTTTGCGCATTACGGTTCGAACACTCGAACACCTATACGGATTCTCCTGCACAGTGGCAGATATGTAAATACGGGGTTTACATACCATTTCTTGCGCATTACGGTTCGAACACTCGAACACCTATGCGGATTCTCTCGCACAGTGGCAGATATGTAAATACGGGGTTTCCGTACAATTTCTTGCGCATTACGGTTCGAACACTCGAACACCGATACGGATTTTCCTGCACAGTGGCAGATATGTAAATACGGGGTTTCCGTACCATTTCTTGCGCATTACGGTTCGAACACTCGAACACCTATACGAATTCTCCTGTACAGTGACAGGTATGTAAATACGGGGTGCCCGTACCATTTCTTGCGCATTACGGTTCGAACACTCGAACACCTATACGGATTCTCCTGCACAGTGGCAGATATGTATATACGGGTTTTCCATACCATTTCTTGCGCATTACGGTTCGAACACTCGAATACCAATACGGATTCTCCTACATAGTGGCAGATATGTAAATACGTTGTTTACATACCATTTCTTGCGCATTACGGTTCGAACACTCGAACACCAATACGGATTCTCCTGCACAGTGGCAGATATGTAAATATGGGGTTTCGGTACCATTTTTTGCGCATTACGGTTCGAACACTCGAACACCTATACGGATTCTCCTGCACAGTGGCAGATATGTAAATACGGGGTTTACATACCATTTCTTCCGCATTACGGTTCGAACACTCGAACACCTATGCGGATTCTCTCGCACAGTGGCAGATATGTAAATACGGGGTTTCCGTACCATTTCTTGCGCATTACGGTTCGAACACTCGAACACCGATACGGATTTTCCTGCACAGTGGCAGATATGTAAATACGGGGTTTCCGTACCATTTCTTGCGCATTACGGTTCGAACAGTCGAACACCTATACGGATTCTCCTGTACAGTGACAGATATGTAAATACGGGGTTCCCGTACCATTTCTTGCGCATTACGGTTCAAACACTCGAACACCTATACGGATTCTCCTGCACAGTGGCAGATATGTAAATAAGGGGTTTACATACCATTTCTTGCGCATTACGGTTCGAGCACTCGAACACCTATACGGATTCTCCTGCACAGTGGCAGATATGTAAATACGGGGTTTCCTTACCATTTCTTGCGCATTACGGTTCGAACACTCGAACACCTATACGGATTCTCCTGCACAGTGGCAGATATGTAAATACGGGGTTTCCGTACCATTTCTTGCGCATTACGGTTCGAACACTCGAACACCTATACGGATTCTCCTGCACAGTGGCAGATATGTAAATACGGGGTTCCCGTACCATTTCTTGCGCATTACGGTTCGAACACTCGAACACCTATACGGATTCCCCTGCACAGTGACAGATATGTAAATACGGGGTTCCCGTACCATTTCTTGCGCATTACGGTTCGAACACTCGAACACCTATACGGATTCTCCTGCACAGTGGCAGATATGTAAATACGGGGTTTCCGTACCAATTCTTGCGCATTACGGTTCGAACACTCGAACACCTATACGGATTCTCCTGCACAGTGGCAGATATGTAAATACGGGGTTTACATACCATTTCTTGCGCATTACGGTGCGAACACTCGAACACCAATACGGATTCTCCTGCACAGTGGCAGATATGTAAATATGGGGTTTCGGTACCATTTTTTGCGCAGTACAGTTCGAACACTCGAACACCTGTACGGATTCTCCTGCACAGTGGCAGATATGTAAATACGGGGTTTACATACCATTTCTTGCGCATTACGGTTTGAACACTCGAACACCTATACGGATTCTCCTGCACAGTGGCAGATATGTAAATACGGGGTTTCCTTACCATTTCTTGCGCATTACGGTTCGAACACTCGAACACCTATACGGATTCTCCCGCACAGTGGCAGATATGTAAATACGGGGTTTCCGTACCATTTCTTGCGCATTACGGTTCGAACACTCGAACACCTATACGGATTCTCCTGCACAGTGGCAGATATGTAAATACGGGGTTCCCGTACCATTTCTTGCGCATTACGGTTCGAACACTCGAACACCTATACGGATTCTCCTGCACAGTGACAGATATGTAAATACGGGGTTCCCGTACCATTTCTTGCGCATTACGGTTCGAACACTCGAACACCTATACGGATTCTCCTGCACAGTGGCAGATATGTAAATACGGGGTTTCCGTACCAATTCTTGCGCATTACGGTTCGAACACTCGAACACCTATACGGATTCTCCTACACAGTGGCAGATATGTAAATACGGGGTTTACATACCATTTTTTGCGCATTACGGTTCGAACACTCGAACACCAATACGGATTCTCCTGCATAGTGGCAGATATGTAAATATGGGGTTTCGGTACCATTTTTTGCGCATTACAGTTCGAACACTCGAACACCTGTACGGATTCTCCTGCACAGTGGCAGATATGTAAATACGGGGTTTACATACCATTTCTTGCGCATTACGGTTTGAACACTCGAACACCTATGCGTATTCTCTCGCACAGTGGCAGATATGTAAATACGGGGTTTCCGTACCATTTCTTGCGCATTACGGTTCGAACACTCGAACACCGATACGGATTTTCCTGCACAGTGGCAGATATGTAAATACGGGGTTTCCGTACCATTTCTTGCGCATTACGGTTCGAACAGTCGAACACCTATACGGATTCTCCTGTACAGTGACAGATATGTAAATACGGGGTTCCCGTACCATTTCTTGCGCATTACGGTTTGAACACTCGAACACCTATACGGATTCCCCTGCACAGTGGCAGATATGTAAATAAGGGGTTTACATACCATTTCTTGCGCATTACGGTTCGAACACTCGAACACCTATACGGATTCTCCTGCACAGTGGCAGATATGTAAATACGGGGTTTCCTTACCATTTCTTGCGCATTACGGTTCGAACACTCGAACACCTATACAGATTCTCCTGCACAGTGGCAGATATGTAAATACGGGGTTTCCGTACCATTTCTTGCGCATTACGGTTCGAACACTCGAACACCTATACGGATTCTCCTGCACAGTGGCAGATATGTAAATACGGGGTTCCCGTACCATTTCTTGCGCATTACGGTTCGAACACTCGAACACCTATACGGATTCTCCTGCACAGTGACAGATATGTAAATACGGGGTTCCCGTACCATTTCTTGCGCATTACGGTTCGAACACTCGAACACCTATACGGATTCTCCTGCACAGTGGCAGATATGTAAATACGGGGTTTCCGTACCAATTCTTGCGCATTACGGTTCGAACAATCGAACACCTATACGAATTCCCCTGCACAGTGGCAGATATGTAAATACGGGGTGTCCGTACCATTTCTTGCGCATTACGGTTCGAACACTCGAACACCTATACGGATTCTCCTGCACAGTGGCAGATATGTAAATACGGGGTTTACATACCATTTCTTGCGCATTACGGTTCGAACAATCGAACACCTATACGGATTCTCCTGCACAGTGGCAGATATGTAAATATGGGGTTTCCGTACAATTTCTTGCGCATTACGGTTCGAACACTCGAACACCTATACGGATTCTCCTGCACAGTGACAGATATGTAAATACGGGGTTCCCGTACCATTTCTTGCGCATTACGGTTCGAACACTCGAACACCTATACGGATTCTCCTGCACAGTGGCAGATATGTAAATACGGGGTTTCCGTACCAATTCTTGCGCATTACGGTTCGAACAATCGAACACCTATACGAATTCCCCTGCACAGTGGCAGATATGTAAATACGGGGTGTCCGTACCATTTCTTGCGCATTACGGTTCGAACACTCGAACACCTATACGGATTCTCCTGCACAGTGGCAGATATGTAAATACGGGGTTTACATACCATTTCTTGCGCATTACGGTTCGAACAATCGAACACCTATACGGATTCTCCTGCACAGTGGCAGATATGTAAATATGGGGTTTCCGTACAATTTCTTGCGCATTACGGTTCGAACACTCGAACACCTATACGGATTCTCCTGCACAGTGGCAGATATGTAAATACGGGGTTTACATACCATTTCTCGCGCATTACGGTTCGAACACTCGAACACCAATACGGATTCTCCTGCACAGCGGCAGATATGTAAATACGGGGTTTCCGTACCATTTCTTGCGCATTACGGTTCGAACATTCGAACACATATATGGATTCTCCTGCACAGTGGCAGATATGTAAATACGGGGTTTCGGTACCATTTCTTGCGCATTACGGTTCAAACACTCGAACACCTATACGGATTCTCCTGCACAGTGGCAGATATGTACATACGGGGTTTACATACCATTTCTTGCGCATTACGGTTCGAACACTCGAACACCTATGCGGATTCTCCTGCACAGTGGCAGATATGTAAATACGGGGTTTCCGTACCATTTCTTGCGCATTACGGTTCGAACACTCGAACACCTATACGGATTCTCCTGCACAGTGGCAGATATGTATATACGGGGTTTCCATACCATTTCTTGCGAATTACGGTTCGAACACTCGAATACCTATACGGATTCTCCTGCACAGTGGCAGATATGTAAATACGTTGTTTACATACCATTTCTTGCGCATTACGGTTCGAACACTCGAACACCAATACGGATTCTCCTGCACAGTGGCAGATATGTAAATATGGGGTTTCGGTACCATTTTTTGCGCATTACGGTTCGAACACTCGAACACCTATACGGATTCTCCTGCACAGTGGCAGATATGTAAATACGGGGTTTACATACCATTTCTTGCGCATTACGGTTCGAAAACTCGAACACCTATGCGGATTCTCTCGCACAGTGGCAGATATGTAAATACGGGGTTTCCGTACCATTTCTTGCGCATTACGGTTCGAACACTCGAACACCGATACGGATTTTCCTGCACAGTGGCAGATATGTAAATACGGGGTTTCCGTACCATTTCTTGCGCATTACGGTTCGAACACTCGAACACCTATACGGATTCTCCTGTACAGTGACAGATATGTAAATACGGGGTTTCCTTACCATTTCTTGCGCATTACGGTTCGAACACTCGAACACCTATACGGATTCTCCTGCACAGTGGCAGATATGTATATACGGGGTTTCCATACCATTTCTTGCGCATTACGGTTCGAACCCTCGAATACCTATACGGATTCTCCTGCACAGTGACAGGTATGTAAATACGTTGTTTACATACCATTTCCTGCGCATTACGGTTCGAACACTCGAACACCAATACGGATTCTCCTGCACAGTGGCAGATATGTAAATATGGGGTTTCGGTACCATTTTTTGGGCATTACGGTTCGAACACTCGAACACCTATACGGATTCTCCTGCACAGTGGCAGATATGTAAATACGGGGTTTACATACCATTTCTTGCGCATTACGGTTCGAACACTCGAACACCTATGCGGATTCTCTCGCACAGTGGCAGATATGTAAATACGGGGTTTCCGTACCATTTCTTGCGCATTACGGTTCGAACACTCGAACACCGATACGGATTTTCCTGCACAGTGGCAGATATGTTAATACGGGGTTTCCGTACCATTTCTTGCGCATTACGGTTCGAACACTCGAACACCTATACGGATTCTCCTGTACAGTGACAGATATGTAAATACGGGGTTCGAACACTCGAACACCGATACGGATTTTCTTGCACAGTGGCAGATATGTAAATACGGGGTTTCCGTACCATTTCTTGCGCATTACGGTTCGAACACTCGAACACCTATACGGATTCTCCTGTACAGTGACAGATTTGTAAATACGGGGTTCCCGTACCATTTCTTGCGCATTACGGTTCGAACACTCGAACACCTATACGGATTCTCCTGCACAGTGGCAGATATGTATATACGGGGTTTCCATACCATTTCTTGCGCATTACGGTTCGAACACTCGAATACCTATACGGATTCTCCTGCACAGTGGCAGATATGTAAATACGTTGTTTACATACCATTTCTTGCGCATTACGGTTCGAACACTCGAACACCAATACGGATTCTCCTGCACAGTGGCAGATATGTAAATATGGGGTTTCGGTACCATTTTTTGCGCATTACGGTTCGAACACTCGAACACCAATACGGATTCTCCTGCACAGTGGCAGATATGTAAATACGGGGTTTACATACCATTTCTTGCGCATTACGGTTCGAACACTCGAACACCTATGCGGATTCTATCGCACAGTGGCAGATATGTAAATACGGGGTTTCCGTACCATTTCTTGCGCATTACGGTTCGAACACTCGAACACCGATACGGATTTTCCTGCACAGTGGCAGATATGTAAATACGGGGTTTCCGTACAATTTCTTGCGCATTATGGTTCGAACACTCGAACACCTATACGGATTCTCCTGTACAGTGACAGATATGTAAATACGGGGTTCCCGTACCATTTCTTGCGCATTACGGTTCGAACACTCGAACACCTATACGGATTCTCCTGCACAGTGGCAGATATGTAAATAAGGGGTTTACATACCATTTCTTGCGCATTACGGTTCGAACACTCGAACACCTATACGGATTCTCCTGCACAGTGGCAGATATGTAAATACGGGGTTTACATACCATTTCTTGCGCATTACGGTTCGAACACTCGAACACCTATACGGATTGTCCTGCACAGTGGCAGATATGTAAATACGGGGTTTCCTTACCATTTCTTGCGCATTACGGTTCGAACACTCGAACACCTATACGGATTCTCCTACACAGTGGCAGATATGTAAATACGGGGTTTCCGTACCATTTCTTGCGCATTACGGTTCGAACACTCGAACACCTATACGGATTCTCCTGCACAGTGGCAGATATGTAAATACGGGGTTCCCGTACCATTTCTTGCGCATTACGGTTCGAACACTCGAACACCTATACGGATTCTCCTGCACAGTGACAGATATGTAAATACGGGGTTCCCGTACCATTTCTTGCGCATTACGGTTCGAACACTCGAACACCTATACGGATTCTCCTGCACAGTGGCAGATATGTAAATACGGGGTTTACATACCATTTCTTGCGCATTACGGTTCGAACACTCGAACACCTATACGGATTCTCCTGCACAGTGGCAGATATGTAAATACGGGGTTTACATACCATTTCTTGCGCATTACGGTTCGAACACTCGAACACCAATACGGATTCTCCTGCACAGCGGCAGATATGTAAATACGGGGTTTCCGTACCATTTCTTACGCATTACGGTTCGAACATTCGAACACATATATGGATTCTCCTGCATAGTGGCAGATATGTAAATACGGGGTTTCGGTACCATTTCTTGCGCATTACGGTTCAAACACTTGAACACCTATACGGATTCTCCTGCACAGTGGCAGATACGTACATACGGGGTTTACATACCATTTCTTGCGCATTACGGTTCGAACACTCGAACACCTATGCGGATTCTCCTGCACAGTGGCAGATATGTAAATACGGGGTTTCCGTACCATTTCTTGCGCATTACGGTTCGAACACTCGAACACCTATACGGATTCTCCTGCACAGTGGCAGATATGTATATACGGGGTTTCCATACCATTTCTTGCGCATTACGGTTCGAACACTCGAATACGTATACGGATTCTCCTGCACAGTGGCAGATATGTAAATACATTGTTTACATACCATTTCTTGCGCATTACGGTTCGAACACTCGAACACCAATACGGATTCTCCTGCACAGTGGCAGATATGTAAATATGGGGTTTCGGTACCATTTTTTGCGCATTACGGTTCGAACACTCGAACACCTATACGGATTCTCCTGCACAGTGGCAAATATGTAAATACGGGGTTTACATACCATTTCTTGCGCATTACGGTTCGAACACTCGAACACCTATGCGGATTCTCTCGCACAGTGGCAGATATGTAAATACGGGGTTTCCGTACCATTTCTTGCGCATTACGGTTCGAACACTCGAACACCGATACGGATTTTCCTGCACAGTGGCAGATATGTAAATACGGGGTTTCCGTACCATTTCTTGCGCATTACGGTTCGAACACTCGAACACCTATACGGATTCTCCTGTACAGTGATAGATATGTAAATACGGGGTTCTCGTACCATTTCTTGCGCATTACGGTTCGAACACTCGAACACCTATACGGATTCTCCTGCACAGTGGCAGATATGTATATACGGGGTTTCCATACCATTTCTTGCGCATTACGGTTCGAACACTCGAATACCTATACGGATTCTCCTGCACAGTGGCAGATATGTAAATACGTTGTTTACATACCATTTCTTGCGCATTACGGTTCGAACACTCGAACACCAATACGGATTCTCCTGCACAGTGGCAGATATGTAAATATGGGGTTTCGGTACCATTTTTTGCGCATTACGGTTCGAACACTCGAACACCAATACGGATTCTCCTGCACAGTGGCAGATATGTAAATACGGGGTTTACATACCATTTCTTGCGCATTACGATTCGAACACTCGAACACCTATGCGGATTCTCTCGCACAGTGGCAGATATGTAAATACGGGGTTTCCGTACCATTTCTTGCGCAATACGGTTCGAACACCCGAACATCGATACGCATTTTCCTGCACAGTGGCAGATATGTAAATACGGGGTTTCCGTACCATTTCTTGCGCATTACGGTTCGAACACTCGAACACCTATACGGATTCTCCTGTACAGTGACAGATATGTAAATACGGGGTTCCCGTACCATTTCTTGCGCATTACGGTTCGAACACTCGAACACCTATACGGATTCTCCTGCACAGTGGCAGATATGTAAATAAGGGGTTTACATACCATTTCTTGCGCATTACGGTTCGAACACTCGAACACCTATACGGATTCTCCTGCACAGTGGCAGATATGTAAATACGGGGTTTCCTTACCATTTCTTGCGCATTACGGTTCGAACACTCGAACACCTATACGGATTCTCCTACACAGTGGCAGATATGTAAATACGGGGTTTCCGTACCATTTCTTGCGCATTACGATTCGAACACTCGAACACCTATACGGATTCTCCTACACAGTGGCAGATATGTAAATACGGGGTTCCCGTACCATTTCTTGCGCATTACGGTTCGAACACTCGAACACCTATACGGATTCTCCTGCACAGTGACAGATATGTAAATACGGGGTTCCCGTACCATTTCTTGCGCATTACGGTTCGAACACTCGAACACCTATACGGATTCTCCTGCACAGTGGCAGATATGTAAATACGGGGTTTCCGTACCATTTCTTGCGCATTACGGTTCGAACACTCGAACACCTATACGGATTCTCCTGCACAGTGGCAGATATGTAAATACGGGGTTTACATACCATTTCTTGCGCATTACGGTTCGAACACTCGAACACCAATACGGATTCTCCTGCACAGTGGCAGATATGTAAATATGGGGTTTCGGTACCATTTTTTGCGCATTACGGTTCGAACACTCGAACAACTATACGGATTCTCCTGCACAGTGGCAGATATGTAAATACGGGGTTTATATACCATTTCTTGCGCATTACGGTTCGAACACTCGAACACCTATGCGGATTCTCTCGCACAGTGGCAGATATGTAAATACGGGGTTTCCGTACCATTTCTTGCGGATTACGGTTCGAACACTCGAACACCGATACGGATTTTCTTGCACAGTGGCAGATATGTAAATACGGGGTTTCCGTACCATTTCTTGCGCATTACGGTTCGAACACTCGAACACCTATACGGATTCTCCTGTACAGTGACAGATTTGTAAATACGGGGTTCCCGTACCATTTCTTGCGCATTACGGTTCGAACACTCGAACACCTATACGGATTCTCCTGCACAGTGGCAGATATGTATATACGGGGTTTCCATACCATTTCTTGCGCATTACGGTTCGAACACTCGAATACCTATACGGATTCTCCTGCACAGTGGCAGATATGTAAATACGTTGTTTACATACCATTTCTTGCGCATTACGGTTCGAACACTCGAACACCAATACGGATTCTCCTGCACAGTGGCAGATATGTAAATATGGGGTTTCGGTACCATTTTTTGCGCATTACGGTTCGAACACTCGAACACCAATACGGATTCTCCTGCACAGTGGCAGATATGTAAATACGGGGTTTACATACCATTTCTTGCGCATTACGGTTCGAACACTCGAACACCTATGCGGATTCTATCGCACAGTGGCAGATATGTAAATACGGGGTTTCCGTACCATTTCTTGCGCAATACGGTTCGAACACCCGAACATCGATACGGATTTTCCTGCACAGTGGCAGATATGTAAATACGGGGTTTCCGTACCATTTCTTGCGCATTATGGTTCGAACACTCGAACACCTATACGGATTCTCCTGTACAGTGACAGATATGTAAATACGGGGTTCCCGTACCATTTCTTGCGCATTACGGTTCGAACACTCGAACACCTATACGGATTGTCCTGCACAGTGGCAGATATGTAAATAAGGGGTTTACATACCATTTCTTGCGCATTACGGTTCGAACACTCGAACACCTATACGGATTCTCCTGCACAGTGGCAGATATGTAAATACGGGGTTTCCTTACCATTTCTTGCGCATTACGGTTCGAACACTCGAACACCTATACGGATTCTCCTACACAGTGGCAGATATGTAAATACGGGGTTTCCGTACCATTTCTTGCGCATTACGATTCGAACACTCGAACACCTATACGGATTCTCCTACACAGTGGCAGATATGTAAATACGGGGTTCCCGTACCATTTCTTGCGCATTACGGTTCGAACACTCGAACACCTATACGGATTCTCCTGCACAGTGACAGATATGTAAATACGGGGTTCCCGTACCATTTCTTGCGCATTACGGTTCGAACACTCGAACACCTATACGGATTCTCCTGCACAGTGGCAGATATGTAAATACGGGGTTCCCGTACCATTTCTTGCGCATTACGGTTCGAACACTAGAACACCTATACGGATTCTCCTGCACAGTGGCAGATATGTAAATACGGGGTTTACATACCATTTCTTGCGCATTACGGTTCGAACACTCGAACACCAATACGGATTCTCCTGCACAGTGGCAGATATGTAAATACGTTGTTTACGTACCATTTCTTGCGCATTACGGTTCGAACACTCGAACACCAATACGGATTCTCCTGCACAGTGGCAGATATGTAAATATGGGGTTTCGGTACCATTTTTTGCGCATTACGGTTCGAACACTCGAACACCAATACGGATTCTCCTGCACAGTGGCAGATATGTAAATACGGGGTTTACATACCATTTCTTGCGCATTACGGTTCGAACACTCGAACACCTATGCGGATTCTCTCGCACAGTGGCAGATATGTAAATACGGGGTTTCCGTACCATTTCTTGCGCAATACGGTTCGAACACCCGACCATCGATACGGATTTTCCTGCACAGTGGCAGATATGTAAATACGGGGTTTCCGTACCATTTCTTGCGCATTACGGTTCGAACACTCGAACACCTATACGGATTCTCCTGTACAGTGACAGATATGTAAATACGGGGTTCCCGTACCATTTCTTGCGCATTACGGTTCGAACACTCGAACACCTATACGGATTCTCCTGCACACTGGCAGATATGTAAATAAGGGGTTTACATACCATTTCTTGCGCATTACGGTTCGAACACTCGAACACCTATACGGATTCTCCTGCACAGTGGCAGATATGTAAATACGGGGTTTCCTTACCATTTCTTGCGCATTACGGTTCGAACACTCGAACACCTATACGGATTCTCCTACACAGTGGCAGATATGTAAATACGGGGTTTCCGTACCATTTCTTGCGCATTACGGTTTGAACACTCGAACACCTATACGGATTCTCCTACACAGTGGCAGATATGTAAATACGGGGTTCCCGTACCATTTCTTGCGCATTACGGTTCGAACACTCGAACACCTATACGGATTGTCCTGCACAGTGACAGATATGTAAATACGGGGTTCCCGTACCATTTCTTGCGCATTACGGTTCGAACACTCGAACACCTATACGGATTCTCCTGCACAGTGGCAGATATGTAAATACGGGGTTTCCGTACCATTTCTTGCGCATTACGGTTCGAACACTCGAACACCTATACGGATTCTCCTGCACAGTGGCAGATATGTAAATACGGGGTTTACATACCATTTCTTGCGCATTACGGTTCGAACACTCGAACACCAATACGGATTCTCCTGCACAGTGGCAGATATGTAAATATGGGGTTTCGGTACCATTTTTTGCGCATTACGGTTCGAACACTCGAACACCTATACGGATTCTCCTGCACAGTGGCAGATATGTAAATACGGGGTTTATATACCATTTCTTGCGCATTACGGTTCGAACACTCGAACACCTATGCGGATTCTCTCGCACAGTGGCAGATATGTAAATACGGGGTTTCCGTACCATTTCTTGCGCATTACGGTTCGAACACTCGAACACCGATACGGATTTTCCTGCACAGTGGCAGATATGTAAATACGGGGTTTCCGTACCTTTTCTTGCGCATTACGGTTCGAACACTCGAACACCTATACGGATTCTCCTGTACAGTGACAGATATGTAAATACGGGGTTCCCGTACCATTTCTTGCGCATTACGGTTCGAACACTCGAACACCTATACGGATTCTACTGCACAGTGGCAGATATGTATATACGGGGTTTCCATACCATTTCTTGCGCATTACGGTTCGAACACTCGAATACCTATACGGATTCTCCTGCACAGTGGCAGATATGTAAATACGTTGTTTACGTTCCATTTCTTGCGCATTACGGTTCGAACACTCGAACACCAATACGGATTCTCCTGCACAGTGGCAAATATGTAAATATGGGGTTTCGGTACCATTTTTTGCGCATTACGGTTCGAACACTCGAACACCAATACGGATTCTCCTGCACAGTGGCAGATATGTAAATACGGGGTTTACATACCATTTCTTGCGCATTACGGTTCGAACACTCGAACACCTATGCGGATTCTCTCGCACAGTGGCAGATATGTAAATACGGGGTTTCCGTACCATTTCTTGCGCAATACGGTTCGAACACCCGAACATCGATACGGATTTTCCTGCACAGTGGCAGATATGTAAATACGGGGTTTCCGTACCATTTCTTGCGCATTACGGTTCGAACACTCGAACACCTATACGGATTCTCCTGTACAGTGACAGATATGTAAATACGGGGTTCCCGTACCATTTCTTGCGCATTACGGTTCGAACACTCAAACACCTATACGGATTCTCCTGCACACTGGCAGATATGTAAATAAGGGGTTTACATACCATTTCTTGCGCATTACGGTTCGAACACTCGAACACCTATACGGATTCTCCTGCACAGTGGCAGATATGTAAATACGGGGTTTCCTTACCATTTCTTGCGCATTACGGTTCGAACACTCGAACACCTATACGGATTCTCCTACACAGTGGCAGATATGTAAATACGGGGTTTCCGTACCATTTCTTGCGCATTACGGTTTGAACACTCGAACACCTATACGGATTCTCCTACACAGTGGCAGATATGTAAATACGGGGTTCCCGTACCATTTCTTGCGCATTACGGTTCGAACACTCGAACACCTATACGGATTCTCCTGCACAGTGACAGATATGTAAATACGGGGTTCCCGTACCATTTCTTGCGCATTACGGTTCGAACACTCGAACACCTATACGGATTCTCCTGCACAGTGGCAGATATGTAAATACGGGGTTTCCGTACCATTTCTTGCGCATTACGGTTCGAACACTCGAACACCTATACGGATTCTCCTGCACAGTGGCAGATATGTAAATACGGGGTTTACATACCATTTCTTGCGCATTACGGTTCGAACACTCGAACACCAATACGGATTCTCCTGCACAGTGGCAGATATGTAAATATGGGGTTTCGGTACCATTTTTTGCGCATTACGGTTCGAACACTCGAACACCTATACGGATTCTCCTGCACAGTGGCAGATATGTAAATACGGGGTTTATATACCATTTCTTGCGCATTACGGTTCGAACACTCGAACACCTATGCGGATTCTCTCGCACAGTGGCAGATATGTAAATACGGGGTTTCCGTACCATTTCTTGCGCATTACGGTTCGAACACTCGAACACCGATACGGATTTTCCTGCACAGTGGCAGATATGTAAATACGGGGTTTCCGTACCTTTTCTTGCGCATTACGGTTCGAACACTCGAACACCTATACGGATTCTCCTGTACAGTGACAGATATGTAAATACGGGGTTCCCGTACCATTTCTTGCGCATTACGGTTCGAACACTCGAACACCTATACGGATTCTACTGCACAGTGGCAGATATGTATATACGGGGTTTCCATACCATTTCTTGCGCATTACGGTTCGAACACTCGAATACCTATACGGATTCTCCTGCACAGTGGCAGATATGTAAATACGTTGTTTACGTTCCATTTCTTGCGCATTACGGTTCGAACACTCGAACACCAATACGGATTCTCCTGCACAGTGGCAAATATGTAAATATGGGGTTTCGGTACCATTTTTTGCGCATTACGGTTCGAACACTCGAACACCAATACGGATTCTCCTGCACAGTGGCAGATATGTAAATACGGGGTTTACATACCATTTCTTGCGCATTACGGTTCGAACACTCGAACACCTATGCGGATTCTCTCGCACAGTGGCAGATATGTAAATACGGGGTTTCCGTACCATTTCTTGCGCAATACGGTTCGAACACCCGAACATCGATACGGATTTTCCTGCACAGTGGCAGATATGTAAATACGGGGTTTCCGTACCATTTCTTGCGCATTACGGTTCGAACACTCGAACACCTATACGGATTCTCCTGTACAGTGACAGATATGTAAATACGGGGTTCCCGTACCATTTCTTGCGCATTACGGTTCGAACACTCAAACACCTATACGGATTCTCCTGCACACTGGCAGATATGTAAATAAGGGGTTTACATACCATTTCTTGCGCATTACGGTTCGAACACTCGAACACCTATACGGATTCTCCTGCACAGTGGCAGATATGTAAATACGGGGTTTCCTTACCATTTCTTGCGCATTACGGTTCGAACACTCGAACACCTATACGGATTCTCCTACACAGTGGCAGATATGTAAATACGGGGTTTCCGTACGATTTCTTGCGCATTACGGTTCGAACACTCGAACACCTATACGGATTCTCCTACACAGTGGCAGATATGTAAATACGGGGTTCCCGTACCATTTCTTGCGCATTACGGTTCGAACACTCGAACACCTATACGGATTCTCCTGCACAGTGACAGATATGTAAATACGGGGTTCCCGTACCATTTCTTGCGCATTACGGTTCGAACACTCGAACACCTATACGGATTCTCCTGCACAGTGGCAGATATGTAAATACGGGGTTTCCGTACCATTTCTTGCGCATTACGGTTCGAACACTCGAACACCTATACGGATTCTCCTGCACAGTGGCAGATATGTAAATACGGGGTTTACATACCATTTCTTGCGCATTACGGTTCGAACACTCGAACACCAATACGGATTCTCCTGCACAGTGGCAGATATGTAAATATGGGGTTTCGGTACCATTTTTTGCGCATTACGGTTCGAACACTCGAACACCTATACGGATTCTCCTGCACAGTGGCAGATATGTAAATACGGGGTTTATATACCATTTCTTGCGCATTACGGTTCGAACACTCGAACACCTATGCGGATTCTCTCGCACAGTGGCAGATATGTAAATACGGGGTTTCCGTACCATTTCTTGCGCATTACGGTTCGAACACTCGAACACCGATACGGATTTTCCTGCACAGTGGCAGATATGTAAATACGGGGTTTCCGTACCATTTCTTGCGCATTACGGTTCGAACACTCGAACACCTATACGGATTCTCCTGTACAGTGACAGATATGTAAATACGGGGTTCCCGTACCATTTCTTGCGCCTTACGGTTCGAACACTCGAACACCTATACGGATTCTCCTGCACAGTGGCAGATATGTATATACGGGGTTTCCATACCATTTCTTGCGCATTACGGTTCGAACACTCGAATACCTATACGGATTCTCCTGCACAGTGGCAGATATGTAAATACGTTGTTTACGTTCCATTTCTTGCGCATTACGGTTCGAACACTCGAACACCAATACGGATTCTCCTGCACAGTGGCAAATATGTAAATATGGGGTTTCGGTACCATTTTTTGCGCATTACGGTTCGAACACTCGAACACCAATACGGATTCTCCTGCACAGTGGCAGATATGTAAATACGGGGTTTACATACCATTTCTTGCGCATTACGGTTCGAACACTCGAACACCTATGCGGATTCTCTCGCACAGTGGCAGATATGTAAATACGGGGTTTCCGTACCATTTCTTGCGCAATACGGTTCGAACACCCGAACATCGATACGGATTTTCCTGCACAGTGGCAGATATGTAAATACGGGGTTTCCGTACCATTTCTTGCGCATTACGGTTCGAACACTCGAACACCTATACGGATTCTCCTGTACAGTGACAGATATGTAAATACGGGGTTCCCGTACCATTTCTTGCGCATTACGGTTCGAACACTCAAACACCTATACGGATTCTCCTGCACACTGGCAGATATGTAAATAAGGGGTTTACATACCATTTCTTGCGCATTACGGTTCGAACACTCGAACACCTATACGGATTCTCCTGCACAGTGGCAGATATGTAAATACGGGGTTTCCTTACCATTTCTTGCGCATTACGGTTCGAACACTCGAACACCTATACGGATTCTCCTACACAGTGGCAGATATGTAAATACGGGGTTTCCGTACCATTTCTTGCGCATTACGGTTTGAACACTCGAACACCTATACGGATTCTCCTACACAGTGGCAGATATGTAAATACGGGGTTCCCGTACCATTTCTTGCGCATTACGGTTCGAACACTCGAACACCTATACGGATTCTCCTGCACAGTGACAGATATGTAAATACGGGGTTCCCGTACCATTTCTTGCGCATTACGGTTCGAACACTCGAACACCTATACGGATTCTCCTGCACAGTGGCAGATATGTAAATACGGGGTTTCCGTACCATTTCTTGCGCATTACGGTTCGAACACTCGAACACCTATACGGATTCTCCTGCACAGTGGCAGATATGTAAATACGGGGTTTACATACCATTTCTTGCGCATTACGGTTCGAACACTCGAACACCAATACGGATTCTCCTGCACAGTGGCAGATATGTAAATATGGGGTTTCGGTACCATTTTTTGCGCATTACGGTTCGAACACTCGAACACCTATACGGATTCTCCTGCACAGTGGCAGATATGTAAATACGGGGTTTATATACCATTTCTTGCGCATTACGGTTCGAACACTCGAACACCTATGCGGATTCTCTCGCACAGTGGCAGATATGTAAATACGGGGTTTCCGTACCATTTCTTGCGCATTACGGTTCGAACACTCGAACACCGATACGGATTTTCCTGCACAGTGGCAGATATGTAAATACGGGGTTTCCGTACCTTTTCTTGCGCATTACGGTTCGAACACTCGAACACCTATACGGATTCTCCTGTACAGTGACAGATATGTAAATACGGGGTTCCCGTACCATTTCTTGCGCATTACGGTTCGAACACTCGAACACCTATACGGATTCTACTGCACAGTGGCAGATATGTATATACGGGGTTTCCATACCATTTCTTGCGCATTACGGTTCGAACACTCGAATACCTATACGGATTCTCCTGCACAGTGGCAGATATGTAAATACGTTGTTTACGTTCCATTTCTTGCGCATTACGGTTCGAACACTCGAACACCAATACGGATTCTCCTGCACAGTGGCAAATATGTAAATATGGGGTTTCGGTACCATTTTTTGCGCATTACGGTTCGAACACTCGAACACCAATACGGATTCTCCTGCACAGTGGCAGATATGTAAATACGGGGTTTACATACCATTTCTTGCGCATTACGGTTCGAACACTCGAACACCTATGCGGATTCTCTCGCACAGTGGCAGATATGTAAATACGGGGTTTCCGTACCATTTCTTGCGCAATACGGTTCGAACACCCGAACATCGATACGGATTTTCCTGCACAGTGGCAGATATGTAAATACGGGGTTTCCGTACCATTTCTTGCGCATTACGGTTCGAACACTCGAACACCTATACGGATTCTCCTGTACAGTGACAGATATGTAAATACGGGGTTCCCGTACCATTTCTTGCGCATTACGGTTCGAACACTCAAACACCTATACGGATTCTCCTGCACACTGGCAGATATGTAAATAAGGGGTTTACATACCATTTCTTGCGCATTACGGTTCGAACACTCGAACACCTATACGGATTCTCCTGCACAGTGGCAGATATGTAAATACGGGGTTTCCTTACCATTTCTTGCGCATTACGGTTCGAACACTCGAACACCTATACGGATTCTCCTACACAGTGGCAGATATGTAAATACGGGGTTTCCGTACGATTTCTTGCGCATTACGGTTCGAACACTCGAACACCTATACGGATTCTCCTACACAGTGGCAGATATGTAAATACGGGGTTCCCGTACCATTTCTTGCGCATTACGGTTCGAACACTCGAACACCTATACGGATTCTCCTGCACAGTGACAGATATGTAAATACGGGGTTCCCGTACCATTTCTTGCGCATTACGGTTCGAACACTCGAACACCTATACGGATTCTCCTGCACAGTGGCAGATATGTAAATACGGGGTTTCCGTACCATTTCTTGCGCATTACGGTTCGAACACTCGAACACCTATACGGATTCTCCTGCACAGTGGCAGATATGTAAATACGGGGTTTACATACCATTTCTTGCGCATTACGGTTCGAACACTCGAACACCAATACGGATTCTCCTGCACAGTGGCAGATATGTAAATATGGGGTTTCGGTACCATTTTTTGCGCATTACGGTTCGAACACTCGAACACCTATACGGATTCTCCTGCACAGTGGCAGATATGTAAATACGGGGTTTATATACCATTTCTTGCGCATTACGGTTCGAACACTCGAACACCTATGCGGATTCTCTCGCACAGTGGCAGATATGTAAATACGGGGTTTCCGTACCATTTCTTGCGCATTACGGTTCGAACACTCGAACACCGATACGGATTTTCCTGCACAGTGGCAGATATGTAAATACGGGGTTTCCGTACCATTTCTTGCGCATTACGGTTCGAACACTCGAACACCTATACGGATTCTCCTGTACAGTGACAGATATGTAAATACGGGGTTCCCGTACCATTTCTTGCGCCTTACGGTTCGAACACTCGAACACCTATACGGATTCTCCTGCACAGTGGCAGATATGTATATACGGGGTTTCCATACCATTTCTTGCGCATTACGGTTCGAACACTCGAATACCTATACGGATTCTCCTGCACAGTGGCAGATATGTAAATACGTTGTTTACGTTCCATTTCTTGCGCATTACGGTTCGAACACTCGAACACCAATACGGATTCTCCTGCACAGTGGCAAATATGTAAATATGGGGTTTCGGTACCATTTTTTGCGCATTACGGTTCGAACACTCGAACACCAATACGGATTCTCCTGCACAGTGGCAGATATGTAAATACGGGGTTTACATACCATTTCTTGCGCATTACGGTTCGAACACTCGAACACCTATGCGGATTCTCTCGCACAGTGGCAGATATGTAAATACGGGGTTTCCGTACCATTTCTTGCGCAATACGGTTCGAACACCCGAACATCGATACGGATTTTCCTGCACAGTGGCAGATATGTAAATACGGGGTTTCCGTACCATTTCTTGCGCATTACGGTTCGAACACTCGAACACCTATACGGATTCTCCTGTACAGTGACAGATATGTAAATACGGGGTTCCCGTACCATTTCTTGCGCATTACGGTTCGAACACTCGAACACCTATACGGATTCTCCTGCACACTGGCAGATATGTAAATAAGGGGTTTACATACCATTTCTTGCGCATTACGGTTCGAACACTCGAACACCTATACGGATTCTCCTGCACAGTGGCAGATATGTAAATACGGGGTTTCCTTACCATTTCTTGCGCATTACGGTTCGAACACTCGAACACCTATACGGATTCTCCTACACAGTGGCAGATATGTAAATACGGGGTTTCCGTACGATTTCTTGCGCATTACGGTTCGAACACTCGAACACCTATACGGATTCTCCTACACAGTGGCAGATATGTAAATACGGGGTTCCCGTACCATTTCTTGCGCATTACGGTTCGAACACTCGAACACCTATACGGATTCTCCTGCACAGTGACAGATATGTAAATACGGGGTTCCCGTACCATTTCTTGCGCATTACGGTTCGAACACTCGAACACCTATACGGATTCTCCTGCACAGTGGCAGATATGTAAATACGGGGTTTACATACCATTTCTTGCGCATTACGGTTCGAACACTCGAACACCAATACGGATTCTCCTGCACAGTGGCAGATATGTAAATATGGGGTTTCGGTACCATTTTTTGCGCATTACGGTTCGAACACTCGAACACCTATACGGATTCTCCTGCACAGTGGCAGATATGTAAATACGGGGTTTATATACCATTTCTTGCGCATTACGGTTCGAACACTCGAACACCTATGCGGATTCTCTCGCACAGTGGCAGATATGTAAATACGGGGTTTCCGTACCATTTCTTGCGCATTACGGTTCGAACACTCGAACACCGATACGGATTTTCCTGCACAGTGGCAGATATGTAAATACGGGGTTTCCGTACCATTTCTTGCGCATTACGGTTCGAACAGTCGAACACCTATACGGATTCTCCTGTACAGTGACAGATATGTAAATACGGGGTTCCCGTACCATTTCTTGCGCCTTACGGTTCGAACACTCGAACACCTATACGGATTCTCCTGCACAGTGGCAGATATGTATATACGGGGTTTCCATACCATTTCTTGCGCATTACGGTTCGAACACTCGAATACCTATACGGATTCTCCTGCACAGTGGCAGATATGTAAATACGTTGTTTACGTTCCATTTCTTGCGCATTACGGTTCGAACACTCGAACACCAATACGGATTCTCCTGCAAAGTGGCAAATATGTAAATATGGGGTTTCGGTACCATTTTTTGCGCATTACGGTTCGAACACTCGAACACCAATACGGATTCTCCTGCACAGTGGCAGATATGTAAATACGGGGTTTACATACCATTTCTTGCGCATTACGGTTCGAACACTCGAACACCTATGCGGATTCTCTCGCACAGTGGCAGATATGTAAATACGGGGTTTCCGTACCATTTCTTGCGCAATACGGTTCGAACACCCGAACATCGATACGGATTTTCCTGCACAGTGGCAGATATGTAAATACGGGGTTTCCGTACCATTTCTTGCGCATTACGGTTCGAACACTCGAACACCTATACGGATTCTCCTGTACAGTGACAGATATGTAAATACGGGGTTCCCGTACCATTTCTTGCGCATTACGGTTCGAACACTCGAACACCTATACGGATTCTCCTGCACACTGGCAGATATGTAAATAAGGGGTTTACATACCATTTCTTGCGCATTACGGTTCGAACACTCGAACACCTATACGGATTCTCCTGCACAGTGGCAGATATGTAAATACGGGGTTTCCTTACCATTTCTTGCGCATTACGGTTCGAACACTCGAACACCTATACGGATTCTCCTACACAGTGGCAGATATGTAAATACGGGGTTTCCGTACGATTTCTTGCGCATTACGGTTCGAACACTCGAACACCTATACGGATTCTCCTACACAGTGGCAGATATGTAAATACGGGGTTCCCGTACCATTTCTTGCGCATTACGGTTCGAACACTCGAACACCTATACGGATTCTCCTGCACAGTGACAGATATGTAAATACGGGGTTCCCGTACCATTTCTTGCGCATTACGGTTCGAACACTCGAACACCTATACGGATTCTCCTGCACAGTGGCAGATATGTATATACGGGGTTTCCATACCATTTCTTGCGCATTACGGTTCGAACACTCGAATACCTATACGGATTCTCCTGCACAGTGGCAGATATGTAAATACGTTGTTTACGTTCCATTTCTTGCGCATTACGGTTCGAACACTCGAACACCAATACGGATTCTCCTGCACAGTGGCAAATATGTAAATATGGGGTTTCGGTACCATTTTTTGCGCATTACGGTTCGAACACTCGAACACCAATACGGATTCTCCTGCACAGTGGCAGATATGTAAATACGGGGTTTACATACCATTTCTTGCGCATTACGGTTCGAACACTCGAACACCTATGCGGATTCTCTCGCACAGTGGCAGATATGTAAATACGGGGTTTCCGTACCATTTCTTGCGCAATACGGTTCGAACACCCGAACATCGATACGGATTTTCCTGCACAGTGGCAGATATGTAAATACGGGGTTTCCGTACCATTTCTTGCGCATTACGGTTCGAACACTCGAACACCTATACGGATTCTCCTGTACAGTGACAGATATGTAAATACGGGGTTCCCGTACCATTTCTTGCGCATTACGGTTCGAACACTCGAACACCTATACGGATTCTCCTGCACACTGGCAGATATGTAAATAAGGGGTTTACATACCATTTCTTGCGCATTACGGTTCGAACACTCGAACACCTATACGGATTCTCCTGCACAGTGGCAGATATGTAAATACGGGGTTTCCTTACCATTTCTTGCGCATTACGGTTCGAACACTCGAACACCTATACGGATTCTCCTACACAGTGGCAGATATGTAAATACGGGGTTTCCGTACGATTTCTTGCGCATTACGGTTCGAACACTCGAACACCTATACGGATTCTCCTACACAGTGGCAGATATGTAAATACGGGGTTCCCGTACCATTTCTTGCGCATTACGGTTCGAACACTCGAACACCTATACGGATTCTCCTGCACAGTGACAGATATGTAAATACGGGGTTCCCGTACCATTTCTTGCGCATTACGGTTCGAACACTCGAACACCTATACGGATTCTCCTGCACAGTGGCAGATATGTAAATACGGGGTTTCCGTACCATTTCTTGCGCATTACGGTTCGAACACTCGAACACCTATACGGATTCTCCTGCACAGTGGCAGATATGTAAATACGGGGTTTACATACCATTTCTTGCGCATTACGGTTCGAACACTCGAACACCAATACGGATTCTCCTGCACAGTGGCAGATATGTAAATATGGGGTTTCGGTACCATTTTTTGCGCATTACGGTTCGAACACTCGAACACCTATACGGATTCTCCTGCACAGTGGCAGATATGTAAATACGGGGTTTATATACCATTTCTTGCGCATTACGGTTCGAACACTCGAACACCTATGCGGATTCTCTCGCACAGTGGCAGATATGTAAATACGGGGTTTCCGTACCATTTCTTGCGCATTACGGTTCGAACACTCGAACACCGATACGGATTTTCCTGCACAGTGGCAGATATGTAAATACGGGGTTTCCGTACCATTTCTTGCGCATTACGGTTCGAACACTCGAACACCTATACGGATTCTCCTGTACAGTGACAGATATGTAAATACGGGGTTCCCGTACCATTTCTTGCGCCTTACGGTTCGAACACTCGAACACCTATACGGATTCTCCTGCACAGTGGCAGATATGTATATACGGGGTTTCCATACCATTTCTTGCGCATTACGGTTCGAACACTCGAATACCTATACGGATTCTCCTGCACAGTGGCAGATATGTAAATACGTTGTTTACGTTCCATTTCTTGCGCATTACGGTTCGAACACTCGAACACCAATACGGATTCTCCTGCACAGTGGCAAATATGTAAATATGGGGTTTCGGTACCATTTTTTGCGCATTACGGTTCGAACACTCGAACACCAATACGGATTCTCCTGCACAGTGGCAGATATGTAAATACGGGGTTTACATACCATTTCTTGCGCATTACGGTTCGAACACTCGAACACCTATGCGGATTCTCTCGCACAGTGGCAGATATGTAAATACGGGGTTTCCGTACCATTTCTTGCGCAATACGGTTCGAACACCCGAACATCGATACGGATTTTCCTGCACAGTGGCAGATATGTAAATACGGGGTTTCCGTACCATTTCTTGCGCATTACGGTTCGAACACTCGAACACCTATACGGATTCTCCTGTACAGTGACAGATATGTAAATACGGGGTTCCCGTACCATTTCTTGCGCATTACGGTTCGAACACTCGAACACCTATACGGATTCTCCTGCACACTGGCAGATATGTAAATAAGGGGTTTACATACCATTTCTTGCGCATTACGGTTCGAACACTCGAACACCTATACGGATTCTCCTGCACAGTGGCAGATATGTAAATACGGGGTTTCCTTACCATTTCTTGCGCATTACGGTTCGAACACTCGAACACCTATACGGATTCTCCTACACAGTGGCAGATATGTAAATACGGGGTTTCCGTACGATTTCTTGCGCATTACGGTTCGAACACTCGAACACCTATACGGATTCTCCTACACAGTGGCAGATATGTAAATACGGGGTTCCCGTACCATTTCTTGCGCATTACGGTTCGAACACTCGAACACCTATACGGATTCTCCTGCACTGTGACAGATATGTAAATACGGGGTTCCCGTACCATTTCTTGCGCATTACGGTTCGAACACTCGAACACCTATACGGATTCTCCTGCACAGTGGCAGATATGTAAATACGGGGTTTCCGTACCATTTCTTGCGCATTACGGTTCGAACACTCGAACACCTATACGGATTCTCCTGCACAGTGGCAGATATGTAAATACGGGGTTTACATACCATTTCTTGCGCATTACGGTTCGAACACTCGAACACCAATACGGATTCTCCTGCACAGTGGCAGATATGTAAATATGGGGTTTCGGTACCATTTTTTGCGCATTACGGTTCGAACGGTTCGAACACTCGAACACCTACGCGGATTCTCTCGCACAGTGGCAGATATGTAAATACGGGGTTTCCGTACCATTTCTTGCGCATTACGGTTCGAACACTCGAACACCGATACGGATTTTCCTACACAGTGGCAAATATGTAAATACGGGGTTTCCGTACCATTTCTTGCGCATTACGGTTCGAACACTCGAACACCTATACGGATTCTCCTGTACAGTGACAGATATGTAAATACGGGGTTCCCGTACCATTTCTCGCGCATTACGGTTCGAACACTCGAACACCTATACGGATTCTCCTGCACAGTGGCAGATATGTATATACGGGGTTTCCATACCATTTTTTGCGCATTACGGTTCGAACACTCGAATACCTATACGGATTCTCCTGCACAGTGGCAGATATGTAAATACGTTGTTTACATACCATTTCTTGCGCATTACGGTTCGAACACTCGAACACCAATACGGATTCTCCTGCACAGTGGCAGATATGTAAATATGGGGTTTCGGTACCATTTTTTGCGCATTACGGTTCGAACACTCGAACACCTATACGGATTCTCCTGCACAGTGGCAGATATGTAAATACGGGGTTTACATACCATTTCTTGCGCATTACGGTTCGAACACTCGAACACCTATGCGGATTCTCTCGCACAGTGGCAGATATGTAAATATGGGGTTTTCGTACCATTTCTTGCGCATTACGGTTCGAACACTCGAACACCGATACGGATTTTCCTGCACAGTGGCAGATATGTAAATACGGGGTTTCCGTACCATTTCTTGCGCATTACGGTTCGAACACTCGAACACCTATACGGATTCTCCTGTACAGTGACAGATATGTAAATACGGGGTTCCCGTACCATTTCTTGCGCATTACGGTTCGAACACTCGAACACCTATACGGATTCTCCTGCACAGTGGCAGATATGTAAATAAGGGGTTTACATACCATTTCTTGCGCATTACGGTTCGAACACTCGAACACCTATACGGATTCTCCTGCACAGTGGCAGATATGTAAATACGGGGTTTCCTTACCATTTCTTGCGCATTACGGTTCGAATACTCGAACACCTATACGGATTCTCCTGCACAGTGGCAGATATGTAAATACGGGTTTTCCGTACCATTTCTTGCGCATTACGGTTCGAACACTCGAACACCTATACGGATTCTCCTACACAGTGGCAGATATGTAAATACGGGGTTCCCGTACCATTTCTTGCGCATTACGGTTCGAACACTCGAACACCTATACGGATTCTCCTGCACAGTGACAGATATGTAAATACGGGGTTCCCGTACCATTTCTTGCGCATTACGGTTCGAACACTCGAACACCTATACGGATTCTCCTGCACAGTGGCAGATATGTAAATACGGGGTTTCCGTACCATTTCATGCGCATTACGGTTCGAACACTCGAACACCTATACGGATTCTCCTGCACAGTGGCAGATATGTATATACGGGGTTTCCATACCATTTCTTGCGCATTACGGTTCGAACACTCGAATACGTATACGGATTCTCCTGCACAGTGGCAGATATGTAAATACATTGTTTACATACCATTTCTTGCGCATTACGGTTCGAACACTCGAACACCAATACGGATTCTCCTGCACAGTGGCAGATATGTAAATATGGGGTTTCGGTACCATTTTTTGCGCATTACGGTTCGAACACTCGAACACCTATGCAGATTCTCTCGCACAGTGGCAGATATGTAAATACGGGGTTTCCGTACCATTTCTTGCGCAATACGGTTCGAACACCCGAACATCGATACGGATTTTCCTGCACAGTGGCAGATATGTAAATACGGGGTTTCCGTACCATTTCTTGCGCATTACGGTTCGAACACTCGAACACCTATACGGATTCTCCTGTACAGTGACAGATATGTAAATACGGGGTTCCCGTACCATTTCTTGCGCATTACGGTTCGAACACTCGAACACCTATACGGATTCTCCTGCACAGTGGCAGATATGTAAATAAGGGGTTTACATACCATTTCTTGCGCATTACGGTTCGAACACTCGAACACCTATACGGATTCTCCTGCACAGTGGCAGATATGTAAATACGGGGTTTCCTTACCATTTCTTGCGCATTACGGTTCGAACACTCGAACACCTATACGGATTCTCCTGCACAGTGGCAGATATGTAAATACGGGGTTTCCGTACCATTTCTTGGGCATTACGGTTCGAACACTCGAACACCTATACGGATTCTCCTACACAGTGGCAGATATGTAAATACGGGGTTCCCGTACCATTTCTTGCGCATTACGGTTCGAACACTCGAACACCTATACGGATTCTCCTGCACAGTGACAGATATGTAAATACGGGGTTCCCGTACCATTTCTTGCGCATTACGGTTCGAACACTCGAACACCGATACGGATTTTCCTGCACAGTGGCAGATATGTAAATACGGGGTTTCCGTACCATTTCTTGCGCATTACGGTTCGAACACTCGAACACCTATACGGATTCTCCTGTACAGTGACAGATATGTAAATACGGGGTTCCCGTACCATTTCTTGCGCATTACGGTTCGAACACTCGAACACCTATACGGATTCTCCTGCACAGTGGCAGATATGTATATACGGGGTTTCCATACCATTTCTTGCGCATTACGGTTCGAACACTCGAATACCTATACGGATTCTCCTGCACAGTGGCAGATATGTAAATACGTTGTTTACGTACCATTTCTTGCGCATTACGGTTCGAACACTCGAACACCAATACGGATTCTCCTGCACAGTGGCAAATATGTAAATATGGGGTTTCGGTACCATTTTTTGCGCATTACGGTTCGAACACTCGAACACCAATACGGATTCTCCTGCACAGTGGCAGATATGTAAATACGGTGTTTACATACCATTTCTTGCGCATTACGGTTCGAACACTCGAACACCTATGCGGATTCTCTCGCACAGTGGCAGATATGTAAATACGGGGTTTCCGTACCATTTCTTGCGCAATACGGTTCGAACACCCGAACATCGATACGGATTTTCCTGCACAGTGGCAGATATGTAAATACGGGGTTTCCGTACCATTTCTTGCGCATTACGGTTCGAACACTCGAACACCTATACGGATTCTCCTGTACAGTGACAGATATGTAAATACGGGGTTCTCGTACCATTTCTTGCGCATTACGGTTCGAACACTCGAACACCTATACGGATTCTCCTGCACACTGGCAGATATGTAAATAAGGGGTTTACATACCATTTCTTGCGCATTACGGTTCGAACACTCGAACACCTATACGGATTCTCCTGCACAGTGGCAGATATGTAAATACGGGGTTTCCTTACCATTTCTTGCGCATTACGGTTCGAACACTCGAACACCTATACGGATTCTCCTACACAGTGGCAGATATGTAAATACGGGGTTTCCGTACGATTTCTTGCGCATTACGGTTCGAACACTCGAACACCTATACGGATTCTCCTACACAGTGGCAGATATGTAAATACGGGGTTCCCGTACCATTTCTTGCGCATTACGGTTCGAACACTCGAACACCTATACGGATTCTCCTGCACAGTGACAGATATGTAAATACGGGGTTCCCGTACCATTTCTTGCGCATTACGGTTCGAACACTCGAACACCTATACGGATTCTCCTGCACAGTGGCAGATATGTAAATACGGGGTTTCCGTACCATTTCTTGCGCATTACGGTTCGAACACTCGAACACCTATACGGATTCTCCTGCACAGTGGCAGATATGTAAATACGGGGTTTACATACCATTTCTTGCGCATTACGGTTCGAACACTCGAACACCAATACGGATTCTCCTGCACAGTGGCAGATATGTAAATATGGGGTTTCGGTACCATTTTTTGCGCATTACGGTTCGAACACTCGAACACCTATACGGATTCTCCTACACAGTGGCAGATATGTAAATACGGGGTTTATATACCATTTCTTGCGCATTACGGTTCGAACACTCGAACACCTATGCGGATTCTCTCGCACAGTGGCAGATATGTAAATACGGGGTTTCCGTACCATTTCTTGCGCATTACGGTTCGAACACTCGAACACCGATACGGATTTTCCTGCACAGTGGCAGATATGTAAATACGGGGTTTCCGTACCATTTCTTGCGCATTACGGTTCGAACACTCGAACACCTATACGGATTCTCCTGTACAGTGACAGATATGTAAATACGGGGTTCCCGTACCATTTCTTGCGCATTACGGTTCGAACACTCGAACACCTATACGGATTCTCCTGCACAGTGGCAGATATGTATATACGGGGTTTCCATACCATTTCTTGCGCATTACGGTTCGAACACTCGAATACCTATACGGATTCTCCTGCACAGTGGCAGATATGTAAATACGTTGTTTACATACCATTTCTTGCGCATTACGGTTCGAACACTCGAACACCAATACGGATTCTCCTGCACAGTGGCAGATATGTAAATATGGGGTTTCGGTACCATTTTTTGCGCATTACGGTTCGAACACTCGAACACCAATACGGATTCTCCTGCACAGTGGCAGATATGTAAATACGGGGTTTACATACCATTTCTTGCGCATTACGGTTCGAACACTCGAACACCTATGCGGATTCTCTCGCACAGTGGCAGATATGTAAATACGGGGTTTCCGTACCATTTCTTGCGCAATACGGTTCGAACACCCGAACATCGATACGGATTTTCCTGCACAGTGGCAGATATGTAAATACGGGGTTTCCGTACCATTTCTTGCGCATTACGGTTCGAACACTCGAACACCTATATGGATTCTCCTGTACAGTGACAGATATGTAAATACGGGGTTCCCGTACCATTTCTTGCGCATTACGGTTCGAACACCCGAACACCTATACGGATTCTCCTGCACAGTGGCAGATATGTAAATAAGGGGTTTACATACCATTTCTTGCGCATTACGGTTCGAACACTCGAACACCTATACGGATTCTCCTGCACAGTGGCAGATATGTAAATACGGGGTTTCCTTACCATTTCTTGCGCATTACGGTTCGAACACTCGAACACCTATACGGATTCTCCTGCACAGTGGCAGATATGTAAATACGGGGTTTCCGTACCATTTCTTGCGCATTACGGTTCGAACACTCGAACACCTATACGGATTCTCCTACACAGTGGCAGATATGTAAATACGGGGTTCCCGTACCATTTCTTGCGCATTACGGTTCGAACACTCGAACACCTATACGGATTCTCCTGCACAGTGACAGATATGTAAATACGGGGTTCCCGTACCATTTCTTGCGCATTACGGTTCGAACACTCGAACACCTATACGGATTCTCCTGCACAGTGGCAGATATGTAAATACGGGGTTTCCGTACCATTTCATGCGCATTACGGTTCGAACACTCGAACACCTATACGGATTCTCCTGCACAGTGGCAGATATGTATATACGGGGTTTCCATACCATTTCTTGCGCATTACGATTCGAACACTCGAATACGTATACGGATTCTCCTGCACAGTGGCAGATATGTAAATACATTGTTTACATACCATTTCTTGCGCATTACGGTTCGAACACTCGAACACCAATACGGATTCTCCTGCACAGTGGCAGATATGTAAATATGGGGTTTCGGTACCATTTTTTGCGCATTACGGTTCGAACACTCGAACACCTATGCAGATTCTCTCGCACAGTGGCAGATATGTAAATACGGGGTTTCCGTACCATTTCTTGCGCAATACGGTTCGAACACCCGAACATCGATACGGATTTTCCTGCACAGTGGCAGATATGTAAATACGGGGTTTCCGTACCATTTCTTGCGCATTACGGTTCGAACACTCGAACACCTATACGGATTCTCCTGTACAGTGACAGATATGTAAATACGGGGTTCCCGTACCATTTCTTGCGCATTACGGTTCGAACACTCGAACACCTATACGGATTCTCCTGCACAGTGGCAGATATGTAAATAAGGGGTTTACATACCATTTCTTGCGCATTACGGTTCGAACACTCGAACACCTATACGGATTCTCCTGCACAGTGGCAGATATGTAAATACGGGGTTTCCTTACCATTTCTTGCGCATTACGGTTCGAACACTCGAACACCTATACGGATTCTCCTGCACAGTGGCAGATATGTAAATACGGGGTTCCCGTACCATTTCTTGCGCATTACGGTTCGAACACTCGAACACCTATACGGATTCTCCTGCACAGTGGCAGATATGTATATACGGGGTTTCCATACCATTTCTTGCGCATTACGGTTCGAACACTCGAATACCTATACGGATTCTCCTGCACAGTGGCAGATATGTAAATACGTTGTTTACGTACCATTTCTTGCGCATTACGGTTCGAACACTCGAACACCAATACGGATTCTCCTGCACAGTGGCAAATATGTAAATATGGGGTTTCGGTACCATTTTTTGCGCATTACGGTTCGAACACTCGAACACCAATACGGATTCTCCTGCACAGTGGCAGATATGTAAATACGGTGTTTACATACCATTTCTTGCGCATTACGGTTCGAACACTCGAACACCTATGCGGATTCTCTCGCACAGTGGCAGATATGTAAATACGGGGTTTCCGTACCATTTCTTGCGCAATACGGTTCGAACACCCGAACATCGATACGGATTTTCCTGCACAGTGGCAGATATGTAAATACGGGGTTTCCGTACCATTTCTTGCGCATTACGGTTCGAACACTCGAACACCTATACGGATTCTCCTGTACAGTGACAGATATGTAAATACGGGGTTCTCGTACCATTTCTTGCGCATTACGGTTCGAACACTCGAACACCTATACGGATTCTCCTGCACACTGGCAGATATGTAAATAAGGGGTTTACATACCATTTCTTGCGCATTACGGTTCGAACACTCGAACACCTATACGGATTCTCCTGCACAGTGGCAGATATGTAAATACGGGGTTTCCTTACCATTTCTTGCGCATTACGGTTCGAACACTCGAACACCTATACGGATTCTCCTACACAGTGGCAGATATGTAAATACGGGGTTTCCGTACGATTTCTTGCGCATTACGGTTCGAACACTCGAACACCTATACGGATTCTCCTACACAGTGGCAGATATGTAAATACGGGGTTCCCGTACCATTTCTTGCGCATTACGGTTCGAACACTCGAACACCTATACGGATTCTCCTGCACAGTGACAGATATGTAAATACGGGGTTCCCGTACCATTTCTTGCGCATTACGGTTCGAACACTCGAACACCTATACGGATTCTCCTGCACAGTGGCAGATATGTAAATACGGGGTTTCCGTACCATTTCTTGCGCATTACGGTTCGAACACTCGAACACCTATACGGATTCTCCTGCACAGTGGCAGATATGTAAATACGGGGTTTACATACCATTTCTTGCGCATTACGGTTCGAACACTCGAACACCAATACGGATTCTCCTGCACAGTGGCAGATATGTAAATATGGGGTTTCGGTACCATTTTTTGCGCATTACGGTTCGAACACTCGAACACCTATACGGATTCTCCTGCACAGTGGCAGATATGTAAATACGGGGTTTATATACCATTTCTTGCGCATTACGGTTCGAACACTCGAACACCTATGCGGATTCTCTCGCACAGTGGCAGATATGTAAATACGGGGTTTCCGTACCATTTCTTGCGCATTACGGTTCGAACACTCGAACACCGATACGGATTTTCCTGCACAGTGGCAGATATGTAAATACGGGGTTTCCGTACCATTTCTTGCGCATTACGGTTCGAACACTCGAACACCTATACGGATTCTCCTGTACAGTGACAGATATGTAAATACGGGGTTCCCGTACCATTTCTTGCGCATTACGGTTCGAACACTCGAACACCTATACGGATTCTCCTGCACAGTGGCAGATATGTATATACGGGGTTTCCATACCATTTCTTGCGCATTACGGTTCGAACACTCGAATACCTATACGGATTCTCCTGCACAGTGGCAGATATGTAAATACGTTGTTTACATACCATTTCTTGCGCATTACGGTTCGAACACTCGAACACCAATACGGATTCTCCTGCATAGTGGCAGATATGTAAATATGGGGTTTCGGTACCATTTTTTGCGCATTACGGTTCGAACACTCGAACACCAATACGGATTCTCCTGCACAGTGGCAGATATGTAAATACGGGGTTTACATACCATTTCTTGCGCATTACGGTTCGAACACTCGAACACCTATGCGGATTCTCTCGCACAGTGGCAGATATGTAAATACGGGGTTTCCGTACCATTTCTTGCGCAATACGGTTCGAACACCCGAACATCGATACGGATTTTCCTGCACAGTGGCAGATATGTAAATACGGGGTTTCCGTACCATTTCTTGCGCATTACGGTTCGAACACTCGAACACCTATACGGATTCTCCTGTACAGTGACAGATATGTAAATACGGGGTTCCCGTACCATTTCTTGCGCATTACGGTTCGAACACCCGAACACCTATACGGATTCTCCTGCACAGTGGCAGATATGTAAATAAGGGGTTTACATACCATTTCTTGCGCATTACGGTTCGAACACTCGAACACCTATACGGATTCTCCTGCACAGTGGCAGATATGTAAATACGGGGTTTCCTTACCATTTCTTGCGCATTACGGTTCGAACACTCGAACACCTATACGGATTCTCCTGCACAGTGGCAGATATGTAAATACGGGGTTTCCGTACCATTTCTTGCGCATTACGGTTCGAACACTCGAACACCTATACGGATTCTCCTACACAGTGGCAGATATGTAAATACGGGGTTCCCGTACCATTTCTTGCGCATTACGGTTCGAACACTCGAACACCTATACGGATTCTCCTGCACAGTGACAGATATGTAAATACGGGGTTCCCGTACCATTTCTTGCGCATTACGGTTCGAACACTCGAACACCTATACGGATTCTCCTGCACAGTGGCAGATATGTAAATACGGGGTTTCCGTACCATTTCATGCGCATTACGGTTCGAACACTCGAACACCTATACGGATTCTCCTGCACAGTGGCAGATATGTATATACGGGGTTTCCATACCATTTCTTGCGCATTACGATTCGAACACTCGAATACGTATACGGATTCTCCTGCACAGTGGCAGATATGTAAATACATTGTTTACATACCATTTCTTGCGCATTACGGTTCGAACACTCGAACACCAATACGGATTCTCCTGCACAGTGGCAGATATGTAAATATGGGGTTTCGGTACCATTTTTTGCGCATTACGGTTCGAACACTCGAACACCTATGCAGATTCTCTCGCACAGTGGCAGATATGTAAATACGGGGTTTCCGTACCATTTCTTGCGCAATACGGTTCGAACACCCGAACATCGATACGGATTTTCCTGCACAGTGGCAGATATGTAAATACGGGGTTTCCGTACCATTTCTTGCGCATTACGGTTCGAACACTCGAACACCTATACGGATTCTCCTGTACAGTGACAGATATGTAAATACGGGGTTCCCGTACCATTTCTTGCGCATTACGGTTCGAACACTCGAACACCTATACGGATTCTCCTGCACAGTGGCAGATATGTAAATAAGGGGTTTACATACCATTTCTTGCGCATTACGGTTCGAACACTCGAACACCTATACGGATTCTCCTGCACAGTGGCAGATATGTAAATACGGGGTTTCCTTACCATTTCTTGCGCATTACGGTTCGAACACTCGAACACCTATACGGATTCTCCTGCACAGTGGCAGATATGTAAATACGGGGTTTCCGTACCATTTCTTGCGCATTACGGTTCGAACACTCGAACACCTATACGGATTCTCCTACACAGTGGCAGATATGTAAATACGGGGTTCCCGTACCATTTCTTGCGCATTACGGTTCGAACACTCGAACACCTATACGGATTCTCCTGCACAGTGACAGATATGTAAATACGGGGTTCCCGTACCATTTCTTGCGCATTACGGTTCGAACACTCGAACACCGATACGGATTTTCCTGCACAGTGGCAGATATGTAAATACGGGGTTTCCGTACCATTTCTTGCGCATTACGGTTCGAACACCTATACGGATTCTCCTGTACAGTGACAGATATGTAAATACGGGGTTCCCGTACCATTTCTTGCGCATTACGGTTCGAACACTCGAACACCTATACGGATTCTCTTGCACAGTGGCAGATATGTATATACGGGGTTTCCATACCATTTCTTGCGCATTACGGTTCGAACACTCGAATACCTATACGGATTCTCCTGCACAGTGGCAGATATGTAAATACGTTGTTTACGTACCATTTCTTGCGCATTACGGTTCGAACACTCGAACACCAATACGGATTCTCCTGCAAAGTGGCAAATATGTAAATATGGGGTTTCGGTACCATTTTTTGCGCATTACGGTTCGAACACTCGAACACCAATACGGATTCTCCTGCACTGTGGCAGATATGTAAATACGGTGTTTACATACCATTTCTTGCGCATTACGGTTCGAACACTCGAACACCTATGCGGATTCTCTCGCACAGTGGCAGATATGTAAATACGGGGTTTCCGTACCATTTCTTGCGCAATACGGTTCGAACACCCGAACATCGATACGGATTTTCCTGCACAGTGGCAGATATGTAAATACGGGGTTTCCGTACCATTTCTTGCGCATTACGGTTCGAACACTCGAACACCTATACGGATTCTCCTGTACAGTGACAGATATGTAAATACGGGGTTCCCGTACCATTTCTTGCGCATTACGGTTCGAACACTCGAACACCTATACGGATTCTCCTGCACACTGGCAGATATGTAAATAAGGGGTTTACATACCATTTCTTGCGCATTACGGTTCGAACACTCGAACACCTATACGGATTCTCCTGCACAGTGGCAGATATGTAAATACGGGGTTTCCTTACCATTTCTTGCGCATTACGGTTCGAACACTCGAACACCTATACGGATTCTCCTGCACAGTGGCAGATATGTAAATACGGGGTTTCCGTACGATTTCTTGCGCATTACGGTTCGAACACTCGAACACCTATACGGATTCTCCTACACAGTGGCAGATATGTAAATACGGGGTTCCCGTACCATTTCTTGCGCATTACGGTTCGAACACTCGAACACCAATACGGATTCTCCTGCACAGTGACAGATATGTAAATACGGGGTTCCCGTACCATTTCTTGCGCATTACGGTTCGAACACTCGAACACCTATACGGATTCTCCTGCACAGTGGCAGATATGTAAATACGGGGTTTCCGTACCATTTCTTGCGCATTACGGTTCGAACACTCGAACACCTATACGGATTCTCCTGCACAGTGGCAGATATGTAAATACGGGGTTTACATACCATTTCTTGCGCATTACGGTTCGAACACTCGAACACCAATACGGATTCTCCTGCACAGTGGCAGATATGTAAATATGGGGTTTCGGTACCATTTTTTGCGCATTACGGTTCGAACACTCGAACACCTATACGGATTCTCCTGCACAGTGGCAGATATGTAAATACGGGGTTTATATACCATTTCTTGCGCATTACGGTTCGAACACTCGAACACCTATGCGGATTCTCTCGCACAGTGGCAGATATGTAAATACGGGGTTTCCGTACCATTTCTTGCGCATTACGGTTCGAACACTCGAACACCGATACGGATTTTCCTGCACAGTGGCAGATATGTAAATACGGGGTTTCCGTACCATTTCTTGCGCATTACGGTTCGAACACTCGAACACCTATACGGATTCTCCTGTACAGTGACAGATATGTAAATACGGGGTTCCCGTACCATTTCTTGCGCATTACGGTTCGAACACTCGAACACCTATACGGATTCTCCTGCACAGTGGCAGATATGTATATACGGGGTTTCCATACCATTTCTTGCGCATTACGGTTCGAACACTCGAATACCTATACGGATTCTCCTGCACAGTGGCAGATATGTAAATACGTTGTTTACATACCATTTCTTGCGCATTACGGTTCGAACACTCGAACACCAATACGGATTCTCCTGCACAGTGGCAGATATGTAAATATGGGGTTTCGGTACCATTTTTTGCGCATTACGGTTCGAACACTCGAACACCAATACGGATTCTCCTGCACAGTGGCAGATATGTAAATACGGGGTTTACATACCATTTCTTGCGCATTACGGTTCGAACACTCGAACACCTATGCGGATTCTCTCGCACAGTGGCAGATATGTAAATACGGGGTTTCCGTACCATTTCTTGCGCAATACGGTTCGAACACCCGAACATCGATACGGATTTTCCTGCACAGTGGCAGATATGTAAATACGGGGTTTCCGTACCATTTCTTGCGCATTACGGTTCGAACACTCGAACACCTATACGGATTCTCCTGTACAGTGACAGATATGTAAATACGGGGTTCCCGTACCATTTCTTGCGCATTACGGTTCGAACACCCGAACACCTATACGGATTCTCCTGCACAGTGGCAGATATGTAAATAAGGGGTTTACATACCATTTCTTGCGCATTACGGTTCGAACACTCGAACACCTATACGGATTCTCCTGCACAGTGGCAGATATGTAAATACGGGGTTTCCTTACCATTTCTTGCGCATTACGGTTCGAACACTCGAACACCTATACGGATTCTCCTGCACAGTGGCAGATATGTAAATACGGGGTTTCCGTACCATTTCTTGCGCATTACGGTTCGAACACTCGAACACCTATACGGATTCTCCTACACAGTGGCAGATATGTAAATACGGGGTTCCCGTACCATTTCTTGCGCATTACGGTTCGAACACTCGAACACCTATACGGATTCTCCTGCACAGTGACAGATATGTAAATACGGGGTTCCCGTACCATTTCTTGCGCATTACGGTTCGAACACTCGAACACCTATACGGATTCTCCTGCACAGTGGCAGATATGTAAATACGGGGTTTCCGTACCATTTCATGCGCATTACGGTTCGAACACTCGAACACCTATACGGATTCTCCTGCACAGTGGCAGATATGTATATACGGGGTTTCCATACCATTTCTTGCGCATTACGGTTCGAACACTCGAATACGTATACGGATTCTCCTGCACAGTGGCAGATATGTAAATACATTGTTTACATACCATTTCTTGCGCATTACGGTTCGAACACTCGAACACCAATACGGATTCTCCTGCACAGTGGCAGATATGTAAATATGGGGTTTCGGTACCATTTTTTGCGCATTACGGTTCGAACACTCGAACACCTATGCAGATTCTCTCGTACAGTGGCAGATATGTAAATACGGGGTTTCCGTACCATTTCTTGCGCAATACGGTTCGAACACCCGAACATCGATACGGATTTTCCTGCACAGTGGCAGATATGTAAATACGGGGTTTCCGTACCATTTCTTGCGCATTACGGTTCGAACACTCGAACACCTATACGGATTCTCCTGTACAGTGACAGATATGTAAATACGGGGTTCCCGTACCATTTCTTGCGCATTACGGTTCGAACACTCGAACACCTATACGGATTCTCCTGCACAGTGGCAGATATGTAAATAAGGGGTTTACATACCATTTCTTGCGCATTACGGTTCGAACACTCGAACACCTATACGGATTCTCCTGCACAGTGGCAGATATGTAAATACGGGGTTTCCTTACCATTTCTTGCGCATTACGGTTCGAACACTCGAACACCTATACGGATTCTCCTGCACAGTGGCAGATATGTAAATACGGGGTTTCCGTACCATTTCTTGCGCATTACGGTTCGAACACTCGAACACCTATACGGATTCTCCTACACAGTGGCAGATATGTAAATACGGGGTTCCCGTACCATTTCTTGCGCATTACGGTTCGAACACTCGAACACCTATACGGATTCTCCTGCACAGTGACAGATATGTAAATACGGGGTTCCCGTACCATTTCTTGCGCATTACGGTTCGAACACTCGAACACCGATACGGATTTTCCTGCACAGTGGCAGATATGTAAATACGGGGTTTCCGTACCATTTCTTGCGCATTACGGTTCGAACACCTATACGGATTCTCCTGTACAGTGACAGATATGTAAATACGGGGTTCCCGTACCATTTCTTGCGCATTACGGTTCGAACACTCGAACACCTATACGGATTCTCCTGCACAGTGGCAGATATGTATATACGGGGTTTCCATACCATTTCTTGCGCATTACGGTTCGAACACTCGAATACCTATACGGATTCTCCTGCACAGTGGCAGATATGTAAATACGTTGTTTACGTACCATTTCTTGCGCATTACGGTTCGAACACTCGAACACCAATACGGATTCTCCTGCACAGTGGCAAATATGTAAATATGGGGTTTCGGTACCATTTTTTGCGCATTACGGTTCGAACACTCGAACACCAATACGGATTCTCCTGCACAGTGGCAGATATGTAAATACGGTGTTTACATACCATTTCTTGCGCATTACGGTTCGAACACTCGAACACCTATGCGGATTCTCTCGCACAGTGGCAGATATGTAAATACGGGGTTTCCGTACCATTTCTTGCGCAATACGGTTCGAACACCCGAACATCGATACGGATTTTCCTGCACAGTGGCAGATATGTAAATACGGGGTTTCCGTACCATTTCTTGCGCATTACGGTTCGAACACTCGAACACCTATACGGATTCTCCTGTACAGTGACAGATATGTAAATACGGGGTTCCCGTACCATTTCTTGCGCATTACGGTTCGAACACTCGAACACCTATACGGATTCTCCTGCACACTGGCAGATATGTAAATAAGGGGTTTACATACCATTTCTTGCGCATTACGGTTCGAACACTCGAACACCTATACGGATTCTCCTGCACAGTGGCAGATATGTAAATACGGGGTTTCCTTACCATTTCTTGCGCATTACGGTTCGAACACTCGAACACCTATACGGATTCTCCTACACAGTGGCAGATATGTAAATACGGGGTTTCCGTACGATTTCTTGCGCATTACGGTTCGAACACTCGAACACCTATACGGATTCTCCTACACAGTGGCAGATATGTAAATACGGGGTTCCCGTACCATTTCTTGCGCATTACGGTTCGAACACTCGAACACCTATACGGATTCTCCTGCACAGTGACAGATATGTAAATACGGGGTTCCCGTACCATTTCTTGCGCATTACGGTTCGAACACTCGAACACCTATACGGATTCTCCTGCACAGTGGCAGATATGTAAATACGGGGTTTCCGTACCATTTCTTGCGCATTACGGTTCGAACACTCGAACACCTATACGGATTCTCCTGCACAGTGGCAGATATGTAAATACGGGGTTTACATACCATTTCTTGCGCATTACGGTTCGAACACTCGAACACCAATACGGATTCTCCTGCACAGTGGCAGATATGTAAATATGGGGTTTCGGTACCATTTTTTGCGCATTACGGTTCGAACACTCGAACACCTATACGGATTCTCCTGCACAGTGGCAGATATGTAAATACGGGGTTTATATACCATTTCTTGCGCATTACGGTTCGAACACTCGAACACCTATGCGGATTCTCTCGCACAGTGGCAGATATGTAAATACGGGGTTTCCGTACCATTTCTTGCGCATTACGGTTCGAACACTCGAACACCGATACGGATTTTCCTGCACAGTGGCAGATATGTAAATACGGGGTTTCCGTACCATTTCTTGCGCATTACGGTTCGAACACTCGAACACCTATACGGATTCTCCTGTACAGTGACAGATATGTAAATACGGGGTTCCCGTACCATTTCTTGCGCATTACGGTTCGAACACTCGAACACCTATACGGATTCTCCTGCACAGTGGCAGATATGTATATACGGGGTTTCCATACCATTTCTTGCGCATTACGGTTCGAACACTCGAATACCTATACGGATTCTCCTGCACAGTGGCAGATATGTAAATACGTTGTTTACATACCATTTCTTGCGCATTACGGTTCGAACACTCGAACACCAATACGGATTCTCCTGCACAGTGGCAGATATGTAAATATGGGGTTTCGGTACCATTTTTTGCGCATTACGGTTCGAACACTCGAACACCAATACGGATTCTCCTGCACAGTGGCAGATATGTAAATACGGGGTTTACATACCATTTCTTGCGCATTACGGTTCGAACACTCGAACACCTATGCGGATTCTCTCGCACAGTGGCAGATATGTAAATACGGGGTTTCCGTACCATTTCTTGCGCAATACGGTTCGAACACCCGAACATCGATACGGATTTTCCTGCACAGTGGCAGATATGTAAATACGGGGTTTCCGTACCATTTCTTGCGCATTACGGTTCGAACACTCGAACACCTATACGGATTCTCCTGCACAGTGGCAGATATGTAAATAAGGGGTTTACATACCATTTCTTGCGCATTACGGTTCGAACACTCGAACACCTATACGGATTCTCCTGCACAGTGGCAGATATGTAAATACGGGGTTTCCTTACCATTTCTTGCGCATTCCGGTTCGAACACTCGAACACCTATACGGATTCTCCTACACAGTGGCAGATATGTAAATACGGGGTTTCCGTACCATTTCTTGCGCATTACGGTTCGAACACTCGAACACCTATACGGATTCTCCTACACAGTGGCAGATATGTAAATACGGGGTTCCCGTACCATTTCTTGCGCATTACGGTTCGAACACTCGAACACCTATACGGATTCTCCTGCACAGTGACAGATATGTAAATACGGGGTTCCCGTACCATTTCTTGCGCATTACGGTTCGAACACTCGAACACCTATACGGATTCTCCTGCACAGTGGCAGATATGTAAATACGGGGTTTCCGTACCATTTCTTGCGCATTACGGTTCGAACACTCGAACACCTATACGGATTCTCCTGCACAGTGGCAGATATGTAAATACGGGGTTTACATACCATTTCTTGCGCATTACGGTTCGAACACTCGAACACCAATACGGATTCTCCTGCACAGTGGCAGATATGTAAATATGGGGTTTCGGTACCATTTTTTGCGCATTACGGTTCGAACACTCGAACACCTATACGGATTCTCCTGCACAGTGACAGATATGTAAATACGGGGTTTATATACCATTTCTTGCGCATTACGGTTCGAACACTCGAACACCTATAGGGATTCTCTCGCACAGTGGCAGATATGTAAATACGGGGTTTCCGTACCATTTCTTGCACATTACGGTTCGAACACTCGAACACCGATACGGATTTTCCTGCACAGTGGCAGATATGTAAATACGGGGTTTCCGTACCATTTCTTGCGCATTACGGTTCGAACACTCGAACACCTATACGGATTCTCCTGTACAGTGACAGATATGTAAATACGGGGTTCCCGTACCATTTCTCGCGCATTACGGTTCGAACACTCGAACACCTATACGGATTCTCCTGCACAGTGGCAGATTTGTATATACGGGGTTTCCATACCATTTTTTGCGCATTACGGTTCGAACACTCGAATACCTATACGGATTCTCCTGCACAGTGGCAGATATGTAAATACGTTGTTTACATACCATTTCTTGCGCATTACGGTTCGAACACTCGAACACCAATACGGATTCTCCTGCACAGTGGCAGATATGTAAATATGGGGTTTCGGTACCATTTTTTGCGCATTACGGTTCGAACACTCGAACACCTATACGGATTCTCCTGCACAGTGGCAGATATGTAAATACGGGGTTTACATACCATTTCTTGCGCATTACGGTTCGAACACTCGAACACCTATGCGGATTCTCTCGCACAGTGGCAGATATGTAAATACGGGGTTTCCGTACCATTTCTTGCGCATTACGGTTCGAACACTCGAACACCGATACGGATTTTCCTGCACAGTGGCAGATATGTAAATACGGGGTTTCCGTACCATTTCTTGCGCATTACGGTTCGAACACTCGAACACCTATACGGATTCTCCTGTACAGTGACAGATATGTAAATACGGGGTTCCCGTACCATTTCTTGCGCATTACGGTTCGAACACCCGAACACCTATACGGATTCTCCTGCACAGTGGCAGATATGTAAATAAGGGGTTTACATACCATTTCTTGCGCATTACGGTTCGAACACTCGAACACCTATACGGATTCTCCTGCACAGTGGCAGATATGTAAATACGGGGTTTCCTTACCATTTCTTGCGCATTACGGTTCGAACACTCGAACACCTATACGGATTCTCCTGCACAGTGGCAGATATGTAAATACGGGGTTTCCGTACCATTTCTTGCGCATTACGGTTCGAACACTCGAACACCTATACGGATTCTCCTACACAGTGGCAGATATGTAAATACGGGGTTCCCGTACCATTTCTTGCGCATTACGGTTCGAACACTCGAACACCTATACGGATTCTCCTGCACAGTGACAGATATGTAAATACGGGGTTCCCGTACCATTTCTTGCGCATTACGGTTCGAACACTCGAACACCTATACGGATTCTCCTACACAGTGGCAGATATGTAAATACGGGGTTTCCGTACCATTTCATGCGCATTACGGTTCGAACACTCGAACACCTATACGGATTCTCCTGCACAGTGGCAGATATGTATATACGGGGTTTCCATACCATTTCTTGCGCATTACGGTTCGAACACTCGAATACGTATACGGATTCTCCTGCACAGTGGCAGATATGTAAATACATTGTTTACATACCATTTCTTGCGCATTACGGTTCGAACACTCGAACACCAATACGGATTCTCCTGCACAGTGGCAGATATGTAAATATGGGGTTTCGGTACCATTTTTTGCGCATTACGGTTCGAACACTCGAACACCTATACGGATTCTCCTACACAGTGGCAGATATGTAAATACGGGGTTTCCGTACCATTTCTTGCGCATTACGGTTCGAACACTCGAACACCTATACGGATTCTCCTACACAGTGGCAGATATGTAAATACGGGGTTCCCGTACCATTTCTTGCGCATTACGGTTCGAACACTCGAACACCTATACGGATTCTCCTGCACAGTGACAGATATGTAAATACGGGGTTCCCGTACCATTTCTTGCGCATTACGGTTCGAACACTCGAACACCTATACGGATTCTCCTGCACAGTGGCAGATATGTAAATACGGGGTTTCCTTACCATTTCTTGCGCATTCCGGTTCGAACACTCGAACACCTATACGGATTCTCCTACACAGTGGCAGATATGTAAATACGGGGTTTCCGTACCATTTCTTGCGCATTACGGTTCGAACACTCGAACACCTATACGGATTCTCCTACACAGTGGCAGATATGTAAATACGGGGTTCCCGTACCATTTCTTGCGCATTACGGTTCGAACACTCGAACACCTATACGGATTCTCCTGCACAGTGACAGATATGTAAATACGGGGTTCCCGTACCATTTCTTGCGCATTACGGTTCGAACACTCGAACACCTATACGGATTCTCCTGCACAGTGGCAGATATGTAAATACGGGGTTTCCGTACCATTTCTTGCGCATTACGGTTCGAACACTCGAACACCTATACGGATTCTCCTGCACAGTGGCAGATATGTAAATACGGGGTTTACATACCATTTCTTGCGCATTACGGTTCGAACACTCGAACACCAATACGGATTCTCCTGCACAGTGGCAGATATGTAAATATGGGGTTTCGGTACCATTTTTTGCGCATTACGGTTCGAACACTCGAACACCTATACGGATTCTCCTGCACAGTGACAGATATGTAAATACGGGGTTTATATACCATTTCTTGCGCATTACGGTTCGAACACTCGAACACCTATAGGGATTCTCTCGCACAGTGGCAGATATGTAAATACGGGGTTTCCGTACCATTTCTTGCGCATTACGGTTCGAACACTCGAACACCGATACGGATTTTCCTGCACAGTGGCAGATATGTAAATACGGGGTTTCCGTACCATTTCTTGCGCATTACGGTTCGAACACTCGAACACCTATACGGATTCTCCTGTACAGTGACAGATATGTAAATACGGGGTTCCCGTACCATTTCTCGCGCATTACGGTTCGAACACTCGAACACCTATACGGATTCTCCTGCACAGTGGCAGATTTGTATATACGGGGTTTCCATACCATTTTTTGCGCATTACGGTTCGAACACTCGAATACCTATACGGATTCTCCTGCACAGTGGCAGATATGTAAATACGTTGTTTACATACCATTTCTTGCGCATTACGGTTCGAACACTCGAACACCAATACGGATTCTCCTGCACAGTGGCAGATATGTAAATATGGGGTTTCGGTACCATTTTTTGCGCATTACGGTTCGAACACTCGAACACCTATACGGATTCTCCTGCACAGTGGCAGATATGTAAATACGGGGTTTACATACCATTTCTTGCGCATTACGGTTCGAACACTCGAACACCTATGCGGATTCTCTCGCACAGTGGCAGATATGTAAATACGGGGTTTCCGTACCATTTCTTGCGCATTACGGTTCGAACACTCGAACACCGATACGGATTTTCCTGCACAGTGGCAGATATGTAAATACGGGGTTTCCGTACCATTTCTTGCGCATTACGGTTCGAACACTCGAACACCTATACGGATTCTCCTGTACAGTGACAGATATGTAAATACGGGGTTCCCGTACCATTTCTTGCGCATTACGGTTCGAACACCCGAACACCTATACGGATTCTCCTGCACAGTGGCAGATATGTAAATAAGGGGTTTACATACCATTTCTTGCGCATTACGGTTCGAACACTCGAACACCTATACGGATTCTCCTGCACAGTGGCAGATATGTAAATACGGGGTTTCCTTACCATTTCTTGCGCATTACGGTTCGAACACTCGAACACCTATACGGATTCTCCTGCACAGTGGCAGATATGTAAATACGGGGTTTCCGTACCATTTCTTGCGCATTACGGTTCGAACACTCGAACACCTATACGGATTCTCCTACACAGTGGCAGATATGTAAATACGGGGTTCCCGTACCATTTCTTGCGCATTACGGTTCGAACACTCGAACACCTATACGGATTCTCCTGCACAGTGACAGATATGTAAATACGGGGTTCCCGTACCATTTCTTGCGCATTACGGTTCGAACACTCGAACACCTATACGGATTCTCCTACACAGTGGCAGATATGTAAATACGGGGTTTCCGTACCATTTCATGCGCATTACGGTTCGAACACTCGAACACCTATACGGATTCTCCTGCACAGTGGCAGATATGTATATACGGGGTTTCCATACCATTTCTTGCGCATTACGGTTCGAACACTCGAATACGTATACGGATTCTCCTGCACAGTGGCAGATATGTAAATACATTGTTTACATACCATTTCTTGCGCATTACGGTTCGAACACTCGAACACCAATACGGATTCTCCTGCACAGTGGCAGATATGTAAATATGGGGTTTCGGTACCATTTTTTGCGCATTACGGTTCGAACACTCGAACACCTATGCGGATTCTCTCGCACAGTGGCAGATATGTAAATACGGGGTTTCCGTACCATTTCTTGCGCAATACGGTTCGAACACCCGAACATCGATACGGATTTTCCTGCACAGTGGCAGATATGTAAATACGGGGTTTCCGTACCATTTCTTGCGCATTACGGTTCGAACACTCGAACACCTATACGGATTCTCCTGTACAGTGACAGATATGTAAATACGGGGTTCCCGTACCATTTCTTGCGCATTACGGTTCGAACACTCGAACACCTATACGGATTCTCCTGCACAGTGGCAGATATGTAAATAAGGGGTTTACATACCATTTCTTGCGCATTACGGTTCGAACACTCGAACACCTATACGGATTCTCCTGCACAGTGGCAGATATGTAAATACGGGGTTTCCTTACCATTTCTTGCGCATTACGGTTCGAACACTCGAACACCTATACGGATTCTCCTGTACAGTGACAGATATGTAAATACGGGGTTCCCATACCATTTCTTGCGCATTACGGTTCGAACACTCGAACACCTATACGGATTCTCCTGCACAGTGGCAGATATGTATATACGGGGTTTCCATACCATTTCTTGCGCATTACGGTTCGAACACTCGAATACGTATACGGATTCTCCTGCACAGTGGCAGATATGCAAATACATTGTTTACAAACCATTTTTGCGCATTACGGTTCGAACACTCGAACACCAATACGGATTCTCCTGCACAGTGGCAGATATGTAAATATGGGGTTTCGGTACCATTTTTTGCGCATTACGGTTCGAACACTCGAACACCTATACGGATTCTCCTGCACAGTGGCAAATATGTAAATACGGGGTTTACATACCATTTCTTGCGCATTACGGTTCGAACACTCGAACACCTATGCGGATTCTCTCGCACAGTGGCAGATATGTAAATACGGGGTTTCCGTACCATTTCTTGCGCATTACGGTTCGAACACTCGAACACCGATACGGATTTTCCTGCACAGTGGCAGATATGTAAATACGGGGTTTCCGTACCATTTCTTGCGCATTACGGTTCGAACACTCGAACACCTATACGGATTCTCCTGCACAGTGGCAGATATGTATATACGGGGTTTCCATACCATTTCTTGCGCATTACGGTTCGAACACTCGAATACCTATACGGATTCTCCTGCACAGTGGCAGATATGTAAATACGTTGTTTACATACCATTTCTTGCGCATTACGGTTCGAACACTCGAACACCAATACGGATTCTCCTGCACAGTGGCAGATATGTAAATATGGGGTTTCGGTACCATTTTTTGCGCATTACGGTTCGAACACTCGAACACCAATACGGATTCTCCTGCACAGTGGCAGATATGTAAATACGGGGTTTACATACCATTTCTTGCGCATTACGGTTCGAACACTCGAACACCTATGCGGATTCTCTCGCACAGTGGCAGATATGTAAATACGGGGTTTCCGTACCATTTCTTGCGCAATACGGTTCGAACACCCGAACATCGATACGGATTTTCCTGCACAGTGGCAGATATGTAAATACGGGGTTTCCGTACCATTTCTTGCGCATTACGGTTCGAACACTCGAACACCTATACGGATTCTCCTGTACAGTGACAGATATGTAAATACGGGGTTCCCGTACCATTTCTTGCGCATTACGGTTCGAACACTCGAACACCTATACGGATTCTCCTGCACAGTGGCAGATATGTAAATAAGGGGTTTACATACCATTTCTTGCGCATTACGGTTCGAACACTCGAACACCTATACGGATTCTCCTGCACAGTGGCAGATATGTAAATACGGGGTTTCCTTACCATTTTTTGCGCATTACGGTTCGAACACTCGAACACCTATACGGATTCTCCTGTACAGTGACAGATATGTAAATACGGGGTTCCCGTACCATTTCTTGCGCATTACGGTTCGAACACTCGAACACCTATACGGATTCTCCTGCACAGTGGCAGATATGTAGATACGGGGTTTCCATACCATTTCTTGCGCATTACGGTTCGAACACTCGAATACGTATACGGATTCTCCTGCACAGTGGCAGATATGTAAATACATTGTTTACATACCATTTCTTGCGCATTACGGTTCGAACACTCGAACACCAATACGGATTCTCCTGCACAGTGGTAGATATGTAAATATGGGGTTTCGGTACCATTTTGTGCGCATTACGGTTCGAACACTCGAACACCTATACGGATTCTCCTGCACAGTGGCAAATATGTAAATACGGGGTTTACATACCATTTCTTGCGCATTACGGTTCGAACACTCGAACACCTATGCGGATTCCCTCGCACAGTGGCAGATATGTAAATACGGGGTTTCCGTACCATTTCTTGCGCATTACGGTTCGAACACTCGAACACCGATACGGATTTTCCTGCACAGTGGCAGATATGTAAATACGGGGTTTCCGTACCATTTCTTGCGCATTACGGTTCGAACACTCGAACACCTATACGGATTCTCCTGTACAGTGACAGATATGTAAATACGGGGTTCCCGTACCATTTCTTGCGCATTACGGTTCGAACACTCGAACACTTATACGGATTCTCCTGCACAGTGGCAGATATGTATATACGGGGTTTCCATACCATTTCTTGCGCATTACGGTTCGAACACTCGAATACCTATACGGATTCTCCTGCACAGTGGCAGATATGTAAATACGTTGTTTACATACCATTTCTTGCGCATTACGGTTCGAACACTCGAACACCAATACGGATTCTCCTGCACAGTGGCAGATATGTAAATATGGGGTTTCGGTACCATTTTTTGCGCATTACGGTTCGAACACTCGAACACCAATACGGATTCTCCTGCACAGTGGCAGATATGTAAATACGGGGTTTACATACCATTTCTTGCGCATTACGGTTCGAACACTCGAACACCTATGCGGATTCTCTCGCACAGTGGCAGATATGTAAATACTTGGTTTCCGTACCATTTCTTGCGCAATACGGTTCGAACACCCGAACATCGATACGGATTTTCCTGCACAGTGGCAGATATGTAAATACGGGGTTTCCGTACCATTTCTTGCGCATTACGGTTCGAACACTCGAACACCTATACGGATTCTCCTGTAGAGTGACAGATATGTAAATACGGGGTTCCCGTACCATTTCTTGCGCATTACGGTTCGAACACTCGAACACCTATACGGATTCTCCTGCACAGTGGCAGATATGTAAATAAGGGGTTTACATACCATTTCTTGCGCATTACGGTTCGAACACTCGAACACCTATACGGATTCTCCTGCACAGTGGCAGATATGTAAATACGGGGTTTCCTTACCATTTCTTGCGCATTACGGTTCGAACACTCGAACACCTATACGGATTCTCCTACACAGTGGCAGATATGTAAATACGGGGTTTCCGTACCATTTCTTGCGCATTACGGTTCGAACACTCGAACACCTATACGGATTCTCCTACACAGTGGCAGATATGTAAATACGGGTTTCCCGTACCATTTCTTGCGCATTACGGTTCGAACACTCGAACACCTATACGGATTCTCCTGCACAGTGACAGATATGTAAATACGGGGTTCCCGTACCATTTCTTGCGCATTACGGTTCGAACACTCGAACACCTATACGGATTCTCCTGCACAGTGGCAGATATGTAAATACGGGGTTTACATACCATTTCTTGCGCATTACGGTTCGAACACTCGAACACCAATACGGATTCTCCTGCACAGTGGCAGATATGTAAATATGGGGTTTCGGTACCATTTTTTGCGCATTACGGTTCGAACACTCGAACACCTATACGGATTCTCCTGCACAGTGGCAGATATGTAAATACGGGGTTTATATACCATTTCTTGCGCATTACGGTTCGAACACTCGAACACCTATGCGGATTCTCTCGCACAGTGGCAGATATGTAAATACACAGTTTCCGTACCATTTCTTGCGCATTACGGTTCGAACACTCGAACACCGATACGGATTTTCCTGCACAGTGGCAGATATGTAAATACGGGGTTTCCGTACCATTTCTTGCGCATTACGGTTCGAACACTCGAACACCTATACGGATTCTCCTGTACAGTGACAGATATGTAAATACGGGGTTCCCGTACCATTTCTTGCGCATTACGGTTCGAACACTCGAACACCTATACGGATTCTCCTGCACAGTGGCAGATATGTAAATACGGGGTTTACATACCATTTCTTGCGCATTACGGTTCGAACACTCGAACACCTATGCGGATTCTCTCGCACAGTGGCAGATATGTAAATACGGGGTTTCCGTACCATTTCTTGCGCATTACGGTTCGAACACTCGAACACCGATACGGATTTTCCTGCACAGTGGCAGATATGTAAATACGGGGTTTCCGTACCATTTCTTGCGCATTACGGTTCGAACACTCGAACACCTATACGGATTCTCCTGTACAGTGACAGATATGTAAATATGGGGTTCCCGTACCATTTCTTGCGCATTACGGTTCGAACACTCGAACACCTATACGGATTCTCCTGCACAGTGGCAGATATGTAAATAAGTGGTTTACATACCATTTCTTGCGCATTACGGTTCGAACACTCGAACACCTATACGGATTCTCCTGCACAGTGGCAGATATGTAAATACGGGGTTTCCTTACCATTTCTTGCGCATTACGGTTCGAACACTCGAACACCTATACGGATTCTCCTGCACAGTGGCAGATGTGTAAATACGGGGTTTCCGTACCATTTCTTGCGCATTACGGTTCGAACACTCGAACACCTATACGGATTCTCCTACACAGTGGCAGATATGTAAATATGGGGTTCCCGTACCATTTCTTGCGCATTACGGTTCGAACACTCGAACACCTATACGGATTCTCCTACACAGTGACAGATATGTAAATACGGGGTTCCCGTACCATTTCTTGCGCATTACGGTTCGAACACTCGAACACCTATACGGATTCTCCTGCACAGTGGCAGATATGTTAATACGGGGTTTACATACCATTTCTTGCGCATTACGGTTCGAACACTCAAACACCAATACGGATTCTCCTGCACAGTGGCAGATATGTAAATATGGGGTTTCGGTACCATTTTTTGCGCATTACGGTTCGAACACTCGAACACCTATACGGATTCTCCTGCACAGTGGCAGATATGTGAATACGGGGTTTATATACCATTTCTTGCGCATTACGGTTCGAACACTCGAACACCTATGCGGATTCTCTCGCACAGTGGCAGATTTGTAAATACGGGGTTTCCGTACCATTTCTTGCGCATTACGGTTCGAACACTCGAACACCGATACGGATTTTCCTGCACAGTGGCAGATATGTAAATACGGGGTTTCCGTACCATTTTTGCGCATTACGGTTCGAACACTCGAACACCTATACGGATTCTCCTGTACAGTGACAGATATGTAAATACGGGGTTCCCGTACCATTTCTTGCGCATTACGGTTCGAACACTCGAACACCTATACGGATTCTCCTGCACAGTGGCAGATATGTAAATAAGGGGTTTACATACCATTTCTTGCGCATTACGGTTCGAACACTCAAACACCTATACGGATTCTCCTGCACAGTGGCAGATATGTAAATACGGGGTTTCCTTACCATTTCTTGCGCATTACGGTTCGAACACTCGAACACCTATACGAATTCTCCTGCACAGTGGCAGATATGTAAATACGGGGTTTCCGTACCATTTCTTGCGCATTACGGTTCGAACAGTCGAACACCTATACGGATTCTCCTGCACAGTGGCAGATATGTAAATACGGGGTTCCCGTACCATTTCTTGCGCATTACGGTTCGAACACTCGAACACCTATGCGGATTCTCCTGCACAGTGACAGATATGTAAATACGGGATTCCCGTACCATTTCTTGCGCATTACGGTTCGAACACTCGAACACCTATGCGGATTCTCTCGCATAGTGGCAGATATGTAAATACGGGGTTTCCGTACCATTTCTTGCGCATTACGGTTCGAACACTCGAACACCTGTACGGATTCTCCTGCACAGTGGCAGATATGTAAATACGGGGTTCCCGTACCATTTCTCGCGCATTACGGTTCGAACACTCGAACACCTATACGGATTTTCCTGCACAGTGGCAGATATGTAAATACGGGTTTTCCGTACCATTTCTTGCGCATTACGGTTCGAACACTCGAACACCTATACGGATTCTCCTATACAGTGACAGATATGTAAATACGGGGTTTCCGTACCATTTCTTGCGCATTACGGTTCGAACACTCGAACACCTATACGGATTCTCCAGTACAGTGACAGATATGTAAATACGGGGTTCCCGTACCATTTTTTGCGCATTACGGTTCGAACACTCCAACACCTATACGGATTCTCCTGCACAGTGGCAGATATGTATATACGGGGTTTCCATACCATTTCTTGCGCATTACGGTTCGAACACTCGAATACCTATACGGATTCTCCTGCACAGTGGCAGATATGTAAATACGTTGTTTACATACCATTTCTTGCGCATTACGGTTCGAACACTCGAACACCAATACGGATTCTCCTGCACAGTGGCAGATATGTAAATATGGGGTTTCGGTACCATTTTTTGCGCATTACGGTTCGAACACTCGAACACCTATACGGATTCTCCTGCACAGTGGCAGATATGTAAATACGGGGTTTACATACCATTTCTTGCGCATTACGGTTCGAACACTCGAACACCTATGCGGATTCTCTCGCACAGTGGCAGATATGTAAATACGGGGTTTCCGTACCATTTCTTGCGCATTACGGTTCGAACACTTGAACACCTATACGGATTCTCCTGTACAGTGACAGATATGTAAATACGGGGTTCCCGTACCATTTCTTGCGCATTACGGTTCGAACACTCGAACACCTATACGGATTCTCCTGCACAGTGGCAGATATGTAAATACGGGGTTTCCGTACCATTTCTTGCGCATTACGGTTCGAACACTCGAACACCTATACGGATTCTCCTACACAGTGGCAGATATGTAAATACGGGGTTCCCGTACCATTTCTTGCGCATTACGGTTCGAACACTCGAACACCTATACGGATTCTCCTACTCAGTGACAGATATGTAAATACGGGGTTCCCGTACCATTTCTTGCGCATTACGGTTCGAACACTCGAACACCTATACGGATTCTCCTGCACAGTGGCAGATATGTAAATACGGGGTTTCCGTACCATTTCTTGCGCATTACGGTTCGAACACTCGAACACCTATACGGATTCTCCTGCACAGTGGCAGATATGTAAATACGGGGTTTACATACCATTTCTTGCGCATTACGGTTCGAACACTCGAACACCAATACGGATTCCCCTGCACAGTGGCAGATATGTAAATATGGGGTTTCGGTACCATTTTTTGCGCATTACGGTTCGAACACTCGAACACCTATACGGATTCTCCTGCACAGTGGCAGATATGTAAATACGGGGTTTATATACCATTTCTTGCGCGTTACGGTTCGAACACTCGAACACCTATGCGGATTCTCTCGCACAGTGGCAGATATGTAAATACGGGGTTTCCGTACCATTTCTTGCGCATTACGGTTCGAACACTCGAACACCGATACGGATTTTCCTGCACAGTGCCAGATATGTAAATACGGGGTTTCCGTACCATTTCTTGTGCATTACGGTTCGAACACTCGAACACCTATACGGATTCTCCTGTACAGTGACAGATATGTAAATACGGGGTTCCCGTACCATTTCTTGCGCATTACGGTTCGAACACTCGAACCCTATACGGATTCTCCTGCACAGTGGCAGATATGTAAATACGGGGTTTCCTTACCATTTCTTGCGCATTACGGTTCGAACACTCGAACACCTATACGGATTCTCCTGCACAGTGGCAGATATGTAAATACGGGGTTTCCGTACCATTTCTTGCGCATTACGGTTCGAACAGTCGAACACATATACGGATTCTCCTGCACAGTGGCAGATATGTAAATACGGGGTTCCCGTACCATTTCTTGCGCATTACGGTTCGAACACTCGAACACCTATGCGGATTCTCCTGCACAGTGACAGATATGTAAATACGGGGTTCCCGTACCATTTCTTGCGCATTACGGTTCGAACACTCGAACACCTATGCGGATTCTCTCGCATAGTGGCAGATATGTAAATACGGGGTTTCCGTACCATTTCTTGCGCATTACGGTTCGAACACTCGAACACCTATACGGATTCTCCTGCACAGTGGCAGATATGTAAATACGGGGTTCCCGTACCATTTCTTGCGCATTACGGTTCGAACACTCGAACACCTATACGGATTTTCCTGCACAGCGGCAGATATGTAAATACGGGTTTTCCGTACCATTTCTTGCGCATTACGGTTCGAACACTCGAACACCTATACGGATTCTCCTATACAGTGACAGATATGTAAATACGGGGTTCCCGTACCATTTCTTGCGCATTACGGTTCGAACACTCGAACACCTATACGGATTCTCCTGCACAGTGGCAGATATGTAAATACGGGGTTTCCGTACCATTTCTTGCGCATTACGGTTCGAACACTCGAACACCTATACGGATTCTCCTGCACAGTGGCAGATATGTAAATACGGGGTTCCCGTGCCATTTCTTGCGCATTACGGTTCGAACACTCGAACACCTATACGGATTCTCCTGCACAGTGACAGATATGTAAATACGAGTTTCTCGTACCATTTCTTGCGCATTACGGTTCGAACACTCGAACACCTATGCGGATTCTCTCGCACAGTGGCAGATATGTAAATACGGGGTTTCCGTACCATTTCTTGCGCATTACGGTTCGAACACTCGAACACCGACACGGATTTTCCTGCACAGTGGCAGATATGTAAATACGGGGTTTCCGTACCATTTCTTGCGCATTACGGTTCGAACACTCGAACACCTATACGGATTCTCCTATACAGTGACAGATATGTAAATACGGGGTTCCCGTACCATTTCTTGCGCATTACGGTTCGAACACTCGAACACCTATACGGATTCTCCTGCACAGTGGCAGATATGTAAATACGCGGTTTACATACCATTTCTTGCGCATTACGGTTCGAACACTCGAACACCTATACGGATTCTCCCGCACAGTGGCAGATATGTAAATACGGGGTTTACATACCATTTCTTGCGCATTACGGTTCGAACACTCGAACACCTATACGGATTCTCCTGCACATTGGCAGATATGTAAATACGGGGTTTTCGTACCATTTCTTGCGCTTTACGGTTCGAACACTCGAACACCTATACGGATTCTCCTGCACAGTGGCAGATATGTAAATACGGGGTTTCCGTACCACTTCTTGCGCATTACGGTTCGAACACTCGAACACCTATACGGATTCTCCTGCACAGTGGCAGATATGTAAATACGGGGTTTCCGTACCATTTCTTGCGCATTACGGTTCGAACACTCGAACACCTATACGGATTCTCTTGCACAGTGGCAGATATGTAAATACGAGGTTTACATACCATTTCTTGCGCATTACGGTTCGAACACTCGAACACCTATACGGATTCTCCTGCACAGTGGCAGATATGTAAATACGCGGTTTACATACCATTTCTTGCGCATTACGGTTCGAACACTCGAACACCTATGCGGATTCTCTCGCACAGTGGCAGATATGTAAATACGGGGTTCCCGTACCATTTCTTGCGCATTACAGTTCGAACACTCGGACACCTATACGGATTCTCCTGCACAGTGGCAGATATGTAAATAAGGGGTTTACATACCATTTCTTGCGCATTACGGTTCGAACACTCGAACACCTATACGGATTCTCCTGCACAGTGGCAGATATGTAAATACGGGGTTTCCTTACCATTTCTTGCGCATTACGGTTCGAACACTCGAACACCTATACGGATTCTCCTACTCAGTGGCAGATATGTAAATACGGGGTTTCCGTACCATTTCTTGCGCATTACGGTTCGAACACTCGAACACCTATACGGATTCTCCTACACAGTGGCAGATATGTAAATACGGGGTTCCCGTACCATTTCTTGCGCATTACGGTTCGAACACTCGAACACCTATACGGATTCTCCTACTCAGTGACAGATATGTAAATACGGGGTTCCCGTACCATTTCTTGCGCATTACGGTTCGAACACTCGAACACCTATACGGATTCTCCTGCACAGTGGCAGATATGTAAATACGGGGTTTCCGTACCATTTCTTGCGCATTACGGTTCGAACACTCGAACACCTATACGGATTCTCCTGCACAGTGGCAGATATGTAAATACGGGGTTTACATACCATTTCTTGCGCATTACGGTTCGAACACTCGAACACCAATACGGATTCTCCTACACAGTGGCAGATATGTAAATATGGGGTTTCGGTACCATTTTTTGCGCATTACGGTTCGAACACTCGAACACCTATACGGATTCTCCTGCACAGTGGCAGATATGTAAATACGGGGTTTATATACCATTTCTTGCGCATTACGGTTCGAACACTCGAACACCTATGCGGATTCTCTCGCACAGTGGCAGATATGTAAATACGGGGTTTCCGTACCATTTCTTGCGCATTACGGCTCGAACACTCGAACACCGATACGGATTTTCCTGCACAGTGGCAGATATGTAAATACGGGGTTTCCGTACCATTTCTTGTGCATTACGGTTCGAACACTCGAACACCTATACGGATTCTCCTGTACAGTGACAGATATGTAAATACGGGGTTCCCGTACCATTTCTTGCGCATTACGGTTCGAACACTCGAACACCTATACGGATTCTCCTGCACAGTGGCAGATATGTAAATACGGGGTTTCCTTACCATTTCTTGCGCATTACGGTTCGAACACTCGAACACCTATACGGATTCTCTTGCACAGTGGCAGATATGTAAATACGAGGTTTACATACCATTTCTTGCGCATTACGGTTCGAACACTCGAACACCTATACGGATTCTCCTGCACAGTGGCAGATATGTAAATACGCGGTTTACATACCATTTCTTGCGCATTACGGTTCGAACACTCGAACACCTATGCGGATTCTCTCGCACAGTGGCAGATATGTAAATACGGGGTTCCCGTACCATTTCTTGCGCATTACGGTTCGAACACTCGGACACCTATACGGATTCTCCTGCACAGTGGCAGATATGTAAATAAGGGGTTTACATACCATTTCTTGCGCATTACGGTTCGAACACTCGAACACCTATACGGATTCTCCTGCACAGTGGCAGATATGTAAATACGGGGTTTCCTTACCATTTCTTGCGCATTACGGTTCGAACACTCGAACACCTATACGGATTCTCCTACTCAGTGGCAGATATGTAAATACGGGGTTTCCGTACCATTTCTTGCGCATTACGGTTCGAACACTCGAACACCTATACGAATTCTCCTACACAGTGGCAGATATGTAAATACGGGGTTCCCGTACCATTTCTTGCGCATTACGGTTCGAACACTCGAACACCTATACGGATTCTCCTACTCAGTGACAGATATGTAAATACGGGGTTCCCGTACCATTTCTTGCGCATTACGGTTCGAACACTCGAACACCTATACGGATTCTCCTGCACAGTGGCAGATATGTAAATACGGGGTTTCCGTACCATTTCTTGCGCATTACGGTTCGAACACTCGAACACCTATACGGATTCTCCTGCACAGTGGCAGATATGTAAATACGGGGTTTACATACCATTTCTTGCGCATTACGGTTCGAACACTTGAACACCAATACGGATTCTCCTGCACAGTGGCAGATATGTAAATATGGGGTTTCGGTACCATTTTTTGCGCATTACGGTTCGAACACTCGAACACCTATACGGATTCTCCTGCACAGTGGCAGATATGTAAATACGGGGTTTATATACCATTTCTTGCGCATTACGGTTCGAACACTCGAACACCTATGCGGATTCTCTCGCACAGTGGCAGATATGTAAATACGGGGTTTCCGTACCATTTCTTGCGCATTACGGCTCGAACACTCGAACACCGATACGGATTTTCCTGCACAGTGGCAGATATGTAAATACGGGGTTTCCGTACCATTTCTTGCGCATTACGGTTCGAACACTCGAACACCTATACGGATTCTCCTGTACAGTGACAGATATGTAAATACGGGGTTCCCGTACCATTTCTTGCGCATTACGGTTCGAACACTCGAACACCTATACGGATTCTCCTGCACAGTGGCAGATATGTAAATACGGGGTTTCCTTACCATTTCTTGCGCATTACGGTTCGAACACTCGAACACCTATACGGATTCTCCTGCACAGTGGCAGATATGTAAATACGGGGTTTCCGTACCATTTCTTGCGCATTACGGTTCGAACACTCGAACACCTATACGGATTCTCCTGCACAGTGGCAGATATGTAAATACGGGGTTCCCGTACCATTTCTTGCGCATTACGGTTCGAACACTCGAACACCTATACGGATTCTCCTGCACAGTGGCAGATATGTTAATACGGGGTTTACATACCATTTCTTGCGCATTACGGTTCGAACACTCAAACACCAATACGGATTCTCCTGCACAGTGGCAGATATGTAAATATGGGGTTTCGGTACCATTTTTTGCGCATTACGGTTCGAACACTCGAACACCTATACGGATTCTCCTGCACAGTGGCAGATATGTGAATACGGGGTTTATATACCATTTCTTGCGCATTACGGTTCGAACACTCGAACACCTATGCGGATTCTCTCGCACAGTGGCAGATTTGTAAATACGGGGTTTCCGTACCATTTCTTGCGCATTACGGTTCGAACACTCGAACACCGATACGGATTTTCCTGCACAGTGGCAGATATGTAAATACGGGGTTTCCGTACCATTTTTGCGCATTACGGTTCGAACACTCGAACACCTATACGGATTCTCCTGTACAGTGACAGATATGTAAATACGGGGTTCCCGTACCATTTCTTGCGCATTACGGTTCGAACACTCGAACACCTATACGGATTCTCCTGCACAGTGGCAGATATGTAAATAAGGGGTTTACATACCATTTCTTGCGCATTACGGTTCGAACACTCAAACACCTATACGGATTCTCCTGCACAGTGGCAGATATGTAAATACGGGGTTTCCTTACCATTTCTTGCGCATTACGGTTCGAACACTCGAACACCTATACGAATTCTCCTGCACAGTGGCAGATATGTAAATACGGGGTTTCCGTACCATTTCTTGCGCATTACGGTTCGAACAGTCGAACACCTATACGGATTCTCCTGCACAGTGGCAGATATGTAAATACGGGGTTCCCGTACCATTTCTTGCGCATTACGGTTCGAACACTCGAACACCTATGCGGATTCTCCTGCACAGTGACAGATATGTAAATACGGGATTCCCGTACCATTTCTTGCGCATTACGGTTCGAACACTCGAACACCTATGCGGATTCTCTCGCATAGTGGCAGATATGTAAATACGGGGTTTCCGTACCATTTCTTGCGCATTACGGTTCGAACACTCGAACACCTGTACGGATTCTCCTGCACAGTGGCAGATATGTAAATACGGGGTTCCCGTACCATTTCTCGCGCATTACGGTTCGAACACTCGAACACCTATACGGATTTTCCTGCACAGTGGCAGATATGTAAATACGGGTTTTCCGTACCATTTCTTGCGCATTACGGTTCGAACACTCGAACACCTATACGGATTCTCCTATACAGTGACAGATATGTAAATACGGGGTTTCCGTACCATTTCTTGCGCATTACGGTTCGAACACTCGAACACCTATACGGATTCTCCAGTACAGTGACAGATATGTAAATACGGGGTTCCCGTACCATTTTTTGCGCATTACGGTTCGAACACTCCAACACCTATACGGATTCTCCTGCACAGTGGCAGATATGTATATACGGGGTTTCCATACCATTTCTTGCGCATTACGGTTCGAACACTCGAATACCTATACGGATTCTCCTGCACAGTGGCAGATATGTAAATACGTTGTTTACATACCATTTCTTGCGCATTACGGTTCGAACACTCGAACACCAATACGGATTCTCCTGCACAGTGGCAGATATGTAAATATGGGGTTTCGGTACCATTTTTTGCGCATTACGGTTCGAACACTCGAACACCTATACGGATTCTCCTGCACAGTGGCAGATATGTAAATACGGGGTTTACATACCATTTCTTGCGCATTACGGTTCGAACACTCGAACACCTATGCGGATTCTCTCGCACAGTGGCAGATATGTAAATACGGGGTTTCCGTACCATTTCTTGCGCATTACGGTTCGAACACTTGAACACCTATACGGATTCTCCTGTACAGTGACAGATATGTAAATACGGGGTTCCCGTACCATTTCTTGCGCATTACGGTTCGAACACTCGAACACCTATACGGATTCTCCTGCACAGTGGCAGATATGTAAATACGGGGTTTCCGTACCATTTCTTGCGCATTACGGTTCGAACACTCGAACACCTATACGGATTCTCCTACACAGTGGCAGATATGTAAATACGGGGTTCCCGTACCATTTCTTGCGCATTACGGTTCGAACACTCGAATACCTATACGGATTCTCCTGCACAGTGGCAGATATGTAAATACGTTGTTTACATACCATTTCTTGCGCATTACGGTTCGAACACTCGAACACCAATACGGATTCTCCTGCACAGTGGCAGATATGTAAATATGGGGTTTCGGTACCATTTTTTGCGCATTACGGTTCGAACACTCGAACACCTATACGGATTCTCCTGCACAGTGGCAGATATGTAAATACGGGGTTTACATACCATTTCTTGCGCATTACGGTTCGAACACTCGAACACCTATGCGGATTCTCTCGCACAGTGGCAGATATGTAAATACGGGGTTTCCGTACCATTTCTTGCGCATTACGGTTCGAACACTTGAACACCTATACGGATTCTCCTGTACAGTGACAGATATGTAAATACGGGGTTCCCGTACCATTTCTTGCGCATTACGGTTCGAACACTCGAACACCTATACGGATTCTCCTGCACAGTGGCAGATATGTAAATACGGGGTTTCCGTACCATTTCTTGCGCATTACGGTTCGAACACTCGAACACCTATACGGATTCTCCTACTCAGTGACAGATATGTAAATACGGGGTTCCCGTACCATTTCTTGCGCATTACGGTTCGAACACTCGAACACCTATACGGATTCTCCTGCACAGTGGCAGATATGTAAATACGGGGTTTCCGTACCATTTCTTGCGCATTACGGTTCGAACACTCGAACACCTATACGGATTCTCCTGCACAGTGGCAGATATGTAAATACGGGGTTTACATACCATTTCTTGCGCATTACGGTTCGAACACTCGAACACCAATACGGATTCCCCTGCACAGTGGCAGATATGTAAATATGGGGTTTCGGTACCATTTTTTGCGCATTACGGTTCGAACACTCGAACACCTATACGGATTCTCCTGCACAGTGGCAGATATGTAAATACGGGGTTTATATACCATTTCTTGCGCATTACGGTTCGAACACTCGAACACCTATGCGGATTCTCTCGCACAGTGGCAGATATGTAAATACGGGGTTTCCGTACCATTTCTTGCGCATTACGGTTCGAACACTCGAACACCGATACGGATTTTCCTGCACAGTGCCAGATATGTAAATACGGGGTTTCCGTACCATTTCTTGTGCATTACGGTTCGAACACTCGAACACCTATACGGATTCTCCTGTACAGTGACAGATATGTAAATACGGGGTTCCCGTACCATTTCTTGCGCATTACGGTTCGAACACTCGAACCCTATACGGATTCTCCTGCACAGTGGCAGATATGTAAATACGGGGTTTCCTTACCATTTCTTGCGCATTACGGTTCGAACACTCGAACACCTATACGGATTCTCCTGCACAGTGGCAGATATGTAAATACGGGGTTTCCGTACCATTTCTTGCGCATTACGGTTCGAACAGTCGAACACATATACGGATTCTCCTGCACAGTGGCAGATATGTAAATACGGGGTTCCCGTACCATTTCTTGCGCATTACGGTTCGAACACTCGAACACCTATGCGGATTCTCCTGCACAGTGACAGATATGTAAATACGGGGTTCCCGTACCATTTCTTGCGCATTACGGTTCGAACACTCGAACACCTATGCGGATTCTCTCGCATAGTGGCAGATATGTAAATACGGGGTTTCCGTACCATTTCTTGCGCATTACGGTTCGAACACTCGAACACCTATACGGATTCTCCTGCACAGTGGCAGATATGTAAATACGGGGTTCCCGTACCATTTCTTGCGCATTACGGTTCGAACACTCGAACACCTATACGGATTTTCCTGCACAGCGGCAGATATGTAAATACGGGTTTTCCGTACCATTTCTTGCGCATTACGGTTCGAACACTCGAACACCTATACGGATTCTCCTATACAGTGACAGATATGTAAATACGGGGTTCCCGTACCATTTCTTGCGCATTACGGTTCGAACACTCGAACACCTATACGGATTCTCCTGCACAGTGGCAGATATGTAAATACGGGGTTTCCGTACCATTTCTTGCGCATTACGGTTCGAACACTCGAACACCTATACGGATTCTCCTGCACAGTGGCAGATATGTAAATACGGGGTTCCCGTGCCATTTCTTGCGCATTACGGTTCGAACACTCGAACACCTATACGGATTCTCCTGCACAGTGACAGATATGTAAATACGAGTTTCTCGTACCATTTCTTGCGCATTACGGTTCGAACACTCGAACACCTATGCGGATTCTCTCGCACAGTGGCAGATATGTAAATACGGGGTTTCCGTACCATTTCTTGCGCATTACGGTTCGAACACTCGAACACCGACACGGATTTTCCTGCACAGTGGCAGATATGTAAATACGGGGTTTCCGTACCATTTCTTGCGCATTACGGTTCGAACACTCGAACACCTATACGGATTCTCCTATACAGTGACAGATATGTAAATACGGGGTTCCCGTACCATTTCTTGCGCATTACGGTTCGAACACTCGAACACCTATACGGATTCTCCTGCACAGTGGCAGATATGTAAATACGCGGTTTACATACCATTTCTTGCGCATTACGGTTCGAACACTCGAACACCTATACGGATTCTCCCGCACAGTGGCAGATATGTAAATACGGGGTTTACATACCATTTCTTGCGCATTACGGTTCGAACACTCGAACACCTATACGGATTCTCCTGCACATTGGCAGATATGTAAATACGGGGTTTCCGTACCATTTCTTGCGCTTTACGGTTCGAACACTCGAACACCTATACGGATTCTCCTGCACAGTGGCAGATATGTAAATACGGGGTTTCCGTACCACTTCTTGCGCATTACGGTTCGAACACTCGAACACCTATACGGATTCTCCTGCACAGTGGCAGATATGTAAATACGGGGTTTCCGTACCATTTCTTGCGCATTACGGTTCGAACACTCGAACACCTATACGGATTCTCTTGCACAGTGGCAGATATGTAAATACGAGGTTTACATACCATTTCTTGCGCATTACGGTTCGAACACTCGAACACCTATACGGATTCTCCTGCACAGTGGCAGATATGTAAATACGCGGTTTACATACCATTTCTTGCGCATTACGGTTCGAACACTCGAACACCTATGCGGATTCTCTCGCACAGTGGCAGATATGTAAATACGGGGTTCCCGTACCATTTCTTGCGCATTACAGTTCGAACACTCGGACACCTATACGGATTCTCCTGCACAGTGGCAGATATGTAAATAAGGGGTTTACATACCATTTCTTGCGCATTACGGTTCGAACACTCGAACACCTATACGGATTCTCCTGCACAGTGGCAGATATGTAAATACGGGGTTTCCTTACCATTTCTTGCGCATTACGGTTCGAACACTCGAACACCTATACGGATTCTCCTACTCAGTGGCAGATATGTAAATACGGGGTTTCCGTACCATTTCTTGCGCATTACGGTTCGAACACTCGAACACCTATACGGATTCTCCTACACAGTGGCAGATATGTAAATACGGGGTTCCCGTACCATTTCTTGCGCATTACGGTTCGAACACTCGAACACCTATACGGATTCTCCTACTCAGTGACAGATATGTAAATACGGGGTTCCCGTACCATTTCTTGCGCATTACGGTTCGAACACTCGAACACCTATACGGATTCTCCTGCACAGTGGCAGATATGTAAATACGGGGTTTCCGTACCATTTCTTGCGCATTACGGTTCGAACACTCGAACACCTATACGGATTCTCCTGCACAGTGGCAGATATGTAAATACGGGGTTTACATACCATTTCTTGCGCATTACGGTTCGAACACTCGAACACCAATACGGATTCTCCTACACAGTGGCAGATATGTAAATATGGGGTTTCGGTACCATTTTTTGCGCATTACGGTTCGAACACTCGAACACCTATACGGATTCTCCTGCACAGTGGCAGATATGTAAATACGGGGTTTATATACCATTTCTTGCGCATTACGGTTCGAACACTCGAACACCTATGCGGATTCTCTCGCACAGTGGCAGATATGTAAATACGGGGTTTCCGTACCATTTCTTGCGCATTACGGCTCGAACACTCGAACACCGATACGGATTTTCCTGCACAGTGGCAGATATGTAAATACGGGGTTTCCGTACCATTTCTTGTGCATTACGGTTCGAACACTCGAACACCTATACGGATTCTCCTGTACAGTGACAGATATGTAAATACGGGGTTCCCGTACCATTTCTTGCGCATTACGGTTCGAACACTCGAACACCTATACGGATTCTCCTGCACAGTGGCAGATATGTAAATACGGGGTTTCCTTACCATTTCTTGCGCATTACGGTTCGAACACTCGAACACCTATACGGATTCTCTTGCACAGTGGCAGATATGTAAATACGAGGTTTACATACCATTTCTTGCGCATTACGGTTCGAACACTCGAACACCTATACGGATTCTCCTGCACAGTGGCAGATATGTAAATACGCGGTTTACATACCATTTCTTGCGCATTACGGTTCGAACACTCGAACACCTATGCGGATTCTCTCGCACAGTGGCAGATATGTAAATACGGGGTTCCCGTACCATTTCTTGCGCATTACGGTTCGAACACTCGGACACCTATACGGATTCTCCTGCACAGTGGCAGATATGTAAATAAGGGGTTTACATACCATTTCTTGCGCATTACGGTTCGAACACTCGAACACCTATACGGATTCTCCTGCACAGTGGCAGATATGTAAATACGGGGTTTCCTTACCATTTCTTGCGCATTACGGTTCGAACACTCGAACACCTATACGGATTCTCCTACTCAGTGGCAGATATGTAAATACGGGGTTTCCGTACCATTTCTTGCGCATTACGGTTCGAACACTCGAACACCTATACGGATTCTCCTACACAGTGGCAGATATGTAAATACGGGGTTCCCGTACCATTTCTTGCGCATTACGGTTCGAACACTCGAACACCTATACGGATTCTCCTACTCAGTGACAGATATGTAAATACGGGGTTCCCGTACCATTTCTTGCGCATTACGGTTCGAACACTCGAACACCTATACGGATTCTCCTGCACAGTGGCAGATATGTAAATACGGGGTTTCCGTACCATTTCTTGCGCATTACGGTTCGAACACTCGAACACCTATACGGATTCTCCTGCACAGTGGCAGATATGTAAATACGGGGTTTACATACCATTTCTTGCGCATTACGGTTCGAACACTTGAACACCAATACGGATTCTCCTGCACAGTGGCAGATATGTAAATATGGGGTTTCGGTACCATTTTTTGCGCATTACGGTTCGAACACTCGAACACCTATACGGATTCTCCTGCACAGTGGCAGATATGTAAATACGGGGTTTATATACCATTTCTTGCGCATTACGGTTCGAACACTCGAACACCTATGCGGATTCTCTCGCACAGTGGCAGATATGTAAATACGGGGTTTCCGTACCATTTCTTGCGCATTACGGCTCGAACACTCGAACACCGATACGGATTTTCCTGCACAGTGGCAGATATGTAAATACGGGGTTTCCGTACCATTTCTTGCGCATTACGGTTCGAACACTCGAACACCTATACGGATTCTCCTGTACAGTGACAGATATGTAAATACGGGGTTCCCGTACCATTTCTTGCGCATTACGGTTCGAACACTCGAACACCTATACGGATTCTCCTGCACAGTGGCAGATATGTAAATACGGGGTTTCCTTACCATTTCTTGCGCATTACGGTTCGAACACTCGAACACCTATACGGATTCTCCTGCACAGTGGCAGATATGTAAATACGGGGTTTCCGTACCATTTCTTGCGCATTACGGTTCGAACACTCGAACACCTATACGGATTCTCCTGCACAGTGGCAGATATGTAAATACGGGGTTCCCGTACCATTTCTTGCGCATTACGGTTCGAACACTCGAACACCTATGCGGATTCTCCTGCACAGTGACAGATATGTAAATACGGGGTTCCCGTACCATTTCTTGCGCATTACGGTTCGAACACTCGAACACCTATGCGGATTCTCTCGCAGAGTGGCAGATATGTAAATACGGGGTTTCCGTACCATTTCTTGCGCATTACGGTTCGAACACTCGAACACCTATACGGATTCTCCTGCACAGTGGCAGATATGTAAATACGGGGTTCCCGTACCATTTCTTGCGCATTACGGTTCGAACACTCGAACACCTATACGGATTCTCCTATACAGTGACAGATATGTAAATACGGGGTTCCCGTACCATTTCTTGCGCATTACGGTTCGAACACTCGAACACCTATACGGATTCTCCTGCACAGTGGCAGATATGTAAATACGGGGTTTCCGTACCATTTCTTGCGCATTACGGTTCGAACACTCGAACACCTATACGGATTCTCCTGCACAGTGGCAGATATGTAAATACGGGGTTCCCGTGCCATTTCTTGCGCATTACGGTTCGAACACTCGAACACCTATACGGATTCTCCTGCACAGTGACAGATATGTAAATACGAGTTTCTCGTACCATTTCTTGCGCATTACGGTTCGAACACTCGAACACCTATGCGGATTCTCTCGCACAGTGGCAGATATGTAAATACGGGGTTTCCGTACCATTTCTTGCGCATTACGGTTCGAACACTCGAACACCGACACGGATTTTCCTGCACAGTGGCAGATATGTAAATACGGGGTTTCCGTACCATTTCTTGCGCATTACGGTTCGAACACTCGAACACCTATACGGATTCTCCTATACAGTGACAGATATGTAAATACGGGGTTCCCGTACCATTTCTTGCGCATTACGGTTCGAACACTCGAACACCTATACGGATTCTCCTGCACAGTGGCAGATATGTAAATACGCGGTTTACATACCATTTCTTGCGCATTACGGTTCGAACACTCGAACACCTATACGGATTCTCCCGCACAGTGGCAGATATGTAAATACGGGGTTTACATACCATTTCTTGCGCATTACGGTTCGAACACTCGAACACCTATACGGATTCTCCTGCACATTGGCAGATATGTAAATACGGGGTTTCCGTACCATTTCTTGCGCTTTACGGTTCGAACACTCGAACACCTATACGGATTCTCCTGCACAGTGGCAGATATGTAAATACGGGGTTTCCGTACCACTTCTTGCGCATTACGGTTCGAACACTCGAACACCTATACGGATTCTCCTGCACAGTGGCAGATATGTAAATACGGGGTTTCCGTACCATTTCTTGCGCATTACGGTTCGAACACTCGAACACCTATACGGATTCTCTTGCACAGTGGCAGATATGTAAATACGAGGTTTACATACCATTTCTTGCGCATTACGGTTCGAACACTCGAACACCTATACGGATTCTCCTGCACAGTGGCAGATATGTAAATACGCGGTTTACATACCATTTCTTGCGCATTACGGTTCGAACACTCGAACACCTATGCGGATTCTCTCGCACAGTGGCAGATATGTAAATACGGGGTTCCCGTACCATTTCTTGCGCATTACAGTTCGAACACTCGGACACCTATACGGATTCTCCTGCACAGTGGCAGATATGTAAATAAGGGGTTTACATACCATTTCTTGCGCATTACGGTTCGAACACTCGAACACCTATACGGATTCTCCTGCACAGTGGCAGATATGTAAATACGGGGTTTCCTTACCATTTCTTGCGCATTACGGTTCGAACACTCGAACACCTATACGGATTCTCCTACTCAGTGGCAGATATGTAAATACGGGGTTTCCGTACCATTTCTTGCGCATTACGGTTCGAACACTCGAACACCTATACGGATTCTCCTACACAGTGGCAGATATGTAAATACGGGGTTCCCGTACCATTTCTTGCGCATTACGGTTCGAACACTCGAACACCTATACGGATTCTCCTACTCAGTGACAGATATGTAAATACGGGGTTCCCGTACCATTTCTTGCGCATTACGGTTCGAACACTCGAACACCTATACGGATTCTCCTGCACAGTGGCAGATATGTAAATACGGGGTTTCCGTACCATTTCTTGCGCATTACGGTTCGAACACTCGAACACCTATACGGATTCTCCTGCACAGTGGCAGATATGTAAATACGGGGTTTACATACCATTTCTTGCGCATTACGGTTCGAACACTCGAACACCAATACGGATTCTCCTACACAGTGGCAGATATGTAAATATGGGGTTTCGGTACCATTTTTTGCGCATTACGGTTCGAACACTCGAACACCTATACGGATTCTCCTGCACAGTGGCAGATATGTAAATACGGGGTTTATATACCATTTCTTGCGCATTACGGTTCGAACACTCGAACACCTATGCGGATTCTCTCGCACAGTGGCAGATATGTAAATATGGGGTTTCCGTACCATTTCTTGCGCATTACGGCTCGAACACTCGAACACCGATACGGATTTTCCTGCACAGTGGCAGATATGTAAATACGGGGTTTCCGTACCATTTCTTGTGCATTACGGTTCGAACACTCGAACACCTATACGGATTCTCCTGTACAGTGACAGATATGTAAATACGGGGTTCCCGTACCATTTCTTGCGCATTACGGTTCGAACACTCGAACACCTATACGGATTCTCCTGCACAGTGGCAGATATGTAAATACGGGGTTTCCTTACCATTTCTTGCGCATTACGGTTCGAACACTCGAACACCTATACGGATTCTCTTGCACAGTGGCAGATATGTAAATACGAGGTTTACATACCATTTCTTGCGCATTACGGTTCGAACACTCGAACACCTATACGGATTCTCCTGCACAGTGGCAGATATGTAAATACGCGGTTTACATACCATTTCTTGCGCATTACGGTTCGAACACTCGAACACCTATGCGGATTCTCTCGCACAGTGGCAGATATGTAAATACGGGGTTCCCGTACCATTTCTTGCGCATTACGGTTCGAACACTCGGACACCTATACGGATTCTCCTGCACAGTGGCAGATATGTAAATAAGGGGTTTACATACCATTTCTTGCGCATTACGGTTCGAACACTCGAACACCTATACGGATTCTCCTGCACAGTGGCAGATATGTAAATACGGGGTTTCCTTACCATTTCTTGCGCATTACGGTTCGAACACTCGAACACCTATACGGATTCTCCTACTCAGTGGCAGATATGTAAATACGGGGTTTCCGTACCATTTCTTGCGCATTACGGTTCGAACACTCGAACACCTATACGGATTCTCCTACACAGTGGCAGATATGTAAATACGGGGTTCCCGTACCATTTCTTGCGCATTACGGTTTGAACACTCGAACACCTATACGGATTCTCCTACTCAGTGACAGATATGTAAATACGGGGTTCCCGTACCATTTCTTGCGCATTACGGTTCGAACACTCGAACACCTATACGGATTCTCCTGCACAGTGGCAGATATGTAAATACGGGGTTTCCGTACCATTTCTTGCGCATTACGGTTCGAACACTCGAACACCTATACGGATTCTCCTGCACAGTGGCAGATATGTAAATACGGGGTTTACATACCATTTCTTGCGCATTACGGTTCGAACACTTGAACACCAATACGGATTCTCCTGCACAGTGGCAGATATGTAAATATGGGGTTTCGGTACCATTTTTTGCGCATTACGGTTCGAACACTCGAACACCTATACGGATTCTCCTGCACAGTGGCAGATATGTAAATACGGGGTTTATATACCATTTCTTGCGCATTACGGTTCGAACACTCGAACACCTATGCGGATTCTCTCGCACAGTGGCAGATATGTAAATACGGGGTTTCCGTACCATTTCTTGCGCATTACGGCTCGAACACTCGAACACCGATACGGATTTTCCTGCACAGTGGCAGATATGTAAATACGGGGTTTCCTTACCATTTCTTGGGCATTACGGTTCGAACACTCGAACACCTATACGGATTCTCCTGTACAGTGACAGATATGTAAATACGGGGTTCCCGTACCATTTCTTGCGCATTACGGTTCGAACACTCGAACACCTATACGGATTCTCCTGCACAGTGGCAGATATGTAAATACGGGGTTTCCTTACCATTTCTTGCGCATTACGGTTCGAACACTCGAACACCTATACGGATTCTCCTGCACAGTGGCAGATATGTAAATACGGGGTTTCCGTACCATTTCTTGCGCATTACGGTTCGAACACTCGAACACCTATACGGATTCTCCTGCACAGTGGCAGATATGTAAATACGGGGTTCCCGTACCATTTCTTGCGCATTACGGTTCGAACACTCGAACACCTATGCGGATTCTCCTGCACAGTGACAGATATGTAAATACGGGGTTCCCGTACCATTTCTTGCGCATTACGGTTCGAACACTCGAACACCTATGCGGATTCTCTCGCAGAGTGGCAGATATGTAAATACGGGGTTTCCGTACCATTTCTTGCGCATTACGGTTCGAACACTCGAACACCTATACGGATTCTCCTGCACAGTGGCAGATATGTAAATACGGGGTTCCCGTACCATTTCTTGCGCATTACGGTTCGAACACTCGAACACCTATACGGATTTTCCTGCACAGTGGCAGATATGTAAATACGGGTTTTCCGTACCATTTCTTGCGCATTACGGTTCGAACACTCGAACACCTATACGGATTCTCCTATACAGTGACAGATATGTAAATACGGGGTTCCCGTACCATTTCTTGCGCATTACGGTTCGAACACTCGAACACCTATACGGATTCTCCTGCTCAGTGGCAGATATGTAAATACGGGGTTTCCGTACCATTTCTTGCGCATTACGGTTCGAACACTCGAACACCTATACGGATTCTCCTGCACAGTGGCAGATATGTAAATACGGGGTTCCCGTACCATTTCTTGCGCATTACGGTTCGAACACTCGAACACCTATACGGATTCTCCTGCACAGTGACAGATATGTAAATACGGGGTTCCCGTACCATTTCTTGCGCATTACGGTTCGAACACTCGAACACCTATGCGGATTCTCTCGCAAAGTGGCAGATATGTAAATACGGGGTTTCCGTACCATTTCTTGCGCATTACGGTTCGAACACTCGAACACCGACACGGATTTTCCTGCACAGTGGCAGATATGTAAATACGGGGTTTCCGTACCATTTCTTGCGCATTACGGTTCGAACACTCGAACACCTATACGGATTCTCCTATACAGTGACAGATATGTAAATACGGGGTTCCCGTACCATTTCTTGCGCATTACGGTTCGAACACTCGAACACCTATACGGATTCTCCTGCACAGTGGCAGATATGTAAATACGCGGTTTACATACCATTTCTTGCGCATTACGGTTCGAACACTCGAACACCTATACGGATTCTCCTGCACAGTGGCAGATATGTAAATACGGGGTTTACATACCATTTCTTGCGCATTACGGTTCGAACACTCGAACACCTATACGGATTTTCCTGCACAGTGGCAGATATGTAAATACGGGGTTTCCGTACCATTTCTTGTGCATTACGGTTCGAACACTCGAACACCTATACGGATTCTCCTGTACAGTGACAGATATGTAAATACGGGATTCCCGTACCATTTCTTGCGCATTACGGTTCGAACACTCGAACACCTATACGGATTCTCCTGCACAGTGGCAGATATGTAAATACGGGGTTTCCTTACCATTTCTTGCGCATTACGGTTCGAACACTCGAACACCTATACGGATTCTCCTGCACAGTGGCAGATATGTAAATACGGGGTTTCCGTACCATTTCTTGCGCATTACGGTTCGAACACTCGAACACCTATACGGATTCTCCTGCACAGTGGCAGATATGTAAATACGGGGTTCCCGTACCATTTCTTGCGCATTACGGTTCGAACACTCGAACACCTATGCGGATTCTCCTGCACAGTGACAGATATGTAAATACGGGGTTCCCGTACCATTTCTTGCGCATTACGGTTCGAACACTCGAACACCTATGCGGATTCTCTCGCACAGTGGCAGATATGTAAATACGGGGTTTCCGTACCATTTCTTGCGCATTACGGTTCGAACACTCGAACACCTATACGGATTCTCCTGCACAGTGGCAGATATGTAAATACGGGGTTCCCGTACTATTTCTTGCGCATTACGGTTCGAACACTCGAACACCTATACGGATTTTCCTGCACAGTGGCAGATATGTAAATACGGGTTTTCCGTACCATTTCTTGCGCATTACGGTTCGAACACTCGAACACCTATACGGATTCTCCTATACAGTGACAGATATGTAAATACGGGGTTCCCGTACCATTTCTTGCGCATTACGGTTCGAACACTCGAACACCTATACGGATTCTCCTGCACAGTGGCAGATATGTAAATACGGGGTTTCCGTACCATTTCTTGCGCATTACGGTTCGAACACTCGAACACCTATACGGATTCTCCTATACAGTGACAGATATGTAAATACGGGGTTCCCGTACCATTTCTTGCGCATTACGGTTCGAACACTCGAACACCTATACGGATTCTCCTGCACAGTGGCAGATATGTAAATACGGGGTTTCCGTACCATTTCTTGCGCATTACGGTTCGAACACTCGAACACCTATACGGATTCTCCTGCACAGTGGCAGATATGTAAATACGGGTTTTCCGTACCATTTCTTGCGCATTACGGTTCGAACACTCGAACACCTATACGGATTCTCCTATACAGTGACAGATATGTAAATACGGGGTTCCCGTACAATTTCTTGCGCATTACGGTTCGAACACTCGAACACCTATACGGATTCTCCTGCACAGTGGCAGATATGTAAATACGGGGTTTCCGTACCATTTCTTGCGCATTACGGTTCGAACACTCGAACACCTATACGGATTCTCCTGCACAGTGGCAGATATGTAAATACGGGGTTCCCGTGCCATTTCTTGCGCATTACGGTTCGAACACTCGAACACCTATACGGATTCTCCTGCACAGTGACAGATATGTAAATACGAGTTTCTCGTACCATTTCTTGCGCATTACGGTTCGAACACTCGAACACCTATGCGGATTCTCTCGCACAGTGGCAGATATGTAAATACGGGGTTCCCGTACCATTTCTTGCGCATTACAGTTCGAACACTCGGACACCTATACGGATTCTCCTGCACAGTGGCAGATATGTAAATAAGGGGTTTACATACCATTTCTTGCGCATTACGGTTCGAACACTCGAACACCTATACGGATTCTCCTGCACAGTGGCAGATATGTAAATACGGGGTTTCCTTACCATTTCTTGCGCATTACGGTTCGAACACTCGAACACCTATACGGATTCTCCTACTCAGTGGCAGATATGTAAATACGGGGTTTCCGTACCATTTCTTGCGCATTACGGTTCGAACACTCGAACACCTATACGGATTCTCCTACACAGTGGCAGATATGTAAATACGGGGTTCCCGTACCATTTCTTGCGCATTACGGTTCGAACACTCGAACACCTATACGGATTCTCCTACTCAGTGACAGATATGTAAATACGGGGTTCCCGTACCATTTCTTGCGCATTACGGTTCGAACACTCGAACACCTATACGGATTCTCCTGCACAGTGGCAGATATGTAAATACGGGGTTTCCGTACCATTTCTTGCGCATTACGGTTCGAACACTCGAACACCTATACGGATTCTCCTGCACAGTGGCAGATATGTAAATACGGGGTTTACATACCATTTCTTGCGCATTACGGTTCGAACACTCGAACACCAATACGGATTCTCCTACACAGTGGCAGATATGTAAATATGGGGTTTCGGTACCATTTTTTGCGCATTACGGTTCGAACACTCGAACACCTATACGGATTCTCCTGCACAGTGGCAGATATGTAAATACGGGGTTTATATACCATTTCTTGCGCATTACGGTTCGAACACTCGAACACCTATGCGGATTCTCTCGCACAGTGGCAGATATGTAAATACGGGGTTTCCGTACCATTTCTTGCGCATTACGGCTCGAACACTCGAACACCGATACGGATTTTCCTGCACAGTGGCAGATATGTAAATACGGGGTTTCCGTACCATTTCTTGTGCATTACGGTTCGAACACTCGAACACCTATACGGATTCTCCTGTACAGTGACAGATATGTAAATACGGGGTTCCCGTACCATTTCTTGCGCATTACGGTTCGAACACTCGAACACCTATACGGATTCTCCTGCACAGTGGCAGATATGTAAATACGGGGTTTCCTTACCATTTCTTGCGCATTACGGTTCGAACACTCGAACACCTATACGGATTCTCTTGCACAGTGGCAGATATGTAAATACGAGGTTTACATACCATTTCTTGCGCATTACGGTTCGAACACTCGAACACCTATACGGATTCTCCTGCACAGTGGCAGATATGTAAATACGCGGTTTACATACCATTTCTTGCGCATTACGGTTCGAACACTCGAACACCTATGCGGATTCTCTCGCACAGTGGCAGATATGTAAATACGGGGTTCCCGTACCATTTCTTGCGCATTACGGTTCGAACACTCGGACACCTATACGGATTCTCCTGCACAGTGGCAGATATGTAAATAAGGGGTTTACATACCATTTCTTGCGCATTACGGTTCGAACACTCGAACACCTATACGGATTCTCCTGCACAGTGGCAGATATGTAAATAGGGGTTTCCTTACCATTTCTTGCGCATTACGGTTCGAACACTCGAACACCTATACGGATTCTCCTACTCAGTGGCAGATATGTAAATACGGGGTTTCCGTACCATTTCTTGCGCATTACGGTTCGAACACTCGAACACCTATACGGATTCTCCTACACAGTGGCAGATATGTAAATACGGGGTTCCCGTACCATTTCTTGCGCATTACGGTTCGAACACTCGAACACCTATACGGATTCTCCTACTCAGTGACAGATATGTAAATACGGGGTTCCCGTACCATTTCTTGCGCATTACGGTTCGAACACTCGAACACCTATACGGATTCTCCTGCACAGTGGCAGATATGTAAATACGGGGTTTCCGTACCATTTCTTGCGCATTACGGTTCGAACACTCGAACACCTATACGGATTCTCCTGCACAGTGGCAGATATGTAAATACGGGGTTTACATACCATTTCTTGCGCATTACGGTTCGAACACTTGAACACCAATACGGATTCTCCTGCACAGTGGCAGATATGTAAATATGGGGTTTCGGTACCATTTTTTGCGCATTACGGTTCGAACACTCGAACACCTATACGGATTCTCCTGCACAGTGGCAGATATGTAAATACGGGGTTTATATACCATTTCTTGCGCATTACGGTTCGAACACTCGAACACCTATGCGGATTCTCTCGCACAGTGGCAGATATGTAAATACGGGGTTTCCGTACCATTTCTTGCGCATTACGGCTCGAACACTCGAACACCGATACGGATTTTCCTGCACAGTGGCAGATATGTAAATACGGGGTTTCCGTACCATTTCTTGTGCATTACGGTTCGAACACTCGAACACCTATACGGATTCTCCTGTACAGTGACAGATATGTAAATACGGGGTTCCCGTACCATTTCTTGCGCATTACGGTTCGAACACTCGAACACCTATACGGATTCTCCTGCACAGTGGCAGATATGTAAATACGGGGTTTCCTTACCATTTCTTGCGCATTACGGTTCGAACACTCGAACACCTATACGGATTCTCCTGCACAGTGGCAGATATGTAAATACGGGGTTTCCGTACCATTTCTTGCGCATTACGGTTCGAACACTCGAACACCTATACGGATTCTCCTGCACAGTGGCAGATATGTAAATACGGGGTTCCCGTACCATTTCTTGCGCATTACGGTTCGAACACTCGAACACCTATGCGGATTCTCCTGCACAGTGACAGATATGTAAATACGGGGTTCCCGTACCATTTCTTGCGCATTACGGTTCGAACACTCGAACACCTATGCGGATTCTCTCGCAGAGTGGCAGATATGTAAATACGGGGTTTCCGTACCATTTCTTGCGCATTACGGTTCGAACACTCGAACACCTATACGGATTCTCCTGCACAGTGGCAGATATGTAAATACGGGGTTCCCGTACCATTTCTTGCGCATTACGGTTCGAACACTCGAACACCTATACGGATTTTCCTGCACAGTGGCAGATATGTAAATACGGGTTTTCCGTACCATTTCTTGCGCATTACGGTTCGAACACTCGAACACCTATACGGATTCTCCTATACAGTGACAGATATGTAAATACGGGGTTCCCGTACCATTTCTTGCGCATTACGGTTCGAACACTCGAACACCTATACGGATTCTCCTGCTCAGTGGCAGATATGTAAATACGGGGTTTCCGTACCATTTCTTGCGCATTACGGTTCGAACACTCGAACACCTATACGGATTCTCCTGCACAGTGGCAGATATGTAAATACGGGGTTCCCGTACCATTTCTTGCGCATTACGGTTCGAACACTCGAACACCTATACGGATTCTCCTGCACAGTGACAGATATGTAAATACGGGGTTCCCGTACCATTTCTTGCGCATTACGGTTCGAACACTCGAACACCTATGCGGATTCTCTCGCAAAGTGGCAGATATGTAAATACGGGGTTTCCGTACCATTTCTTGCGCATTACGGTTCGAACACTCGAACACCGACACGGATTTTCCTGCACAGTGGCAGATATGTAAATACGGGGTTTCCGTACCATTTCTTGCGCATTACGGTTCGAACACTCGAACACCTATACGGATTCTCCTATACAGTGACAGATATGTAAATACGGGGTTCCCGTACCATTTCTTGCGCATTACGGTTCGAACACTCGAACACCTATACGGATTCTCCTGCACAGTGGCAGATATGTAAATACGCGGTTTACATACCATTTCTTGCGCATTACGGTTCGAACACTCGAACACCTATACGGATTCTCCTGCACAGTGGCAGATATGTAAATACGGGGTTTACATACCATTTCTTGCGCATTACGGTTCGAACACTCGAACACCTATACGGATTTTCCTGCACAGTGGCAGATATGTAAATACGGGGTTTCCGTACCATTTCTTGTGCATTACGGTTCGAACACTCGAACACCTATACGGATTCTCCTGTACAGTGACAGATATGTAAATACGGGATTCCCGTACCATTTCTTGCGCATTACGGTTCGAACACTCGAACACCTATACGGATTCTCCTGCACAGTGGCAGATATGTAAATACGGGGTTTCCTTACCATTTCTTGCGCATTACGGTTCGAACACTCGAACACCTATACGGATTCTCCTGCACAGTGGCAGATATGTAAATACGGGGTTTCCGTACCATTTCTTGCGCATTACGGTTCGAACACTCGAACACCTATACGGATTCTCCTGCACAGTGGCAGATATGTAAATACGGGGTTCCCGTACCATTTCTTGCGCATTACGGTTCGAACACTCGAACACCTATGCGGATTCTCCTGCACAGTGACAGATATGTAAATACGGGGTTCCCGTACCATTTCTTGCGCATTACGGTTCGAACACTCGAACACCTATGCGGATTCTCTCGCATAGTGGCAGATATGTAAATACGGGGTTTCCGTACCATTTCTTGCGCATTACGGTTCGAACACTCGAACACCTATACGGATTCTCCTGCACAGTGGCAGATATGTAAATACGGGGTTCCCGTACCATTTCTTGCGCATTACGGTTCGAACACTCGAACACCTATACGGATTTTCCTGCACAGTGGCAGATATGTAAATACGGGTTTTCCGTACCATTTCTTGCGCATTACGGTTCGAACACTCGAACACCTATACGGATTCTCCTATACAGTGACAGATATGTAAATACGGGGTTCCCGTACCATTTCTTGCGCATTACGGTTCGAACACTCGAACACCTATACGGATTCTCCTGCACAGTGGCAGATATGTAAATACGGGGTTTCCGTACCATTTCTTGCGCATTACGGTTCGAACACTCGAACACCTATACGGATTCTCCTATACAGTGACAGATATGTAAATACGGGGTTCCCGTACCATTTCTTGCGCATTACGGTTCGAACACTCGAACACCTATACGGATTCTCCTGCACAGTGGCAGATATGTAAATACGGGGTTTCCGTACCATTTCTTGCGCATTACGGTTCGAACACTCGAACACCGATACGGATTCTCCTGCACAGTGGCAGATATGTAAATACGGGTTTTCCGTACCATTTCTTGCGCATTACGGTTCGAACACTCGAACACCTATACGGATTCTCCTATACAGTGACAGATATGTAAATACGGGGTTCCCGTACAATTTCTTGCGCATTACGGTTCGAACACTCGAACACCTATACGGATTCTCCTGCACAGTGGCAGATATGTAAATACGGGGTTTCCGTACCATTTCTTGCGCATTACGGTTCGAACACTCGAACACCTATACGGATTCTCCTGCATAGTGGCAGATATGTAAATACGGGGTTCCCGTGCCATTTCTTGCGCATTACGGTTCGAACACTCGAACACCTATACGGATTCTCCTGCACAGTGACAGATATGTAAATACGAGTTTCTCGTACCATTTCTTGCGCATTACGGTTCGAACACTCGAACACCTATGCGGATTCTCTCGCACAGTGGCAGATATGTAAATACGGGGTTTCCGTACCATTTCTTGCGCATTACGGTTCGAACACTCGAACACCGACACGGATTTTCCTGCACAGTGGCAGATATGTAAATACGGGGTTTCCGTACCATTTCTTGCGCATTACGGTTCGAACACTCGAACACCTATACGGATTCTCCTATACAGTGACAGATATGTAAATACGGGGTTCCCGTACCATTTCTTGCGCATTACGGTTCGAACACTCGAACACCTATACGGATTCTCCTGCACAGTGGCAGATATGTAAATACGCGGTTTACATACCATTTCTTGCGCATTACGGTTCGAACACTCGAACACCTATACGGATTCTCCCGCACAGTGGCAGATATGTAAATACGGGGTTTACATACCATTTCTTGCGCATTACGGTTCGAACACTCGAACACCTATACGGATTCTCCTGCACATTGGCAGATATGTAAATACGGGGTTTCCGTACCATTTCTTGCGCTTTACGGTTCGAACACTCGAACACCTATACGGATTCTCCTGCACAGTGGCAGATATGTAAATACGGGGTTTCCGTACCACTTCTTGCGCATTACGGTTCGAACACTCGAACACCTATACGGATTCTCCTGCACAGTGGCAGATATGTAAATACGGGGTTTCCGTACCATTTCTTGCGCATTACGGTTCGAACACTCGAACACCTATACGGATTCTCTTGCACAGTGGCAGATATGTAAATACGAGGTTTACATACCATTTCTTGCGCATTACGGTTCGAACACTCGAACACCTATACGGATTCTCCTGCACAGTGGCAGATATGTAAATACGCGGTTTACATACCATTTCTTGCGCATTACGGTTCGAACACTCGAACACCTATGCGGATTCTCTCGCACAGTGGCAGATATGTAAATACGGGGTTCCCGTACCATTTCTTGCGCATTACGGTTCGAACACTCGGACACCTATACGGATTCTCCTGCACAGTGGCAGATATGTAAATAAGGGGTTTACATACCATTTCTTGCGCATTACGGTTCGAACACTCGAACACCTATACGGATTCTCCTGCACAGTGGCAGATATGTAAATACGGGGTTTCCTTACCATTTCTTGCGCATTACGGTTCGAACACTCGAACACCTATACGGATTCTCCTACTCAGTGGCAGATATGTAAATACGGGGTTTCCGTACCATTTCTTGCGCATTACGGTTCGAACACTCGAACACCTATACGGATTCTCCTACACAGTGGCAGATATGTAAATACGGGGTTCCCGTACCATTTCTTGCGCATTACGGTTCGAACACTCGAACACCTATACGGATTCTCCTACTCAGTGACAGATATGTAAATACGGGGTTCCCGTACCATTTCTTGCGCATTACGGTTCGAACACTCGAACACCTATACGGATTCTCCTGCACAGTGGCAGATATGTAAATACGGGGTTTCCGTACCATTTCTTGCGCATTACGGTTCGAACACTCGAACACCTATACGGATTCTCCTGCACAGTGGCAGATATGTAAATACGGGGTTTACATACCATTTCTTGCGCATTACGGTTCGAACACTCGAACACCAATACGGATTCTCCTGCACAGTGGCAGATATGTAAATATGGGGTTTCGGTACCATTTTTTGCGCATTACGGTTCGAACACTCGAACACCTATACGGATTCTCCTGCACAGTGGCAGATATGTAAATACGGGGTTTATATACCATTTCTTGCGCATTACGGTTCGAACACTCGAACACCTATGCGGATTCTCTCGCACAGTGGCAGATATGTAAATACGGGGTTTCCGTACCATTTCTTGCGCATTACGGCTCGAACACTCGAACACCGATACGGATTTTCCTGCACAGTGGCAGATATGTAAATACGGGGTTTCCGTACCATTTCTTGTGCATTACGGTTCGAACACTCGAACACCTATACGGATTCTCCTGTACAGTGACAGATATGTAAATACGGGGTTCCCGTACCATTTCTTGCGCATTACGGTTCGAACACTCGAACACCTATACGGATTCTCCTGCACAGTGGCAGATATGTAAATACGGGGTTTCCTTACCATTTCTTGCGCATTACGGTTCGAACACTCGAACACCTATACGGATTCTCTTGCACAGTGGCAGATATGTAAATACGAGGTTTACATACCATTTCTTGCGCATTACGGTTCGAACACTCGAACACCTATACGGATTCTCCTGCACAGTGGCAGATATGTAAATACGCGGTTTACATACCATTTCTTGCGCATTACGGTTCGAACACTCGAACACCTATGCGGATTCTCTCGCACAGTGGCAGATATGTAAATACGGGGTTCCCGTACCATTTCTTGCGCATTACGGTTCGAACACTCGGACACCTATACGGATTCTCCTGCACAGTGGCAGATATGTAAATAAGGGGTTTACATACCATTTCTTGCGCATTACGGTTCGAACACTCGAACACCTATACGGATTCTCCTGCACAGTGGCAGATATGTAAATACGGGGTTTCCTTACCATTTCTTGCGCATTACGGTTCGAACACTCGAACACCTATACGGATTCTCCTACTCAGTGGCAGATATGTAAATACGGGGTTTCCGTACCATTTCTTGCGCATTACGGTTCGAACACTCGAACACCTATACGGATTCTCCTACACAGTGGCAGATATGTAAATACGGGGTTCCCGTACCATTTCTTGCGCATTACGGTTCGAACACTCGAACACCTATACGGATTCTCCTACTCAGTGACAGATATGTAAATACGGGGTTCCCGTACCATTTCTTGCGCATTACGGTTCGAACACTCGAACACCTATACGGATTCTCCTGCACAGTGGCAGATATGTAAATACGGGGTTTCCGTACCATTTCTTGCGCATTACGGTTCGAACACTCGAACACCTATACGGATTCTCCTGCACAGTGGCAGATATGTAAATACGGGGTTTACATACCATTTCTTGCGCATTACGGTTCGAACACTCGAACACCAATACGGATTCTCCTGCACAGTGGCAGATATGTAAATATGGGGTTTCGGTACCATTTTTTGCGCATTACGGTTCGAACACTCGAACACCTATACGGATTCTCCTGCACAGTGGCAGATATGTAAATACGGGGTTTATATACCATTTCTTGCGCATTACGGTTCGAACACTCGAACACCTATGCGGATTCTCTCGCACAGTGGCAGATATGTAAATACGGGGTTTCCGTACCATTTCTTGCGCATTACGGCTCGAACACTCGAACACCGATACGGATTTTCCTGCACAGTGGCAGATATGTAAATACGGGGTTTCCGTACCATTTCTTGTGCATTACGGTTCGAACACTCGAACACCTATACGGATTCTCCTGTACAGTGACAGATATGTAAATACGGGGTTCCCGTACCATTTCTTGCGCATTACGGTTCGAACACTCGAACACCTATACGGATTCTCCTGCACAGTGGCAGATATGTAAATACCGGGTTTCCTTACCATTTCTTGCGCATTACGGTTCGAACACTCGAACACCTATACGGATTCTCCTGCACAGTGGCAGATATGTAAATACGGGGTTTCCGTACCATTTCTTGCGCATTACGGTTCGAACACTCGAACACCTATACGGATTCTCCTGCACAGTGGCAGATATGTAAATACGGGGTTCCCGTACCATTTCTTGCGCATTACGGTTCGAACACTCGAACACCTATGCGGATTCTCCTGCACAGTGACAGATATGTAAATACGGGGTTCCCGTACCATTTCTTGCGCATTACGGTTCGAACACTCGAACACCTATGCGGATTCTCTCGCAGAGTGGCAGATATGTAAATACGGGGTTTCCGTACCATTTCTTGCGCATTACGGTTCGAACACTCGAACACCTATACGGATTCTCCTGCACAGTGGCAGATATGTAAATACGGGGTTCCCGTACCATTTCTTGCGCATTACGGTTCGAACACTCGAACACCTATACGGATTTTCCTGCACAGTGGCAGATATGTAAATACGGGTTTTCCGTACCATTTCTTGCGCATTACGGTTCGAACACTCGAACACCTATACGGATTCTCCTATACAGTGACAGATATGTAAATACGGGGTTCCCGTACCATTTCTTGCGCATTACGGTTCGAACACTCGAACACCTATACGGATTCTCCTGCTCAGTGGCAGATATGTAAATACGGGGTTTCCGTACCATTTCTTGCGCATTACGGTTCGAACACTCGAACACCTATACGGATTCTCCTGCACAGTGGCAGATATGTAAATACGGGGTTCCCGTACCATTTCTTGCGCATTACGGTTCGAACACTCGAACACCTATACGGATTCTCCTGCACAGTGACAGATATGTAAATACGGGGTTCCCGTACCATTTCTTGCGCATTACGGTTCGAACACTCGAACACCTATGCGGATTCTCTCGCAAAGTGGCAGATATGTAAATACGGGGTTTCCGTACCATTTCTTGCGCATTACGGTTCGAACACTCGAACACCTATACGGATTCTCCTATACAGTGACAGATATGTAAATACGGGGTTCCCGTACCATTTCTTGCGCATTACGGTTCGAACACTCGAACACCTATACGGATTCTCCTGCACAGTGGCAGATATGTAAATACGCGGTTTACATACCATTTCTTGCGCATTACGGTTCGAACACTCGAACACCTATACGGATTCTCCTGCACAGTGGCAGATATGTAAATACGGGGTTTACATACCATTTCTTGCGCATTACGGTTCGAACACTCGAACACCTATACGGATTTTCCTGCACAGTGGCAGATATGTAAATACGGGGTTTCCGTACCATTTCTTGTGCATTACGGTTCGAACACTCGAACACCTATACGGATTCTCCTGTACAGTGACAGATATGTAAATACGGGATTCCCGTACCATTTCTTGCGCATTACGGTTCGAACACTCGAACACCTATACGGATTCTCCTGCACAGTGGCAGATATGTAAATACGGGGTTTCCTTACCATTTCTTGCGCATTACGGTTCGAACACTCGAACACCTATACGGATTCTCCTGCACAGTGGCAGATATGTAAATACGGGGTTTCCGTACCATTTCTTGCGCATTACGGTTCGAACACTCGAACACCTATACGGATTCTCCTGCACAGTGGCAGATATGTAAATACGGGGTTCCCGTACCATTTCTTGCGCATTACGGTTCGAACACTCGAACACCTATGCGGATTCTCTCGCATAGTGGCAGATATGTAAATACGGGGTTTCCGTACCATTTCTTGCGCATTACGGTTCGAACACTCGAACACCTATGCGGATTCTCCTGCACAGTGACAGATATGTAAATACGGGGTTCCCGTACCATTTCTTGCGCATTACGGTTCGAACACTCGAACACCTATGCGGATTCTCTCGCAGAGTGGCAGATATGTAAATACGGGGTTTCCGTACCATTTCTTGCGCATTACGGTTCGAACACTCGAACACCTATACGGATTCTCCTGCACAGTGGCAGATATGTAAATACGGGGTTCCCGTACCATTTCTTGCGCATTACGGTTCGAACACTCGAACACCTATACGGATTTTCCTGCACAGTGGCAGATATGTAAATACGGGTTTTCCGTACCATTTCTTGCGCATTACGGTTCGAACACTCGAACACCTATACGGATTCTCCTATACAGTGACAGATATGTAAATACGGGGTTCCCGTACCATTTCTTGCGCATTACGGTTCGAACACTCGAACACCTATACGGATTCTCCTGCTCAGTGGCAGATATGTAAATACGGGGTTTCCGTACCATTTCTTGCGCATTACGGTTCGAACACTCGAACACCTATACGGATTCTCCTGCACAGTGGCAGATATGTAAATACGGGGTTCCCGTACCATTTCTTGCGCATTACGGTTCGAACACTCGAACACCTATACGGATTCTCCTGCACAGTGACAGATATGTAAATACGGGGTTCCCGTACCATTTCTTGCGCATTACGGTTCGAACACTCGAACACCTATGCGGATTCTCTCGCAAAGTGGCAGATATGTAAATACGGGGTTTCCGTACCATTTCTTGCGCATTACGGTTCGAACACTCGAACACCGACACGGATTTTCCTGCACAGTGGCAGATATGTAAATACGGGGTTTCCGTACCATTTCTTGCGCATTACGGTTCGAACACTCGAACACCTATACGGATTCTCCTATACAGTGACAGATATGTAAATACGGGGTTCCCGTACCATTTCTTGCGCATTACGGTTCGAACACTCGAACACCTATACGGATTCTCCTGCACAGTGGCAGATATGTAAATACGCGGTTTACATACCATTTCTTGCGCATTACGGTTCGAACACTCGAACACCTATACGGATTCTCCTGCACAGTGGCAGATATGTAAATACGGGGTTTACATACCATTTCTTGCGCATTACGGTTCGAACACTCGAACACCTATACGGATTTTCCTGCACAGTGGCAGATATGTAAATACGGGGTTTCCGTACCATTTCTTGTGCATTACGGTTCGAACACTCGAACACCTATACGGATTCTCCTGTACAGTGACAGATATGTAAATACGGGATTCCCGTACCATTTCTTGCGCATTACGGTTCGAACACTCGAACACCTATACGGATTCTCCTGCACAGTGGCAGATATGTAAATACGGGGTTTCCTTACCATTTCTTGCGCATTACGGTTCGAACACTCGAACACCTATACGGATTCTCCTGCACAGTGGCAGATATGTAAATACGGGGTTTCCGTACCATTTCTTGCGCATTACGGTTCGAACACTCGAACACCTATACGGATTCTCCTGCACAGTGGCAGATATGTAAATACGGGGTTCCCGTACCATTTCTTGCGCATTACGGTTCGAACACTCGAACACCTATGCGGATTCTCCTGCACAGTGACAGATATGTAAATACGGGGTTCCCGTACCATTTCTTGCGCATTACGGTTCGAACACTCGAACACCTATGCGGATTCTCTCGCATAGTGGCAGATATGTAAATACGGGGTTTCCGTACCATTTCTTGCGCATTACGGTTCGAACACTCGAACACCTATACGGATTCTCCTGCACAGTGGCAGATATGTAAATACGGGGTTCCCGTACCATTTCTTGCGCATTACGGTTCGAACACTCGAACACCTATACGGATTTTCCTGCACAGTGGCAGATATGTAAATACGGGTTTTCCGTACCATTTCTTGCGCATTACGGTTCGAACACTCGAACACCTATACGGATTCTCCTATACAGTGACAGATATGTAAATACGGGGTTCCCGTACCATTTCTTGCGCATTACGGTTCGAACACTCGAACACCTATACGGATTCTCCTGCACAGTGGCAGATATGTAAATACGGGGTTTCCGTACCATTTCTTGCGCATTACGGTTCGAACACTCGAACACCTATACGGATTCTCCTGCACAGTGGCAGATATGTAAATACGGGGTTCCCGTACCATTTCTTGCGCATTACGGTTCGAACACTCGAACACCTATACGGATTCTCCTGCACAGTGACAGATATGTAAATACGGGGTTCCCGTACCATTTCTTGCGCATTACGGTTCGAACACTCGAACACCTATGCGGATTCTCTCGCAAAGTGGCAGATATGTAAATACGGGGTTTCCGTACCATTTCTTGCGCATTACGGTTCGAACACTCGAACACCGACACGGATTTTCCTGCACAGTGGCAGATATGTAAATACGGGGTTTCCGTACCATTTCTTGCGCATTACGGTTCGAACACTCGAACACCTATACGGATTCTCCTATACAGTGACAGATATGTAAATACGGGGTTCCCGTACCATTTCTTGCGCATTACGGTTCGAACACTCGAACACCTATACGGATTCTCCTGCACAGTGGCAGATATGTAAATACGCGGTTTACATACCATTTCTTGCGCATTACGGTTCGAACACTCGAACACCTATACGGATTCTCCTGCACAGTGGCAGATATGTAAATACGGGGTTTACATACCATTTCTTGCGCATTACGGTTCGAACACTCGAACACCTATACGGATTCTCCTGCACATTGGCAGATATGTAAATACGGGGTTTCCGTACCATTTCTTGCACTTTACGGTTCGAACACTCGAACACCTATACGGATTCTCCTGCACAGTGGCAGATATGTAAATACGGGGTTTCCGTACCACTTCTTGCGCATTACGGTTCGAACACTCGAACACCTATACGGATTCTCCTGCACAGTGGCAGATATGTAAATACGGGGTTTCCGTACCATTTCTTCCGCATTACGGTTCGAACACTCGAACACCTATACGGATTCTCTTGCACAGTGGCAGATATGTAAATACGAGGTTTACATACCATTTCTTGCACATTACGGTTCGAACACTCGAACACCTATACGGATTCTCCTGCACAGTGGCAGATATGTAAATACGCGGTTTACATACCATTTCTTGCGCATTACGGTTCGAACACTCGAACACCTATGCGGATTCTCTCGCACAGTGGCAGATATGTAAATACGGGGTTTCCGTACCATTTCTTGCGCATTATGGTTCGAACACTCGAACACCGAAACGGATTTTCCTGCACAGTGGCAGATATGTAAATACGGGGTTTCCGTACCATTTCTTGCGCATTACGGTTCGAACACTCGAACACCTATACGGATTCTCCAGTACAGTGACAGATATGTGAATACGGGGTTCCCGTACCATTTCTTGCGCATTACGGTTCGAACACTCGAACACCTATACGGATTCTCCTGCACAGTGGCAGATATGTAAATAAGGGGTTTACATACCATTTCTTGCGCATTACGGTTCGAACACTCGAACACCTATACGGATTCTCCTGCACAGTGGTAGATATGTAAATACGGGGTTTCCTTACCATTTCTTGCGCATTACGGTTCGAACACTCGAACACCTATACGGATTCTCCTGCAGAGTGGCAGATATGTAAATACGGGGTTTCCGTACCATTTCTTGCGCATTACGGTTCGAACACTCGAACACCTATACGGATTCTCCTGCACAGTGGCAGATATGTAAATACGAGGTTCCCGTACCATTTCTTGCGCATTACGGTTCGAACACTCGAACACCTATGCGGATTCTCCTGCACAGTGACAGATATGTAAATACGGGGTTCCCGTACCATTTCTTGCGCATTACGGTTCGAACACTCGAACACCTATACGGATTCTCCTGCACAGTGGCAGATATGTAAATACGGGGTTCCCGTACCATTTCTTGCGCATTACGGTTCGAACACTCGAACACCTATGCGGATTCTCTCGCACAGTGGCAGATATGTAAATACGGGGTTTCCGTACCATTTCTTGCGCATTATGGTTCGAACACTCGAACACCGAAACGGATTTTCCTGCACAGTGGCAGATATGTAAATACGGGGTTTCCGTACCATTTCTTGCGCATTACGGTTCGAACACTCGAACACCTATACGGATTCTCCAGTACAGTGACAGATATGTGAATACGGGGTTCCCGTACCATTTCTTGCGCATTACGGTTCGAACACTCGAACACCTATACGGATTCTCCTGCACAGTGGCAGATATGTAAATAAGGGGTTTACATACCATTTCTTGCGCATTACGGTTCGAACACTCGAACACCTATACGGATTCTCCTGCACAGTGGTAGATATGTAAATACGGGGTTTCCTTACCATTTCTTGCGCATTACGGTTCGAACACTCGAACACCTATACGGATTCTCCTGCATAGTGGCAGATATGTAAATACGGGGTTTCCGTACCATTTCTTGCGCATTACGGTTCGAACACTCGAACACCTATACGGATTCTCCTGCACAGTGGCAGATATGTAAATACGGGGTTCCCGTACCATTTCTTGCGCATTACGGTTCGAACACTCGAACACCTATGCGGATTCTCCTGCACAGTGACAGATATGTAAATACGGGGTTCCCGTACCATTTCTTGCGCATTACGGTTCGAACACTCGAACACCTATGCGGATTCTCTCGCACAGTGGCAGATATGTAAATACGGGGTTTCCGTACCATTTCTTGCGCATTACGGTTCGAACACTCGAACACCTATACGGATTCTCCTGCACAGTGGCAGATATGTAAATACGGGGTTCCCGTACCATTTCTTGCGCATTACGGTTCGAACACTCGAACACCTATACGGATTTTTATGCACAGTGGCAGATATGTAAATACGGGTTTTCCGTACCATTTCTTGCGCATTACGGTTCGAACACTCGAACACCTATACGGATTCTCCTATACAGTGACAGATATGTAAATACGGGGTTCCCGTACCATTTCTTGCGCATTACGGTTCGAACACTCGAACACCTATACGGATTCTCCTGCACAGTGGCAGATATGTAAATACGGGGTTTCCGTACCATTTCTTGCGCATTACGGTTCGAACACTCGAACACCTATACGGATTCTCCTGCACAGTGGCAGATATGTAAATACGGGGTTCCCGTACCATTTCTTGCGCATTACGGTTCGAACACTCGAGCACCTATACGGATTCTCCTGCACAGTGACAGATATGTAAATACGGGGTTCCCGTACCATTTCTTGCGCATTACGGTTCGAACACTCGAACACCTATGCGGATTCTCTCGCACAGTGGCAGATATGTAAATACGGGGTTTCCGTACCATTTCTTGCGCATTACGGTTCGAACACTCGAACACCGACACGGATTTTCCTGCACAGTGGCAGATATGTAAATACGGGGTTTCCGTACCATTTCTTGCGCATTACGGTTCGAACACTCGAACACCTATACGGATTCTCCTATACAGTGACAGATATGTAAATACGGGGTTCCCGTACCATTTCTTGCGCATTACGGTTCGAACACTCGAACACCTATACGGATTCTCCTGCACAATGGCAGATATGTAAATACGCGGTTTACATACCATTTCTTGCGCATTACGGTTCGAACACTCGAACACCTATACGAATTCTCCTGCACAGTGGCAGATATGTAAATACGGGGTTTCCTTACCATTTCTTGCGCATTACGGTTCGAACACTCGAACACCTATACGGATTCTCCTGCACATTGGCAGATATGTAAATACGGGGTTTCCGTACCATTTCTTGCGCATTACGGTTCGAACACTCGAACACCTATACGGATTCTCCTGCACAGTGGCAGATATGTAAATACGAGGTTCCCGTACCATTTCTTGCGCATTATGGTTCGAACACTCGAACACCTATGCGGATTCTCCTGCACAGTGACAGATATGTAAATACGGGGTTCCCGTACCATTTCTTGCGCATTACGGTTCGAACACTCGAACACCTATGCGGATTCTCTCGCACAGTGGCAGATATGTAAATACGGGGTTTCCGTACCATTTCTTGCGCATTACGGTTCGAACACTCGAACACCTATACGGATTCTCCTGCACAGTGGCAGATATGTAAATACGGGGTTCCCGTACCATTTCTTGCGCATTACGGTTCGAACACTCGAACACCTATGCGGATTCTCTCGCACAGTGGCAGATATGTAAATACGGGGTTTCCGTACCATTTCTTGCGCATTATGGTTCGAACACTCGAACACCGAAACGGATTTTCCTGCACAGTGGCAGATATGTAAATACGGGGTTTCCGTACCATTTCTTGCGCATTACGGTTCGAACACTCGAACACCTATACGGATTCTCCAGTACAGTGACAGATATGTGAATACGGGGTTCCCGTACCATTTCTTGCGCATTACGGTTCGAACACTCGAACACCTATACGGATTCTCCTGCACAGTGGCAGATATGTAAATAAGGGGTTTACATACCATTTCTTGCGCATTACGGTTCGAACACTCGAACACCTATACGGATTCTCCTGCACAGTGGTAGATATGTAAATACGGGGTTTCCTTACCATTTCTTGCGCATTACGGTTCGAACACTCGAACACCTATACAGATTCTCCTGCAGAGTGGCAGATATGTAAATACGGGGTTTCCGTACCATTTCTTGCGCATTACGGTTCGAACACTCGAACACCTATACGGATTCTCCTGCACAGTGGCAGATATGTAAATACGGGGTTCCCGTACCATTTCTTGCGCATTACGGTTCGAACACTCGAACACCTATGCGGATTCTCCTGCACAGTGACAGATATGTAAATACGGGGTTCCCGTACCATTTCTTGCGCATTACGGTTCGAACACTCGAACACCTATGCGGATTCTCTCGCACAGTGGCAGATATGTAAATACGGGGTTTCCGTACCATTTCTTGCGCATTACGGTTCGAACACTCGAACACCTATACGGATTCTCCTGCACAGTGGCAGATATGTAAATACGGGGTTCCCGTACCATTTCTTGCGCATTACGGTTCGAACACTCGAACACCTATACGGATTTTCCTGCACAGTGGCAGATATGTAAATACGGGTTTTCCGTACCATTTCTTGCGCATTACGGTTCGAACACTCGAACACCTATACGGATTCTCCTATACAGTGACAGATATGTAAATACGGGGTTCCCGTACCATTTCTTGCGCATTACGGTTCGAACACTCGAACACCTATACGGATTCTCCTGCACAGTGGCAGATATGTAAATACGGGGTTTCCGTACCATTTCTTGCGCATTACGGTTCGAACACTCGAACACCTATACGGATTCTCCTGCACAGTGGCAGATATGTAAATACGGGGTTCCCGTACCATTTCTTGCGCATTACGGTTCGAACACTCGAACACCTATACGGATTCTCCTGCACAGTGACAGATATGTAAATACGGGGTTCCCGTACCATTTCTTGCGCATTACGGTTCGAACACTCGAACACCTATGCGGATTCTCTCGCACAGTGGCAGATATGTAAATACGGGGTTTCCGTACCATTTCTTGCGCATTACGGTTCGAACACTCGAACACCGACACGGATTTTCCTGCACAGTGGCAGATATGTAAATACGGGGTTTCCGTACCATTTCTTGCGCATTACGGTTCGAACACTCGAACACCTATACGGATTCTCCTATACAGTGACAGATATGTAAATACGGGGTTCCCGTACCATTTCTTGCGCATTACGGTTCGAACACTCGAACACCTATACGGATTCTCCTGCACAGTGGCAGATATGTAAATACGCGGTTTACATACCATTTCTTGCGCATTACGGTTCGAACACTCGAACACCTATACGGATTCTCCTGCACAGTGGCAGATATGTAAATACGGGGTTTCCTTACCATTTCTTGCGCATTACGGTTCGAACACTCGAACACCTATACGGATTCTCCTGCACATTGGCAGATATGTAAATACGGGGTTTCCGTACCATTTCTTGCGCATTACGGTTCGAACACTCGAACACCTATACGGATTCTCCTGCACAGTGGCAGATATGTAAATACGAGGTTCCCGTACCATTTCTTGCGCATTATGGTTCGAACACTCGAACACCTATGCGGATTCTCCTGCACAGTGACAGATATGTAAATACGGGGTTCCCGTACCATTTCTTGCGCATTACGGTTCGAACACTCGAACACCTATGCGGATTCTCTCGCACAGTGGCAGATATGTAAATACGGGGTTTCCGTACCATTTCTTGCGCATTACGGTTCGAACACTCGAACACCTATACGGATTCTCCTGCACAGTGGCAGATATGTAAATACGGGGTTCCCGTACCATTTCTTGCGCATTACGGTTCGAACACTCGAACACCTATGCGGATTCTCTCGCACAGTGGCAGATATGTAAATACGGGGTTTCCGTACCATTTCTTGCGCATTATGGTTCGAACACTCGAACACCGAAACGGATTTTCCTGCACAGTGGCAGATATGTAAATACGGGGTTTCCGTACCATTTCTTGCGCATTACGGTTCGAACACTCGAACACCTATACGGATTCTCCAGTACAGTGACAGATATGTGAATACGGGGTTCCCGTACCATTTCTTGCGCATTACGGTTCGAACACTCGAACACCTATACGGATTCTCCTGCACAGTGGCAGATATGTAAATAAGGGGTTTACATACCATTTCTTGCGCATTACGGTTCGAACACTCGAACACCTATACGGATTCTCCTGCACAGTGGTAGATATGTAAATACGGGGTTTCCTTACCATTTCTTGCGCATTACGGTTCGAACACTCGAACACCTATACGGATTCTCCTGCAGAGTGGCAGATATGTAAATACGGGGTTGCCGTACCATTTCTTGCGCATTACGGTTCGAACACTCGAACACCTATACGGATTCTCCTGCACAGTGGCAGATATGTAAATACGGGGTTCCCGTACCATTTCTTGCGCATTACGGTTCGAACACTCGAACACCTATGCGGATTCTCCTGCACAGTGACAGATATGTAAATACGGGGTTCCCGTACCATTTCTTGCGCATTACGGTTCGAACACTCGAACACCTATGCGGATTCTCTCGCACAGTGGCAGATATGTAAATACGGGGTTTCCGTACCATTTCTTGCGCATTACGGTTCGAACACTCGAACACCTATACGGATTCTCCTGCACAGTGGCAGATATGTAAATACGGGGTTCCCGTACCATTTCTTGCGCATTACGGTTCGAACACTCGAACACCTATACGGATTTTCCTGCACAGTGGCAGATATGTAAATACGGGTTTTCCGTACCATTTCTTGCGCATTACGGTTCGAACACTCGAACACCTATACGGATTCTCCTATACAGTGACAGATATGTAAATACGGGGTTCCCGTACCATTTCTTGCGCATTACGGTTCGAACACTCGAACACCTATACGGATTCTCCTGCACAGTGGCAGATATGTAAATACGGGGTTTCCTTACCATTTCTTGCGCATTACGGTTCGAACACTCGAACACCTATACGGATTCTCCTGCACATTGGCAGATATGTAAATACGGGGTTTCCGTACCATTTCTTGCGCATTACGGTTCGAACACTCGAACACCTATACGGATTCTCCTGCACAGTGGCAGATATGTAAATACGGGGTTCCCGTACCATTTCTTGCGCATTACGGTTCGAACACTCGAACACCTATACGGATTCTCCTGCACAGTGACAGATATGTAAATACGGGGTTCCCGTACCATTTCTTGCGCATTACGGTTCGAACACTCGAACACCTATGCGGATTCTCTCGCACAGTGGCAGATATGTAAATACGGGGTTTCCGTACCATTTCTTGCGCATTACGGTTCGAACACTCGAACACCGACACGGATTTTCCTGCATAGTGGCAGATATGTAAATACGGGGTTTCCGTACCATTTCTTGCGCATTACGGTTCGAACACTCGAACACCTATACGGATTCTCCTATACAGTGACAGATATGTAAATACGGGGTTCCCGTACCATTTCTTGCGCATTACGGTTCGAACACTCGAACACCTATACGGATTCTCCTGCACAGTGGCAGATATGTAAATACGCGGTTTACATACCATTTCTTGCGCATTACGGTTCGAACACTCGAACACCTATACGGATTCTCCTGCACAGTGGCAGATATGTAAATACGGGGTTTCCTTACCATTTCTTGCGCATTACGGTTCGAACACTCGAACACCTATACGGATTCTCCTGCACAGTGGCAGATATGTAAATAAGGGGTTTACATACCATTTCTTGCGCATTACGGTTCGAACACTCGAACACCTATACGGATTCTCCTGCACAGTGGTAGATATGTAAATACGGGGTTTCCTTACCATTTCTTGCGCATTACGGTTCGAACACTCGAACACCTATACGGATTCTCCTGCAGAGTGGCAGATATGTAAATACGGGTTTTCCGTACCATTTCTTGCGCATTACGGTTCGAACACTCGAACACCTATACGGATTCTCCTGCACAGTGGCAGATATGTAAATACGGGGTTCCCGTACCATTTCTTGCGCATTACGGTTCGAACACTCGAACACCTATGCGGATTCTCCTGCACAGTGACAGATATGTAAATACGGGGTTCCCGTACCATTTCTTGCGCATTACGGTTCGAACACTCGAACACCTATGCGGATTCTCTCGCACAGTGGCAGATATGTAAATACGGGGTTTCCGTACCATTTCTTGCGCATTACGGTTCGAACACTCGAACACCTATACGGATTCTCCTGCACAGTGGCAGATATGTAAATACGGGGTTCCCGTACCATTTCTTGCGCATTACGGTTCGAACACTCGAACACCTATACGGATTTTCCTGCACAGTGGCAGATATGTAAATACGGGTTTTCCGTACCATTTCTTGCGCATTACGGTTCGAACACTCGAACACCTATACGGATTCTCCTATACAGTGACAGATATGTAAATACGGGGTTCCCGTACCATTTCTTGCGCATTACGGTTCGAACACTCGAACACCTATACGGATTCTCCTGCACAGTGGCAGATATGTAAATACGGGGTTTCCGTACCATTTCTTGCGCATTACGGTTCGAACACTCGAACACCTATACGGATTCTCCTGCACAGTGGCAGATATGTAAATACGGGGTTCCCGTACCATTTCTTGCGCATTACGGTTCGAACACTCGAACACCTATACGGATTCTCCTATACAGTGACAGATATGTAAATACGGGGTTCCCGTACCATTTCTTGCGCATTACGGTTCGAACACTCGAACACCTATACGGATTCTCCTGCACAGTGGCAGATATGTAAATACGCGGTTTACATACCATTTCTTGCGCATTACGGTTCGAACACTCGAACACCTATACGGATTCTCCTGCACAGTGGCAGATATGTAAATACGGGGTTTCCTTACCATTTCTTGCGCATTACGGTTCGAACACTCGAACACCTATACGGATTCTCCTGCACAGTGGCAGATATGTAAATAAGGGGTTTACATACCATTTCTTGCGCATTACGGTTCGAACACTCGAACACCTATACGGATTCTCCTGCACAGTGGTAGATATGTAAATACGGGGTTTCCTTACCATTTCTTGCGCATTACGGTTCGAACACTCGAACACCTATACGGATTCTCCTGCAGAGTGGCAGATATGTAAATACGGGTTTTCCGTACCATTTCTTGCGCATTACGGTTCGAACACTCGAACACCTATACGGATTCTCCTGCACAGTGGCAGATATGTAAATACGGGGTTCCCGTACCATTTCTTGCGCATTACGGTTCGAACACTCGAACACCTATGCGGATTCTCCTGCACAGTGACAGATATGTAAATACGGGGTTCCCGTACCATTTCTTGCGCATTACGGTTCGAACACTCGAACACCTATGCGGATTCTCTCGCACAGTGGCAGATATGTAAATACGGGGTTTCCGTACCATTTCTTGCGCATTACGGTTCGAACACTCGAACACCTATACGGATTCTCCTGCACAGTGGCAGATATGTAAATACGGGGTTCCCGTACCATTTCTTGCGCATTACGGTTCGAACACTCGAACACCTATACGGATTTTCCTGCACAGTGGCAGATATGTAAATACGGGTTTTCCGTACCATTTCTTGCGCATTACGGTTCGAACACTCGAACACCTATACGGATTCTCCTATACAGTGACAGAAATGTAAATACGGGGTTCCCGTACCATTTCTTGCGCATTACGGTTCGAACACTCGAACACCTATACGGATTCTCCTGCACAGTGGCAGATATGTAAATACGGGGTTTCCGTACCATTTCTTGCGCATTACGGTTCGAACACTCGAACACCTATACGGATTCTCCTGCACAGTGGCAGATATGTAAATACGGGGTTCCCGTACCATTTCTTGCGCATTACGGTTCGAACACTCGAACACCTATACGGATTCTCCTGCACAGTGACAGATATGTAAATACGGGGTTCCCGTACCATTTCTTGCGCATTACGGTTCGAACACTCGAACACCTATGCGGATTCTCTCGCACAGTGGCAGATATGTAAATACGGGGTTTCCGTACCATTTCTTGCGCATTACGGTTCGAACACTCGAACACCGACACGGATTTTCCTGCACAGTGGCAGATATGTAAATACGGGGCTTCCGTACCATTTCTTGCGCATTACGGTTCGAACACTCGAACACCTATACGGATTCTCCTATACAGTGACAGATATGTAAATACGGGGTTCCCGTACCATTTCTTGCGCATTACGGTTCGAACACTCGAACACCTATACGGATTCTCCTGCACAGTGGCAGATATGTAAATACGCGGTTTACATACCATTTCTTGCGCATTACGGTTCGAACACTCGAACACCTATACGGATTCTCCTGCACAGTGGCAGATATGTAAATACGGGGTTTCCTTACCATTTCTTGCGCATTACGGTTCGAACACTCGAACACCTATACGGATTCTCCTGCACATTGGCAGATATGTAAATACGGGGTTTCCGTACCATTTCTTGCGCATTACGGTTCGAACACTCGAACACCTATACGGATTCTCCTGCACAGTGGCAGATATGTAAATACGAGGTTCCCGTACCATTTCTTGCGCATTATGGTTCGAACACTCGAACACCTATGCGGATTCTCCTGCACAGTGACAGATATGTAAATACGGGGTTCCCGTACCATTTCTTGCGCATTACGGTTCGAACACTCGAACACCTATGCGGATTCTCTCGCACAGTGGCAGATATGTAAATACGGGGTTTCCGTACCATTTCTTGCGCATTACGGTTCGAACACTCGAACACCTATACGGATTCTCCTACACAGTGGCAGATATGTAAATACGGGGTTCCCGTACCATTTCTTGCGCATTACGGTTCGAACACTCGAACACCTATGCGGATTCTCTCGCACAGTGGCAGATATGTAAATACGGGGTTTCCGTACCATTTCTTGCGCATTATGGTTCGAACACTCGAACACCGAAACGGATTTTCCTGCACAGTGGCAGATATGTAAATACGGGGTTTCCGTACCATTTCTTGCGCATTACGGTTCGAACACTCGAACACCTATACGGATTCTCCAGTACAGTGACAGATATGTGAATACGGGGTTCCCGTACCATTTCTTGCGCATTACGGTTCGAACACTCGAACACCTATACGGATTCTCCTGCACAGTGGCAGATATGTAAATAAGGGGTTTACATACCATTTCTTGCGCATTACGGTTCGAACACTCGAACACCTATACGGATTCTCCTGCACAGTGGTAGATATGTAAATACGGGGTTTCCTTACCATTTCTTGCGCATTACGGTTCGAACACTCGAACACCTATACGGATTCTCCTGCAGAGTGGCAGATATGTAAATACGGGGTTTCCGTACCATTTCTTGCGCATTACGGTTCGAACACTCGAACACCTATACGGATTCTCCTGCACAGTGGCAGATATGTAAATACGGGGTTCCCGTACCATTTCTTGCGCATTACGGTTCGAACACTCGAACACCTATGCGGATTCTCCTGCACAGTGACAGATATGTAAATACGGGGTTCCCGTACCATTTCTTGCGCATTACGGTTCGAACACTCGAACACCTATGCGGATTCTCTCGCACAGTGGCAGATATGTAAATACGGGGTTTCCGTACCATTTCTTGCGCATTACGATTCGAACACTCGAACACCTATACGGATTCTCCTGCACAGTGGCAGATATGTAAATACGGGGTTCCCGTACCATTTCTTGCGCATTACGGTTCGAACACTCGAACACCTATACGGATTTTCCTGCACAGTGGCAGATATGTAAATACGGGTTTTCCGTACCATTTCTTGCGCATTACGGTTCGAACACTCGAACACCTATACGGATTCTCCTATACAGTGACAGATATGTAAATACGGGGTTCCCGTACCATTTCTTGCGCATTACGGTTCGAACACTCGAACACCTATACGGATTCTCCTGCACAGTGGCAGATATGTAAATACGGGGTTTCCGTACCATTTCTTGCGCATTACGGTTCGAACACTCGAACACCTATACGGATTCTCCTGCACAGTGGCAGATATGTAAATACGGGGTTCCCGTACCATTTCTTGCGCATTACGGTTCGAACACTCGAACACCTATACGGATTCTCCTGCACAGTGACAGATATGTAAATACGGGGTTCCCGTACCATTTCTTGCGCATTACGGTTCGAACACTCGAACACCTATGCGGATTCTCTCGCACAGTGGCAGATATGTAAATACGGGGTTTCCGTACCATTTCTTGCGCATTACGGTTCGAACACTCGAACACCGACACGGATTTTCCTGCACAGTGGCAGATATGTAAATACGGGGTTTCCGTACCATTTCTTGCGCATTACGGTTCGAACACTCGAACACCTATACGGATTCTCCTATACAGTGACAGATATGTAAATACGGGGTTCCCGTACCATTTCTTGCGCATTACGGTTCGAACACTCGAACACCTATACGGATTCTCCCGCACAGTGGCAGATATGTAAATACGCGGTTTACATACCATTTCTTGCGCATTACGGTTCGAACACTCGAACACCTATACGGATTCTCCTGCACAGTGGCAGATATGTAAATACGGGGTTTCCTTACCATTTCTTGCGCATTACGGTTCGAACACTCGAACACCTATACGGATTCTCCTGCACATTGGCAGATATGTAAATACGGGGTTTCCGTACCATTTCTTGCGCATTACGGTTCGAACACTCGAACACCTATACGGATTCTCCTGCACAGTGGCAGATATGTAAATACGGGGTTCCCGTACCATTTCTTGCGCATTACGGTTCGAACACTCGAACACCTATACGGATTCTCCTGCACAGTGACAGATATGTAAATACGGGGTTCCCGTACCATTTCTTGCGCATTACGGTTCGAACACTCGAACACCTATGCGGATTCTCTCGCACAGTGGCAGATATGTAAATACGGGGTTTCCGTACCATTTCTTGCGCATTACGGTTCGAACACTCGAACACCGACACGGATTTTCCTGCATAGTGGCAGATATGTAAATACGGGGTTTCCGTACCATTTCTTGCGCATTACGGTTCGAACACTCGAACACCTATACGGATTCTCCTATACAGTGACAGATATGTAAATACGGGGTTCCCGTACCATTTCTTGCGCATTACGGTTCGAACACTCGAACACCTATACGGATTCTCCTGCACAGTGGCAGATATGTAAATACGCGGTTTACATACCATTTCTTGCGCATTACGGTTCGAACACTCGAACACCTATACGGATTCTCCTGCACAGTGGCAGATATGTAAATACGGGGTTTCCTTACCATTTCTTGCGCATTACGGTTCGAACACTCGAACACCTATACGGATTCTCCTGCACATTGGCAGATATGTAAATACGGGGTTTCCGTACCATTTCTTGCGCATTACGGTTCGAACACTCGAACACCTATACGGATTCTCCTGCACAGTGGCAGATTTGTAAATACGGGGTTTCCGTACCACTTCTTGCGCATTACGGTTCGAACACTCGAACACCTATACGGATTCCCCTGCACAGTGGCAGATATGTAAATACGGGGTTTCCGTACCATTTCTCGCGCATTACGGTTCGAACACTCGAACACCTATACGGATTCTCTTGCACAGTGGCAGATATGTAAATACGAGGTTTACATACCATTTCTTGCGCATTACGGTTCGAACACTCGAACACCTATACGGATTCTCCTGCACAGTGGCAGATATGTAAATACGCGGTTTACATACCATTTCTTGCGCATTACGGTTCGAACACTCGAACACCTATGCGGATTCTCTCGCACAGTGGCAGATATGTAAATACGGGGTTTCCGTACCATTTCTTGCGCATTATGGTTCGAACACTCGAACACCGAAACGGATTTTCCTGCACAGTGGCAGATATGTAAATACGGGGTTTCCGTACCATTTCTTGCGCATTACGGTTCGAACACTCGAACACCAATACGGATTCTCCTGCACAGTGGCAGATATGTAAATAAGGGGTTTACATACCATTTCTTGCGCATTACGGTTCGAACACTCGAACACCTATACGGATTCTCCTGCACAGTGGTAGATATGTAAATACGGGGTTTCCTTACCATTTCTTGCGCATTACGGTTCGAACACTCGAACACCTATACGGATTCTCCTGCAGAGTGGCAGATATGTAAATACGGGGTTTCCGTACCATTTCTTGCGCATTACGGTTCGAACACTCGAACACCTATACGGATTCTCCTGCACAGTGGCAGATATGTAAATACGGGGTTCCCGTACCATTTCTTGCGCATTACGGTTCGAACACTCGAACACCTATGCGGATTCTCCTGCACAGTGACAGATATGTAAATACGGGGTTCCGTACCATTTCTTGCGCATTACGGTTCGAACACTCGAACACCTATGCGGATTCTCTCGCACAGTGGCAGATATGTAAATACGGGGTTTCCGTACCATTTCTTGCGCATTACGGTTCGAACACTCGAACACCTATACGGATTCTCCTGCACAGTGGCAGATATGTAAATACGGGGTTCCCGTACCATTTCTTGCGCATTACGGTTCGAACACTCGAACACCTATACGGATTTTCCTGCACAGTGGCAGATATGTAAATACGGGTTTTTCGTACCATTTCTTGCGCATTACGGTTCGAACACTCGAACACCTATACGGATTCTCCTATACAGTGACAGATATGTAAATACGGGGTTCCCGTACCATTTCTTGCGCATTACGGTTCGAACACTCGAACACCTATACGGATTCTCCTGCACAGTGGCAGATATGTAAATACGGGGTTTCCGTACCATTTCTTGCGCATTACGGTTCGAACACTCGAACACCTATACGGATTCTCCTGCACAGTGGCAGATATGTAAATACGGGGTTCCCGTACCATTTCTTGCGCATTACGGTTCGAACACTCGAACACCTATACGGATTCTCCTGCACAGTGACAGATATGTAAATACGGGGTTCCCGTACCATTTCTTGCGCATTACGGTTCGAACACTCGAACACCTATGCGGATTCTCTCGCACAGTGGCAGATATGTAAATACGGGGTTTCCGTACCATTTCTTGCGCATTACGGTTCGAACACTCGAACACCGATACGGATTTTCCTGCACAGTGGCAGATATGTAAATACGGGGTTTCCGTACCATTTCTTGTGCATTACGGTTCGAACACTCGAACACCTATACGGATTCTCCTGTACAGTGACAGATATGTAAATACGGGGTTCCCGTACCATTTCTTGCGCATTACGGTTCGAACACTCGAACACCTATACGGATTCTCCTGCACAGTGGCAGATATGTAAATACGGGGTTTCCTTACCATTTCTTGCGCATTACGGTTCGAACACTCGAACACCTATACGGATTCTCCTGCACAGTGGCAGATATGTAAATACGGGGTTTCCGTACCATTTCTTGCGCATTACGGTTCGAACAGTCGAACACCTATACGGATTCTCCTGCACAGTGGCAGATATGTAAATACGGGGTTCCCGTACCATTTCTTACGCATTACGGTTCGAACACTCGAACACCTATGCGGATTCTCCTGCACAGTGACAGATATGTAAATACGGGGTTCCCGTACCATTTCTTGCGCATTACGGTTCGAACACTCGAACACCTATGCGGATTCTCTCGCATAGTGGCAGATATGTAAATACGGGGTTTCCGTACCATTTCTTGCGCATTACGGTTCGAACACTCGAACACCTATACGGATTCTCCTGCACAGTGGCAGATATGTAAATACGGGGTTCCCGTACCATTTCTTGCGCATTACGGTTCGAACACTCGAACACCTATACGGATTTTCCTACACAGTGGCAGATATGTAAATACGGGTTTTCCGTACCATTTCTTGCGCATTACGGTTCGAACACTCGAACACCTATACGGATTCTCCTATACAGTGACAGATATGTAAATACGGGGTTCCCGTACCATTTCTTGCGCATTACGGTTCGAACACTCGAACACCTATACGGATTCTCCTGCACAGTGGCAGATATGTAAATACGGGGTTTCCGTACCATTTCTTGCGCATTACGGTTCGAACACTCGAACACCTATACGGATTCTCCTGCACAGTGGCAGATATGTAAATACGGGGTTCCCGTACCATTTCTTGCGCATTACGGTTCGAACACTCGAACACCTATACGGATTCTCCTGCACAGTGACAGATATGTAAATACGGGGTTCCCGTACCATTTCTTGCGCATTACGGTTCGAACACTCGAACACCTATGCGGATTCTCTCGCACAGTGGCAGATATGTAAATACGGGGTTTCCGTACCATTTCTTGCGCATTACGGTTCGAACACTCGAACACCTATACGGATTCTCCTGCACAGTGGCAGATATGTAAATACGGGGTTCCCGTACCATTTCTTGCGCATTACGGTTCGAACACTCGAACACCTATACGGATTTTCCTGCACAGTGGCAGATATGTAAATACGGGTTTTCCGTACCATTTCTTGCGCATTACGGTTCGAACACTCGAACACCTATACGGATTCTCCTATACAGTGACAGATATGTAAATACGGGGTTCCCGTACCATTTCTTGCGCATTACGGTTCGAACACTCGAACACCTATACGGATTCTCCTGCACAGTGGCAGATATGTAAATACGGGGTTTCCGTACCATTTCTTGCGCATTACGGTTCGAACACTCGAACACCTATACGGATTCTCCTGCACAGTGGCAGATATGTAAATACGGGGTTTCCGTACCATTTCTTGCGCATTACGGTTCGAACACTCGAACACCTATACGGATTCTCCTGCACATTGGCAGATATGTAAATACGGGGTTTCCGTACCATTTCTTGCGCATTACGGTTCGAACACTCGAACACCTATACGGATTCTCCTATACAGTGACAGATATGTAAATACGAGGTTCCCGTACCATTTCTTGCGCATTACGGTTCGAACACTCGAACACCTATGCGGATTCTCCTGCACAGTGACAGATATGTAAATACGGGGTTTCCGTACCATTTCTTGCGCATTACGGTTCGAACACTCGAACACCTATACGGATTCTCCTATACAGTGACAGATATGTAAATACGGGGTTCCCGTACCATTTCTTGCGCATTACGGTTCGAACACTCGAACACCTATACGGATTCTCCTGCACAGTGGCAGATATGTAAATACGCGGTTTACATACCATTTCTTGCGCATTACGGTTCGAACACTCGAACACCTATACGGATTCTCCTGCACAGTGGCAGATATGTAAATACGGGGTTTCCTTACCATTTCTTGCGCATTACGGTTCGAACACTCGAACACCTATACGGATTCTCCTGCACATTGGCAGATATGTAAATACGGGGTTTCCGTACCATTTCTTGCGCATTACGGTTCGAACACTCGAACACCTATACGGATTCTCCTGCACAGTGGCAGATATGTAAATACGAGGTTCCCGTACCATTTCTTGCGCATTACGGTTCGAACACTCGAACACCTATGCGGATTCTCCTGCACAGTGACAGATATGTAAATACGGGGTTCCCGTACCATTTCTTGCGCATTACGGTTCGAACACTCGAACACCTATGCGGATTCTCTCGCACAGTGGCAGATATGTAAATACGGGGTTTCCGTACCATTTCTTGCGCATTACGGTTCGAACACTCGAACACCTATACGGATTCTCCTGCACAGTGGCAGATATGTAAATACGGGGTTCCCGTACCATTTCTTGCGCATTACGGTTCGAACACTCGAACACCTATGCGGATTCTCTCGCACAGTGGCAGATATGTAAATACGGGGTTTCCGTACCATTTCTTGCGCATTATGGTTCGAACACTCGAACACCGAAACGGATTTTCCTGCACAGTGGCAGATATGTAAATACGGGGTTTCCGTACCATTTCTTGCGCATTACGGTTCGAACACTCGAACACCTATACGGATTCTCCAGTACAGTGACAGATATGTGAATACGGGGTTCCCGTACCATTTCTTGCGCATTACGGTTCGAACACTCGAACACCTATACGGATTCTCCTGCACAGTGGCAGATATGTAAATAAGGGGTTTACATACCATTTCTTGCGCATTACGGTTCGAACACTCGAACACCTATACGGATTCTCCTGCACAGTGGTAGATATGTAAATACGGGGTTTCCTTACCATTTCTTGCGCATTACGGTTCGAACACTCGAACACCTATACGGATTCTCCTGCAGAGTGGCAGATATGTAAATACGGGGTTTCCGTACCATTTCTTGCGCATTACGGTTCGAACACTCGAACACCTATACGGATTCTCCTGCACAGTGGCAGATATGTAAATACGGGGTTCCCGTACCATTTCTTGCGTATTACGGTTCGAACACTCGAACACCTATGCGGATTCTCCTGCACAGTGACAGATATGTAAATACGGGGTTCCCGTACCATTTCTTGCGCATTACGGTTCGAACACTCGAACACCTATGCGGATTCTCTCGCACAGTGGCAGATATGTAAATACGGGGTTTCCGTACCATTTCTTGCGCATTACGGTTCGAACACTCGAACACCTATACGGATTCTCCTGCACAGTGGCAGATATGTAAATACGGGGTTCCCGTACCATTTCTTGCGCATTACGGTTCGAACACTCGAACACCTATACGGATTTTCCTGCACAGTGGCAGACATGTAAATACGGGTTTTCCGTACCATTTCTTGCGCATTACGGTTCGAACACTCGAACACCTATACGGATTCTCCTATACAGTGACAGATATGTAAATACGGGGTTCCCGTACCATTTCTTGCGCATTACGGTTCGAACACTCGAACACCTATACGGATTCTCCTGCACAGTGACAGATATGTAAATACGGGGTTCCCGTACCATTTCTTGCGCATTACGGTTCGAACACTCGAACACCTATGCGGATTCTCTCGCACAGTGGCAGATATGTAAATACGGGGTTTCCGTACCATTTCTTGCGCATTACGGTTCGAACACTCGAACACCGACACGGATTTTCCTGCACAGTGGCAGATATGTAAATACGGGGTTTCCGTACCATTTCTTGCGCATTACGGTTCGAACACTCGAACACCTATACGGATTCTCCTATACAGTGACAGATATGTAAATACGGGGTTCCCGTACCATTTCTTGCGCATTACGGTTCGAACACTCGAACACATATACGGATTCTCCTGCACAGTGGCAGATATGTAAATACGCGGTTTACATACCATTTCTTGCGCATTACGGTTCGAACACTCGAACACCTATACGGATTCTCCTGCACAGTGGCAGATATGTAAATACGGGGTTTCCTTACCATTTCTTGCGCATTACGGTTCGAACACTCGAACACCTATACGGATTCTCCTGCACATTGGCAGATATGTAAATACGGGGTTTCCGTACCATTTCTTGCGCATTACGGTTCGAACACTCGAACACCTATACGGATTCTCCTGCACAGTGGCAGATATGTAAATACGGGGTTTCCGTACCACTTCTTGCGCATTACGGTTCGAACACTCGAACACCTATACGGATTCCCCTGCACAGTGGCAGATATGTAAATACGGGGTTTCCGTACCATTTCTCGCGCATTACGGTTCGAACACTCGAACACCTATACGGATTCTCTTGCACAGTGGCAGATATGTAAATACGAGGTTTACATACCATTTCTTGCGCATTACGGTTCGAACACTCGAACACCTATACGGATTCTCCTGCACAGTGGCAGATATGTAAATACGAGGTTCCCGTACCATTTCTTGCGCATTACGGTTCGAACACTCGAACACCTATGCGGATTCTCCTGCACAGTGACAGATATGTAAATACGGGGTTCCCGTACCATTTCTTGCGCATTACGGTTCGAACACTCGAACACCTATGCGGATTCTCTCGCACAGTGGCAGATATGTAAATACGGGGTTTCCGTACCATTTCTTGCGCATTACGGTTTGAACACTCGAACACCTATACGGATTCTCCTGCACAGTGGCAGATATGTAAATACGGGGTTCCCGTTCCATTTCTTGCGCATTACGGTTCGAACACTCGAACACCTATGCGGATTCTCTCGCACAGTGGCAGATATGTAAATACGGGGTTTCCGTACCATTTCTTGCGCATTACGGTTCGAACACTCGAACACCGAAACGGATTTTCCTGCACAGTGGCAGATATGTAAATACGGGGTTTCCGTACCATTTCTTGCGCATTACGGTTCGAACACTCGAACACCAATACGGATTCTCCAGTACAGTGACAGATATGTGAATACGGGGTTCCCGTACCATTTCTTGCGCATTACGGTTCGAACACTCGAACACCTATACGGATTCTCCTGCACAGTGGCAGATATGTAAATAAGGGGTTTACATACCATTTCTTGCGCATTACGGTTCGAACACTCGAACACCTATACGGATTCTCCTGCACAGTGGTAGATATGTAAATACGGGGTTTCCTTACCATTTCTTGCGCATTACGGTTCGAACACTCGAACACCTATACGGATTCTCCTGCAGAGTGGCAGATATGTAAATACGGGGTTTCCGTACCATTTCTTGCGCATTACGGTTCGAACACTCGAACACCTATACGGATTCTCCTGCACAGTGGCAGATATGTAAATACGGGGTTCCCGTACCATTTCTTGCGCATTACGGTTCGAACACTCGAACACCTATGCGGATTCTCCTGCACAGTGACTGATATGTAAATACGGGGTTTCCGTACCATTTCTTGCGCATTACGGTTCGAACACTCGAACACCTATACGGATTCTCCTGCAGAGTCGCAGATATGTAAATACGGGGTTCCCGTACCATTTCTTGCGCATTACGGTTCGAACACTCGAACACCTATGCGGATTCTCCTGCACAGTGACAGATATGTAAATACGGGGTTCCCGTACCATTTCTTGCGCATTACGGTTCGAACACTCGAACACCTATGCGGATTCTCTCGCACAGTGGCAGATATGTAAATACGGGGTTTCCGTACCATTTCTTGCGCATTACGGTTCGAACACTCGAACACCTATGCGGATTCTCTCGCACAGTGGCAGATATGTAAATACGGGGTTTCCGTACCATTTCTTGCGCATTACGGTTCGAACACTCGAACACCTATGCGGATTCTCCTGCACAGTGACAGATATGTAAATACGGGGTTCCCGTACCATTTCTTGCGCATTGCGGTTCGAACACTCGAACACCTATGCGGATTCTCTCGCACAGTGGCAGATATGTAAATACGGGGTTTCCGTACCATTTCTTGCGCATTACGGTTCGAACACTCGAACACCTATACGGATTCTCCGGCACAGTGGCAGATATGTAAATACGGGGTTCCCGTACCATTTCTTGCGCTTTACGGTTCGAACACTCGAACACCTATACGGATTTTCCTGCACAGTGGCAGATATGTAAATACGGGTTTTCCGTACCATTTCTTGCGCATTACGGTTCGAACCCTCGAACACCTATACGGATTCTCCTATACAGTGACAGATATGTAAATACGGGGTTCCCGTACCATTTCTTGCGCATTACGGTTCGAACACTCGAACACCTATACGGATTCTCCTGCACAGTGGCAGATATGTAAATACGGGGTTTCCGTACCATTTCTTGCGCATTACGGATCGAACACTCGAACACCTATGCGGATTCTCTCGCACAGTGGCAGATATGTAAATACGGGGTTCCCGTACCATTTCTTGCGCATTACGGTTCGAACACTCGAACACCTATACGGATTCTCCTGCACAGTGGCAGATATGTAAATACGGGGTTCCCGTACCATTTCTTGCGCATTACGGTTCGAACACTCGAACACCTATACGGATTCTCCTGCACAGTTGCAGATATGTAAATACGGGGTTCCCGTACCATTTCTTGCGCATTACGGTTCGAACACTCGAACACCTATACGGATTTTCCTGCACAGTGGCAGATATGTAAATACGGGTTTTCCGTACCATTTCTTGCGCATTACGGTTCGAACACTCGAACACCTATACGGATTCTCCTATACAGTGACAGATATGTAAATACGGGGTTCCCGTACCATTTCTTGCGCATTACGGTTCGAACACTCGAACACCTATACGGATTCTCCTGCACAGTGGCAGATATGTAAATACGGGGTTTCCGTACCATTTCTTGCGCATTACGGTTCGAACACTCGAACACCTATACGGATTCTCCTGCACAGTGGCAGATATGTAAATACGGGGTTCCCGTACCATTTCTTGCGCATTACGGTTCGAACACTCGAACACCTATACGGATTCTCCTGCACAGTGACAGATATGTAAATACGGGGTTCCCGTACCATTTCTTGCGCATTACGGTTCGAACACTCGAACACCTATGCGGATTCTCTCGCACAGTGGCAGATATGTAAATACGGGGTTTCCGTACCATTTCTTGCGCATTACCGTTCGAACACTCGAACACCTATACGGATTCTCCTATACAGTGACACAGATATGTAAATACGGGGTTTCCGTACCGTTTCTTGCGCATTACGGTTCGAACACTCGAACACCGAAACGGATTTTCCTGCACAGTGGCAGATATGTAAATACGGGGTTTCCGTACCATTTCTTGCGCATTACCGTTCGAACACTCGAACACCTATACGGATTCTCCTATACAGTGACAGATATGTAAATACGGGGTTCCCGTACCATTTCTTGCGCATTACGGTTCGAACACTCGAACACCTATACGGATTCTCCTGCACAGTGGCAGATATGTAAATACGCGGGTTACATACCATTTCTTGCGCATTACGGTTCGAACACTCGAACACCTATACGGATTCTCCTGCACAGTGGCAGATATGTAAATACGGGGTTTCCGTACCATTTCTTGCGCATTACGGTTCGAACACTCGAACACCTATACGGATTCTCTTGCACAGTGGCAGATATGTAAATACGGGGTTTACATACCATTTCTTGCGCATTACGGTTCGAACACTCGAACACCTATACGGATTCTCCTGCACAGTGGCAGATATGTAAATACGTGGTTTACATACCATTTCTTGCGCATTACGGTTCGAACACTCGAACACCTATGCGGATTCTCTCGCACAGTGGCAGATATGTAAATACGGGGTTTCCGTACCATTTCTTGCGCATTACGGTTCGAACACTCGAACACCGAAACGGATTTTCCTGCACAGTGGCAGATATGTAAATACGGGGTTTCCGTACCATTTCTTGCGCATTACGGTTCGAACACTCGAACACCTATACGGATTCTCCTGTACAGTGACAGATATGTGAATACGGGGTTCCCGTACCATTTCTTGCGCATTACGGTTCGAACACTCGAACACCTATACGGATTCTGCTGCACAGTGACAGATATGTAAATAAGGGGTTTACATACCATTTCTTGCGCATTACTGTTCGAACACTCGAACACCTATACGGATTCTCCTGCACAGTGGCAGATATGTAAATACGGGGTTTCCTTACCATTTCTTGCGCATTACAGTTCGAACACTCGAACACCTATACGGATTCTCCTGCAGAGTCGCAGATATGTAAATACGGGGTTTCCGTACCATTTCTTGCGCATTACGGTTCGAACACTCGAACACCTATACGGATTCTCCTGCACAGTGGCAGATATGTAAATACGGGGTTCCCGTACCATTTCTTGCGCATTACGGTTCGAACACTCGAACACCTATGCGGATTCTCCTGCACAGTGACAGATATGTAAATACGGGGTTCCCGTACCATTTCTTGCGCATTACGGTTCGAACACTCGAACACCTATGCGGATTCTCTCGCACAGTGGCAGATATGTAAATACGGGTTTTCCGTACCATTTCTTGCGCATTACGGTTCGAACACTCGAACACCTATACTGATTCTCCTGCACAGTGGCAGATATGTAAATACGGGGTTCCCGTACCATTTCTTGCGCATTACGGTTCGAACACTCGAACACCTATACGGATTTTCCTGCACAGTGGCAGATATGTAAATACGGGTTTTCCGTACCATTTCTTGCGCATTACGGTTCGAACACTCGAACACCTATACGGATTCTCCTATACAGTGACAGATATGTAAATACGGGGTTCCCGTACCATTTCTTGCGCATTACGGTTCGAACACTCGAACACCTATACGGATTCTCCTGCACAGTGGCAGATATGTAAATACGGGGTTTCCGTACCATTTCTTGCGCATTACGGTTCGAACACTCGAACACCTATACGGATTCTCCTGCAGAGTCGCAGATATGTAAATACGGGGTTCCCGTACCATTTCTTGCGCATTACGGTTCGAACACTCGAACACCTATGCGGATTCTCCTGCACAGTGACAGATATGTAAATACGGGGTTCCCGTACCATTTCTTGCGCATTACGGTTCGAACACTCGAACACCTATGCGGATTCTCTCGCACAGTGGCAGATATGTAAATACGGGGTTTCCGTACCATTTCTTGCGCATTACGGTTCGAACACTCGAACACCTATACGGATTCTCCGGCACAGTGGCAGATATGTAAATACGGGGTTCCCGTACCATTTCTTGCGCATTACGGTTCGAACACTCGAACACCTATACGGATTTTCCTGCACAGTGGCAGATATGTAAATACGGGTTTTCCGTACCATTTCTTGCGCATTACGGTTCGAACCCTCGAACACCTATACGGATTCTCCTATACAGTGACAGATATGTAAATACGGGGTTCCCGTACCATTTCTTGCGCATTACGGTTCGAACACTCGAACACCTATACGGATTCTCCTGCACAGTGGCAGATATGTAAATACGGGGTTTCCGTACCATTTCTTGCGCATTACGGATCGAACACTCGAACACCTATGCGGATTCTCTCGCACAGTGGCAGATATGTAAATACGGGGTTCCCGTACCATTTCTTGCGCATTACGGTTCGAACACTCGAACACCTATACGGATTCTCCTGCACAGTGGCAGATATGTAAATACGGGGTTCCCGTACCATTTCTTGCGCATTACGGTTCGAACACTCGAACACCTATACGGATTTTCCTGCACAGTGGCAGATATGTAAATACGGGTTTTCCGTACCATTTCTTGCGCATTACGGTTCGAACACTCGAACACCTATACGGATTCTCCTATACAGTGACAGATATGTAAATACGGGGTTCCCGTACCATTTCTTGCGCCTTACGGTTCGAACACTCGAACACCTATACGGATTCTCCTGCACAGTGGCAGATATGTAAATACGGGGTTTCCGTACCATTTCTTGCGCATTACGGTTCGAACACTCGAACACCTATACGGATTCTCCTGCACAGTGGCAGATATGTAAATACGGGGTTCCCGTACCATTTCTTGCGCATTACGGTTCGAACACTCGAACACCTATACGGATTTTCCTGCACAGTGGCAGATATGTAAATACGGGTTTTCCGTACCATTTCTTGCGCATTACGGCTCGAACACTCGAACACCTATACGGATTCTCCTATACAGTGACAGATATGTAAATACGGGGTTCCCGTACCATTTCTTGCGCATTACGGTTCGAACACTCGAACACCTATACGGATTTTCCTGCACAGTGGCAGATATGTAAATACGGGTTTTCCGTACCATTTCTTGCGCATTACGGTTCGAACACTCGAACACCTATACGGATTCTCCTATACAGTGACAGATATGTAAATACGGGGTTCCCGTACCATTTCTTGCGCATTACGGTTCGAACACTCGAACACCTATACGGATTCTCCTGCACAGTGGCAGATACGTAAATACGGGGTTTCCGTACCATTTCTTGCGCATTACGGTTCGAACACTCGAACACCTATACGGATTCTCCTGCACAGTGGCAGATATGTAAATACGGGGTTCCCGTACCATTTCTTGCGCATTACGGTTCGAACACTCAAACACCTATACGGATTCTCCTGCATAGTGACAGATATGTAAATACGGGGTTCCCGTACCATTTCTTGCGCATTACGGTTCGAACACTCGAACACCTATACGGATTCTCCTATACAGTGACAGATATGTAAATACGGGGTTCCCGTACCATTTCTTGCGCATTACGGTTCGAACACTCGAACACCTATACGGATTCTCCTGCACAGTGGCAGATATGTAAATACGGGGTTTCCGTACCATTTCTTGCGCATTACGGTTCGAACTCTCGAACACCTATACGGATTCTCCTGCACAGTGGCAGATATGTAAATACGGGGTTCCCGTACCATTTCTTGCGCAATACGGTTCGAACACTCGAACACCTATACGGATTTTCCTGCACAGTGGCAGATATGTAAATGCGGGTTTTCCGTACCATTTCTTGCGCATTACGGTTCGAACACTCGAACACCGAAACGGATTTTCCTGCACAGTGGCAGATATGTAAATACGGGGTTTCCGTACCATTTCTTGCGCATTACGGTTCGAACACTCGAACACCTATACGGATTCTCCAGGACAGTGACAGATATGTAAATACGGGGTTCCCGTACCATTTCTTGCGCATTACGGTTCGAACACTCGAACACCTATACGGATTCTCCTGCACAGTGGCAGAAATGTAAATACGGGGTTCCCGTACCATTTCTTGCGCATTACGGTTCGAACACTCGAACACCTATACGGATTCTCCTGCACAGTGACAGATATGTAAGTACGGGGTTCCCGTACCATTTCTTGCGCATTACGGTTCGAACACTCGAACACCTATACGGATTCTCCTGCACAGTGGCAGATATATAAATACGGGGTTTCCTTACCATTTCTTGCGCATTACGGTTCGAACACTCGAACACCTGTACGGATTCTCCTGCACAGTGGCAGATATGTAAATACGGGGTTTCCGTACCATTTCTTGCGCATTACGGTTCGAACACTCGAATACCTATACGGATTCTCCTGCACAGTGGCAGATATGAAAATACGGGGTTTACATACCATTTCTTGCGCATTACGGTTCGAACAATCGAACACCTATACAGATTCTCCTGCACAGTGGCAGATATGTAAATACGGGGTTTCGGTACCATTTCTTGCGCATTACGGTTCGAACACTCGAACACCTATACAGATTCTCCTGCACAGTGGCAGATATGTAAATACGGGGTTCCCGTACCATTTCTTGCGCCTTACGGTTCGAACACTCGAACTCCTATACGGATTCTCCTGCACAGTGGCAGATATGTAAATACGGGGTTTCCGTACCGTTTCTTGCGCATTACGGTTCGAACACTCGAACACCTATACGGATTCTCCTGCACAGTGGCAGATATGTAAATACGGGGTTTACATACCATTTCTTGCGCATTACGGTTCGAACACTCAAACACCAATACGGATTCTCCTGCACAGTGGCAATTTGTAAATACGGGGTTTCGGTACCATTTTTTGCGCATTACGGTTCGAACACTCGAACACCTATACGGATTCTCCTGCACAGTGGCAGATATGTAAATACAGGGTTTCCTTACCATTTCTTGCGCATTACGGTTCGAACACTCGAACACCTATGCGGATTCTCTCGCACAGTGGCTGATATGTAAATACGAGGTTTCCGTACCATTTCTAGCGCATTACGGTTCGAACACTCGAACACCGATACGGATTTTCCTGCACAGTGGCAGATATGTAAATACGGGGTTTCCGTACCATTTCTTGCGTATTACGGTTCGAACACTCGAACACCTATACGGATTCTCCAGTACAGTGACAGATATGTAAATACGGGGTTCCCGTACCATTTCTTGCGCATTACGGTTCGAACACTCGAACACCTATACGGATTCTCCTGCGCAGTGGCAGATATGTAAATACGGGGTTTACATACCATTTCTTGCGCATTACGGTTCGAACACTCGAACACCTATACGGATTCTCCTGCACAGTGGCAGATATGTAAATACGGGGTTTCCTTACCATTTCTTGCGCTTTACGGTTCGAACACTCGAACACCTGTACGGATTCTCCTGCACAGTGGCAGATATGTAAATACGGGGTTTCCGTACCATTTGTTGCGCATTACGGTTCGAACACTTGAACACCTATACGGATTCTCCTGCACAGTGGCAGATATGTAAATACGGGGTTTACATACCATTTTTTGCGCATTACGGTTCGAACAATCGAACACCTATACAGATTCTCCTGCACAGTGGCAGATATGTAAATACGGGGTTTCGGTACCATTTCTTGCGCATTAGGGTTCGAACACTCGAACACCTATACGGATTCTCCTGCACAATGGCAGATATGTAAATACGGGGTTTACATACCATTTCTCGCGCATTACGGTTCGAACAATCGAACACCTATACGGATTCTCCTGCACAGTGGCAGATATGTAAATACGGGGTTTCCGTAACATTTCTTGCGCATTACGGTTCGAACACTCGAACACCTATACGGATTCTCCTGCACAGTGGCAGATATGTAAATACGGGATTCACATACCATTTCTTGCGCATTACGGTTCGAACACTCGAACACCAATACGAATTCTCCTGGATAGTGGCAGATATGTAAATACGGGGTTTCGGTACCATTTTTTGCGCATTGCGGTTCGAACACTCGAACACCTATACGGATTCTCCTGCACAGTGGCAGATATGTAAATACGGGGTTTACATACCATTTCTTGCGCATTAAGGTTCGAACACTCGAACACCTATGCGGATTCTCCTGCACTGAGGCAGATATGTAAATACGGGGTTTCCGAACCATTTCTTGCGCATTACGGTTCGAACACTCGAACACCTATACGGATTTTCCTACACAGTGGCAGATATGTAAATACGGGGTTTCCGTACCATTTCTCGCGCATTACGGTTCGAACACTCGAATACCTATACGGATTCTCCTGCACAGTGGCAGATATGTAAATACGGGGTTCCCGTACCATTTCTTGCGCATTACGGTTCGAACACTCGAACACCTATACGGATTCTCCTGCACAGTGGAAGATATGTAAATACGGGGTTTACATACCATTTCTTGCGCATTACGGTTCGACCACTCGAACACCTATACGGATTCTCCTGCACAGTGGCAGATATGTAAATACGGGGTTTCCTTACCATTTCTTGCGCATTACGGTTCGAACACTCGAACACCTATACGGATTCTCCTGCACAGTGGCAGATATGTAAATATGGGGTTTCCGTACCATTTCTTGCGCATTACGGTTCGAACACTCGAACACCTATACGGATTCTCCTACACAGTGGCAGATATGTAAATACGGGGCTTACATACCATTTCTTGCGCATTACGGTTCGAACACTCGAACACCTATACGGATTCTCCTGCACAGTGGCAGATATGTAAATACGGGGTTTCCTTACCATTTCTTCCGCATTACGGTTCGAACACTCGAACACCTGTACGGATTCTCCTACACAGTGGCAGATATGTAAATGCGGGGTTTCGGAACCATTTTTTGCGCATTACGGTTCGAACACTCGAACACCTATACGGATTCTCCTGCACAGTGGCAGATATGTAAATACGGGGTTTACATACCATTTCTTGCGCATTAAGGTTCGAACACTCGAACACCTATGCGGATTCTCCTGCACAGAGGCAGATATGTAAGTACGGGGTTTCGGTACCATTTCTTGCGCATTACGGTTCGAACACTCGAACACCTATACGGATTCTCCTGCACAGTGGCAGATATGTAAATACGGGGTTTCCGTACCATTTCTTGCGCATTACGGTTCGAACACTCGAACACCTATACGGATTCTCCTGCACAGTGACAGATATGTAAATACGGGGTTCCCGTACCATTTCTTGCGCATTACGGTTCGAACACTCGAACACCTATACGGATTCTCCTGCACAGTGGCAGATATGTAGATACGGGGTTTACATACCATTTCTTGCGCATTACGGTTCGAACACTCGAACACCTATACGGATTCTCCTGCACAGTGGCAGATATGTAAATACGGGGTTTCCTTACCATTTCTTGCGCATTACGGTTCGAACACTCGAACACCTATACGGATTCTCCTACATAGTGGCAGATATGTAAATACGGGGCTTACATACCATTTCTTGCGCATTACGGTTCGAACACTCGAACACCTATACGGATTCTCCTGCACAGTGGCAGATATGTAAATACGGGGTTTCCTTACCATTTCTTCCGCATTACGGTTCGAACACTCGAACACCTGTACGGATTCTCCTACACAGTGGCAGATATGTAAATGCGGGGTTTCGGAACCATTTTTTGCGCATTACGGTTCGAACACTCGAACACCTATACGGATTCTCCTGCACAGTGGCAGATATGTAAATACGGGGTTTACATACCATTTCTTGCGCATTAAGGTTCGAACACTCGAACACCTATACGGATTCTCCTACATAGTGGCAGATATGTAAATACGGGGCTTACATACCATTTCTTGCGCATTACGGTTCGAACACTCGAACACCTATACGGATTCTCCTGCACAGTGGCAGATATGTAAATACAGGGTTTCCTTACCATTTCTTGCGCATTACGGTTCGAACACTCGAACACCTATGCGGATTCTCTCGCACAGTGGCTGATATGTAAATACGAGGTTTCCGTACCATTTCTAGCGCATTACGGTTCGAACACTCGAACACCGATACGGATTTTCCTGCACAGTGGCAGATATGTAAATACGGGGTTTCCGTACCATTTCTTGCGTATTACGGTTCGAACACTCGAACACCTATACGGATTCTCCAGTACAGTGACAGATATGTAAATACGGGGTTCCCGTACCATTTCTTGCGCATTACGGTTCGAACACTCGAACACCTATACGGATTCTCCTGCGCAGTGGCAGATATGTAAATACGGGGTTTACATACCATTTCTTGCGCATTACGGTTCGAACACTCGAACACCTATACGGATTCTCCTGCACAGTGGCAGATATGTAAATACGGGGTTTCCTTACCATTTCTTGCGCTTTACGGTTCGAACACTCGAACACCTGTACGGATTCTCCTGCACAGTGGCAGATATGTAAATACGGGGTTTCCGTACCATTTGTTGCGCATTACGGTTCGAACACTTGAACACCTATACGGATTCTCCTGCACAGTGGCAGATATGTAAATACGGGGTTTACATACCATTTTTTGCGCATTACGGTTCGAACAATCGAACACCTATACAGATTCTCCTGCACAGTGGCAGATATGTAAATACGGGGTTTCGGTACCATTTCTTGCGCATTAGGGTTCGAACACTCGAACACCTATACGGATTCTCCTGCACAATGGCAGATATGTAAATACGGGGTTTACATACCATTTCTCGCGCATTACGGTTCGAACAATCGAACACCTATACGGATTCTCCTGCACAGTGGCAGATATGTAAATACGGGGTTTCCGTAACATTTCTTGCGCATTACGGTTCGAACACTCGAACACCTATACGGATTCTCCTGCACAGTGGCAGATATGTAAATACGGGATTCACATACCATTTCTTGCGCATTACGGTTCGAACACTCGAACACCAATACGAATTCTCCTGGATAGTGGCAGATATGTAAATACGGGGTTTCGGTACCATTTTTTGCGCATTGCGGTTCGAACACTCGAACACCTATACGGATTCTCCTGCACAGTGGCAGATATGTAAATACGGGGTTTACATACCATTTCTTGCGCATTAAGGTTCGAACACTCGAACACCTATGCGGATTCTCCTGCACTGAGGCAGATATGTAAATACGGGGTTTCCGAACCATTTCTTGCGCATTACGGTTCGAACACTCGAACACCTATACGGATTTTCCTACACAGTGGCAGATATGTAAATACGGGGTTTCCGTACCATTTCTCGCGCATTACGGTTCGAACACTCGAATACCTATACGGATTCTCCTGCACAGTGGCAGATATGTAAATACGGGGTTCCCGTACCATTTCTTGCGCATTACGGTTCGAACACTCGAACACCTATACGGATTCTCCTGCACAGTGGAAGATATGTAAATACGGGGTTTACATACCATTTCTTGCGCATTACGGTTCGACCACTCGAACACCTATACGGATTCTCCTGCACAGTGGCAGATATGTAAATACGGGGTTTCCTTACCATTTCTTGCGCATTACGGTTCGAACACTCGAACACCTATACGGATTCTCCTGCACAGTGGCAGATATGTAAATATGGGGTTTCCGTACCATTTCTTGCGCATTACGGTTCGAACACTCGAACACCTATACGGATTCTCCTACACAGTGGCAGATATGTAAATACGGGGCTTACATACCATTTCTTGCGCATTACGGTTCGAACACTCGAACACCTATACGGATTCTCCTGCACAGTGGCAGATATGTAAATACGGGGTTTCCTTACCATTTCTTCCGCATTACGGTTCGAACACTCGAACACCTGTACGGATTCTCCTACACAGTGGCAGATATGTAAATGCGGGGTTTCGGAACCATTTTTTGCGCATTACGGTTCGAACACTCGAACACCTATACGGATTCTCCTGCACAGTGGCAGATATGTAAATACGGGGTTTACATACCATTTCTTGCGCATTAAGGTTCGAACACTCGAACACCTATGCGGATTCTCCTGCACAGAGGCAGATATGTAAGTACGGGGTTTCGGTACCATTTCTTGCGCATTACGGTTCGAACACTCGAACACCTATACGGATTCTCCTGCACAGTGGCAGATATGTAAATACGGGGTTTCCGTACCATTTCTTGCGCATTACGGTTCGAACACTCGAACACCTATACGGATTCTCCTGCACAGTGACAGATATGTAAATACGGGGTTCCCGTACCATTTCTTGCGCATTACGGTTCGAACACTCGAACACCTATACGGATTCTCCTGCACAGTGGCAGATATGTAGATACGGGGTTTACATACCATTTCTTGCGCATTACGGTTCGAACACTCGAACACCTATACGGATTCTCCTGCACAGTGGCAGATATGTAAATACGGGGTTTCCTTACCATTTCTTGCGCATTACGGTTCGAACACTCGAACACCTATACGGATTCTCCTACATAGTGGCAGATATGTAAATACGGGGCTTACATACCATTTCTTGCGCATTACGGTTCGAACACTCGAACACCTATACGGATTCTCCTGCACAGTGGCAGATATGTAAATACGGGGTTTCCTTACCATTTCTTCCGCATTACGGTTCGAACACTCGAACACCTGTACGGATTCTCCTACACAGTGGCAGATATGTAAATGCGGGGTTTCGGAACCATTTTTTGCGCATTACGGTTCGAACACTCGAACACCTATACGGATTCTCCTGCACAGTGGCAGATATGTAAATACGGGGTTTACATACCATTTCTTGCGCATTAAGGTTCGAACACTCGAACACCTATGCGGATTCTCCTGCACAGAGGCAGATATGTAAGTACGGGGTTTCGGTACCATTTCTTGCGCATTACGGTTCGAACACTCGAACACCTATACGGATTCTCCTGCACAGTGGCAGATATGTAAATACGGGGTTTCCGTACCATTTCTTGCGCATTACGGTTCGAACACTCGAACACCTATACGGATTCTCCTGCACAGTGACAGATATGTAAATACGGGGTTCCCGTACCATTTCTTGCGCATTACGGTTCGAACACTCGAACACCTATACGGATTCTCCTGCACAGTGGCAGATATGTAAATACGGGGTTTACATACCATTTCTTGCGCATTACGGTTCGAACACTCGAACACCTATACGGATTCTCCTGCACAGTGGCAGATATGTAAATACGGGGTTTCCTTACCATTTCTTGCGCATTACGGTTCGAACACTCGAACACCTATACGGATTCTCCTGCACAGTGGCAGATATGTAAATATGGGGTTTCCGTACCATTTCTTGCGCATTACGGTTCGAACACTCGAACACCTGTACGGATTCTCCTGCACAGTGGCAGATATGTAAATATGGGGTTTCCGTACCATTTCTTGCGCATTACGGTTCGAACACTCGAACACCTATACGGATTCTCCTACACAGTTGCAGATATGTAAATACGGGGCTTACATACCATTTCTTGCGCATTACGGTTCGAACACTCGAACACCTATACGGATTCTCCTGCACAGTGGCAGATATGTAAATACGGGGTTTCCTTACCATTTCTTGCGCATTACGGTTCGAACACTCGAACACCTGTACGGATTCTCCTGCACAGTGGCAGATATGTAAATACGGGGTTTCCGTACCATTTCTTGCGCATTACGGTTCGAACACTCGAACACCTATGCGGATTCTCCTGCACAGAGGCAGATATGTAAGTACGGGGTTTCGGTACCATTTCTTGCGCATTACGGTTCGAACACTCGAACACCTATACGGATTCTCCTGTACAGTGGCAGATATGTAAATACGGGGTTTCCGTACCATTTCTTGCGCATTACGGTTCGAACACTCGAACACCTATACGGATTCTCCTGCACAGTGACAGATATGTAAATACGGGGTTCCCGTACCATTTCTTGCGCATTACGGTTCGAACACTCGAACACCTATACGGATTCTCCTGCACAGTGGCAGATATGTAAATACGGGGTTTACATACCATTTCTTGCGCATTACGGTTCGAACACTCGAACACCTATACGGATTCTCCTGCACAGTGGCAGATATGTAAATACGGGGTTTCCTTACCATTTCTTGCGCATTACGGTTCGAACACTCGAACACCTATACGGATTCTCCTGCACAGTGGCAGATATGTAAATATGGGGTTTCCGTACCATTTCTTGCGCATTACGGTTCGAACACTCGAACACCTGTACGGATTCTCCTGCACAGTGGCAGATATGTAAATATGGGGTTTCCGTACCATTTCTTGCGCATTACGGTTCGAACACTCGAACACCTATACGGATTCTCCTACACAGTGGCAGATATGTAAATACGGGGCTTACATACCATTTCTTGCGCATTACGGTTCGAACACTCGAACACCTATACGGATTCTCCTGCACAGTGGCAGATATGTAAATACGGGGTTTCCTTACCATTTCTTGCGCATTACGGTTCGAACACTCGAACACCTGTACGGATTCTCCTGCACAGTGGCAGATATGTAAATACGGGGTTTCCGTACCATTTCTTGCACATTACGGTTCGAACACTCGAACACCTATACGGATTCTCCTACACAGTGGCAGATATGTAAATACGGGGTTTACCTACCATTTCTTGCACATTACGGTTCGAACACTCGAACACCTATACAGATTCTCCTGTACAGTGACAGATATGTAAATACGGGGTTCCCGTACCATTTCTTGCGCATTACGGTTCGAACACTCGAACACCTATACAGATTCTCCTGCACAGTGGCAGATATGTAAATAAGGGGTTTACATACCATTTCTTGCGCATTACGGTTCGAACACTCGAACATCTATACGGATTCTCCTGCACAGAGGCAGATATGTAAATACGGGGTTTCCGAACCATTTCTTGCGCATTACGGTTCGAACACTCGAACACCTATACGGATTTTCCTGCACAGTGGCAGATATGTAAATACGGGGTTTCCGTACCATTTCTCGCGCATTACGGTTCGAACACTCGAATACCTATACGGATTCTCCTGCACAGTGGCAGATATGTAAATACGGGGTTCCCGTACCATTTCTTGCGCATTACGGTTCGAACACTCGAACACCTATACGGATTCTCCTGCACAGTGGAAGATATGTAAATACGGGGTTTACATACCATTTCTTGCGCATTACGGTTCGACCACTCGAACACCTATACGGATTCTCCTGCACAGTGGCAGATATGTAAATACGGGGTTTCCTTACCATTTCTTGCGCATTACGGTTCGAACACTCGAACACCTATACGGATTCTCCTGCACAGCGGCAGATATGTAAATATGGGGTTTCCGTACCATTTCTTGCGCATTACGGTTCGAACACTCGAACACCTATACGGATTCTCCTACACAGTGGCAGATATGTAAATACGGGGCTTACATACCATTTCTTGCGCATTACGGTTCGAACACTCGAACACCTATACGGATTCTCCTGCACAGTGGCAGATATGTAAATACGGGGTTTCCTTACCATTTCTTGCGCATTACGGTTCGAACACTCGAACACCTGTACGGATTCTCCTACACAGTGGCAGATATGTAAATGCGGGGTTTCGGAACCATTTTTTGCGCATTACGGTTCGAACACTCGAACACCTATACGGATTCTCCTGCACAGTGGCAGATATGTAAATACGGGGTTTACATACCATTTCTTGCGCATTAAGGTTCGAACACTCGAACACCTATGCGGATTCTCCTGCACAGAGGCAGATATGTAAGTACGGGGTTTCGGTACCATTTCTTGCGCATTACGGTTCGAACACTCGAACACCTATACGGATTCTCCTGCACAGTGGCAGATATGTAAATACGGGGTTTCCGTACCATTTCTTGCGCATTACGGTTCGAACACTCGAACACCTATACGGATTCTCCTGCACAGTGGCAGATATGTAAATACGGGGTTTACATACCATTTCTTGCGCATTACGGTTCGAACACTCGAACACCTATACGGATTCTCCTGCACAGTGGCAGATATGTAAATACGGGGTTTCCTTACCATTTCTTGCGCATTACGGTTCGAACACTCGAACACCTATACGGATTCTCCTACACAGTGGCAGATATGTAAATATGGGGTTTCCGTACCATTTCTTGCGCATTACGGTTCGAACACTCGAACACCTGTACGGATTCTCCTGCACAGTGGCAGATATGTAAATATGGGGTTTCCGTACCATTTCTTGCGCATTACGGTTCGAACACTCGAACACCTATACGGATTCTCCTACACAGTGGCAGATATGTAAATACGGGGCTTACATACCATTTCTTGCGCATTACGGTTCGAACACTCGAACACCTATACGGATTCTCCTGCACAGTGGCAGATATGTAAATACGGGGTTTCCTTACCATTTCTTGCGCATTACGGTTCGAACACTCGAACACCTGTACGGATTCTCCTGCACAGTGGCAGATATGTAAATACGGGGTTTCCGTACCATTTCTTGCGCATTACGGTTCGAACACTCGAACACCTATACGGATTCTCCTACACAGTGGCAGATATGTAAATACGGGGTTTACCTACCATTTCTTGCGCATTACGGTTCGAACACTCGAACACCTATACAGATTCTCCTGTACAGTGACAGATATGTAAATACGGGGTTCCCGTACATTTCTTGCGCATTACGGTTCGAACACTCGAACACCTATACAGATTCTCCTGCACAGTGGCAGATATGTAAATAAGGGGTTTACATACCATTTCTTGCGCATTACGGTTCGAACACTCGAACATCTATACGGATTCTCCTGCACAGTGGCAGATATGTAAATACGGGGTTCCCGTACCATTTCTTGCGCATTACGGTTCGAACACTCGAACACCTATACGGATTCTCCTGCACAGTGGCAGATATGTAAATACGGGGTTTCCTTACCATTTCTTGCGCATTACGGTTCGAACACTCGAACACCTATACGGATTCTCCTGCACAGTGGCAGATATGTAAATATGGGGTTTCCGTACCATTTCTTGCGCATTACGGTTCGAACACTCGAACACCTGTACGGATTCTCCTGCACAGTGGCAGATATGTAAATATGGGGTTTCCGTACCATTTCTTGCGCATTACGGTTCGAACACTCGAACACCTATACGGATTCTCCTACACAGTGGCAGATATGTAAATACGGGGCTTACATACCATTTCTTGCGCATTACGGTTCGAACACTCGAACACCTATACGGATTCTCCTGCACAGTGGCAGATATGTAAATACGGGGTTTCCTTACCATTTCTTGCGCATTACGGTTCGAACACTCGAACACCTGTACGGATTCTCCTGCACAGTGGCAGATATGTAAATACGGGGTTTCCGTACCATTTCTTGCGCATTACGGTTCGAACACTCGAACACCTATACGGATTCTCCTACACAGTGGCAGATATGTAAATACGGGGTTTACCTACCATTTCTTGCGCATTACGGTTCGAACACTCGAACACCTATACAGATTCTCCTGTACAGTGACAGATATGTAAATACGGGGTTCCCGTACCATTTCTTGCGCATTACGGTTCGAACACTCGAACACCTATACAGATTCTCCTGCACAGTGGCAGATATGTAAATAAGGGGTTTACATACCATTTCTTGCGCATTACGGTTCGAACACTCGAACATCTATACGGATTCTCCTGCACAGTGGCAGATATGTAAATACGGGGTTTCCGTACCATTTCTTGCGCATTACGGTTCGAACACTCGAACACCTATACGGATTCTCCTGCACAGTGACAGATATGTAAATACGGGGTTCCCGTACCATTTCTTGCGCATTACGGTTCGAACACTCGAACACCTATACGGATTCTCCTGCACAGTGACAGATATGTAAATACGGGGTTCCCGTACCATTTCTTGCGCATTACGGTTCGAACACTCGAACACCTATACGGATTCTCCTGCACAGTGGCAGATACGTAAATACGGGGTTTACATACCATTTCTTGCGCATTACGGTTCGAACACTCGAACACCTATACGGATTCTCCTGCACAGTGGCAGATATGTAAATACGGGGTTTCCTTACCATTTCTTGCGCATTACGGTTCGAACACTCGAACACCTATACGGATTCTCCTACACAGTGGCAGATATGTAAATATGGGGTTTCCGTACCATTTCTTGCGCATTACGGTTCGAACACTCGAACACCTGTACGGATTCTCCTGCACAGTGGCAGATATGTAAATATGGGGTTTCCGTACCATTTCTTGCGCATTACGGTTCGAACACTCGAACACCTATACGGATTCTCCTACACAGTGGCAGATATGTAAATACGGGGCTTACATACCATTTCTTGCGCATTACGGTTCGAACACTCGAACACCTATACGGATTCTCCTGCACAGTGGCAGATATGTAAATACGGGGTTTCCTTACCATTTCTTGCGCATTACGGTTCGAACACTCGAACACCTGTACGGATTCTCCTGCACAGTGGCAGATATGTAAATACGGGGTTTCCGTACCATTTCTTGCGCATTACGGTTCGAACACTCGAACACCTATACGGATTCTCCTACACAGTGGCAGATATGTAAATACGGGGTTTACCTACCATTTCTTGCGCATTACGGTTCGAACACTCGAACACCTATACAGATTCTCCTGTACAGTGACAGATATGTAAATACGGGGTTCCCGTACATTTCTTGCGCATTACGGTTCGAACACTCGAACACCTATACAGATTCTCCTGCACAGTGGCAGATATGTAAATAAGGGGTTTACATACCATTTCTTGCGCATTACGGTTCGAACACTCGAACATCTATACGGATTCTCCTGCACAGTGGCAGATATGTAAATACGGGGTTCCCGTACCATTTCTTGCGCATTACGGTTCGAACACTCGAACACCTATACGGATTCTCCTGCACAGTGGCAGATATGTAAATACGGGGTTTCCTTACCATTTCTTGCGCATTACGGTTCGAACACTCGAACACCTATACGGATTCTCCTGCACAGTGGCAGATATGTAAATATGGGGTTTCCGTACCATTTCTTGCGCATTACGGTTCGAACACTCGAACACCTGTACGGATTCTCCTGCACAGTGGCAGATATGTAAATATGGGGTTTCCGTACCATTTCTTGCGCATTACGGTTCGAACACTCGAACACCTATACGGATTCTCCTACACAGTGGCAGATATGTAAATACGGGGCTTACATACCATTTCTTGCGCATTACGGTTCGAACACTCGAACACCTATACGGATTCTCCTGCACAGTGGCAGATATGTAAATACGGGGTTTCCTTACCATTTCTTGCGCATTACGGTTCGAACACTCGAACACCTGTACGGATTCTCCTGCACAGTGGCAGATATGTAAATACGGGGTTTCCGTACCATTTCTTGCGCATTACGGTTCGAACACTCGAACACCTATACGGATTCTCCTACACAGTGGCAGATATGTAAATACGGGGTTTACCTACCATTTCTTGCGCATTACGGTTCGAACACTCGAACACCTATACAGATTCTCCTGTACAGTGACAGATATGTAAATACGGGGTTCCCGTACCATTTCTTGCGCATTACGGTTCGAACACTCGAACACCTATACAGATTCTCCTGCACAGTGGCAGATATGTAAATAAGGGGTTTACATACCATTTCTTGCGCATTACGGTTCGAACACTCGAACATCTATACGGATTCTCCTGCACAGTGGCAGATATGTAAATACGGGGTTTCCGTACCATTTCTTGCGCATTACGGTTCGAACACTCGAACACCTATACGGATTCTCCTGCACAGTGACAGATATGTAAATACGGGGTTCCCGTACCATTTCTTGCGCATTACGGTTCGAACACTCGAACACCTATACGGATTCTCCTGCACAGTGACAGATATGTAAATACGGGGTTCCCGTACCATTTCTTGCGCATTACGGTTCGAACACTCGAACACCTATACGGATTCTCCTGCACAGTGGCAGATATGTAAATACGGGGTTTACATACCATTTCTTGCGCATTACGGTTCGAACACTCGAACACCTATACGGATTCTCCTGCACAGTGGCAGATATGTAAATACGGGGTTTCCTTACCATTTCTTGCGCATTACGGTTCGAACACTCGAACACCTATACGGATTCTCCTGCACAGTGGCAGATATGTAAATATGGGGTTTCCGTACCATTTCTTGCGCATTACGGTTCGAACACTCGAACACCTGTACGGATTCTCCTGCACAGTGGCAGATATGTAAATATGGGGTTTCCGTACCATTTCTTGCGCATTATGGTTCGAACACTCGAACACCTATACGGATTCTCCTACACAGTGGCAGATATGTAAATACGGGGCTTACATACCATTTCTTGCGCATTACGGTTCGAACACTCGAACACCTATACGGATTCTCCTGCACAGTGGCAGATATGTAAATACGGGGTTTCCTTACCATTTCTTGCGCATTACGGTTCGAACACTCGAACACCTGTACGGATTCTCCTGCACAGTGGCAGATATGTAAATACGGGGTTTCCGTACCATTTCTTGCGCATTACGGTTCGAACACTCGAACACCTATACGGATTCTCCTACACAGTGGCAGATATGTAAATACGGGGTTTACCTACCATTTCTTGCGCATTACGGTTCGAACACTCGAACACCTATACAGATTCTCCTGTACAGTGACAGATATGTAAATACGGGGTTCCCGTACATTTCTTGCGCATTACGGTTCGAACACTCGAACACCTATACAGATTCTCCTGCACAGTGGCAGATATGTAAATAAGGGGTTTACATACCATTTCTTGCGCATTACGGTTCGAACACTCGAACATCTATACGGATTCTCCTGCACAGTGGCAGATATGTAAATACGGGGTTCCCGTACCATTTCTTGCGCATTACGGTTCGAACACTCGAACACCTATACGGATTCTCCTGCACAGTGGCAGATATGTAAATACGGGGTTTCCTTACCATTTATTGCGCATTACGGTTCGAACACTCGAACACCTATACGGATTCTCCTGCACAGTGGCAGATATGTAAATATGGGGTTTCCGTACCATTTCTTGCGCATTACGGTTCGAACACTCGAACACCTGTACGGATTCTCCTGCACAGTGCCAGATATGTAAATATGGGGTTTCCGTACCATTTCTTGCGCATTACGGTTCGAACACTCGAACACCTATACGGATTCTCCTACACAGTGGCAGATATGTAAATACGGGGCTTACATACCATTTCTTGCGCATTACGGTTCGAACACTCGAACACCTATACGGATTCTCCTGCACAGTGGCAGATATGTAAATACGGGGTTTCCTTACCATTTCTTGCGCATTACGGTTCGAACACTCGAACACCTGTACGGATTCTCCTGCACAGTGGCAGATATGTAAATACGGGGTTTCCGTACCATTTCTTGCGCATTACGGTTCGAACACTCGAACACCTATACGGATTCTCCTACACAGTGGCAGATATGTAAATACGGGGTTTACCTACCATTTCTTGCGCATTACGGTTCGAACACTCGAACACCTATACAGATTCTCCTGTACAGTGACAGATATGTAAATACGGGGTTCCCGTACCATTTCTTGCGCATTACGGTTCGAACACTCGAACACCTATACAGATTCTCCTGCACAGTGGCAGATATGTAAATAAGGGGTTTACATACCATTTCTTGCGCATTACGGTTCGAACACTCGAACATCTATACAGATTCTCCTGCACAGTGGCAGATATGTAAATACGGGGTTTCCGTACCATTTCTTGCGCATTACGGTTCGAACACTCGAACACCTATACGGATTCTCCTGCACAGTGACAGATATGTAAATACGGGGTTCCCGTACCATTTCTTACGCATTACGGTTCGAACACTCGAACACCTATACGGATTCTCCTGCACAGTGGCAGATATGTAAATACGGGGTTTACATACCATTTCTTGCGCATTACGGTTCGAACACTCGAACACCTATACGGATTCTCCTGCACAGTGGCAGATATGTAAATACGGGGTTTCCTTACCATTTCTTGCGCATTACGGTTCGAACACTCGAACACCTATACGGATTCTCCTGCACAGTGGCAGATATGTAAATATGGGGTTTCCGTACCATTTCTTGCGCATTACGGTTCGAACACTCGAACACATGTACGGATTCTCCTGCACAGTGGCAGATATGTAAATATGGGGTTTCCGTACCATTTCTTGCGCATTACGGTTCGAACACTCGAGCACCTATACGGATTCTCCTACACAGTGGCAGATATGTAAATACGGGGCTTACATACCATTTCTTGCGCATTACGGTTCGAACACTCGAACACCTATACGGATTCTCCTGCACAGTGGCAGATATGTAAATACGGGGTTTCCTTACCATTTCTTGCGCATTACGGTTCGAACACTCGAACACCTGTACGGATTCTCCTGCACAGTGGCAGATATGTAAATACGGGGTTTCCTTACCATTTCTTGCGCATTACGGTTCGAACACTCGAACACCTATACGGATTCTCCTACACAGTGGCAGATATGTAAATACGGGGTTTACCTACCATTTCTTGCGCATTACGGTTCGAACACTCGAACACCTATACAGATTCTCCTGTACAGTGACAGATATGTAAATACGGGGTTCCCGTAGCATTTCTTGCGCATTACGGTTCGAACACTCGAACACCTATACAGATTCTCCTGCACAGTGGCAGATATGTAAATAAGGGGTTTACATACCATTTCTTGCGCATTACGGTTCGAACACTCGAACATCTATACGGATTCTCCTGCACAGTGGCAGATATGTAAATACGGGGTTCCCGTACCATTTCTTGCGCATTACGGTTCGAACACTCGAACACCTATACGGATTCTCCTGCACAGTGGCAGATATGTAAATACGGGGTTTCCTTACCATTTCTTGCGCATTACGGTTCGAACACTCGAACACCTATACGGATTCTCCTGCACAGTGGCAGATATGTAAATATGGGGTTTCCGTACCATTTCTTGCGCATTACGGTTCGAACACTCGAACACCTGTACGGATTCTCCTGCACAGTGGCAGATATGTAAATATGGGGTTTCCGTACCATTTCTTGCGCATTACGGTTCGAACACTCGAACACCTATACGGATTCTCCTACACAGTGGCAGATATGTAAATACGGGGCTTACATACCATTTCTTGCGCATTACGGTTCGAACACTCGAACACCTATACGGATTCTCCTGCACAGTGGCAGATATGTAAATACGGGGTTTCCTTACCATTTCTTGCGCATTACTGTTCGAACACTCGAACACCTGTACGGATTCTCCTGCACAGTGGCAGATATGTAAATACGGGGTTTCCGTACCATTTCTTGCGCATTACGGTTCGAACACTTGAACACCTATACGGATTCTCCTACACAGTGGCAGATATGTAAATACGGGGTTTACCTACCATTTCTTGCGCATTACGGTTCGAACACTCGAACACCTATACAGATTCTCCTGTACAGTGACAGATATGTAAATACGGGGTTCCCGTACCATTTCTTGCGCATTACGGTTCGAACACTCGAACACCTATACAGATTCTCCTGCACAGTGGCAGATATGTAAATAAGGGGTTTACATACCATTTCTTGCGCATTACGGTTCGAACACTCGAACATCTATACGGATTCTCCTGCACAGTGGCAGATATGTAAATACGGGGTTCCCGTACCATTTCTTGCGCATTACGGTTCGAACACTCGAACACCTATACGGATTCTCCTGCACAGTGACAGATATGTAAATACGGGGTTCCCGTACCATTTCTTGCGCATTACGGTTCGAACACTCGAACACCTATACGGATTCTCCTGCACAGTGGCAGATATGTAAATACAGGGTTTCCTTACCATTTCTTGCGCATTACGGTTCGAACACTCAAACACCTGTACGGATTCTCCTGCACAGTGGCAGATATGTAAATACGGGGTTTCCGTACCATTTCTTGCGCATTACGGTTCGAACACTCGAACACCTATACGGATTCTCCTCCACAGTGGCAGATATGTAAATACGGGGTTTACATACCACTTCTTGCGCATTACGGTTCGAACAATCGAACACCTATACAGATTCTCCTGCACAGTGGCAGATATGTAAATGCGGGGTTTCGGTACCATTTCTTGCGCATTACGGTTCGAACACTCGAACACCTATACGGATTCTCCTGCACAGTGGCAGATATGTAAATACGGGGTTTACATACCATTTCTCGCGCATTACGGCTCGAACAATCGAACACCTATACGGATTCTCCTGCACAGTGGCAGATATGTAAATACGGGGTTTCCGTAACATTTCTTGCGCATTACTGTTCGAACACTCGAACACCTATACGGATTCTCCTGCACAGTGACAGATATGTAAATACGGGGTTTACATACCATTTCTTGCTCATTACGGTGCGAACACTCGAACACCAATACGAATTCTCCTGCACAGTGGCAGATATGTAAATACGGGGTTTCGGTACCATTTTTTGCGCATTACGGTTCAAACACTGGAACACCTACACGGATTCTCCTGCACAGTGGCAGATATGTAAATACGGGGTTTACATACCATTTCTTGCGCATTAAGGTTCGAACACTCGAACACCTATGCGAATTCTCCTGCACAGAGGCAGATATGTAAAAACGGGGTTTCCGTACCATTTCTTGCGTATTACGGTTCGAACACTCGAACACCTATACGGATTTTCCTGCACAGTGACAGATATGTAAATACGGGGTTCCCGTACCATTTCTTGCGTGTTACGGTTCGAACACTCGAACACCTATACGGATTCTCCTGCACAGTGGCAGATATGTAAATACGGGGTTTACATACCATTTCTTGCGCATTACGGTTCGAACACTCGAACACCTATACGGATTCTCCTGCACAGTGGCAGATATGTAAATACGGGGTTTCCTTACCATTTCTTGCGCATTACGGTTCGAACACTCGAACACCTGTACGGATTCTCCTGCACAGTGGCAGATATGTAAATACGGGGTTTCCGTACCATTTCTTGCGCATTACGGTTCGAACACTCGAACACCTATACGGATTCTTCTACACAGTGGCAGATATGTAAATACGGGGTTTACCTACCATTTCTTGCGCATTACGGTTCGAACACTCGAACACCTATACGGATTCTCCTGCACAGTGGCAGATATGTAAATACGGGGTTTCCTTACCATTTCTTGCGCATTACGGTTCGAACACTCGAACACCTGTACGGATTCTCCTGCACAGTGGCAGATATGTAAATACGGGATTCCCGTACCATTTCTTGCGCATTACGGTTCGAACACTCGAACACCTATACGGATTCTCCTGCACAGTGGCAGATATGTAAATACGGGGTTTACATACCATTTCTTGCGCATTACGGTTCGAACAATCGAACACCTATACAGATTCTCCTGCACAGTGGCAGATATGCAAATACGGGGTTTCGGTACCATTTCTTGCGCATTACGGTTCGAACACTCGAACACCTATACGGATTCTCCTGCACAGTGGCAGATATGTAAATACGGGGTTTACATACCATTTCTCGCGCATTACGGTTCGAACAATCGAACACCTATACGGATTCTCCTGCACAGTGGCAGATATGTAAATACGGGGTTTCCGTAACATTTCTTGCGCATTACGGTTCGAACACTCGAACATCTATACGGATTCTCCTGTACAGTGACATATATGTAAATACGGGGTTCCCGTACCATTTCTTGCGCATTACGGTTCGAACACTCGAACACCTATACGGATTCTCCTGCAAAGTGGCAGATATGTAAATACGGGGTTTCGGTACCATTTTTTGCGCATTACGGTTCAAACACTCGAACACCTATACGGATTCTCCTGCACAGTGGCAGATATGTAAATACGGGGTTTACAAACCATTTCTTGCGCATTAAGGTTCGAACACTCGAACACCTATGCGAATTCTCCTGCACAGAGGCAGATATGTAAATACGGGGTTTCCGTACCATTTCTTGCGCATTACGGTTCAAACACTCGAACACCTATACGGATTCTCCTGCACAGTGGCAGATATGTAAATACGGGGTTTACAAACCATTTCTTGCGCATTAAGGTCCGAACACTCGAACACCTATGCGAATTCTCCTGCACAGAGGCAGATATGTAAATACGGGGTTTCCGTACCATTTCTTGCGCATTACGGTTCGAACACTCAAACACCTATACGGATTCTCCTACACAGTGGCAGATATGTAAATACGGGGTTTACTTACCATTTCTTGCGCATTACGGTTCGAACACTCGAACACCTATACGGATTCTCCTGCACAGTGGCAGATATGTAAATACGGGGTTTCCTTACCATTTCTTGCGCATTACGGTTCGAACACTCGAACACCTGTACGGATTCTCCTGCACAGTGGCAGATATGTAAATACGGGGTTTACATACCATTTCTTGCGCATTACGGTTCGAACACTCGAACACCAATACGAATTCTCCTGCACAGTGGCAGATATGTAAATACGGGGTTTCGGTACCATTTTTTGCGCATTACGGTTCAAACACTCGAACACCTATACGGATTCTCCTGCACAGTGGCAGATATGTAAATACGGGGTTTACATACCATTTCTTGCGCATTAAGGTTCGAACACTCGAACACCTATGCGAATTCTCCTGCACAGAGGCAGATATGTAAATACCGGGTTTCCGTACCATTTCTTGCGCATTACGGTTCGAACACTCGAACACCTATACGGATTCTCCAACACAGTGGCAGATATGTAAATACGGGGTTTACCTACCATTTCTTGCGCATTACTGTTCGAACACTCGAACACCTATACGGATTCTCCTGCACAGTGGCAGATATGTAAATACGGGGTTTCCTTACCATTTCTTGCGCATTACGGTTCGAACACTCGAACACCTGTACGGATTCTCCTGCACAGTGGCAGATATGTAAATACGGGATTCCCGTACCATTTCTTGCGCATTACGGTTCGAACACTCGAACACCTATACGGATTCTCCTGCACAGTGGCAGATATGTAAATACGGGGTTTACATACCATTTTTTGCGCATTACGGTTCGAACAATCGAACACCTATACAGATTCTCCTGCACAGTGGCAGATATGTAAATACGGGGTTTCGGTACCATTTCTTGCGCATTACGGTTCGAACACTCGAACACCTATACGGATTCTCCTGCACAGTGGCAGATATGTAAATACGGGGTTTACATACCATTTCTCGCGCATTACGGTTCGAACAATCGAACACCTATACGGATTCTCCTGCACAGTGGCAGATATGTAAATACGGGGTTTCCGTAACATTTCTTGCGCATTACGGTTCGAACACTCGAACATCTATACGGATTCTCCTGTACAGTGACATATATGTAAATACGGGGTTCCCGTACCATTTCTTGCGCATTACGGTTCGAACACTCGAACACCTATACGGATTCTCCTGCACAGTGGCAGATCTGTAAATACGGGATTTCGGTACCATTTTTTGCGCATTACGGTTCAAACACTCGAACACCTATACGGATTCTCCTGCACAGTGGCAGATATGTAAATACGGGGTTTACATACCATTTCTTGCGCATTAAGGTTCGAACACTTGAACACCAATGCGAATTCTCCTGCACAGAGGCAGATATGTAAATACGGGGTTTCCGTACCATTTCTTGCGCATTACGGTTCGAACACTCGAACACCTATACGGATTCTCCTACACAGTGGCAGATATGTAAATACGGGGTTTACTTACCATTTCTTGCGCATTACGGTTCGAACACTCGAACACCTATACGGATTCTCCTGCACAGTGGCAGATATGTAAATACGGGGTTTCCTTACCATTTCTTGCGCATTACGGTTCGAACACTCGAACACCTATACGGATTCTCCTGCACAGTGGCAGATATGTAAATACGGGATTCCCGTACCATTTCTTGCGCATTACGGTTCGAACACTCGAACACCTATACGGATTCTCCTGCACAGTGGCAGATATGTAAATACGGGGTTTACATACCATTTCTTGCGCATTACGGTTCGAACAATCGAACACCTATACAGATTCTCCTGCACAGTGGCAGATATGTAAATACGGGGTTTCGGTACCATTTCTTGCGCATTACGGTTCGAACACTCGAACACCTATACGGATTCTCCTACACAGTGGCAGATATGTAAATACGGGGTTTACCTACCATTTCTTACGCATTACGGTTCGAACACTCGAACACCTATACGGATTCTCCTGCACAGTGGCAGATATGTAAATACGGGGTTTCCTTACCATTTCTTGCGCATTACGGTTCGAACACTCGAACACATGTACGGATTCTCCTGCACAGTGGCAGATATGTAAATACGGGATTCCCGTACCATTTCTTGCGCATTACGGTTCGAACACTCGAACACCTATACGGATTCTCCTGCACAGTGGCAGATATGTAAATACGGGGTTTACATACCATTTTTTGCGCATTACGGTTCGAACAATCGAACACCTATACAGATTCTCCTGCACAGTGGCAGATATGTAAATACGGGGTTTCGGTACCATTTCTTGCGCATTACGGTTCGAACACTCGAACACCTATACGGATTCTCCTGCACAGTGGCAGATATGTAAATACGGGGTTTACATACCATTTCTCGCGCATTACGGTTCGAACAATCGAACACCTATACGGATTCTCCTGCACAGTGGCAGATATGTAAATACGGGGTTTCCGTAACATTTCTTGCGCATTACGGTTCGAACACTCGAACACCTATACGGATTCTCCTGCACAGTGGCAGATATGTAAATACGGCGTTTACATACCATTTCTTGCGCATTACGGTTCGAACACTCGAACACCAATACGAATTCTCCTGCACAGTGGCAGATATGTAAATACGGGGTTTCGGTACCATTTTTTGCGCATTACGGTTCAAACACTCGAACACCTATACGGATTCTCCTGCACAGTGGCAGGTATGTAAATACGGGGTTTACATACAATTTCTTGCGCATTAAGGTTCGAACACTCGAACACCTATGCGAATTCTCCTGCACAGAGGCAGATATGTAAATACGGGGTTTCCGTACCATTTCTTGCGCATTACGGTTCGAACACTCGAACACCTATACGGATTTTCCTGCACAGTGGCAGATATGTAAATACGGGGTTTCCGTACCATTTCTTGCGCATTACGGTTCGAACACTCGAACACCTATACGGATTTTCCTGCACAGTGACAGATATGTAAATACGGGGTTCCCGTACCATTTCTTGCGCGTTACGGTTCGAACACTCGAACACCTATACGGATTCTCCTGCACAGTGGCAGATATGTAAATACGGGGTTTACATACCATTTCTTGCGCATTACGGTTCAAACACTCGAACACCTATACGGATTCTCCTGCACAGTGGCAGATATGTAAATACGGGGTTTCCTTACCATTTCTTGCGCATTACGGTTCGAACACTCGAACACCTGTACGGATTCTCCTGCACAGTGGCAGATATGTAAATACGGGGTTTCCGTACCATTTCTTGCGTATTACGGTTCGAACACTCGAACACCTATACGGATTCTCCTACATAGTGGCAGATATGTAAATACGGGGTTTACCTACCATTTCTTGCGCATTACGGTTCGAACACTCGAACACCTATACGGATTCTCCTGCATAGTGGCAGATATGTAAATACGGGGTTTCCTTACCATTTCTTGCGCATTACGGTTCGAACACTCGAACACCTGTACGGATTCTCCTGCACAGTGGCAGATATGTAAATACGGGATTCCCGTACCATTTCTTGCGCATTACGGTTCGAACACTCGAACACCTATACGGATTCTCCTGCACAGTGGCAGATATGTAAATACGGGGTTTACATACCACTTCTTGCGCATTACGGTTCGAACAATCGAACACCTATACAGATTCTCCTGCACAGTGGCAGATATGTAAATACGGGGTTTCGGTACCATTTCTTGCGCATTACGGTTCGAACACTCGAACACCTATACGGATTCTCCTGCACAGTGGCAGATATGTAAATACGGGGTTTACATACCATTTCTCGCGCATTACAGTTCGAACAATCGAACACCTATACGGATTCTCCTGCACAGTGGCAGATATGTAAATACGGGGTTTCCGTAACATTTCTTGCGCATTACGGTTCGAACACTCGAACACCTATACGGATTCTCCTGCACAGTGGCAGATATGTAAATACGGGGTTTACATACCTTTTCTTGCGCATTACGGTTCGAACACTCGAACACCAATACGAATTCTCCTGCACAGTGGCAGATATGTAAATACGGGGTTTCGGTACCATTTTTTGCGCATTACGGTTCAAACACTCGAACACCTATACGGATTCTCCTGCACAGTGGCAGATATGTAAATACGGGGTTTACAAACCATTTCTTGCGCATTAAGGTTCGAACACTCGAACACCTATGCGAATTCTCCTGCACAGAGGCAGATATGTAAATACGGGGTTTCCGTACCATTTCTTGCGCATTACGGTTCAAACACTCGAACACCTATACGGATTCTCCTGCACAGTGGCAGATATGTAAATACGGGGTTTACAAACCATTTCTTGCGCATTAAGGTTCGAACACTCGAACACCTATGCGAATTCTCTTGCACAGAGGCAGATATGTAAATACGGGGTTTCCGTACCATTTCTTGCGCATTACGGTTCGAACACTCAAACACCTATACGGATTCTCCTACACAGTGGCAGATATGTAAATACGGGGTTTACTTACCATTTCTTGCGCATTACGGTTCGAACACTCGAACACCTATACGGATTCTCCTGCACAGTGGCAGATATGTAAATACGGGGTTTCCTTACCATTTCTTGCGCATTACGGTTCGAACACTCGAACACCTGTACGGATTCTCCTGCACAGTGGCAGATATGTAAATACGGGGTTTACATACCATTTCTCGCGCATTACGGTTCGAACAATCGAACACCTATACGGATTCTCCTGCACAGTGGCAGATATGTAAATACGGGGTTTCCGTAACATTTCTTGCGCATTACGGTTCGAACACTCGAACACCTATATGGATTCTCCTGCACAGTGGCAGATATGTAAATACGGGGTTTACATACCATTTCTTGCGCATTACGGTTCGAACACTCGAACACCAATACGAATTCTCCTGCACAGTGGCAGATATGTAAATACGGGGTTTCGGTACCATTTTTTGCGCATTATGGTTCAAACACTCGAACACTTATACGGATTCTCCTGCACAGTGGCAGATATGTAAATACGGGGTTTACATACCATTTCTTGCGCATTAAGGTTCGAACACTCGAACACCTATGCGAATTCTCCTGCACAGAGGCAGATATGTAAATACGGGGTTTCCGTACCATTTCTTGCGCATTACGGTTCGAACACTCGAACACCTATACGGATTCTCCTACACAGTGGCAGATATTCAAATACGGGGTTTACCTACCATTTCTTGCGCATTACGGTTCGAACACTCGAACACCTATACGGATTCTCCTGCACAGTGGCAGATATGTAAATACGGGGTTTCCTTACCATTTCTTGCGCATTACGGTTCGAACACTCGAACACCTGTACGGATTCTCCTGCACAATGGCAGATATGTAAATACGGGATTCCCGTACCATTTCTTGCGCATTACGGTTCGAACACTCGAACACCTATACGGATTCTCCTGCACAGTGGCAGATATGTAAATACGGGGTTTACATACCATTTTTTGCGCATTACGGTTCGAACAATCGAACACCTATACAGATTCTCCTGCACAGTGGCAGATATGTAAATACGGGGTTTCGGTACCATTTCTTGCGCATTACGGTTCGAACACTCGAACACCTATACGGATTCTCCTGCACAGTGGCAGATATGTAAATACGGGGTTTACATACCATTTCTCGCGCATTACGGTTCGAACAATCGAACACCTATACGGATTCTCCTGCACAGTGGCAGATATGTAAATACGGGGTTTCCGTAACATTTCTTGCGCATTACGGTTCGAACACTCGAACATCTATACGGATTCTCCTGTACAGTGACATATATGTAAATACGGGGTTTACCTACCATTTCTTGCGCATTACGGTTCGAACACTCGAACACCTATACGGATTCTCCTGCACAGTGGCAGATATGTAAATACGGGGTTTCCTTACCATTTCTTGCGCATTACGGTTCGAACACTCGAACACCTATACGGATTCTCCTGCACAGTGGCAGATATGTAAATACGGGGTTTACATACCATTTCTTGCGCATTAAGGTTCGAACACTCGAACACCTATGCGAATTCTCCTGCACAGAGGCAGATATGTAAATACGGGGTTTCCGTACCATTTCTTGCGCATTACGGTTCGAACACTCGAACACCTATACGGATTCTCCTGCACAGTGGCAGATATGTAAATACGGGGTTTACATACCATTTTTTGCGCATTACGGTTCGAACAATCGAACACCTATACAGATTCTCCTGCACAGTGGCAGATATGTAAATACGGGGTTTCGGTACCATTTCTTGCGCATTACGGTTCGAACACTCGAACACCTATACGGATTCTCCTGCATAGTGGCAGATATGTAAATACGGGGTTTACATACCATTTCTCGCGCATTACGGTTCGAACAATCGAACACCTATACAGATTCTCCTGCACAGTGGCAGATATGTAAATACGGGGTTTCGGTACCATTTCTTGCGCATTACGGTTCGAACACTCGAACACCAATGCGAATTCTCCTGCACAGAGGCAGATATGTAAATACGGGGTTTCCGTACCATTTCTTGCGCATTACGGTTCGAACACTCGAACACCTATACGGATTCTCCTACACAGTGGCAGATATGTAAATACGGGGTTTACTTACCATTTCTTGCGCATTACGGTTCGAACACTCGAACACCTATACGGATTCTCCTGCACAGTGGCAGATATGTAAATACGGGGTTTCCTTACCATTTCTTGCGCATTACGGTTCGAACACTGGAACACCTATACGGATTCTCCTGCACAGTGGCAGATATGTAAATACGGGATTCCCGTACCATTTCTTGCGCATTACGGTTCGAACACTCGAACACCTATACGGATTCTCCTGCACAGTGGCAGATATGTAAATACGGGGTTTACATACCATTTCTTGCGCATTACGGTTCGAACAATCGAACACCTATACAGATTCTCCTGCACAGTGGCAGATATGTAAATACGGGGTTTCGGTACCATTTCTTGCGCATTACGGTTCGAACACTCGAACACCTATACGGATTCTCCTACACAGTGGCAGATATGTAAATACGGGGTTTACCTACCATTTCTTACGCATTACGGTTCGAACACTCGAACACCTATACGGATTCTCCTGCACAGTGGCAGATATGTAAATACGGGGTTTCCTTACCATTTCTTGCGCATTACGGTTCGAACACTCGAACACATGTACGGATTCTCCTGCACAGTGGCAGATATGTAAATACGGGATTCCCGTACCATTTCTTGCGCATTACGGTTCGAACACTCGAACACCTATACGGATTCTCCTGCACAGTGGCAGATATGTAAATACGGGGTTTACATACCATTTTTTGCGCATTACGGTTCGAACAATCGAACACCTATACAGATTCTCCTGCACAGTGGCAGATATGTAAATACGGGGTTTCGGTACCATTTCTTGCGCATTACGGTTCGAACACTCGAACACCTATACGGATTCTCCTGCACAGTGGCAGATATGTAAATACGGGGTTTACATACCATTTCTCGCGCATTACGGTTCGAACAATCGAACACCTATACGGATTCTCCTGCACAGTGGCAGATATGTAGATACGGGGTTTCCGTAACATTTCTTGCGCATTACGGTTCGAACACTCGAACACCTATACGGATTCTCCTGCACAGTGGCAGATATGTAAATACGGCGTTTACATACCATTTCTTGCGCATTACGGTTCGAACACTCGAACACCAATACGAATTCTCCTGCACAGTGGCAGATATGTAAATACGGGGTTTCGGTACCATTTTTTGCGCATTACGGTTCAAACACTCGAACACCTATACGGATTCTCCTGCACAGTGGCAGGTATGTAAATACGGGGTTTACATACAATTTCTTGCGCATTAAGGTTCGAACACTCGAACACCTATGCGAATTCTCCTGCACAGAGGCAGATATGTAAATACGGGGTTTCCGTACCATTTCTTGCGCATTACGGTTCGAACACTCGAACACCTATACGGATTCTCCTGCGCAGTGGCAGATATGTAAATACGGGGTTTCCGTATCATTTCTTGCGCATTACGGTTCGAACACTCGAACACCTATACGGATTTTCCTGCACAGTGACAGATATGTAAATACGGGGTTCCCGTACCATTTCTTGCGCGTTACGGTTCGAACACTCGAACACCTATACGGATTCTCCTGCACAGTGGCAGATATGTAAATACGGGGTTTACATACCATTTCTTGCGCATTACGGTTCAAACACTCGAACACCTATACGGATTCTCCTGCACAGTGGCAGATATGTAAATACGGGGTTTCCTTACCATTTCTTGCGCATTACGGTTCGAACACTCGAACACCTGTACGGATTCTCCTGCACAGTGGCAGATATGTAAATACGGGGTTTCCGTACCATTTCTTGCGTATTACGGTTCGAACACTCGAACACCTATACGGATTCTCCTACATAGTGGCAGATATGTAAATAGGGGGTTTACATACCATTTCTTGCGCATTACGGTTCGAACACTCGAACACCTATACGGATTCTCCTGCATAGTGGCAGATATGTAAATACGGGGTTTCCTTACCATTTCTTGCGCATTACGGTTCGAACACTCGAACACCTGTACGGATTCTCCTGCACAGTGGCAGATATGTAAATACGGGATTCCCGTACCATTTCTTGCGCATTACGGTTCGAACACTCGAACACCTATACGGATTCTCCTGCACAGTGGCAGATATGTAAATACGGGGTTTACATACCACTTCTTGCGCATTACGGTTCGAACAATCGAACACCTATACAGATTCTCCTGCACAGTGGCAGATATGTAAATACGGGGTTTCGGTACCATTTCTTGCGCATTACGGTTCGAACACTCGAACACCTATACGGATTCTCCTGCACAGTGGCAGATATGTAAATACGGGGTTTACATACCATTTCTCGCGCATTACAGTTCGAACAATCGAACACCTATACGGATTCTCCTGCACAGTGGCAGATATGTAAATACGGGGTTTCCGTAACATTTCTTGCGCATTACGGTTCGAACACTCGAACACCTATACGGATTCTCCTGCACAGTGGCAGATATGTAAATACGGGGTTTACATACCATTTCTTGCGCATTACGGTTCGAACACTCGAACACCAATACGAATTCTCCTGCACAGTGGCAGATATGTAAATACGGGGTTTCGGTACCATTTTTTGCGCATTACGGTTCAAACACTCGAACACCTATACGGATTCTCCTGCACAGTGGCAGATATGTAAATACGAGGTTTACAAACCATTTCTTGCGCATTAAGGTTCGAACACTCGAACACCTATGCGAATTCTCCTGCACAGAGGCAGATATGTAAATACGGGGTTTCCGTACCATTTCTTGCGCATTACGGTTCAAACACTCGAACACCTATACGGATTCTCCTGCACAGTGGCAGATATGTAAATACGGGGTTTACAAACCATTTCTTGCGCATTAAGGTTCGAACACTCGAACACCTATGCGAATTCTCTTGCACAGAGGCAGATATGTAAATACGGGGTTTCCGTACCATTTCTTGCGCATTACGGTTCGAACACTCAAACACCTATACGGATTCTCCTACACAGTGGCAGATATGTAAATACGGGGTTTACTTACCATTTCTTGCGCATTACGGTTCGAACACTCGAACACCTATACGGATTCTCCTGCACAGTGGCAGATATGTAAATACGGGGTTTCCTTACCATTTCTTGCGCATTACGGTTCGAACACTCGAACACCTGTACGGATTCTCCTGCACAGTGGCAGATATGTAAATACGGGGTTTACATACCATTTCTCGCGCATTACGGTTCGAACAATCGAACACCTATACGGATTCTCCTGCACAGTGGCAGATATGTAAATACGGGGTTTCCGTAACATTTCTTGCGCATTACGGTTCGAACACTCGAACACCTATATGGATTCTCCTGCACAGTGGCAGATATGTAAATACGGGGTTTACATACCATTTCTTGCGCATTACGGTTCGAACACTCGAACACCAATACGAATTCTCCTGCACAGTGGCAGATATGTAAATACGGGGTTTCGGTACCATTTTTTGCGCATTATGGTTCAAACACTCGAACACTTATACGGATTCTCCTGCACAGTGGCAGATATGTAAATACGGGGTTTACATACCATTTCTTGCGCATTAAGGTTCGAACACTCGAACACCTATGCGAATTCTCCTGCACAGAGGCAGATATGTAAATACGGGGTTTCCGTACCATTTCTTGCGCATTACGGTTCGAACACTCGAACACCTATACGGATTCTCCTACACAGTGGCAGATATTCAAATACGGGGTTTACCTACCATTTCTTGCGCATTACGGTTCGAACACTCGAACACCTATACGGATTCTCCTGCACAGTGGCAGATATGTAAATACGGGGTTTCCTTACCATTTCTTGCGCATTACGGTTCGAACACTCGAACACCTGTACGGATTCTCCTGCACAGTGGCAGATATGTAAATACGGGATTCCCGTACCATTTCTTGCGCATTACGGTTCGAACACTCGAACACCTATACGGATTCTCCTGCACAGTGGCAGATATGTAAATACGGGGTTTACATACCATTTTTTGCGCATTACGGTTCGAACAATCGAACACCTATACAGATTCTCCTGCACAGTGGCAGATATGTAAATACGGGGTTTCGGTACCATTTCTTGCGCATTACGGTTCGAACACTCGAACACCTATACGGATTCTCCTGCACAGTGGCAGATATGTAAATACGGGGTTTACATACCATTTCTCGCGCATTACGGTTCGAACAATCGAACACCTATACGGATTCTCCTGCACAGTGGCAGATATGTAAATACGGGGTTTCCGTAACATTTCTTGCGCATTACGGTTCGAACACTCGAACATCTATACGGATTCTCCTGTACAGTGACATATATGTAAATACGGGGTTTACCTACCATTTCTTGCGCATTACGGTTCGAACACTCGAACACCTATACGGATTCTCCTGCACAGTGGCAGATATGTAAATACGGGGTTTCCTTACCATTTCTTGCGCATTACGGTTCGAACACTCGAACACCTATACGGATTCTCCTGCACAGTGGCAGATATGTAAATACGGGGTTTACATACCATTTCTTGCGCATTAAGGTTCGAACACTCGAACACCTATGCGAATTCTCCTGCACAGAGGCAGATATGTAAATACGGGGTTTCCGTACCATTTCTTGCGCATTACGGTTCGAACACTCGAACACCTATACGGATTCTCCTGCACAGTGGCAGATATGTAAATACGGGGTTTACATACCATTTTTTGCGCATTACGGTTCGAACAATCGAACACCTATACAGATTCTCCTGCACAGTGGCAGATATGTAAATACGGGGTTTCGGTACCATTTCTTGCGCATTACGGTTCGAACACTCGAACACCTATACGGATTCTCCTGCATAGTGGCAGATATGTAAATACGGGGTTTACATACCATTTCTCGCGCATTACGGTTCGAACAATCGAACACCTATACAGATTCTCCTGCACAGTGGCAGATATGTAAATACGGGGTTTCGGTACCATTTCTTGCGCATTACGGTTCGAACACTCGAACACCTATACGGATTCTCCTGCACAGTGGCAGATATGTAAATACGGGGTTTACATACCATTTCTCGCGCATTACGGTTCGAACAATCGAACACCTATACGGATTCTCCTACACAGTGGCAGATATGTAAATACGGGGTTTACCTACCATTTCTTGCGCATTACGGTTCGAACACTCGAACACCTATACGGATTCTCCTGCACAGTGGCAGATATGTAAATACGGCGTTTCCTTACCATTTCTTGCGCATTACGGTTCGAACACTCGAACACCTATACGGATTCTCCTGCACAGTGGCAGATATGTAAATACGGGGTTTACAAACCATTTCTTGCGCATTAAGGTTCGAACACTCGAACACCTATGCGAATTCTCCTGCACAGAGGCAGATATGTAAATACGGGGTTTCCGTACCATTTCTTGCGCATTACGGTTCGAACACTCGAACACCTATACGGATTCTCCTACACAGTGGCAGATATGTAAATACTGGGTTTACTTACCATTTCTTGCGCATTACGGTTCGAACACTCGAACACCTATACGGATTCTCCTGCACAGTGGCAGATATGTAAATACGGGGTTTCCTTACCATTTCTTGCGCATTACGGTTCGAACACTCGAACACCTATACGGATTCTCCTGCACAGTGGCAGATATGTAAATACGGGATTCCCGTACCATTTCTTGCGCATTACGGTTCGAACACTCGAACACCTATACGGATTCTCCTGCACAGTGGCAGATATGTAAATACGGGGTTTACATACCATTTCTTGCGCATTACGGTTCGAACAATCGAATACCTATACAGATTCTCCTGCACAGTGGCAGATATGTAAATACGGGGTTTCGGTACCATTTCTTGCGCATTACGGTTCGAACACTCGAACACCTATACGGATTCTCCTGCACAGTGGCAGATATGTAAATACGGGGTTTACATACCATTTCTCGCGCATTACGGTTCGAACAATCGAACACCTATACGGATTCTCCTGCACAGTGGCAGATATGTAGATACGGGGTTTCCGTAACATTTCTTGCGCATTACGGTTCGAACACTCGAACACCTATACGGATTCTCCTGCACAGTGGCAGATATGTAAATACGGCGTTTACATACCATTTCTTGCGCATTACGGTTCGAACACTCGAACACCAATACGAATTCTCCTGCACAGTGGCAGATATGTAAATACGGGGTTTCGGTACCATTTTTTGCGCATTACGGTTCAAACACTCGAACACCTATACGGATTCTCCTGCACAGTGGCAGGTATGTAAATACGGGGTTTACATACAATTTCTTGCGCATTAAGGTTCGAACACTCGAACACCTATGCGAATTCTCCTGCACAGAGGCAGATATGTAAATACGGGGTTTCCGTACCATTTCTTGCGCATTACGGTTCGAACACTCGAACACCTATACGGATTTTCCTGCACAGTGGCAGATATGTAAATACGGGGTTTCCGTATCATTTCTTGCGCATTACGGTTCGAACACTCGAACACCTATACGGATTTTCCTGCACAGTGACAGATATGTAAATACGGGGTTCCCGTACCATTTCTTGCGCGTTACGGTTCGAACACTCGAACACCTATACGGATTCTCCTGCACAGTGGCAGATATGTAAATACGGGGTTTACATACCATTTCTTGCGCATTACGGTTCAAACACTCGAACACCTATACGGATTCTCCTGCACAGTGGCAGATATGTAAATACGGGGTTTCCTTACCATTTCTTGCGCATTACGGTTCGAACACTCGAACACCTGTACGGATTCTCCTGCACAGTGGCAGATATGTAAATACGGGGTTTCCGTACCATTTCTTGCGTATTACGGTTCGAACACTCGAACACCTATACGGATTCTCCTACATAGTGGCAGATATGTAAATAGGGGGTTTACATACCATTTCTTGCGCATTACGGTTCGAACACTCGAACACCTATACGGATTCTCCTGCATAGTGGCAGATATGTAAATACGGGGTTTCCTTACCATTTCTTGCGCATTACGGTTCGAACACTCGAACACCTGTACGGATTCTCCTGCACAGTGGCAGATATGTAAATACGGGATTCCCGTACCATTTCTTGCGCATTACGGTTCGAACACTCGAACACCTATACGGATTCTCCTGCACAGTGGCAGATATGTAAATACGGGGTTTACATACCACTTCTTGCGCATTACGGTTCGAACAATCGAACACCTATACAGATTCTCCTGCACAGTGGCAGATATGTAAATACGGGGTTTCGGTACCATTTCTTGCGCATTACGGTTCGAACACTCGAACACCTATACGGATTCTCCTGCACAGTGGCAGATATGTAAATACGGGGTTTACATACCATTTCTCGCGCATTACAGTTCGAACAATCGAACACCTATACGGATTCTCCTGCACAGTGGCAGATATGTAAATACGGGGTTTCCGTAACATTTCTTGCGCATTACGGTTCGAACACTCGAACACCTATACGGATTCTCCTGCACAGTGGCAGATATGTAAATACGGGGTTTACATACCATTTCTTGCGCATTACGGTTCGAACACTCGAACACCAATACGAATTCTCCTGCACAGTGGCAGATATGTAAATACGGGGTTTCGGTACCATTTTTTGCGCATTACGGTTCAAACACTCGAACACCTATACGGATTCTCCTGCACAGTGGCAGATATGTAAATACGGGGTTTACAAACCATTTCTTGCGCATTAAGGTTCGAACACTCGAACACCTATGCGAATTCTCCTGCACAGAGGCAGATATGTAAATACGGGGTTTCCGTACCATTTCTTGCGCATTACGGTTCAAACACTCGAACACCTATACGGATTCTCCTGCACAGTGGCAGATATGTAAATACGGGGTTTACAAACCATTTCTTGCGCATTAAGGTTCGAACACTCGAACACCTATGCGAATTCTCTTGCACAGAGGCAGATATGTAAATACGGGGTTTCCGTACCATTTCTTGCGCATTACGGTTCGAACACTCAAACACCTATACGGATTCTCCTACACAGTGGCAGATATGTAAATACGGGGTTTACTTACCATTTCTTGCGCATTACGGTTCGAACACTCGAACACCTATACGGATTCTCCTGCACAGTGGCAGATATGTAAATACGGGGTTTCCTTACCATTTCTTGCGCATTACGGTTCGAACACTCGAACACCTGTACGGATTCTCCTGCACAGTGGCAGATATGTAAATACGGGGTTTACATACCATTTCTCGCGCATTACGGTTCGAACAATCGAACACCTATACGGATTCTCCTGCACAGTGGCAGATATGTAAATACGGGGTTTCCGTAACATTTCTTGCGCATTACGGTTCGAACACTCGAACACCTATATGGATTCTCCTGCACAGTGGCAGATATGTAAATACGGGGTTTACATACCATTTCTTGCGCATTACGGTTCGAACACTCGAACACCAATACGAATTCTCCTGCACAGTGGCAGATATGTAAATACGGGGTTTCGGTACCATTTTTTGCGCATTATGGTTCAAACACTCGAACACTTATACGGATTCTCCTGCACAGTGGCAGATATGTAAATACGGGGTTTACATACCATTTCTTGCGCATTAAGGTTCGAACACTCGAACACCTATGCGAATTCTCCTGCACAGAGGCAGATATGTAAATACGGGGTTTCCGTACCATTTCTTGCGCATTACGGTTCGAACACTCGAACACCTATACGGATTCTCCTACACAGTGGCAGATATTCAAATACGGGGTTTACCTACCATTTCTTGCGCATTACGGTTCGAACACTCGAACACCTATACGGATTCTCCTGCACAGTGGCAGATATGTAAATACGGGGTTTCCTTACCATTTCTTGCGCATTACGGTTCGAACACTCGAACACCTGTACGGATTCTCCTGCACAGTGGCAGATATGTAAATACGGGATTCCCGTACCATTTCTTGCGCATTACGGTTCGAACACTCGAACACCTATACGGATTCTCCTGCACAGTGGCAGATATGTAAATACGGGGTTTACATACCATTTTTTGCGCATTACGGTTCGAACAATCGAACACCTATACAGATTCTCCTGCACAGTGGCAGATATGTAAATACGGGGTTTCGGTACCATTTCTTGCGCATTACGGTTCGAACACTCGAACACCTATACGGATTCTCCTGCACAGTGGCAGATATGTAAATACGGGGTTTACATACCATTTCTCGCGCATTACGGTTCGAACAATCGAACACCTATACGGATTCTCCTGCACAGTGGCAGATATGTAAATACGGGGTTTCCGTAACATTTCTTGCGCATTACGGTTCGAACACTCGAACATCTATACGGATTCTCCTGTACAGTGACATATATGTAAATACGGGGTTTACCTACCATTTCTTGCGCATTACGGTTCGAACACTCGAACACCTATACGGATTCTCCTGCACAGTGGCAGATATGTAAATACGGGGTTTCCTTACCATTTCTTGCGCATTACGGTTCGAACACTCGAACACCTATACGGATTCTCCTGCACAGTGGCAGATATGTAAATACGGGGTTTACATACCATTTCTTGCGCATTAAGGTTCGAACACTCGAACACCTATGCGAATTCTCCTGCACAGAGGCAGATATGTAAATACGGGGTTTCCGTACCATTTCTTGCGCATTACGGTTCGAACACTCGAACACCTATACGGATTCTCCTGCACAGTGGCAGATATGTAAATACGGGGTTTACATACCATTTTTTGCGCATTACGGTTCGAACAATCGAACACCTATACAGATTCTCCTGCACAGTGGCAGATATGTAAATACGGGGTTTCGGTACCATTTCTTGCGCATTACGGTTCGAACACTCGAACACCTATACGGATTCTCCTGCATAGTGGCAGATATGTAAATACGGGGTTTACATACCATTTCTCGCGCATTACGGTTCGAACAATCGAACACCTATACAGATTCTCCTGCACAGTGGCAGATATGTAAATACGGGGTTTCGGTACCATTTCTTGCGCATTACGGTTCGAACACTCGAACACCTATACGGATTCTCCTGCACAGTGGCAGATATGTAAATACGGGGTTTACATACCATTTCTCGCGCATTACGGTTCGAACAATCGAACACCTATACGGATTCTCCTACACAGTGGCAGATATGTAAATACGGGGTTTACCTACCATTTCTTGCGCATTACGGTTCGAACACTCGAACACCTATACGGATTCTCCTGCACAGTGGCAGATATGTAAATACGGCGTTTCCTTACCATTTCTTGCGCATTACGGTTCGAACACTCGAACACCTATACGGATTCTCCTGCACAGTGGCAGATATGTAAATACGGGGTTTACAAACCATTTCTTGCGCATTAAGGTTCGAACACTCGAACACCTATGCGAATTCTCCTGCACAGAGGCAGATATGTAAATACGGGGTTTCCGTACCATTTCTTGCGCATTACGGTTCGAACACTCGAACACCTATACGGATTCTCCTACACAGTGGCAGATATGTAAATACTGGGTTTACATACCATTTCTTGCGCATTACGGTTCGAACACTCGAACACCTATACGGATTCTCCTGCACAGTGGCAGATATGTAAATACGGGGTTTCCTTACCATTTCTTGCGCATTACGGTTCGAACACTCGAACACCTATACGGATTCTCCTGCACAGTGGCAGATATGTAAATACGGGATTCCCGTACCATTTCTTGCGCATTACGGTTCGAACACTCGAACACCTATACGGATTCTCCTGCACAGTGGCAGATATGTAAATACGGGGTTTACATACCATTTCTTGCGCATTACGGTTCGAACAATCGAATACCTATACAGATTCTCCTGCACAGTGGCAGATATGTAAATACGGGGTTTCGGTACCATTTCTTGCGCATTACGGTTCGAACACTCGAACACCTATACGGATTCTCCTACACAGTGGCAGATATGTAAATACGGGGTTTACCTACCATTTCTTACGCATTACGGTTCGAACACTCGAACACCTATACGGATTCTCCTGCACAGTGGCAGATATGTAAATACGGGGTTTCCTTACCATTTCTTGCGCATTACGGTTCGAACACTCGAACACATGTACGGATTCTCCTGCACAGTGGCAGATATGTAAATACGGGATTCCCGTACCATTTCTTGCGCATTACGGTTCGAACACTCGAACACCTATACGGATTCTCCTGCATAGTGGCAGATATGTAAATACGGGGTTTACATACCATTTTTTGCGCATTACGGTTCGAACAATCGAACACCTATACAGATTCTCCTGCACAGTGGCAGATATGTAAATACGGGGTTTCGGTACCATTTCTTGCGCATTACGGTTCGAACAATCGAACACCTATACGGATTCTCCTGCACAGTGGCAGATATGTAAATACGGGGTTTACATACCATTTCTCGCGCATTACTGTTCGAACAATCGAACACCTATACGGATTCTCCTGCACAGTGGCAGATATGTAAATACGGGGTTTCCGTAACATTTCTTGCGCATTACGGTTCGAACACTCGAACACCTATACGGATTCTCCTGCACAGTGGCAGATATGTAAATACGGGGTTTACATACCATTTCTTGCGCATTACGGTTCGAACACTCGAACACCAATACGAATTCTCCTGCACAGTGGCAGATATGTAAATACGGGGTTTCGGTACCATTTTTTGCGCATTACGGTTCAAACACTCGAACACCTATACGGATTCTCCTGCACAGTGGCAGGTATGTAAATACGGGGTTTACATACAATTTCTTGCGCATTAAGGTTCGAACACTCGAACACCTATGCGAATTCTCCTGCACAGAGGCAGATATGTAAATACGGGGTTTCCGTACCATTTCTTGCGCATTACGGTTCGAACACTCGAACACCTCTACGGATTTTCCTGCACAGTGGCAGATATGTAAATACGGGGTTTCCGTACCATTTCTTGCGCATTACGGTTCGAACACTCGAACACCTATACGGATTTTCCTGCACAGTGACAGATATGTAAATACGGGGTTCCCGTACCATTTCTTGCGCGTTACGGTTCGAACACTCGAACACCTATACGGATTCTCCTGCACAGTGGCAGATATGTAAATACGGGGTTTACATACCATTTCTTGCGCATTACGGTTCAAACACTCGAACACCTATACGGATTCTCCTGCACAGTGGCAGATATGTAAATACGGGGTTTCCTTACCATTTCTTGCGCATTACGGTTCGAACACTCGAACACCTGTACGGATTCTCCTGCACAGTGGCAGATATGTAAATACGGGGTTTCTGTACCATTTCTTGCGTATTACGGTTCGAACACTCGAACAACTATACGGATTCTCCTACACAGTGGCAGATATGTAAATACGGGGTTTACCTACCATTTCTTGCGCATTACGGTTCGAACACTCGAACACCTATACGGATTCTCCTGCATAGTGGCAGATATGTAAATACGGGGTTTCCTTACCATTTCTTGCGCATTACGGTTCGAACACTCGAACACCTGTACGGATTCTCCTGCACAGTGGCAGATATGTAAATACGGGATTCCCGTACCATTTCTTGCGCATTACGGTTCGAACACTCGAACACCTATACGGATTCTCCTGCACAGTGGCAGATATGTAAATACGGGGTTTACATACCACTTCTTGTGCATTACGGTTCGAACAATCGAACACCTATACAGATTCTCCTGCACAGTGGCAGATATGTAAATACGGGGTTTCGGTAACATTTCTTGCGCATTACGGTTCGAACACTCGAACACCTATACGGATTCTCCTGCACAGTGGCAGATATGTAAATACGGGGTTTACATACCATTTCTCGCGCATTACGGTTCGAACAATCGAACACCTATACGGATTCTCCTACACAGTGGCAGATATGTAAATACGGGGTTTCCGTAACATTTCTTGCGCATTACGGTTCGAACACTCGAACACCTATACGGATTCTCCTGCACAGTGGCAGATATGTAAATACGGGGTTTACATACCATTTCTTGCGCATTACGGTTCGAACACTCGAACACCAATACGAATTCTCCTGCACAGTGGCAGATATGTAAATACGGGGTTTCGGTACCATTTTTTGCGCATTACGGTTCAAACACTCGAACACCTATACGGATTCTCCTGCACAGTGGTAGATATGTAAATACGGGGTTTACAAACCATTTCTTGCGCATTAAGGTTCGAACACTCGAACACCTATGCGAATTCTCCTGCACAGAGGCAGATATGTAAATACGGGGTTTCCGTACCATTTCTTGCGCATTACGGTTCAAACACTCGAACACCTATACGGATTCTCCTGCACAGTGGCAGATATGTAAATACGGGGTTTACAAACCATTTCTTGCGCATTAAGGTTCGAACACTCGAACACCTATGCGAATTCTCCTGCACAGAGGCAGATATGTAAATACGGGGTTTCCGTACCATTTCTTGCGCATTACGGTTCGAACACTCAAACACCTATACGGATTCTCCTACACAGTGGCAGATATGTAAATACGGGGTTTACTTACCATTTCTTGCGCATTACGGTTCGAACACTCGAACACCTATACGGATTCTCCTGCACAGTGGCAGATATGTAAATACGGGGTTTCCTTACCATTTCTTGCGCATTACGGTTCGAACACTCGAACACCTGTACGGATTCTCCTGCACAGTGGCAGATATGTAAATACGGGGTTTACATACCATTTCTTGCGCATTACGGTTCGAACAATCGAACACCTATACGGAGGCAGATATGTAAATACGGGGTTTCCGTACCATTTCTTGCGCATTACGGTTCAAACACTCGAACACCTATACGGATTCTCCTGCACAGTGGCAGATATGTAAATACGGGGTTTACAAACCATTTCTTGCGCATTAAGGTTCGAACACTCGAACACCTATGCGAATTCTCCTGCACAGAGGCAGATATGTAAATACGGGGTTTCCGTACCATTTCTTGCGCATTACGGTTCGAACACTCAAACACCTATACGGATTCTCCTACACAGTGGCAGATATGTAAATACGGGGTTTACTTACCATTTCTTGCGCATTACGGTTCGAACACTCGAACACCTATACGGATTCTCCTGCACAGTGGCAGATATGTAAATACGGGGTTTCCTTACCATTTCTTGCGCATTACGGTTCGAACACTCGAACACCTGTACGGATTCTCCTGCACAGTGGCAGATATGTAAATACGGGGTTTACATACCATTTCTCGCGCATTACGGTTCGAACAATCGAACACCTATACGGATTCTCCTGCACAGTGGCAGATATGTAAATACGGGGTTTCCGTAACATTTCTTGCGCATTACGGTTCGAACACTCGAACACCTATATGGATTCTCCTGCACAGTGGCAGATATGTAAATACGGGGTTTACATACCATTTCTTGCGCATTACGGTTCGAACACTCGAACACCAATACGAATTCTCCTGCACAGTGGCAGATATGTAAATACGGGGTTTCGGTACCATTTTTTGCGCATTATGGTTCAAACACTCGAACACTTATACGGATTCTCCTGCACAGTGGCAGATATGTAAATACGGGGTTTACATACCATTTCTTGCGCATTAAGGTTCGAACACTCGAACACCTATGCGAATTCTCCTGCACAGAGGCAGATATGTAAATACGGGGTTTCCGTACCATTTCTTGCGCATTACGGTTCGAACACTCGAACACCTATACGGATTCTCCTATACAGTGGCAGATATGTAAATACGGGGTTTACCTACCATTTCTTGCGCATTACGGTTCGAACACTCGAACACCTATACGGATTCTCCTGCACAGTGGCAGATATGTAAATACGGGGTTTCCTTACCATTTCTTGCGCATTACGGTTCGAACACTCGAACACCTGTACGGATTCTCCTGCACAGTGGCAGATATGTAAATACGGGATTCCCGTACCATTTCTTGCGCATTACGGTTCGAACACTCGAACACCTATACGGATTCTCCTGCACAGTGGCAGATATGTAAATACGGGGTTTACATACCATTTTTTGCGCATTACGGTTCGAACAATCGAACACCTATACAGATTCTCCTGCACAGTGGCAGATATGTAAATACGGGGTTTCGGTACCATTTCTTGCGCATTACGGTTCGAACACTCGAACACCTATACGGATTCTCCTGCACAGTGGCAGATATGTAAATACGGGGTTTACATACCATTTCTCGCGCATTACGGTTCGAACAATCGAACACCTATACGGATTCTCCTGCACAGTGGCAGATATGTAAATACGGGGTTTCCGTAACATTTCTTGCGCATTACGGTTCGAACACTCGAACATCTATACGGATTCTCCTGTACAGTGACATATATGTAAATACGGGGTTTACCTACCATTTCTTGCGCATTACGGTTCGAACACTCGAACACCTATACGGATTCTCCTGCACAGTGGCAGATATGTAAATACGGGGTTTCCTTACCATTTCTTGCGCATTACGGTTCGAACACTCGAACACCTATACGGCTTCTCCTGCACAGTGGCAGATATGTAAATACGGGGTTTACATACCATTTCTTGCGCATTAAGGTTCGAACACTCGAACACCTATGCGAATTCTCCTGCACAGAGGCAGATATGTAAATACGGGGTTTCCGTACCATTTCTTGCGCATTACGGTTCGAACACTCGAACACCTATACGGATTCTCCTGCACAGTGGCAGATATGTAAATACGGGGTTTACATACCATTTTTTGCGCATTACGGTTCGAACAATCGAACACCTATACAGATTCTCCTGCACAGTGGCAGATATGTAAATACGGGGTTTCGGTACCATTTCTTGCGCATTACGGTTCGAACACTCGAACACCTATACGGATTCTCCTGCACAGTGGCAGATATGTAAATACGGGGTTTACATACCATTTCTCGCGCATTACGGTTCGAACAATCGAACACCTATACAGATTCTCCTGCACAGTGGCAGATATGTAAATACGGGGTTTCGGTACCATTTCTTGCGCATTACGGTTCGAACACTCGAACACCTATACGGATTCTCCTGCACAGTGGCAGATATGTAAATACGGGGTTTACATACCATTTCTCGCGCATTACGGTTCGAACAATCGAACACCTATACGGATTCTCCTACACAGTGGCAGATATGTAAATACGGGGTTTACCTACCATTTCTTGCGCATTACGGTTCGAACACTCGAACACCTATACGGATTCTCCTGCACAGTGGCAGATATGTAAATACGGGGTTTCCTTACCATTTCTTGCGCATTACGGTTCGAACACTCGAACACCTATACGGATTCTCCTGCACAGTGGCAGATATGTAAATACGGGGTTTACAAACCATTTCTTGCGCATTAAGGTTCGAACACTCGAACACCTATGCGAATTCTCCTGCACAGAGGCAGATATGTAAATACGGGGTTTCCGTACCATTTCTTGCGCATTACGGTTCGAACACTCGAACACCTATACGGATTCTCCTACACAGTGGCAGATATGTAAATACGGGGTTTACTTACCATTTCTTGCGCATTACGGTTCGAACACTCGAACACCTATACGGATTCTCCTGCACAGTGGCAGATATGTAAATACGGGGTTTCCTTACCATTTCTTGCGCATTACGGTTCGAACACTCGAACACCTATACGGATTCTCCTGCACAGTGGCAGATATGTAAATACGGGATTCCCGTACCATTTCTTGCGCATTACGGTTCGAACACTCGAACACCTATACGGATTCTCCTGCACAGTGGCAGATATGTAAATACGGGGTTTACATACCATTTCTTGCGCATTACGGTTCGAACAATCGAATACCTATACAGATTCTCCTGCACAGTGGCAGATATGTTAATACGGGGTTTCGGTACCATTTCTTGCGCATTACGGTTCGAACACTCGAACACCTATACGGATTCTCCTACACAGTGGCAGATATGTAAATACGGGGTTTACCTACCATTTCTTACGCATTACGGTTCGAACACTAGAACACCTATACGGATTCTCCTGCACAGTGGCAGATATGTAAATACGGGGTTTCCTTACCATTTCTTGCGCATTACGGTTCGAACACTCGAACATATGTACGGATTCTCCTGCACAGTGGCAGATATGTAAATACGGGATTCCCGTACCATTTCTTGCGCATTACGGTTCGAACACTCGAACACCTATACGGATTCTCCTGCACAGTGGCAGATATGTAAATACGGGGTTTACATACCATTTTTTGCGCATTACGGTTCGAACAATCGAACACCTATACAGATTCTCCTGCACAGTGGCAGATATGTAAATACGGGGTTTCGGTACCATTTCTTGCGCATTACGGTTCGAACACTCGAACACCTATACGGATTCTCCTGCACAGTGGCAGATATGTAAATACGGGGCTTACATACCATTTCTCGCGCATTACGGTTCGAACAATCGAACACCTATACGGATTCTCCTGCACAGTGGCAGATATGTAAATACGGGGTTTCCGTAACATTTCTTGCGCATTACGGTTCGAACACTCGAACACCTATACGGATTCTCCTGCACAGTGGCAGATATGTAATTACGGGGTTTACATACCATTTCTTGCGCATTACGGTTCGAACACTCGAACACCAATACGAATTCTCCTGCACAGTGGCAGATATGTAAATACGGGGTTTCGGTACCATTTTTTGCGCATTACGGTTCAAACACTCGAACACCTATACGGATTCTCCTGCACAGTGGCAGGTATGTAAATACGGGGTTTACATACAATTTCTTGCGCATTAAGGTTCGAACACTCGAACACCTATGCGAATTCTCCTGCACAGAGGCAGATATGTAAATACGGGGTTTCCGTACCATTTCTTGCGCATTACGGTTCGAACACTCGAACACCTATACGGATTTTCCTGCACAGTGGCAGATATGTAAATACGGGGTTTCCGTACCATTTCTTGCGCATTACGGTTCGAACACTCGAACACCTATACGGATTTTCCTGCACAGTGACAGATATGTAAATACGGGGTTCCCGTACCATTTCTTGCGCGTTACGGTTCGAACACTCGAACACCTATACGGATTCTCCTGCACAGTGGCAGATATGTAAATACGGGGTTTACATACCATTTCTTGCGCATTACGGTTCAAACACTCGAACACCTATAAGGATTCTCCTGCACAGTGGCAGATATGTAAATACGGGGTTTCCTTACCATTTCTTGCGCATTACGGTTCGAACACTCGAACACCTGTACGGATTCTCCTGCACAGTGGCAGATATGTAAATACGGGGTTTCCGTACCATTTCTTGCGTATTACGGTTCGAACACTCGAACACCTATACGGATTCTCCTACACAGTGGCAGATATGTAAATACGGGGTTTACCTACCATTTCTTGCGCATTACGGTTCGAACACTCGAACACCTATACGGATTCTCCTGCATAGTGGCAGATATGTAAATACGGGGTTTCCTTACCATTTCTTGCGCATTACGGTTCGAACACTCGAACACCTGTACGGATTCTCCTGCACAGTGGCAGATATGTAAATACGGGATTCCCGTACCATTTCTTGCGCATTACGGTTCGAACACTCGAACACCTATACGGATTCTCCTGCACAGTGGCAGATATGTAAATACGGGGTTTACATACCACTTCTTGCGCATTACGGTTCGAACAATCGAACACCTATACAGATTCTCCTGCACAGTGGCAGATATGTAAATACGGGGTTTCGGTACCATTTCTTGCGCATTACGGTTCGAACACTCGAACACCTATACGGATTCTCCTGCACAGTGGCAGATATGTAAATACGGGGTTTACATACCATTTCTCGCGCATTACGGTTCGAACAATCGAACACCTATACGGATTCTCCTGCACAGTGGCAGATATGTAAATACGGGGTTTCCGTAACATTTCTTGCGCATTACGGTTCGAACACTCGAACACCTATACGGATTCTCCTGCACAGTGGCAGATATGTAAATACGGGGTTTACATACCATTTCTTGCGCATTACGGTTCGAACACTCGAACACCAATACGAATTCTCCTGCACAGTGGCAGATATGTAAATACGGGGTTTCGGTACCATTTTTTGCGCATTACGGTTCAAACACTCGAACACCTATACGGATTCTCCTGCACAGTGGTAGATATGTAAATACGGGGTTTACAAACCATTTCTTGCGCATTAAGGTTCGAACACTCGAACACCTATGCGAATTCTCCTGCACAGAGGCAGATATGTAAATACGGGGTTTCCGTACCATTTCTTGCGCATTACGGTTCAAACACTCGAACACCTATACGGATTCTCCTGCACAGTGGCAGATATGTAAATACGGGGTTTACAAACCATTTCTTGCGCATTAAGGTTCGAACACTCGAACACCTATGCGAATTCTCCTGCACAGAGGCAGATATGTAAATACGGGGTTTCCGTACCATTTCTTGCGCATTACGGTTCGAACACTCAAACACCTATACGGATTCTCCTACACAGTGGCAGATATGTAAATACGGGGTTTACTTACCATTTCTTGCGCATTACGGTTCGAACACTCGAACACCTATACGGATTCTCCTGCACAGTGGCAGATATGTAAATACGGGGTTTCCTTACCATTTCTTGCGCATTACGGTTCGAACACTCGAACACCTGTACGGATTCTCCTGCACAGTGGCAGATATGTAAATACGGGGTTTACATACCATTTCTTGCGCATTACGGTTCGAACAATCGAACACCTATACGGAGGCAGATATGTAAATACGGGGTTTCCGTACCATTTCTTGCGCATTACGGTTCAAACACTCGAACACCTATACGGATTCTCCTGCACAGTGGCAGATATGTAAATACGGGGTTTACAAACCATTTCTTGCGCATTAAGGTTCGAACACTCGAACACCTATGCGAATTCTCCTGCACAGAGGCAGATATGTAAATACGGGGTTTCCGTACCATTTCTTGCGCATTACGGTTCGAACACTCAAACACCTATACGGATTCTCCTACACAGTGGCAGATATGTAAATACGGGGTTTACTTACCATTTCTTGCGCATTACGGTTCGAACACTCGAACACCTATACGGATTCTCCTGCACAGTGGCAGATATGTAAATACGGGGTTTCCTTACCATTTCTTGCGCATTACGGTTCGAACACTCGAACACCTGTACGGATTCTCCTGCACAGTGGCAGATATGTAAATACGGGGTTTACATACCATTTCTCGCGCATTACGGTTCGAACAATCGAACACCTATACGGATTCTCCTGCACAGTGGCAGATATGTAAATACGGGGTTTCCGTAACATTTCTTGCGCATTACGGTTCGAACACTCGAACACCTATATGGATTCTCCTGCACAGTGGCAGATATGTAAATACGGGGTTTACATACCATTTCTTGCGCATTACGGTTCGAACACTCGAACACCAATACGAATTCTCCTGCACAGTGGCAGATATGTAAATACGGGGTTTCGGTACCATTTTTTGCGCATTATGGTTCAAACACTCGAACACTTATACGGATTCTCCTGCACAGTGGCAGATATGTAAATACGGGGTTTACATACCATTTCTTGCGCATTAAGGTTCGAACACTCGAACACCTATGCGAATTCTCCTGCACAGAGGCAGATATGTAAATACGGGGTTTCCGTACCATTTCTTGCGCATTACGGTTCGAACACTCGAACACCTATACGGATTCTCCTATACAGTGGCAGATATGTAAATACGGGGTTTACCTACCATTTCTTGCGCATTACGGTTCGAACACTCGAACACCTATACGGATTCTCCTGCACAGTGGCAGATATGTAAATACGGGGTTTCCTTACCATTTCTTGCGCATTACGGTTCGAACACTCGAACACCTGTACGGATTCTCCTGCACAGTGGCAGATATGTAAATACGGGATTCCCGTACCATTTCTTGCGCATTACGGTTCGAACACTCGAACACCTATACGGATTCTCCTGCACAGTGGCAGATATGTAAATACGGGGTTTACATACCATTTTTTGCGCATTACGGTTCGAACAATCGAACACCTATACAGATTCTCCTGCACAGTGGCAGATATGTAAATACGGGGTTTCGGTACCATTTCTTGCGCATTACGGTTCGAACACTCGAACACCTATACGGATTCTCCTGCACAGTGGCAGATATGTAAATACGGGGTTTACATACCATTTCTCGCGCATTACGGTTCGAACAATCGAACACCTATACGGATTCTCCTGCACAGTGGCAGATATGTAAATACGGGGTTTCCGTAACATTTCTTGCGCATTACGGTTCGAACACTCGAACATCTATACGGATTCTCCTGTACAGTGACATATATGTAAATACGGGGTTTACCTACCATTTCTTGCGCATTACGGTTCGAACACTCGAACACCTATACGGATTCTCCTGCACAGTGGCAGATATGTAAATACGGGGTTTCCTTACCATTTCTTGCGCATTACGGTTCGAACACTCGAACACCTATACGGCTTCTCCTGCACAGTGGCAGATATGTAAATACGGGGTTTACATACCATTTCTTGCGCATTAAGGTTCGAACACTCGAACACCTATGCGAATTCTCCTGCACAGAGGCAGATATGTAAATACGGGGTTTCCGTACCATTTCTTGCGCATTACGGTTCGAACACTCGAACACCTATACGGATTCTCCTGCACAGTGGCAGATATGTAAATACGGGGTTTACATACCATTTTTTGCGCATTACGGTTCGAACAATCGAACACCTATACAGATTCTCCTGCACAGTGGCAGATATGTAAATACGGGGTTTCGGTACCATTTCTTGCGCATTACGGTTCGAACACTCGAACACCTATACGGATTCTCCTGCACAGTGGCAGATATGTAAATACGGGGTTTACATACCATTTCTCGCGCATTACGGTTCGAACAATCGAACACCTATACAGATTCTCCTGCACAGTGGCAGATATGTAAATACGGGGTTTCGGTACCATTTCTTGCGCATTACGGTTCGAACACTCGAACACCTATACGGATTCTCCTGCACAGTGGCAGATATGTAAATACGGGGTTTACATACCATTTCTCGCGCATTACGGTTCGAACAATCGAACACCTATACGGATTCTCCTACACAGTGGCAGATATGTAAATACGGGGTTTACCTACCATTTCTTGCGCATTACGGTTCGAACACTCGAACACCTATACGGATTCTCCTGCACAGTGGCAGATATGTAAATACGGGGTTTCCTTACCATTTCTTGCGCATTACGGTTCGAACACTCGAACACCTATACGGATTCTCCTGCACAGTGGCAGATATGTAAATACGGGGTTTACAAACCATTTCTTGCGCATTAAGGTTCGAACACTCGAACACCTATGCGAATTCTCCTGCACAGAGGCAGATATGTAAATACGGGGTTTCCGTACCATTTCTTGCGCATTACGGTTCGAACACTCGAACACCTATACGGATTCTCCTACACAGTGGCAGATATGTAAATACGGGGTTTACTTACCATTTCTTGCGCATTACGGTTCGAACACTCGAACACCTATACGGATTCTCCTGCACAGTGGCAGATATGTAAATACGGGGTTTCCTTACCATTTCTTGCGCATTACGGTTCGAACACTCGAACACCTATACGGATTCTCCTGCACAGTGGCAGATATGTAAATACGGGATTCCCGTACCATTTCTTGCGCATTACGGTTCGAACACTCGAACACCTATACGGATTCTCCTGCACAGTGGCAGATATGTAAATACGGGGTTTACATACCATTTCTTGCGCATTACGGTTCGAACAATCGAATACCTATACAGATTCTCCTGCACAGTGGCAGATATGTTAATACGGGGTTTCGGTACCATTTCTTGCGCATTACGGTTCGAACACTCGAACACCTATACGGATTCTCCTACACAGTGGCAGATATGTAAATACGGGGTTTACCTACCATTTCTTACGCATTACGGTTCGAACACTAGAACACCTATACGGATTCTCCTGCACAGTGGCAGATATGTAAATACGGGGTTTCCTTACCATTTCTTGCGCATTACGGTTCGAACACTCGAACATATGTACGGATTCTCCTGCACAGTGGCAGATATGTAAATACGGGATTCCCGTACCATTTCTTGCGCATTACGGTTCGAACACTCGAACACCTATACGGATTCTCCTGCACAGTGGCAGATATGTAAATACGGGGTTTACATACCATTTTTTGCGCATTACGGTTCGAACAATCGAACACCTATACAGATTCTCCTGCACAGTGGCAGATATGTAAATACGGGGTTTCGGTACCATTTCTTGCGCATTACGGTTCGAACACTCGAACACCTATACGGATTCTCCTGCACAGTGGCAGATATGTAAATACGGGGCTTACATACCATTTCTCGCGCATTACGGTTCGAACAATCGAACACCTATACGGATTCTCCTGCACAGTGGCAGATATGTAAATACGGGGTTTCCGTAACATTTCTTGCGCATTACGGTTCGAACACTCGAACACCTATACGGATTCTCCTGCACAGTGGCAGATATGTAATTACGGGGTTTACATACCATTTCTTGCGCATTACGGTTCGAACACTCGAACACCAATACGAATTCTCCTGCACAGTGGCAGATATGTAAATACGGGGTTTCGGTACCATTTTTTGCGCATTACGGTTCAAACACTCGAACACCTATACGGATTCTCCTGCACAGTGGCAGGTATGTAAATACGGGGTTTACATACAATTTCTTGCGCATTAAGGTTCGAACACTCGAACACCTATGCGAATTCTCCTGCACAGAGGCAGATATGTAAATACGGGGTTTCCGTACCATTTCTTGCGCATTACGGTTCGAACACTCGAACACCTATACGGATTTTCCTGCACAGTGGCAGATATGTAAATACGGGGTTTCCGTACCATTTCTTGCGCATTACGGTTCGAACACTCGAACACCTATACGGATTTTCCTGCACAGTGACAGATATGTAAATACGGGGTTCCCGTACCATTTCTTGCGCGTTACGGTTCGAACACTCGAACACCTATACGGATTCTCCTGCACAGTGGCAGATATGTAAATACGGGGTTTACATACCATTTCTTGCGCATTACGGTTCAAACACTCGAACACCTATAAGGATTCTCCTGCACAGTGGCAGATATGTAAATACGGGGTTTCCTTACCATTTCTTGCGCATTACGGTTCGAACACTCGAACACCTGTACGGATTCTCCTGCACAGTGGCAGATATGTAAATACGGGGTTTCCGTACCATTTCTTGCGTATTACGGTTCGAACACTCGAACACCTATACGGATTCTCCTACACAGTGGCAGATATGTAAATACGGGGTTTACCTACCATTTCTTGCGCATTACGGTTCGAACACTCGAACACCTATACGGATTCTCCTGCATAGTGGCAGATATGTAAATACGGGGTTTCCTTACCATTTCTTGCGCATTACGGTTCGAACACTCGAACACCTGTACGGATTCTCCTGCACAGTGGCAGATATGTAAATACGGGATTCCCGTACCATTTCTTGCGCATTACGGTTCGAACACTCGAACACCTATACGGATTCTCCTGCACAGTGGCAGATATGTAAATACGGGGTTTACATACCACTTCTTGCGCATTACGGTTCGAACAATCGAACACCTATACAGATTCTCCTGCACAGTGGCAGATATGTAAATACGGGGTTTCGGTACCATTTCTTGCGCATTACGGTTCGAACACTCGAACACCTATACGGATTCTCCTGCACAGTGGCAGATATGTAAATACGGGGTTTACATACCATTTCTCGCGCATTACGGTTCGAACAATCGAACACCTATACGGATTCTCCTGCACAGTGGCAGATATGTAAATACGGGGTTTCCGTAACATTTCTTGCGCATTACGGTTCGAACACTCGAACACCTATACGGATTCTCCTGCACAGTGGCAGATATGTAAATACGGGGTTTACATACCATTTCTTGCGCATTACGGTTCGAACACTCGAACACCAATACGAATTCTCCTGCACAGTGGCAGATATGTAAATACGGGGTTTCGGTACCATTTTTTGCGCATTACGGTTCAAACACTCGAACACCTATACGGATTCTCCTGCACAGTGGCAGATATGTAAATACGGGGTTTACAAACCATTTCTTGCGCATTAAGGTTCGAACACTCGAACACCTATGCGAATTCTCCTGCACAGAGGCAGATATGTAAATACGGGGTTTCCGTACCATTTCTTGCGCATTACGGTTCAAACACTCGAACACCTATACGGATTCTCCTGCACAGTGGCAGATATGTAAATACGGGGTTTACAAACCATTTCTTGCGCATTAAGGTTCGAACACTCGAACACCTATGCGAATTCTCCTGCACAGAGGCAGATATGTAAATACGGGGTTTCCGTACCATTTCTTGCGCATTACGGTTCGAACACTCAAACACCTATACGGATTCTCCTACACAGTGGCAGATATGTAAATACGGGGTTTACTTACCATTTCTTGCGCATTACGGTTCGAACACTCGAACACCTATACGGATTCTCCTGCACAGTGGCAGATATGTAAATACGGGGTTTCCTTACCATTTCTTGCGCATTACGGTTCGAACACTCGAACACCTGTACGGATTCTCCTGCACAGTGGCAGATATGTAAATACGGGGTTTACATACCATTTCTCGCGCATTACGGTTCGAACAATCGAACACCTATACGGAGGCAGATATGTAAATACGGGGTTTCCGTACCATTTCTTGCGCATTACGGTTCAAACACTCGAACACCTATACGGATTCTCCTGCACAGTGGCAGATATGTATATACGGGGTTTACAAACCATTTCTTGCGCATTAAGGTTCGAACACTCGAACACCTATGCGAATTCTCCTGCACAGAGGCAGATATGTAAATACGGGGTTTCCGTACCATTTCTTGCGCATTACGGTTCGAACACTCAAACACCTATACGGATTCTCCTACACAGTGGCAGATATGTAAATACGGGGTTTACTTACCATTTCTTGCGCATTACGGTTCGAACACTCGAACACCTATACGGATTCTCCTGCACAGTGGCAGATATGTAAATACGGGGTTTCCTTACCATTTCTTGCGCATTACGGTTCGAACACTCGAACACCTGTACGGATTCTCCTGCACAGTGGCAGATATGTAAATACGGGGTTTACATACCATTTCTCGCGCATTACGGTTCGAACAATCGAACACCTATACGGATTCTCCTGCACAGTGGCAGATATGTAAATACGGGGTTTCCGTAACATTTCTTGCGCATTACGGTTCGAACACTCGAACACCTATATGGATTCTCCTGCACAGTGGCAGATATGTAAATACGGGGTTTACATACCATTTCTTGCGCATTACGGTTCGAACACTCGAACACCAATACGAATTCTCCTGCACAGTGGCAGATATGTAAATACGGGGTTTCGGTACCATTTTTTGCGCATTATGGTTCAAACACTCGAACACTTATACGGATTCTCCTGCACAGTGGCAGATATGTAAATACGGGGTTTACATACCATTTCTTGCGCATTAAGGTTCGAACACTCGAACACCTATGCGAATTCTCCTGCACAGAGGCAGATATGTAAATACGGGGTTTCCGTACCATTTCTTGCGCATTACGGTTCGAACACTCGAACACCTATACGGATTCTCCTACACAGTGGCAGATATGTAAATACGGGGTTTACTTACCATTTCTTGCGCATTACGGTTCGAACACTCGAACACCTATACGGATTCTCCTGCACAGTGGCAGATATGTAAATACGGGGTTTCCTTACCATTTCTTGCGCATTACGGTTCGAACACTCGAACACCTATACGGATTCTCCTGCACAGTGGCAGATATGTAAATACGGGATTCCCGTACCATTTCTTGCGCATTACGGTTCGAACACTCGAACACCTATACGGATTCTCCTGCACAGTGGCAGATATGTAAATACGGGGTTTACATACCATTTCTTGCGCATTACGGTTCGAACAATCGAATACCTATACAGATTCTCCTGCACAGTGGCAGATATGTTAATACGGGGTTTCGGTACCATTTCTTGCGCATTACGGTTCGAACACTCGAACACCTATACGGATTCTCCTACACAGTGGCAGATATGTAAATACGGGGTTTACCTACCATTTCTTACGCATTACGGTTCGAACACTAGAACACCTATACGGATTCTCCTGCACAGTGGCAGATATGTAAATACGGGGTTTCCTTACCATTTCTTGCGCATTACGGTTCGAACACTCGAACATATGTACGGATTCTCCTGCACAGTGGCAGATATGTAAATACGGGATTCCCGTACCATTTCTTGCGCATTACGGTTCGAACACTCGAACACCTATACGGATTCTCCTGCACAGTGGCAGATATGTAAATACGGGGTTTACATACCATTTTTTGCGCATTACGGTTCGAACAATCGAACACCTATACAGATTCTCCTGCACAGTGGCAGATATGTAAATACGGGGTTTCGGTACCATTTCTTGCGCATTACGGTTCGAACACTCGAACACCTATACGGATTCTCCTGCACAGTGGCAGATATGTAAATACGGGGCTTACATACCATTTCTCGCGCATTACGGTTCGAACAATCGAACACCTATACGGATTCTCCTGCACAGTGGCAGATATGTAAATACGGGGTTTCCGTAACATTTCTTGCGCATTACGGTTCGAACACTCGAACACCTATACGGATTCTCCTGCACAGTGGCAGATATGTAATTACGGGGTTTACATACCATTTCTTGCGCATTACGGTTCGAACACTCGAACACCAATACGAATTCTCCTGCACAGTGGCAGATATGTAAATACGGGGTTTCGGTACCATTTTTTGCGCATTACGGTTCAAACACTCGAACACCTATACGGATTCTCCTGCACAGTGGCAGGTATGTAAATACGGGGTTTACATACAATTTCTTGCGCATTAAGGTTCGAACACTCGAACACCTATGCGAATTCTCCTGCACAGAGGCAGATATGTAAATACGGGGTTTCCGTACCATTTCTTGCGCATTACGGTTCGAACACTCGAACACCTATACGGATTTTCCTGCACAGTGGCAGATATGTAAATACGGGGTTTCCGTACCATTTCTTGCGCATTACGGTTCGAACACTCGAACACCTATACGGATTTTCCTGCACAGTGACAGATATGTAAATACGGGGTTCCCGTACCATTTCTTGCGCGTTACGGTTCGAACACTCGAACACCTATACGGATTCTCCTGCACAGTGGCAGATATGTAAATACGGGGTTTACATACCATTTCTTGCGCATTACGGTTCAAACACTCGAACACCTATAAGGATTCTCCTGCACAGTGGCAGATATGTAAATACGGGGTTTCCTTACCATTTCTTGCGCATTACGGTTCGAACACTCGAACACCTGTACGGATTCTCCTGCACAGTGGCAGATATGTAAATACGGGGTTTCCGTACCATTTCTTGCGTATTACGGTTCGAACACTCGAACACCTATACGGATTCTCCTACACAGTGGCAGATATGTAAATACGGGGTTTACCTACCATTTCTTGCGCATTACGGTTCGAACACTCGAACACCTATACGGATTCTCCTGCATAGTGGCAGATATGTAAATACGGGGTTTCCTTACCATTTCTTGCGCATTACGGTTCGAACACTCGAACACCTGTACGGATTCTCCTGCACAGTGGCAGATATGTAAATACGGGATTCCCGTACCATTTCTTGCGCATTACGGTTCGAACACTCGAACACCTATACGGATTCTCCTGCACAGTGGCAGATATGTAAATACGGGGTTTACATACCACTTCTTGCGCATTACGGTTCGAACAATCGAACACCTATACAGATTCTCCTGCACAGTGGCAGATATGTAAATACGGGGTTTCGGTACCATTTCTTGCGCATTACGGTTCGAACACTCGAACACCTATACGGATTCTCCTGCACAGTGGCAGATATGTAAATACGGGGTTTACATACCATTTCTCGCGCATTACGGTTCGAACAATCGAACACCTATACGGATTCTCCTGCACAGTGGCAGATATGTAAATACGGGGTTTCCGTAACATTTCTTGCGCATTACGGTTCGAACACTCGAACACCTATACGGATTCTCCTGCACAGTGGCAGATATGTAAATACGGGGTTTACATACCATTTCTTGCGCATTACGGTTCGAACACTCGAACACCAATACGAATTCTCCTGCACAGTGGCAGATATGTAAATACGGGGTTTCGGTACCATTTTTTGCGCATTACGGTTCAAACACTCGAACACCTATACGGATTCTCCTGCACAGTGGCAGATATGTAAATACGGGGTTTACAAACCATTTCTTGCGCATTAAGGTTCGAACACTCGAACACCTATGCGAATTCTCCTGCACAGAGGCAGATATGTAAATACGGGGTTTCCGTACCATTTCTTGCGCATTACGGTTCAAACACTCGAACACCTATACGGATTCTCCTGCACAGTGGCAGATATGTAAATACGGGGTTTACAAACCATTTCTTGCGCATTAAGGTTCGAACACTCGAACACCTATGCGAATTCTCCTGCACAGAGGCAGATATGTAAATACGGGGTTTCCGTACCATTTCTTGCGCATTACGGTTCGAACACTCAAACACCTATACGGATTCTCCTACACAGTGGCAGATATGTAAATACGGGGTTTACTTACCATTTCTTGCGCATTACGGTTCGAACACTCGAACACCTATACGGATTCTCCTGCACAGTGGCAGATATGTAAATACGGGGTTTCCTTACCATTTCTTGCGCATTACGGTTCGAACACTCGAACACCTGTACGGATTCTCCTGCACAGTGGCAGATATGTAAATACGGGGTTTACATACCATTTCTCGCGCATTACGGTTCGAACAATCGAACACCTATACGGAGGCAGATATGTAAATACGGGGTTTCCGTACCATTTCTTGCGCATTACGGTTCAAACACTCGAACACCTATACGGATTCTCCTGCACAGTGGCAGATATGTATATACGGGGTTTACAAACCATTTCTTGCGCATTAAGGTTCGAACACTCGAACACCTATGCGAATTCTCCTGCACAGAGGCAGATATGTAAATACGGGGTTTCCGTACCATTTCTTGCGCATTACGGTTCGAACACTCAAACACCTATACGGATTCTCCTACACAGTGGCAGATATGTAAATACGGGGTTTACTTACCATTTCTTGCGCATTACGGTTCGAACACTCGAACACCTATACGGATTCTCCTGCACAGTGGCAGATATGTAAATACGGGGTTTCCTTACCATTTCTTGCGCATTACGGTTCGAACACTCGAACACCTGTACGGATTCTCCTGCACAGTGGCAGATATGTAAATACGGGGTTTACATACCATTTCTCGCGCATTACGGTTCGAACAATCGAACACCTATACGGATTCTCCTGCACAGTGGCAGATATGTAAATACGGGGTTTCCGTAACATTTCTTGCGCATTACGGTTCGAACACTCGAACACCTATATGGATTCTCCTGCACAGTGGCAGATATGTAAATACGGGGTTTACATACCATTTCTTGCGCATTACGGTTCGAACACTCGAACACCAATACGAATTCTCCTGCACAGTGGCAGATATGTAAATACGGGGTTTCGGTACCATTTTTTGCGCATTATGGTTCAAACACTCGAACACTTATACGGATTCTCCTGCACAGTGGCAGATATGTAAATACGGGGTTTACATACCATTTCTTGCGCATTAAGGTTCGAACACTCGAACACCTATGCGAATTCTCCTGCACAGAGGCAGATATGTAAATACGGGGTTTCCGTACCATTTCTTGCGCATTACGGTTCGAACACTCGAACACCTATACGGATTCTCCTACACAGTGGCAGATATGTAAATACGGGGTTTACCTACCATTTCTTGCGCATTACGGTTCGAACACTCGAACACCTATACGGATTCTCCTGCACAGTGGCAGATATGTAAATACGGGGTTTCCTTACCATTTCTTGCGCATTACGGTTCGAACACTCGAACACCTGTACGGATTCTCCTGCACAGTGGCAGATATGTAAATACGGGATTCCCGTACCATTTCTTGCGCATTACGGTTCGAACACTCGAACACCTATACGGATTCTCCTGCACAGTGGCAGATATGTAAATACGGGGTTTACATACCATTTTTTGCGCATTACGGTTCGAACAATCGAACACCTATACAGATTCTCCTGCACAGTGGCAGATATGTAAATACGGGGTTTCGGTACCATTTCTTGCGCATTACGGTTCGAACACTCGAACACCTATACGGATTCTCCTGCACAGTGGCAGATATGTAAATACGGGGTTTACATACCATTTCTCGCGCATTACGGTTCGAACAATCGAACACCTATACGGATTCTCCTGCACAGTGGCAGATATGTAAATACGGGGTTTCCGTAACATTTCTTGCGCATTACGGTTCGAACACTCGAACATCTATACGGATTCTCCTGTACAGTGACATATATGTAAATACGGGGTTCCCGTACCATTTCTTGCGCATTACGGTTCGAACACTCGAACACCTATACGGATTCTCCTGCACAGTGGCAGATATGTAAATACGGGATTTCGGTACCATTTTTTGCGCATTACGGTTCAAACACTCGAACACCTATACGGATTCTCCTGCACAGTGGCAGATATGTAAATACGGGGTTTACATACCATTTCTTGCGCATTAAGGTTCGAACACTCGAACACCTATGCGGATTCTCCTGCACAGAGGCAGATATGTAAATACGGGGTTTCCGTACCATTTCTTGCGCATTACGGTTCAAACACTCGAACACCTATACGGATTCTCCTGCACAGTGGCAGATATGTAAATACGGGGTTTACAAACCATTTCTTGCGCATTAAGGTTCGAACACTCGAACACCTATGCGAATTCTCCTGCACAGAGGCAGATATGTAAATACGGGGTTTCCGTACCATTTCTTGCGCATTACGGTTCGAACACTCAAACACCTATACGGATTCTCCTACACAGTGGCAGATATGTAAATACGGGGTTTACTTACCATTTCTTGCGCATTACGGTTCGAACACTCGAACACCTATACGGATTCTCCTGCACAGTGGCAGATATGTAAATACGGGGTTTCCTTACCATTTCTTGCGCATTACGGTTCGAACACTCGAACACCTGTACGGATTCTCCTGCACAGTGGCAGATATGTAAATACGGGGTTTACATACCATTTCTCGCGCATTACGGTTCGAACAATCGAACACCTATACGGAGGCAGATATGTAAATACGGGGTTTCCGTACCATTTCTTGCGCATTACGGTTCAAACACTTGAACACCTATACGGATTCTCCTGCACAGTGGCAGATATGTAAATACGGGGTTTACAAACCATTTCTTGCGCATTAAGGTTCGAACACTCGAACACCTATGCGAATTCTCCTGCACAGAGGCAGATATGTAAATACGGGGTTTCCGTACCATTTCTTGCGCATTACGGTTCGAACACTCAAACACCTATACGGATTCTCCTACACAGTGGCAGATATGTAAATACGGGGTTTACTTACCATTTCTTGCGCATTACGGTTCGAACACTCGAACACCTATACGGATTCTCCTGCACAGTGGCAGATATGTAAATACGGGGTTTCCTTACCATTTCTTGCGCATTACGGTTCGAACACTCGAACACCTGTACGGATTCTCCTGCACAGTGGCAGATATGTAAATACGGGGTTTACATACCATTTCTCGCGCATTACGGTTCGAACAATCGAACACCTATACGGATTCTCCTGCACAGTGGCAGATATGTAAATACGGGGTTTCCGTAACATTTCTTGCGCATTACGGTTCGAACACTCGAACACCTATATGGATTCTCCTGCACAGTGGCAGATATGTAAATACGGGGTTTACATACCATTTCTTGCGCATTACGGTTCGAACACTCGAACACCAATACGAATTCTCCTGCACAGTGGCAGATATGTAAATACGGGGTTTCGGTACCATTTTTTGCGCATTATGGTTCAAACACTCGAACACTTATACGGATTCTCCTGTACAGTGGCAGATATGTAAATACGGGGTTTACATACCATTTCTTGCGCATTAAGGTTCGAACACTCGAACACCTATGCGAATTCTCCTGCACAGAGGTAGATATGTAAATACGGGGTTTCCGTACCATTTCTTGCGCATTACGGTTCGAACACTCGAACACCTATACGGATTCTCCTACACAGTGGCAGATATGTAAATACGGGGTTTACCTACCATTTCTTGCGCATTACGGTTCGAACACTCGAACACCTATACGGATTCTCCTGCACAGTGGCAGATATGTAAATACGGGGTTTCCTTACCATTTCTTGCGCATTACGGTTCGAACACTCGAACACCTGTACGGATTCTCCTGCACAGTGGCAGATATGTAAATACGGGATTCCCGTACCATTTCTTGCGCATTACGGTTCGAACACTCGAACACCTATACGGATTCTCCTGCACAGTGGCAGATATGTAAATACGGGGTTTACATACCATTTTTTGCGCATTACGGTTCGAACAATCGAACACCTATACAGATTCTCCTGCACAGTGGCAGATATGTAAATACGGGGTTTCGGTACCATTTCTTGCGCATTACGGTTCGAACACTCGAACACCTATACGGATTCTCCTGCACAGTGGCAGATATGTAAATACGGGGTTTACATACCATTTCTCGCGCATTACGGTTCGAACAATCGAACACCTATACGGATTCTCCTGCACAGTGGCAGATATGTAAATACGGGGTTTCCGTAACATTTCTTGCGCATTACGGTTCGAACACTCGAACATCTATACGGATTCTCCTGTACAGTGACATATATGTAAATACGGGGTTCCCGTACCATTTCTTGCGCATTACGGTTCGAACACTCGAACACCTATACGGATTCTCCTGCACAGTGGCAGATATGTAAATACGGGATTTCGGTACCATTTTTTGCGCATTACGGTTCAAACACTCGAACACCTATACGGATTCTCCTGCACAGTGGCAGATATGTAAATACGGGGTTTACATACCATTTCTTGCGCATTAAGGTTCGAACACTCGAACACCTATGCGGATTCTCCTGCACAGAGGCAGATATGTAAATACGGGGTTTCCTTACCATTTCTTGCGCATTACGGTTCGAACACTCGAACACCTATACGGATTCTCCTGCACAGTGGCAGATATGTAAATACGGGATTCCCGTACCATTTCTTGCGCATTACGGTTCGAACACTCGAACACCTATACGGATTCTCCTGCACAGTGGCAGATATGTAAATACGGGATTCCCGTACCATTTCTTGCGCATTACGGTTCGAACACTCGAACACCTATACGGATTCTCCTGCACAGTGGCAGATATGTAAATACGGGATTCCCGTACCATTTCTTGCGCATTACGGTTCGAACACTCGAACACCTATACGGATTCTCCTGCACAGTGGCAGATATGTAAATACGGGGTTTACATACCATTTCTTGCGCATTACGGTTCGAACACTCGAACACCAATACAGATTCTCCTGCACAGTGGCAGATATGTAAATACGGGGTTTCGGTACCATTTCTTGCGCATTACGGTTCGAACACTCGAACACCTATACGGATTCTCCTACACAGTGGCAGATATGTAAATACGGGGTTTACCTACCATTTCTTACGCATTACGGTTCGAACACTCGAACACCTATACGGATTCTCCTGCACAGTGGCAGATATGTAAATACGGGGTTTCCTTACCATTTCTTGCGCATTACGGTTCGAACACTCGAACACCTATACGGATTCTCCTACACAGTGGCAGATATGTAAATACGGGGTTTACCTACCATTTCTTGCGCATTACGGTTCGAACACTCGAACACCTATACGGATTCTCCTGCACAGTGGCAGATATGTAAATACGGGGTTTCCTTACCATTTCTTGCGCATTACGGTTCGAACACTCGAACACCTGTACGGATTCTCCTGCACAGTGGCAGATATGTAAATACGGGATTCCCGTACCATTTCTTGCGCATTACGGTTCGAACACTCGAACACCTATACGGATTCTCCTGCACAGTGGCAGATATGTAAATACGGGGTTTACATACCATTTTTTGCGCATTACGGTTCGAACAATCGAACACCTATACAGATTCTCCTGCACAGTGGCAGATATGTAAATACGGGGTTTCGGTACCATTTCTTGCGCATTACGGTTCGAACACTCGAACACCTATACGGATTCTCCTGCACAGTGGCAGATATGTAAATACGGGGTTTACATACCATTTCTCGCGCATTACGGTTCGAACAATCGAACACCTATACGGATTCTCCTGCACAGTGGCAGATATGTAAATACGGGGTTTCCGTAACATTTCTTGCGCATTACGGTTCGAACACTCGAACATCTATACGGATTCTCCTGTACAGTGACATATATGTAAATACGGGGTTCCCGTACCATTTCTTGCGCATTACGGTTCGAACACTCGAACACCTATACGGATTCTCCTGCACAGTGGCAGATATGTAAATACGGGATTTCGGTACCATTTTTTGCGCATTACGGTTCAAACACTCGAACACCTATACGGATTCTCCTGCACAGTGGCAGATATGTAAATACGGGGTTTACATACCATTTCTTGCGCATTAAGGTTCGAACACTCGAACACCTATGCGGATTCTCCTGCACAGAGGCAGATATGTAAATACGGGGTTTCCTTACCATTTCTTGCGCATTACGGTTCGAACACTCGAACACCTATACGGATTCTCCTGCACAGTGGCAGATATGTAAATACGGGATTCCCGTACCATTTCTTGCGCATTACGGTTCGAACACTCGAACACCTATACGGATTCTCCTGCACAGTGGCAGATATGTAAATACGGGATTCCCGTACCATTTCTTGCGCATTACGGTTCGAACACTCGAACACCTATACGGATTCTCCTGCACAGTGGCAGATATGTAAATACGGGATTCCCGTACCATTTCTTGCGCATTACGGTTCGAACACTCGAACACCTATACGGATTCTCCTGCACAGTGGCAGATATGTAAATACGGGGTTTACATACCATTTCTTGCGCATTACGGTTCGAACAATCGAACACCTATACAGATTCTCCTGCACAGTGGCAGATATGTAAATACGGGGTTTCGGTACCATTTCTTGCGCATTACGGTTCGAACACTCGAACACCTATACGGATTCTCCTACACAGTGGCAGATATGTAAATACGGGGTTTACCTACCATTTCTTACGCATTACGGTTCGAACACTCGAACACCTATACGGATTCTCCTGCACAGTGGCAGATATGTAAATACGGGGTTTCCTTACCATTTCTTGCGCATTACGGTTCGAACACTCGAACACCTGTACGGATTCTCCTGCACAGTGGCAGATATGTAAATACGGGATTCCCGTACCATTTCTTGCGCATTACGGTTCGAACACTCGAACACCTATACGGATTCTCCTGCACAGTGGCAGATATGTAAATACGGGGTTTACATACCATTTTTTGCGCATTACGGTTCGAACAATCGAACACCTATACAGATTCTCCTGCATAGTGGCAGATATGTAAATACGGGGCTTCGGTACCATTTCTTGCGCATTACGGTTCGAACACTCGAACACCTATACGGATTCTCCTGCACAGTGGCAGATATGTAAATACGGGGTTTACATACCATTTCTCGCGCATTACGGTTCGAACAATCGAACACCTATACGGATTCTCCTGCACAGTGGCAGATATGTAAATACGGGGTTTCCGTAACATTTCTTGCGCATTACGGTTCGAACACTAGAACACCTATACGGATTCTCCTGCACAGTGGCAGATATGTAAATACGGGGTTTACATACCATTTCTTGCGCATTACGGTTCGAACACTCGAACACCAATACGAATTCTCCTGCACAGTGGCAGATATGTAAATACGGGGTTTCGGTACCATTTTTTGCGCATTACGGTTCAAACACTCGAACACCTATACGGATTCTCCTGCACAGTGGCAGGTATGTAAATACGGGGTTTACATACCATTTCTTGCGCATTAAGGTTCAAACACTCGAACACCTATGCGAATTCTCCTGCACAGAGGCAGATATGTAAATACGGGGTTTCCGTACCATTTCTTGCGCATTACGGTTCGAACACTCGAACACCTATACGGATTTTCCTGCACAGTGACCGATATGTAAATACGGGGTTTCCGTACCATTTCTTGCGCATTACAGTTCGAACACTCGAACACCTATACGGATTCTCCTGCACAGTGGCAGATATGTAAATACGGGATTCCCGTACCATTTCTTGCGCATTACGGTTCGAACACTCGAACACCTATACGGATTCTCCTGCACAGTGGCAGATATGTAAATACGGGGTTTACATACCATTTCTTGCGCATTACGGTTCGAACAATCGAACACCTATACAGATTCTCCTGCACAGTGGCAGATATGTAAATACGGGGTTTCGGTACCATTTCTTGCGCATTACGGTTCGAACACTCGAACACCTATACGGATTCTCCTACACAGTGGCAGATATGTAAATACGGGGTTTACCTACCATTTCTTACGCATTACGGTTCGAACACTCGAACACCTATACGGATTCTCCTGCACAGTGGCAGATATGTAAATACGGGGTTTCCTTACCATTTCTTGCGCATTACGGTTCGAACACTCGAACACCTGTACGGATTCTCCTGCACAGTGGCAGATATGTAAATACGGGATAACCGTACCATTTCTTGCGCATTACGGTTCGAACACTCGAACACCTATACGGATTCTCCTGCAGAGTGGCAGATATGTAAATACGGGGTTTACATACCATTTTTTGCGCATTACGGTTCGAACAATCGAACACCTATACAGATTCTCCTGCATAGTGGCAGATATGTAAATACGGGGCTTCGGTACCATTTCTTGCGCATTACGGTTCGAACACTCGAACACCTATACGGATTCTCCTGCACAGTGGCAGATATGTAAATACGGGGTTTACATACCATTTCTCGCGCATTACGGTTCGAACAATCGAACACCTATACGGATTCTCCTGCACAGTGGCAGATATGTAAATACGGGGTTTCCGTAACATTTCTTGCGCATTACGGTTCGAACACTAGAACACCTATACGGATTCTCCTGCACAGTGGCAGATATGTAAATACGGGGTTTACATACCATTTCTTGCGCATTACGGTTCGAACACTCGAACACCAATACGAATTCTCCTGCACAGTGGCAGATATGTAAATACGGGGTTTCGGTACCATTTTTTGCGCATTACGGTTCAAACACTCGAACACCTATACGGATTCTCCTGCACAGTGGCAGGTATGTAAATACGGGGTTTACATACCATTTCTTGCGCATTAAGGTTCGAACACTCGAACACCTATGCGAATTCTCCTGCACAGAGGCAGATATGTAAATACGGGGTTTCCGTACCATTTCTTGCGCATTACGGTTCGAACACTCGAACACCTATACGGATTTTCCTGCACAGTGACCGATATGTAAATACGAGGTTTCCGTACCATTTCTTGCGCATTACGGTTCGAACACTCGAACACCTATACGGATTTTCCTGCACAGTGACAGATATGTAAATACGGGGTTCCCGTACCATTTCTTGCGCGTTACGGTTCGAACACTCGAACACCTATACGGATTCTCCTGCACAGTGGCAGATATGTAAATACGGGGTTTACATACCATTTCTTGCGCATTACGGTTCAAACACTCGAACACCTATACGGATTCTCCTGCACAGTGGTAGATATGTAAATACGGGGTTTCCTTACCATTTCTTGCGCATTACGGTTCGAACACTCGAACACCTGTACGGATTCTCCTGCACAGTGGCAGATATGTAAATACGGGGTTTCCGTACCATTTCTTGCGTATTACGGTTCGAACACTCGAACACCTATACGGATTCTCCTACACAGTGGCAGATATGTAAATACGGGGTTTACCTACAATTTCTTGCGCATTACGGTTCGAACACTCGAACACCTATACGGATTCTCCTGCATAGTGGCAGATATGTAAATATGGGGTTTCCTTACCATTTCTTGCGCATTACGGTTCGAACACTCGAACACCTGTACGGATTCTCCTGCACAGTGGCAGATATGTAAATACGGGATTCCCGTACCATTTCTTGCGCATTACGGTTCGAACACTCGAACACCTATACGGATTCTCCTGCACAGTGGCAGATATGTAAATACGGGGTTTACATACCACTTCTTGCGCATTACGGTTCGAACAATCGAACACCTATACAGATTCTCCTGCACAGTGGCAGATATGTAAATACGGGGTTTCGGTACCATTTCTTGCGCATTACGGTTCGAACACTCGAACACCTATACAGATTCTCCTGCACAGTGGCAGATATGTAAATACGGGGTTTACATACCATTTCTCGCGCATTACGGTTCGAACAATCGAACACCTATACGGATTCTCCTGCACAGTGGCAGATATGTAAATACGGGGTTTCCGTAACATTTCTTGCGCATTACGGTTCGAACACTCGAACACCTATACGGATTCTCCTGCACAGTGGCAGATATGTAAATACGGGGTTTACATACCATTTCTTGCGCATTACGGTTCGAACACTCGAACACCAATACGAATTCTCCTGCACAGTGGCAGATATGTAAATACGGGGTTTCGGTACCATTTTTTGCGCATTACGGTTCAAACACTCGAACACCTATACGGATTCTCCTGCACAGTGGCAGATATGTAAATACGGGGTTTACATACCATTTCTTGCGCATTAAGGTTCGAACACTCGAACACCTATGCGAATTCTCCTGCACAGAGGCAGATATGTAAATACGGGGTTTCCGTACCATTTCTTGCGCATTACGGTTCGAACACTCGAACACCTATACGGATTTTCCTGCACAGTGGCAGATATGTAAATACGGGGTTTCCGTACCATTTCTTGCGCATTACGGTTCGAACACTCGAACACCTATACGGATTTTCCTGCAGAGTGACAGATATGTAAATACGGGGTTCCCGTACCATTTCTTGCGCGTTACGGTTCGAACACTCGAACACCTATACGGATTCTCCTGCACAGTGGCAGATATGTAAATACGGGGTTTCCGTAACATTTCTTGCGCATTACGGTTTGAACACTCGAACATCTATACGGATTCTCCTGTACAGTGACATATATGTAAATACGGGGTTCCCGTACCATTTCTTGCGCATTACGGTTCGAACACTCGAACACCTATACGGATTCTCCTGCACAGTGGCAGATATGTAAATACGGGGTTTCGGTACCATTTTTTGCGCATTACGGTTCAAACACTCGAACACCTATACGGATTCTCCTGCACAGTGGCAGATATGTAAATACGGGGTTTACATACCATTTCTTGCGCATTAAGGTTCGAACACTCGAACACCTATGCGAATTCTCCTGCACGGAGGCAGATATGTAAATACGGGGTTTCCGTACCATTTCTTGCGCATTACGGTTCGAACACTCGAACACCTACACGGATTCTCCTACACAGTGGCAGATATGTAAATACGGGGTTTACTTACCATTTCTTGCGCATTACGGTTCGAACACTCGAACACCTATACGGATTCTCCTGCACAGTGGCAGATATGTAAATACGGGGTTTCCTTACCATTTCTTGCGCATTACGGTTCGAACACTCGAACACCTATACGGATTCTCCTGCACAGTGGCAGATATGTAAATACGGGATTCCCGTACCATTTCATGCGCATTACGGTTCGAACACTCGAACACCTATACGGATTCTCCTGCACAGTGGCAGATATGTAAATACGGGGTTTACATACCATTTCTTGCGCATTACGGTTCGAACAATCGAACACCTATACAGATTCTCCTGCACAGTGACAGATATGTAAATACGGGGTTTCGGTACCATTTCTTGCGCATTACGGTTCGAACACTCGAACACCTATACGGATTCTCCTACACAGTGGCAGATATGTAAATACGGGGTTTACCTACCATTTCTTGCGCATTACGGTTCGAACACTCGAACACCTATACGGATTCTCCTGCACAGTGGCAGATATGTAAATACGGGGTTTCCTTACCATTTCTTGCGCATTACGGTTCGAACACTCGAACACCTGTACGGATTCTCCTGCACAGTGGCAGATATGTAAATACGGGATTCCCGTACCATTTCTTGCGCATTACGGTTCGAACACTCGAACACCTATACGGATTCTCCTGCACAGTGGCAGATATGTAAATACGGGGTTTACATACCATTTTTTGCGCATTACGGTTCGAACAATCGAACACCTATACAGATTCTCCTGCACAGTGGCAGATATGTAAATACGGGGTTTCGGTACCATTTCTTGCGCATTACGGTTCGAACACTCGAACACCTATACGGATTCTCCTGCACAGTGGCAGATATGTAAATACGGGGTTTACATACCATTTCTCGCGCATTACGGTTCGAACACTCGAACACCAATACGAATTCTCCTGCACAGTGGCAGATATGTAAATACGGGGTTTCGGTACCATTTTTTGCGCATTACGGTTCAAACACTCGAACACCTATACGGATTCTCCTGCACAGTGGCAGATATGTAAATACGGGGTTTACATACCATTTCTTGCGCATTAAGGTTCGAACACTCGAACACCTATGCGAATTCTCCTGCAAAGAGGCAGATATGTAAATACGGGGTTTCCGTACCATTTCTTGCGCATTACGGTTCGAACACTCGAACACCTATACGGATTTTCCTGCACAGTGGCAGATATGTAAATACGGGGTTTCCGTACCATTTCTTGCGCATTACGGTTCGAACACTCGAACACCTATACGGATTTTCCTGCATAGTGACAGATATGTAAATACGGGGTTCCCGTACCATTTCTTGCGCGTTACGGTTCGAACACTCGAACACCTATACGGATTCTCCTGCACAGTGGCAGATATGTAAATACGGGGTTTCCGTAACATTTCTTGCGCATTACGGTTCGAACACTCGAACATCTATACGGATTCTCCTGTACAGTGACATATATGTAAATACGGGGTTCCCGTACCATTTCTTGCGCATTACGGTTCGAACACTCGAACACCTGTACGGATTCTCCTGCACAGTGGCAGATATGTAAATACGGGATAACCGTACCATTTCTTGCGCATTACGGTTCGAACACTCGAACACCTATACGGATTCTCCTGCAGAGTGGCAGATATGTAAATACGGGGTTTACATACCATTTTTTGCGCATTACGGTTCGAACAATCGAACACCTATACAGATTCTCCTGCATAGTGGCAGATATGTAAATACGGGGCTTCGGTACCATTTCTTGCGCATTACGGTTCGAACACTCGAACACCTATACGGATTCTCCTGCACAGTGGCAGATATGTAAATACGGGGTTTACATACCATTTCTCGCGCATTACGGTTCGAACAATCGAACACCTATACGGATTCTCCTGCACAGTGGCAGATATGTAAATACGGGGTTTCCGTAACATTTCTTGCGCATTACGGTTCGAACACTAGAACACCTATACGGATTCTCCTGCACAGTGGCAGATATGTAAATACGGGGTTTACATACCATTTCTTGCGCATTACGGTTCGAACACTTGAACACCAATACGAATTCTCCTGCACAGTGGCAGATATGTAAATACGGGGTTTCGGTACCATTTTTTGCGCATTACGGTTCAAACACTCGAACACCTATACGGATTCTCCTGCACAGTGGCAGGTATGTAAATACGGGGTTTACATACCATTTCTTGCGCATTAAGGTTCGAACACTCGAACACCTATGCGAATTCTCCTGCACAGAGGCAGATATGTAAATACGGGGTTTCCGTACCATTTCTTGCGCATTACGGTTCGAACACTCGAACACCTATACGGATTTTCCTGCACAGTGACCGATATGTAAATACGAGGTTTCCGTACCATTTCTTGCGCATTACGGTTCGAACACTCGAACACCTATACGGATTTTCCTGCACAGTGACAGATATGTAAATACGGGGTTCCCGTACCATTTCTTGCGCGTTACGGTTCGAACACTCGAACACCTATACGGATTCTCCTGCACAGTGGCAGATATGTAAATACGGGGTTTACATACCATTTCTTGCGCATTACGGTTCAAACACTCGAACACCTATACGGATTCTCCTGCACAGTGGTAGATATGTAAATACGGGGTTTCCTTACCATTTCTTGCGCATTACGGTTCGAACACTCGAACACCTGTACGGATTCTCCTGCACAGTGGCAGATATGTAAATACGGGGTTTACATACCATTTCTTGCGCATTACGGTTCGAACAATCGAACACCTATACAGATTCTCCTGCACAGTGACAGATATGTAAATACGGGGTTTCGGTACCATTTCTTGCGCATTACGGTTCGAACACTCGAACACCTATACGGATTCTCCTACACAGTGGCAGATATGTAAATACGGGGTTTACCTACCATTTCTTGCGCATTACGGTTCGAACACTCGAACACCTATACGGATTCTCCTGCACAGTGGCAGATATGTAAATACGGGGTTTCCTTACCATTTCTTGCGCATTACGGTTCGAACACTCGAACACCTGTACGGATTCTCCTGCACAGTGGCAGATATGTAAATACGGGATTCCCGTACCATTTCTTGCGCATTACGGTTCGAACACTCGAACACCTATACGGATTCTCCTGCACAGTGGCAGATATGTAAATACGGGGTTTACATACCATTTTTTGCGCATTACGGTTCGAACAATCGAACACCTATACAGATTCTCCTGCACAGTGGCAGATATGTAAATACGGGGTTTCGGTACCATTTCTTGCGCATTACGGTTCGAACACTCGAACACCTATACGGATTCTCCTGCACAGTGGCAGATATGTAAATACGGGGTTTACATACCATTTCTCGCGCATTACGGTTCGAACACTCGAACACCAATACGAATTCTCCTGCACAGTGGCAAATATGTAAATACGGGGTTTCGGTACCATTTTTTGCGCATTACGGTTCAAACACTCGAACACCTATACGGATTCTCCTGCACAGTGGCAGATATGTAAATACGGGGTTTACATACCATTTCTTGCGCATTAAGGTTCGAACACTCGAACACCTATGCGAATTCTCCTGCACAGAGGCAGATATGTAAATACGGGGTTTCCGTACCATTTCTTGCGCATTACGGTTCGAACACTCGAACACCTATACGGATTTTCCTGCACAGTGGCAGATATGTAAATACGGGGTTTCCGTACCATTTCTTGCGCATTACGGTTCGAACACTCGAACACCTATACGGATTTTCCTGCATAGTGACAGATATGTAAATACGGGGTTCCCGTACCATTTCTTGCGTGTTACGGTTCGAACACTCGAACACCTATACGGATTCTCCTGCACAGTGGCAGATATGTAAATACGGGGTTTCCGTAACATTTCTTGCGCATTACGGTTCGAACACTCGAACATCTATACGGATTCTCCTGTACAGTGACATATATGTAAATACGGGGTTCCCGTACCATTTCTTGCGCATTACGGTTCGAACACTCGAACACCTATACGGATTCTCCTGCACAGTGGCAGATATGTAAATACGGGGTTTCGGTACCATTTTTTGCGCATTACGGTTCAAACACTCGAACACCTATACGGATTCTCCTGCACAGTGGCAGATATGTAAATACGGGGTTTACATACCATTTCTTGCGCATTAAGGTTCGAACACTCGAACACCTATGCGAATTCTCCTGCACAGAGGCAGATATGTAAATACGGGGTTTCCGTACCATTTCTTGCGCATTACGGTTCGAACACTCGAACACCTATACGGATTCTCCTACACAGTGGCAGATATGTAAATACGGGGTTTACTTACCATTTCTTGCGCATTACGGTTCGAACACTCGAACACCTATACGGATTCTCCTGCACAGTGGCAGATATGTAAATACGGGGTTTCCTTACCATTTCTTGCGCATTACGGTTCGAACACTCGAACACCTATACGGATTCTCCTGCACAGTGGCAGATATGTAAATACGGGATTCCCGTACCATTTCTTGCGCATTACGGTTCGAACACTCGAACACCTATACGGATTCTCCTGCACAGTGGCAGATATGTAAATACGGGGTTTACATACCATTTCTTGCGCATTACGGTTCGAACAATCGAACACCTATACAGATTCTCCTGCACAGTGACAGATATGTAAATACGGGGTTTCGGTACCATTTCTTGCGCATTACGGTTCGAACACTCGAACACCTATACGGATTCTCCTACACAGTGGCAGATATGTAAATACGGGGTTTACCTACCATTTCTTGCGCATTACGGTTCGAACACTCGAACACCTATACGGATTCTCCTGCACAGTGGCAGATATGTAAATACGGGGTTTCCTTACCATTTCTTGCGCATTACGGTTCGAACACTCGAACACCTGTACGGATTCTCCTGCACAGTGGCAGATATGTAAATACGGGATTCCCGTACCATTTCTTGCGCATTACGGTTCGAACACTCGAACACCTATACGGATTCTCCTGCACAGTGGCAGATATGTAAATACGGGGTTTACATATCATTTTTTGCGCATTACGGTTCGAACAATCGAACACCTATACAGATTCTCCTGCACAGTGGCAGATATGTAAATACGGGGTTTCGGTACCATTTCTTGCGCATTACGGTTCGAACACTCGAACACCTATACGGATTCTCCTGCACAGTGGCAGATATGTAAATACGGGGTTTACATACCATTTCTCGCGCATTACGGTTCGAACAATCGAACACCTATACGAATTCTCCTGCACAGTGGCAGATATGTAAATACGGGGTTTCCGTAACATTTCTTGCGCATTACGGTTCGAACACTCGAACACCTATACGGATTCTCCTGCACAGTGGCAGATATGTAAATACGGGGTTTACATACCATTTCTTGCGCATTACGGTTCGAACACTCGAACACCAATACGAATTCTCCTGCACAGTGGCAGATATGTAAATACGGGGTTTCGGTACCATTTTTTGCGCATTACGGTTCAAACACTCGAACACCTATACGGATTCTCCTGCACAGTGGCAGGTATGTAAATACGGGGTTTACATACCATTTCTTGCGCATTAAGGTTCGAACACTCGAACACCTATGCGAATTCTCCTGCACAGAGGCAGATATGTAAATACGGGGTTTCCGTACCATTTCTTCCGCATTACGGTTCGAACACTCGAACACCTATACGGATTTTCCTGCACAGTGGCAGATATGTAAATACGGGGTTTCCGTACCATTTCTTGCGCATTACGGTTCGAACACTCGAACACCTATACGGATTTTCCTGCACAGTGACAGATATGTAAATACGGGGTTCCCGTACCATTTCTTGCGCGTTACGGTTCGAACACTCGAACACCTATACGGATTCTCCTGCACAGTGGCAGATATGTAAATACGGGGTTTACATACCATTTCTTGCGCATTACGGTTCAAACACTCGAACACCTATACGGATTCTCCTACACAGTGGCAGATATGTAAATACGGGGTTTCCTTACCATTTCTTGCGCATTACGGTTCGAACACTCGAACACCTGTACGGATTCTCCTGCACAGTGGCAGATATGTAAATACGGGGTTTCCGTACCATTTCTTGCGTATTACGGTTCGAACACTCGAACACCTATACGGATTCTCCTACACAGTGGCAGATATGTAAATACGGGGTTTACCTACCATTTCTTGCGCATTACGGTTCGAACACTCGAACACCTATACGGATTCTCCTGCATAGTGGCAGATATGTAAATACGGGGTTTCCTTACCATTTCTTGCGCATTACGGTTCGAACACTCGAACACCTGTACGGATTCTCCTGCACAGTGGCAGATATGTAAATACGGGATTCCCGTACCATTTCTTGCGCATTACGGTTCGAACACTCGAACACCTATACAGATTCTCCTGCACAGTGGCAGATATGTAAATACGGGGTTTACATACCACTTCTTGCGCATTACGGTTCGAACAATCGAACACCTATACAGATTCTCCTGCACAGTGGCAGATATGTAAATACGGGGTTTCGGTACCATTTCTTGCGCATTACGGTTCGAACACTCGAACACCTATACAGATTCTCCTGCACAGTGGCAGATATGTAAATACGGGGTTTACATACCATTTCTCGCGCATTACGGTTCGAACAATCGAACACCTATACGGATTCTCCTGCACAGTGGCAGATATGTAAATACGGGGTTTCTGTAACATTTCTTGCGCATTACGGTTCGAACACTCGAACACCTATACGGATTCTCCTGCACAGTGGCAGATATGTAAATACGGGGTTTACATACCATTTCTTGCGCATTACGGTTCGAACACTCGAACACCAATACGAATTCTCCTGCACAGTGGCAGATATGTAAATACGGGGTTTCGGTACCATTTTTTGCGCATTACGGTTCAAACACTCGAACACCTATACGGATTCTCCTGCACAGTGGCAGATATGTAAATACGGGGTTTACATACCATTTCTTGCGCATTAAGGTTCGAACACTCGAACACCTATGCGAATTCTCCTGCACAGAGGCAGATATGTAAATACGGGGTTTCCGTACCATTTCTTGCGCATTACGGTTCGAACACTCGAACACCTATACGGATTTTCCTGCACTGTGGCAGATATGTAAATACGGGGTTTCCGTACCATTTCTTGCGCATTACGGTTCGAACACTCGAACACCTATACGGATTTTCCTGCATAGTGACAGATATGTAAATACGGGGTTCCCGTACCATTTCTTGCGCGTTACGGTTCGAACACTCGAACACCTATACGGATTCTCCTGCACAGTGGCAGATATGTAAATACGGGGTTTCCGTAACATTTCTTGCGCATTACGGTTCGAACACTCGAACATCTATACGGATTCTCCTGTACAGTGACATATATGTAAATACGGGGTTCCCGTACCATTTCTTGCGCGTTACGGTTCGAACACTCGAACACCTATACGGATTCTCCTGCACAGTGGCAGATATGTAAATACGGGATTTCGGTACCATTTTTTGCGCATTACGGTTCAAACACTCGAACACCTATACGGATTCTCCTACACAGTGGCAGATATGTAAATACGTGGTTTACATACCATTTCTTGCGCATTAAGGTTCGAACACTCGAACACCTATGCGAATTCTCCTGCACAGAGGCAGATATGTAAATACGGGGTTTCCGTACCATTTCTTGCGCATTACGGTTCGAACACCCGAACACCTATACGGATTCTCCTACACAGTGGCAGATATGTAAATACGGGGTTTACTTACCATTTCTTGCGCATTACGGTTCGAACACTCGAACACCTATACGGATTCTCCTGCACAGTGGCAGATATGTAAATACGGGGTTTCCTTACCATTTCTTGCGCATTACGGTTCGAACACTCGAACACCTATACGGATTCTCCTGCACAGTGGCAGATATGTAAATACGGGATTCCCGTACCATTTCTTGCGCATTACGGTTCGAACACTCGAACACCTATACGGATTCTCCTGCACAGTGGCAGATATGTAAATACGGGGTTTACATACCATTTCTTGCGCATTACGGTTCGAACAATCGAACACCTATACAGATTCTCCTGCACAGTGACAGATATGTAAATACGGGGTTTCGGTACCATTTCTTGCGCATTACGGTTCGAACACTCGAACACCTATACGGATTCTCCTACATAGTGGCAGATATGTAAATACGGGGTTTACCTACCATTTCTTGCGCATTACGGTTCGAACACTCGAACACCTATACGGATTCTCCTGCACAGTGGCAGATATGTAAATACGGGGTTTCCTTACCATTTCTTGCGCATTACGGTTCGAACACTCGAACACCTGTACGGATTCTCCTGCACAGTGGCAGATATGTAAATACGGGATTCCCGTACCATTTCTTGCGCATTACGGTTCGAACACTCGAACACCTATACGGATTCTCCTGCACAGTGGCAGATATGTAAATACGGGGTTTACATACCATTTTTTGCGCATTACGGTTCGAACAATCGAACACCTATACAGATTCTCCTGCACAGTGGCAGATATGTAAATACGGGGTTTCGGTACCATTTCTTGCGCATTACGGTTCGAACACTCGAACACCTATACGGATTCTCCTGCACAGTGGCAGATATGTAAATACGGGGTTTACATACCATTTCTCGCGCATTACGGTTCGAACAATCGAACACCTATACGGATTCTCCTGCACAGTGGCAGATATGTAAATACGGGGTTTCCGTAACATTTCTTGCGCATTACGGTTCGAACACTCGAACACCTATACGGATTCTCCTGCACAGTGGCAGATATGTAAATACGGGGTTTACATACCATTTCTTGCGCATTACGGTTCGAACACTCGAACACCAATACGAATTCTCCTGCACAGTGGCAGATATGTAAATACGGGGTTTCGGTACCATTTTTTGCGCATTACGGTTCAAACACTCGAACACCTATACGGATTCTCCTGCACAGTGGCAGGTATGTAAATACGGGGTTTACATACCATTTCTTGCGCATTAAGGTTCGAACACTCGAACACCTATGCGAATTCTCCTGCACAGAGGCAGATATGTAAATACGGGGTTTCCGTACCATTTCTTGCGCATTACGGTTCGAACACTCGAAAACCTATACGGATTTTCCTGCACAGTGGCAGATATGTAAATACGGGGTTTCAGTACCATTTCTTGCGCATTACGGTTCGAACACTCGAACACCTATACGGATTTTCCTGCACAGTGACAGATATGTAAATACGGGGTTCCCGTACCATTTCTTGCGCGTTACGGTTCGAACACTCGAACACCTATACGGATTCTCCTGCACAGTGGCAGATATGTAAATACGGGGTTTACATACCATTTCTTGCGCATTACGGTTCAAACACTCGAACACCTATACGGATTCTCCTACACTGTGGCAGATATGTAAATACGGGGTTTCCTTACCATTTCTTGCGCATTACGGTTCGAACACTCGAACACCTGTACGGATTCTCCTGCACAGTGGCAGATATGTAAATACGGGGTTTCCGTACCATTTCTTGCGTATTACGGTTCGAACACTCGAACACCTATACGGATTCTCCTACACAGTGGCAGATATGTAAATACGGGGTTTACCTACCATTTCTTGCGCATTACGGTTCGAACACTCGAACACCTATACGGATTCTCCTGCATAGTGGCAGATATGTAAATACGGGGTTTCCTTACCATTTCTTGCGCATTACGGTTCGAACACTCGAACACCTGTACGGATTCTCCTGCACAGTGGCAGATATGTAAATACGGGATTCCCGTACCATTTCTTGCGCATTACGGTTCGAACACTCGAACACCTATACAGATTCTCCTGCACAGTGACAGATATGTAAATACGGGGTTTACATACCACTTCTTGCGCATTACGGTTCGAACAATCGAACACCTATATAGATTCTCCTGCACAGTGGCAGATATGTAAATACGGGGTTTCGGTACCATTTCTTGCGCATTACGGTTCGAACACTCGAACACCTATATAGATTCTCCTGCACAGTGGCAGATATGTAAATACGGGGTTTACATACCATTTCTCGCGCATTACGGTTCGAACAATCGAACACCTATACGGATTCTCCTGCACAGTGGCAGATATGTAAATACGGGGTTTCTGTAACATTTCTTGCGCATTACGGTTCGAACACTCGAACACCTATACGGATTCTCCTGCACAGTGGCAGATATGTAAATACGGGGTTTACATACCATTTCTTGCGCATTACGGTTCGAACACTCGAACACCAATACGAATTCTCCTGCACAGTGGCAGATATGTAAATACGGGGTTTCGGTACCATTTTTTGCGCATTACGGTTCAAACACTCGAACACCTATACGGATTCTCCTGCACAGTGGCAGATATGTAAATACGGGGTTTACATACCATTTCTTGCGCATTACGGTTCGAACACTCGAACACCAATACGAATTCTCCTGCACAGTGGCAGATATGTAAATACGGGGTTTCGGTACCATTTTTTGCGCATTACGGTTCAAACACTCGAACACCTATACGGATTCTCCTGCACAGTGGCAGGTATGTAAATACGGGGTTTACATACCATTTCTTGCGCATTAAGGTTCGAACACTCGAACACCTATGCGAATTCTCCTGCACAGAGGCAGATATGTAAATACGGGGTTTCCGTACCATTTCTTGCGCATTACGGTTCGAACACTCGAACACCTATACGGATTTTCCTGCACAGTGGCAGATATGTAAATACGGGGTTTCAGTACCATTTCTTGCGCATTACGGTTCGAACACTCGAACACCTATACGGATTTTCCTGCACAGTGACAGATATGTAAATACGGGGTTCCCGTACCATTTCTTGCGCGTTACGGTTCGAACACTCGAACACCTATACGGATTCTCCTGCACAGTGGCAGATATGTAAATACGGGGTTTACATACCATTTCTTGCGCATTACGGTTCAAACACTCGAACACCTATACGGATTCTCCTACACAGTGGCAGATATGTAAATACGGGGTTTCCTTACCATTTCTTGCGCATTACGGTTCGAACACTCGAACACCTGTACGGATTCTCCTGCACAGTGGCAGATATGTAAATACGGGGTTTCCGTACCATTTCTTGCGTATTACGGTTCGAACACTCGAACACCTATACGGATTCTCCAACACAGTGGCAGATATGTAAATACGGGGTTTACCTACCATTTCTTGCGCATTACGGTTCGAACACTCGAACACCTATACGGACTCTCCTGCATAGTGGCAGATATGTAAATACGGGGTTTCCTTACCATTTCTTGCGCATTACGGTTCGAACACTCGAACACCTGTACGGATTCTCCTGCACAGTGGCAGATATGTAAATACGGGATTCCCGTACCATTTCTTGCGCATTACGGTTCGAACACTCGAACACCTATACAGATTCTCCTGCACAGTGACAGATATGTAAATACGGGGTTTACATACCACTTCTTGCGCATTACGGTTCGAACAATCGAACACCTATACAGATTCTCCTGCACAGTGGCAGATATGTAAATACGGGGTTTCGGTACCATTTCTTGCGCATTACGGTTCGAACACTCGAACACCTATATAGATTCTCCTGCACAGTGGCAGATATGTAAATACGGGGTTTACATACCATTTCTCGCGCATTACGGTTCGAACAATCGAACACCTATACGGATTCTCCTGCACAGTGGCAGATATGTAAATACGGGGTTTCTGTAACATTTCTTGCGCATTACGGTTCGAACACTCGAACACCTATACGGATTCTCCTGCACAGTGGCAGATATGTAAATACGGGGTTTACATACCATTTCTTGCGCATTACGGTTCGAACACTCGAACACCAGTACGAATTCTCCTGCACAGTGGCAGATATGTAAATACGGGGTTTCGGTACCATTTTTTGCGCATTACGGTTCAAACACTCGAACACCTATACGGATTCTCCTGCACAGTGGCAGATATGTAAATACGGGGTTTACATACCATTTCTTGCGCATTAAGGTTCGAACACTCGAACACCTATGCGAATTCTCCTGCACAGAGGCAGATATGTAAATACGGGGTTTCCGTACCATTTCTTGCGCATTACGGTTCGAACACTCGAACACCTATACGGATTTTCCTGCACTGTGGCAGATATGTAAATACGGGGTTTCCGTACCATTTCTTGCGCATTACGGTTCGAACACTCGAACACCTATACGGATTTTCCTGCATAGTGACAGATATGTAAATACGGGGTTCCCGTACCATTTCTTGCGCGTTACGGTTCGAACACTCGAACACCTATACGGATTCTCCTGCACAGTGGCAGATATGTAAATACGGGGTTTCCGTAACATTTCTTGCGCATTACGGTTCGAACACTCGAACATCTATACGGATTCTCCTGTACAGTGACATATATGTAAATACGGGGTTCCCGTACCATTTCTTGCGCATTACGGTTCGAACACTCGAACACCTATACGGATTCTCCTGCACAGTGGCAGATATGTAAATACGGGATTTCGGTACCATTTTTTGCGCATTACGGTTCAAACACTCGAACACCTATACGGATTCTCCTGCACAGTGGTAGATATGTAAATACGGGGTTTACATACCATTTCTTGCGCATTAAGGTTCGAACACTCGAACACCTATGCGAATTCTCCTGCACAGAGGCAGATATGTAAATACGGGGTTTCCGTACCATTTCTTGCGCATTACGGTTCGAACACCCGAACACCTATACGGATTCTCCTACACAGTGGCAGATATGTAAATACGGGGTTTACTTACCATTTCTTGCGCATTACGGTTCGAACACTCGAACAGCTATACGGATTCTCCTGCACAGTGGCAGATATGTAAATACGGGGTTTCCTTACCATTTCTTGCGCATTACGGTTCGAACACTCGAACACCTATACGGATTCTCCTGCACAGTGGCAGATATGTAAATACGGGATTCCCGTACCATTTCTTGCGCATTACGGTTCGAACACTCGAACACCTATACGGATTCTCCTGCACAGTGGCAGATATGTAAATACGGGGTTTACATACCATTTCTTGCGCATTACGGTTCGAACAATCGAACACCTATACAGATTCTCCTGCACAGTGACAGATACGTAAATACGGGGTTTCGGTACCATTTCTTGCGCATTACGGTTCGAACACTCGAACACCTATACGGATTCTCCTACACAGTGGCAGATATGTAAATACGGGGTTTACCAACCATTTCTTGCGCATTACGGTTCGAACACTCGAACACCTATACGGATTCTCCTGCACAGTGGCAGATATGTAAATACGGGGTTTCCTTACCATTTCTTGCGCATTACGGTTCGAACACTCGAACACCTGTACGGATTCTCCTGCACAGAGGCAGATATGTAAATACGGGATTCCCGTACCATTTCTTGCGCCTTACGGTTCGAACACTCGAACACCTATACGGATTCTCCTGCACAGTGGCAGATATGTAAATACGGGGTTTACATACCATTTTTTGCGCATTACGGTTCGAACAATCGAACACCTATACAGATTCTCCTGCACAGTGGCAGATATGTAAATACGGGGTTTCGGTACCATTTCTTGCGCATTACGGTTCGAACACTCGAACACCTATACGGATTCTCCTGCACAGTGGCAGATATGTAAATACGGGGTTTCCGTAACATTTCTTGCGCATTACGGTTCGACCACTCGAACACCTATACGGATTCTCCTGCACAGTGGCAGATATGTAAATACGGGGTTTACATACCATTTCTTGCGCATTACGGTTCGAACACTCGAACACCAATACGAATTCTCCTGCACAGTGGCAGATATGTAAATACGGGGTTTCGGTACCATTTTTTGCGCATTACGGTTCAAACACTCGAACACCTATACGGATTCTCCTGCACAGTGGCAGGTATGTAAATACGGGGTTTACATACCATTTCTTGCGCATTAAGGTTCGAACACTCGAACACCTATGCGAATTCTCCTGCACAGAGGCAGATATGTAAATACGGGGTTTCCGTACCATTTCTTGCGCATTACGGTTCGAACACTCGAACACCTATACGGATTTTCCTGCACAGTGACCGATATGTAAATACGGGGTTTCCGTACCATTTCTTGCGCATTACGGTTCGAACACTCGAACACCTATACGGATTTTCCTGCACAGTGACAGATATGTAAATACGGGGTTCCCGTACCATTTCTTGCGCGTTACGGTTCGAACACTCGAACACCTATACGGATTCTCCTGCACAGTGGCAGATATGTAAATACGGGGTTTACATACCATTTCTTGCGCATTACGGTTCAAACACTCGAACACCTATACGGATTCTCCTGCACAGTGGTAGATATGTAAATACGGGGTTTCCTTACCATTTCTTGCGCATTACGGTTCGAACACTCGAACACCTGTACGGATTCTCCTGCACAGTGGCAGATATGTAAATACGGGGTTTCCGTACCATTTCTTGCGTATAACGGTTCGAATACTCGAACACCCATACGGATTCTCCTACACAGTGGCAGATATGTAAATACGGGGTTTACCTACCATTTCTTGCGCATTACGGTTCGAACACTCGAACACCTATACGGATTCTCCTGCATAGTGGCAGATATGTAAATACGGGGTTTCCTTACCATTTCTAGCGCATTACGGTTCGAACACTCGAACACCTGTACGGATTCTCCTGCACAGTGGCAGATATGTAAATACGGGATTCCCGTACCATTTCTTGCGCATTACGGTTCGAACACTCGAACACCTATACGGATTCTCCTGCACAGTGGCAGATATGTAAATACGGGGTTTACATACCACTTCTTGCGCATTACGGTTCGAACAATCGAACACCTATACAGATTCTCCTGCACAGTGGCAGATATGTAAATACGGGGTTTCGGTACCATTTCTTGCGCATTACGGTTCGAACACTCGAACACCTATACAGATTCTCCTGCACAGTGGCAGATATGTAAATACGGGGTTTACATACCATTTCTCGCGCATTACGGTTCGAACAATCGAACACCTATACGGATTCTCCTGCACAGTGGCAGATATGTAAATACGGGGTTTCCGTAACATTTCTTGCGCATTACGGTTCGAACACTCGAACACCTATACGGATTCTCCTGCACAGTGGCAGATATGTAAATACGGGGTTTACATACCATTTCTTGCGCATTACGGTTCGAACACTCGAACACCAATACGAATTCTCCTGCACAGTGGCAGATATGTAAATACGGGGTTTCGGTACCATTTTTTGCGCATTACGGTTCAAACACTCGAACACCTATACGGATTCTCCTGCACAGTGGCAGATATGTAAATACGGGGTTTACATACCATTTCTTGCGCATTAAGGTTCGAACACTCGAACACCTATGCGAATTCTCCTGCACAGAGGCAGATATGTAAATACGGGGTTTCCGTACCATTTCTTGCGCATTACGGTTCGAACACTCGAACACCTATACGGATTTTCCTGCACAGTGGCAGATATGTAAATACGGGGTTTCCGTACCATTTCTTGCGCATTACGGTTCGAACACTCGAACACCTATACGGATTTTCCTGCATAGTGACAGATATGTAAATACGGGGTTCCCGTACCATTTCTTGCGCGTTACGGTTCGAACACTCGAACACCTATACGGATTCTCCTGCACAGTGGCAGATATGTAAATACGGGGTTTCCGTAACATTTCTTGCGCATTACGGTTCGAACACTCGAACATCTATACGGATTCTCCTGTACAGTGACATATATGTAAATACGGGGTTCCCGTACCATTTCTTGCGCATTACGGTTCGAACACTCGAACACCTATACGGATTCTCCTGCACAGTGGCAGATATGTAAATACGGGGTTTCGGTACCATTTTTTGCGCATTACGGTTCAAACACTCGAACACCTATACGGATTCTCCTGCACAGTGGCAGATATGTAAATACGGGGTTTACATACCATTTCTTGCGCATTAAGGTTCGAACACTCGAACACCTATGCGAATTCTCCTGCACAGAGGCAGATATGTAAATACGGGGTTTCCGTACCATTTCTTGCGCATTACGGTTCGAACACTCGAACACCTATACGGATTCTCCTACACAGTGGCAGATATGTAAATACGGGGTTTACTTACCATTTCTTGCGCATTACGGTTCGAACACTCGAACACCTATACGGATTCTCCTGCACAGTGGCAGATATGTAAATACGGGGTTTCCTTACCATTTCTTGCGCATTGCGGTTCGAACACTCGAACACCTATACGGATTCTCCTGCACAGTGGCAGATATGTAAATACGGGATTCCCGTACCATTTCTTGCGCATTACGGTTCGAACACTCGAACACCTATACGGATTCTCCTGCACAGTGGCAGATATGTAAATACGGGGTTTACATACCATTTCTTGCGCATTACGGTTCGAACAATCGAACACCTATACAGATTCTCCTGCACAGTGACAGATATGTAAATACGGGGTTTCGGTACCATTTCTTGCGCATTACGGTTCGAACACTCGAACACCTATACGGATTCTCCTACACAGTGGCAGATATGTAAATACGGGGTTTACCTACCATTTCTTGCGCATTACGGTTCGAACACTCGAACACCTATACGGATTCTCCTGCACAGTGGCAGATATGTAAATACGGGGTTTCCTTACCATTTCTTGCGCATTACGGTTCGAACACTCGAACACCTGTACGGATTCTCCTGCACAGTGGCAGATATGTAAATACGGGATTCCCGTACCATTTCTTGCGCATTACGGTTCGAACACTCGAACACCTATACGGATTCTCCTGCACAGTGGCAGATATGTAAATACGGGGTTTACATACCATTTTTTGCGCATTACGGTTCGAACAATCGAACACCTATACAGATTCTCCTGCACAGTGGCAGATATGTAAATACGGGGTTTCGGTACCATTTCTTGCGCATTACGGTTCGAACACTCGAACACCTATACGGATTCTCCTGCACAGTGGCAGATATGTAAATACGGGGTTTACATACCATTTCTCGCGCATTACGGTTCGAACAATCGAACACCTATACGGATTCTCCTGCACAGTGGCAGATATGTAAATACGGGGTTTCCGTAACATTTCTTGCGCATTACGGTTCGAACACTGGAACACCTATACGGATTCTCCTACACAGTGGCAGATATGTAAATACGGGGTTTACATACCATTTCTTGCGCATTACGGTTCGAACACCCGAACACCAATACGAATTCTCCTGCACAGTGGCAGATATGTAAATACGGGGTTTCGGTACCATTTTTTGCGCATTACGGTTCAAACACTCGAACACCTATACGGATTCTCCTGCACAGTGGCAGGTATGTAAATACGGGGTTTACATACCATTTCTTGCGCATTAAGGTTCGAACACTCGAACACCTATGCGAATTCTCCTGCACAGAGGCAGATATGTAAATACGGGGTTTCCGTACCATTTCTTGCGCATTACGGTTCGAACACTCGAACACCTATACGGATTTTCCTGCACAGTGGCAGATATGTAAATACGGGGTTTCCGTACCATTTCTTGCGCATTACGGTTCGAACACTCGAACACCTATACGGATTTTCCTGCACAGTGACAGATATGTAAATACGGGGTTCCCGTACCATTTCTTGCGCGTTATGGTTCGAACACTCGAACACCTATACGGATTCTCCTGCACAGTGGCAGATATGTAAATACGGGGTTTACATACCATTTCTTGCGCATTACGGTTCAAACACTCGAACACCTATACGGATTCTCCTACACAGTGGCAGATATGTAAATACGGGGTTTCCTTACCATTTCTTGCGCATTACGGTTCGAACACTCGAACACCTGTACGGATTCTCCTGCACAGTGGCAGATATGTAAATACGGGGTTTCCGTACCATTTCTTGCGTATTACGGTTCGAACACTCGAACACCTATACGGATTCTCCTACACAGTGGCAGATATGTAAATACGGGGTTTACCTACCATTTCTTGCGCATTACGGTTCGAACACTCGAACACCTATACGGATTCTCCTGCATAGTGGCAGATATGTAAATACGGGGTTTCCTTACCATTTCTTGCGCATTACGGTTCGAACACTCGAACACCTGTACGGATTCTCCTGCACAGTGGCAGATATGTAAATACGGGATTCCCGTACCATTTCTTGCGCATTACGGTTCGAACACTCGAACACCTATACAGATTCTCCTGCACAGTGGCAGATATGTAAATACGGGGTTTACATACCACTTCTTGCGCATTACGGTTCGAACAATCGAACACCTATACAGATTCTCCTGCACAGTGGCAGATATGTAAATACGGGGTTTCGGTACCATTTCTTGCGCATTACGGTTCGAACACTCGAACACCTATACAGATTCTCCTGCACAGTGGCAGATATGTAAATACGGGGTTTACATACCATTTCTCGCGCATTACGGTTCGAACAATCGAACACCTATACGGATTCTCCTGCACAGTGGCAGATATGTAAATACGGGGTTTCTGTAACATTTCTTGCGCATTACGGTTCGAACACTCGAACACCTATACGGATTCTCCTGCACAGTGGCAGATATGTAAATACGGGGTTTACATACCATTTCTTGCGCATTACGGTTCGAACACTCGAACACCAATACGAATTCTCCTGCACAGTGGCAGATATGTAAATACGGGGTTTCGGTACCATTTTTTGCGCATTACGGTTCAAACACTCGAACACCTATACGGATTCTCCTGCACAGTGGCAGATATGTAAATACGGGGTTTACATACCATTTCTTGCGCATTAAGGTTCGAACACTCGAACACCTATGCGAATTCTCCTGCACAGAGGCAGATATGTAAATACGGGGTTTCCGTACCATTTCTTGCGCATTACGGTTCGAACACTCGAACACCTATACGGATTTTCCTGCACTGTGGCAGATATGTAAATACGGGGTTTCCGTACCATTTCTTGCGCATTACGGTTCGAACACTCGAACACCTATACGGATTTTCCTGCATAGTGACAGATATGTAAATACGGGGTTCCCGTACCATTTCTTGCGCGTTACGGTTCGAACACTCGAACACCTATACGGATTCTCCTGCACAGTGGCAGATATGTAAATACGGGGTTTCCGTAACATTTCTTGCGCATTACGGTTCGAACACTCGAACATTTATACGGATTCTCCTGTACAGTGACATATATGTAAATACGGGGTTCCCGTACCATTTCTTGCGCATTACGGTTCGAACACTCGAACACCTATACGGATTCTCCTGCACAGTGGCAGATATGTAAATACGGGATTTCGGTACCATTTTTTGCGCATTACGGTTCAAACACTCGAACACCTATACGGATTCTCCTGCACAGTGGCAGATATGTAAATACGGGGTTTACATACCATTTCTTGCGCATTAAGGTTCGAACACTCGAACACCTATGCGAATTCTCCTGCACAGAGGCAGATATGTAAATACGGGGTTTCCGTACCATTTCTTGCGCATTACGGTTCGAACACCCGAACACCTATACGGATTCTCCTACACAGTGGCAGATATGTAAATACGGGGTTTACTTACCATTTCTTGCGCATTACGGTTCGAACACTCGAACACCTATACGGATTCTCCTGCACAGTGGCAGATATGTAAATACGGGGTTTCCTTACCATTTCTTGCGCATTACGGTTCGAACACTCGAACACCTATACGGATTCTCCTGCACAGTGGCAGATATGTAAATACGGGATTCCCGTACCATTTCTTGCGCATTACGGTTCGAACACTCGAACACCTATACGGATTCTCCTGCACAGTGGCAGATATGTAAATACGGGGTTTACATACCATTTCTTGCGCATTACGGTTCGAACAATCGAACACCTATACAGATTCTCCTGCACAGTGACAGATATGTAAATACGGGGTTTCGGTACCATTTCTTGCGCATTACGGTTCGAACACTCGAACACCTATACGGATTCTCCTACACAGTGGCAGATATGTAAATACGGGGTTTACCTACCATTTCTTGCGCATTACGGTTCGAACACTCGAACACCTATACGGATTCTCCTGCACAGTGGCAGATATGTAAATACGGGGTTTCCTTACCATTTCTTGCGCATTACGGTTCGAACACTCGAACACCTGTACGGATTCTCCTGCACAGTGGCAGATATGTAAATACGGGATTCCCGTACCATTTCTTGCGCATTACGGTTCGAACACTCGAACACCTATACGGATTCTCCTGCACAGTGGCAGATATGTAAATACGGGGTTTACATACCATTTTTTGCGCATTACGGTTCGAACAATCGAACACCTATACAGATTCTCCTGCACAGTGGCAGATATGTAAATACGGGGTTTCGGTACCATTTCTTGCGCATTACGGTTCGAACACTCGAACACCTATACGGATTCTCCTGCACAGTGGCAGATATGTAAATACGGGGTTTACATACCATTTCTCGCGCATTACGGTTCGAACAATCGAACACCTATACGGATTCTCCTGCACAGTGGCAGATATGTAAATACGGGGTTTCCGTAACATTTCTTGCGCATTACGGTTCGAACACTGGAACACCTATACGGATTCTCCTACACAGTGGCAGATATGTAAATACGGGGTTTACATACCATTTCTTGCGCATTACGGTTCGAACACTCGAACACCAATACGAATTCTCCTGCACAGTGGCAGATATGTAAATACGGGGTTTCGGTACCATTTTTTGCGCATTACGGTTCAAACACTCGAACACCTATACGGATTCTCCTGCACAGTGGCAGGTATGTAAATACGGGGTTTACATACCATTTCTTGCGCATTAAGGTTCGAACACTCGAACACCTATGCGAATTCTCCTGCACAGAGGCAGATATGTAAATACGGGGTTTCCGTACCATTTCTTGCGCATTACGGTTCGAACACTCGAACACCTATACGGATTTTCCTGCACAGTGGCAGATATGTAAATACGGGGTTTCCGTACCATTTCTTGCGCATTACGGTTCGAACACTCGAACACCTATACGGATTTTCCTGCACAGTGACAGATATGTAAATACGGGGTTCCCGTACCATTTCTTGCGCGTTATGGTTCGAACACTCGAACACCTATACGGATTCTCCTGCACAGTGGCAGATATGTAAATACGGGGTTTACATACCATTTCTTGCGCATTACGGTTCAAACACTCGAACACCTATACGGATTCTCCTACACAGTGGCAGATATGTAAATACGGGGTTTCCTTACCATTTCTTGCGCATTACGGTTCGAACACTCGAACACCTGTACGGATTCTCCTGCACAGTGGCAGATATGTAAATACGGGGTTTCCGTACCATTTCTTGCGTATTACGGTTCGAACACTCGAACACCTATACGGATTCTCCTACACAGTGGCAGATATGTAAATACGGGGTTTACCTACCATTTCTTGCGCATTACGGTTCGAACACTCGAACACCTATACGGATTCTCCTGCATAGTGGCAGATATGTAAATACGGGGTTTCCTTACCATTTCTTGCGCATTACGGTTCGAACACTCGAACACCTGTACGGATTCTCCTGCACAGTGGCAGATATGTAAATACGGGATTCCCGTACCATTTCTTGCGCATTACGGTTCGAACACTCGAACACCTATACAGATTCTCCTGCACAGTGGCAGATATGTAAATACGGGGTTTACATACCACTTCTTGCGCATTACGGTTCGAACAATCGAACACCTATACAGATTCTCCTGCACAGTGGCAGATATGTAAATACGGGGTTTCGGTACCATTTCTTGCGCATTACGGTTCGAACACTCGAACACCTATACAGATTCTCCTGCATAGTGGCAGATATGTAAATACGGGGTTTACATACCATTTCTCGCGCATTACGGTTCGAACAATCGAACACCTATACGGATTCTCCTGCACAGTGGCAGATATGTAAATACGGGGTTTCTGTAACATTTCTTGCGCATTACGGTTCGAACACTCGAACACCTATACGGATTCTCCTGCACAGTGGCAGATATGTAAATACGGGGTTTACATACCATTTCTTGCGCATTACGGTTCGAACACTCGAACACCAATACGAATTCTCCTGCACAGTGGCAGATATGTAAATACGGGGTTTCGGTACCATTTTTTGCGCATTACGGTTCAAACACTCGAACACCTATACGGATTCTCCTGCACAGTGGCAGATATGTAAATACGGGGTTTACATACCATTTCTTGCGCATTAAGGTTCGAACACTCGAACACCTATGCGAATTCTCCTGCACAGAGGCAGATATGTAAATACGGGGTTTCCGTACCATTTCTTGCGCATTACGGTTCGAACACTCGAACACCTATACGGATTTTCCTGCACTGTGGCAGATATGTAAATACGGGGTTTCCGTACCATTTCTTGCGCATTACGGTTCGAACACTCGAACACCTATACGGATTTTCCTGCATAGTGACAGATATGTAAATACGGGGTTCCCGTACCATTTCTTGCGCGTTACGGTTCGAACACTCGAACACCTATACGGATTCTCCTGCACAGTGGCAGATATGTAAATACGGGGTTTCCGTAACATTTCTTGCGCATTACGGTTCGAACACTCGAACATTTATACGGATTCTCCTGTACAGTGACATATATGTAAATACGGGGTTCCCGTACCATTTCTTGCGCATTACGGTTCGAACACTCGAACACCTATACGGATTCTCCTGCACAGTGGCAGATATGTAAATACGGGATTTCGGTACCATTTTTTGCGCATTACGGTTCAAACACTCGAACACCTATACGGATTCTCCTGCACAGTGGCAGATATGTAAATACGGGGTTTACATACCATTTCTTGCGCATTAAGGTTCGAACACTCGAACACCTATGCGAATTCTCCTGCACAGAGGCAGATATGTAAATACGGGGTTTCCGTACCATTTCTTGCGCATTACGGTTCGAACACCCGAACACCTATACGGATTCTCCTACACAGTGGCAGATATGTAAATACGGGGTTTACTTACCATTTCTTGCGCATTACGGTTCGAACACTCGAACACCTATACGGATTCTCCTGCACAGTGGCAGATATGTAAATACGGGGTTTCCTTACCATTTCTTGCGCATTACGGTTCGAACACTCGAACACCTATACGGATTCTCCTGCACAGTGGCAGATATGTAAATACGGGATTCCCGTACCATTTCTTGCGCATTACGGTTCGAACACTCGAACACCTATACGGATTCTCCTGCACAGTGGCAGATATGTAAATACGGGGTTTACATACCATTTCTTGCGCATTACGGTTCGAACAATCGAACACCTATACAGATTCTCCTGCACAGTGACAGATACGTAAATACGGGGTTTCGGTACCATTTCTTGCGCATTACGGTTCGAACACTCGAACACCTATACGGATTCTCCTACACAGTGGCAGATATGTAAATACGGGGTTTACCAACCATTTCTTGCGCATTACGGTTCGAACACTCGAACACCTATACGGATTCTCCTGCACAGTGGCAGATATGTAAATACGGGGTTTCCTTACCATTTCTTGCGCATTACGGTTCGAACACTCGAACACCTGTACGGATTCTCCTGCACAGTGGCAGATATGTAAATACGGGATTCCCGTACCATTTCTTGCGCATTACGGTTCGAACACTCGAACACCTATACAGATTCTCCTGCACAGTGGCAGATATGTAAATACGGGGTTTACATACCACTTCTTGCGCATTACGGTTCGAACAATCGAACACCTATACAGATTCTCCTGCACAGTGGCAGATATGTAAATACGGGGTTTCGGTACCATTTCTTGCGCATTACGGTTCGAACACTCGAACACCTATACAGATTCTCCTGCACAGTGGCAGATATGTAAATACGGGGTTTACATACCATTTCTCGCGCATTACGGTTCGAACAATCGAACACCTATACGGATTCTCCTGCACAGTGGCAGATATGTAAATACGGGGTTTCTGTAACATTTCTTGCGCATTACGGTTCGAACACTCGAACACCTATACGGATTCTCCTGCACAGTGGCAGATATGTAAATACGGGGTTTACATACCATTTCTTGCGCATTACGGTTCGAACACTCGAACACCAATACGAATTCTCCTGCACAGTGGCAGATATGTAAATACGGGGTTTCGGTACCATTTTTTGCGCATTACGGTTCAAACACTCGAACACCTATACGGATTCTCCTGCACAGTGGCAGATATGTAAATACGGGGTTTACATACCATTTCTTGCGCATTAAGGTTCGAACACTCGAACACCTATGCGAATTCTCCTGCACAGAGGCAGATATGTAAATACGGGGTTTCCGTACCATTTCTTGCGCATTACGGTTCGAACACTCGAACACCTATACGGATTTTCCTGCACTGTGGCAGATATGTAAATACGGGGTTTCCGTACCATTTCTTGCGCATTACGGTTCGAACACTCGAACACCTATACGGATTTTCCTGCATAGTGACAGATATGTAAATACGGGGTTCCCGTACCATTTCTTGCGCGTTACGGTTCGAACACTCGAACACCTATACGGATTCTCCTGCATAGTGGCAGATATGTAAATACGGGGTTTCCGTAACATTTCTTGCGCATTACGGTTCGAACACTCGAACATTTATACGGATTCTCCTGTACAGTGACATATATGTAAATACGGGGTTCCCGTACCATTTCTTGCGCATTACGGTTCGAACACTCGAACACCTATACGGATTCTCCTGCACAGTGGCAGATATGTAAATACGGGATTTCGGTACCATTTTTTGCGCATTACGGTTCAAACACTCGAACACCTATACGGATTCTCCTGCACAGTGGCAGATATGTAAATACGGGGTTTACATACCATTTCTTGCGCATTAAGGTTCGAACACTCGAACACCTATGCGAATTCTCCTGCACAGAGGCAGATATGTAAATACGGGGTTTCCGTACCATTTCTTGCGCATTACGGTTCGAACACCCGAACACCTATACGGATTCTCCTACACAGTGGCAGATATGTAAATACGGGGTTTACTTACCATTTCTTGCGCATTACGGTTCGAACACTCGAACACCTATACGGATTCTCCTGCACAGTGGCAGATATGTAAATACGGGGTTTCCTTACCATTTCTTGCGCATTACGGTTCGAACACTCGAACACCTATACGGATTCTCCTGCACAGTGGCAGATATGTAAATACGGGATTCCCGTACCATTTCTTGCGCATTACGGTTCGAACACTCGAACACCTATACGGATTCTCCTGCACAGTGGCAGATATGTAAATACGGGGTTTACATACCATTTCTTGCGCATTACGGTTCGAACAATCGAACACCTATACAGATTCTCCTGCACAGTGACAGATACGTAAATACGGGGTTTCGGTACCATTTCTTGCGCATTACGGTTCGAACACTCGAACACCTATACGGATTCTCCTACACAGTGGCAGATATGTAAATACGGGGTTTACCAACCATTTCTTGCGCATTACGGTTCGAACACTCGAACACCTATACGGATTCTCCTGCACAGTGGCAGATATGTAAATACGGGGTTTCCTTACCATTTCTTGCGCATTACGGTTCGAACACTCGAACACCTGTACGGATTCTCCTGCACAGTGGCAGATATGTAAATACGGGATTCCCGTACCATTTCTTGCGCATTACGGTTCGAACACTCGAACACCTATACAGATTCTCCTGCACAGTGGCAGATATGTAAATACGGGGTTTACATACCACTTCTTGCGCATTACGGTTCGAACAATCGAACACCTATACAGATTCTCCTGCACAGTGGCAGATATGTAAATGCGGGGTTTCGGTACCATTTCTTGCGCATTACGGTTCGAACACTCGAACACCTATACAGATTCTCCTGCACAGTGGCAGATATGTAAATACGGGGTTTACATACCATTTCTCGCGCATTACGGTTCGAACAATCGAACACCTATACGGATTCTCCTGCACAGTGGCAGATATGTAAATACGGGGTTTCTGTAACATTTCTTGCGCATTACGGTTCGAACACTCGAACACCTATACGGATTCTCCTGCACAGTGGCAGATATGTAAATACGGGGTTTACATACCATTTCTTGCGCATTACGGTTCGAACACTCGAACACCAATACGAATTCTCCTGCACAGTGGCAGATATGTAAATACGGGGTTTCGGTACCATTTTTTGCGCATTACGGTTCAAACACTCGAACACCTATACGGATTCTCCTGCACAGTGGCAGATATGTAAATACGGGGTTTACATACCATTTCTTGCGCATTAAGGTTCGAACACTCGAACACCTATGCGAATTCTCCTGCACAGAGGCAGATATGTAAATACGGGGTTTCCGTACCATTTCTTGCGCATTACGGTTCGAACACTCGAACACCTATACGGATTTTCCTGCACTGTGGCAGATATGTAAATACGGGGTTTCCGTACCATTTCTTGCGCATTACGGTTCGAACACTCGAACACCTATACGGATTTTCCTGCATAGTGACAGATATGTAAATACGGGGTTCCCGTACCATTTCTTGCGCGTTACGGTTCGAACACTCGAACACCTATACGGATTCTCCTGCACAGTGGCAGATATGTAAATACGGGGTTTCCGTAACATTTCTTGCGCATTACGGTTCGAACACTCGAACATTTATACGGATTCTCCTGTACAGTGACATATATGTAAATACGGGGTTCCCGTACCATTTCTTGCGCATTACGGTTCGAACACTCGAACACCTATACGGATTCTCCTGCACAGTGGCAGATATGTAAATACGGGATTTCGGTACCATTTTTTGCGCATTACGGTTCAAACACTCGAACACCTATACGGATTCTCCTGCACAGTGGCAGATATGTAAATACGGGGTTTACATACCATTTCTTGCGCATTAAGGTTCGAACACTCGAACACCTATGCGAATTCTCCTGCACAGAGGCAGATATGTAAATACGGGGTTTCCGTACCATTTCTTGCGCATTACGGTTCGAACACCCGAACACCTATACGGATTCTCCTACACAGTGGCAGATATGTAAATACGGGGTTTACTTACCATTTCTTGCGCATTACGGTTCGAACACTCGAACACCTATACGGATTCTCCTGCACAGTGGCAGATATGTAAATACGGGGTTTCCTTACCATTTCTTGCGCATTACGGTTCGAACACTCGAACACCTATACGGATTCTCCTGCACAGTGGCAGATATGTAAATACGGGATTCCCGTACCATTTCTTGCGCATTACGGTTCGAACACTCGAACACCTATACGGATTCTCCTGCACAGTGGCAGATATGTAAATACGGGGTTTACATACCATTTCTTGCGCATTACGGTTCGAACAATCGAACACCTATACAGATTCTCCTGCACAGTGACAGATACGTAAATACGGGGTTTCGGTACCATTTCTTGCGCATTACGGTTCGAACACTCGAACACCTATACGGATTCTCCTACACAGTGGCAGATATGTAAATACGGGGTTTACCAACCATTTCTTGCGCATTACGGTTCGAACACTCGAACACCTATACGGATTCTCCTGCACAGTGGCAGATATGTAAATACGGGGTTTCCTTACCATTTCTTGCGCATTACGGTTCGAACACTCGAACACCTGTACGGATTCTCCTGCACAGTGGCAGATATGTAAATACGGGATTCCCGTACCATTTCTTGCGCATTACGGTTCGAACACTCGAACACCTATACAGATTCTCCTGCACAGTGGCAGATATGTAAATACGGGGTTTACATACCACTTCTTGCGCATTACGGTTCGAACAATCGAACACCTATACAGATTCTCCTGCACAGTGGCAGATATGTAAATACGGGGTTTCGGTACCATTTCTTGCGCATTACGGTTCGAACACTCGAACACCTATACAGATTCTCCTGCACAGTGGCAGATATGTAAATACGGGGTTTACATACCATTTCTCGCGCATTACGGTTCGAACAATCGAACACCTATACGGATTCTCCTGCACAGTGGCAGATATCTAAATACGGGGTTTCTGTAACATTTCTTGCGCATTACGGTTCGAACACTCGAACACCTATACGGATTCTCCTGCACAGTGGCAGATATGTAAATACGGGGTTTACATACCATTTCTTGCGCATTACGGTTCGAACACTCGAACACCAATACGAATTCTCCTGCACAGTGGCAGATATGTAAATACGGGGTTTCGGTACCATTTTTTGCGCATTACGGTTCAAACACTCGAACACCTATACGGATTCTCCTGCACAGTGGCAGATATGTAAATACGGGGTTTACATACCATTTCTTGCGCATTAAGGTTCGAACACTCGAACACCTATGCGAATTCTCCTGCACAGAGGCAGATATGTAAATACGGGGTTTCCGTACCATTTCTTGCGCATTACGGTTCGAACACTCAAACACCTATACGGATTTTCCTGCACTGTGGCAGATATGTAAATACGGGGTTTCCGTACCATTTCTTGCGCATTACGGTTCGAACACTCGAACACCTATACGGATTTTCCTGCATAGTGACAGATATGTAAATACGGGGTTCCCGTACCATTTCTTGCGCGTTACGGTTCGAACACTCGAACACCTATACGGATTCTCCTGCACAGTGGCAGATATGTAAATACGGGGTTTCCGTAACATTTCTTGCGCATTACGGTTCGAACACTCGAACATTTATACGGATTCTCCTGTACAGTGACATATATGTAAATACGGGGTTCCCTTACCATTTCTTGCGCATTACGGTTCGAACACTCGAACACCTATACGGATTCTCCTGCACAGTGGCAGATATGTAAATACGGGATTTCGGTACCATTTTTTGCGCATTACGGTTCAAACACTCGAACACCTATACGGATTCTCCTGCACAGTGGCAGATATGTAAATACGGGGTTTACATACCATTTCTTGCGCATTAAGGTTCGAACACTCGAACACCTATGCGAATTCTCCTGCACAGAGGCAGATATGTAAATACGGGGTTTCCGTACCATTTCTTGCGCATTACGGTTCGAACACCCGAACACCTATACGGATTCTCCTACACAGTGGCAGATATGTAAATACGGGGTTTACTTACCATTTCTTGCGCATTACGGTTCGAACACTCGAACACCTATACGGATTCTCCTGCACAGTGGCAGATATGTAAATACGGGGTTTCCTTACCATTTCTTGCGCATTACGGTTCGAACACTCGAACACCTATACGGATTCTCCTGCACAGTGGCAGATATGTAAATACGGGATTCCCGTACCATTTCTTGCGCATTACGGTTCGAACACTCGAACACCTATACGGATTCTCCTGCACAGTGGCAGATATGTAAATACGGGGTTTACATACCATTTCTTGCGCATTACGGTTCGAACAATCGAACACCTATACAGATTCTCCTGCACAGTGACAGATACGTAAATACGGGGTTTCGGTACCATTTCTTGCGCATTACGGTTCGAACACTCGAACACCTATACGGATTCTCCTACACAGTGGCAGATATGTAAATACGGGGTTTACCAACCATTTCTTGCGCATTACGGTTCGAACACTCGAACACCTATACGGATTCTCCTGCACAGTGGCAGATATGTAAATACGGGGTTTCCTTACCATTTCTTGCGCATTACGGTTCGAACACTCGAACACCTGTACGGATTCTCCTGCACAGTGGCAGATATGTAAATACGGGATTCCCGTACCATTTCTTGCGCATTACGGTTCGAACACTCGAACACCTATACGGATTCTCCTGCACAGTGGCAGATATGTAAATACGGGGTTTACATACCACTTCTTGCGCATTACGGTTCGAACAATCGAACACCTATACAGATTCTCCTGCACAGTGGCAGATATGTAAATACGGGGTTTCGGTACCATTTCTTGCGCATTACGGTTCGAACACTCGAACACCTATACAGATTCTCCTGCACAGTGGCAGATATGTAAATACGGGGTTTACATACCATTTCTCGCGCATTACGGTTCGAACAATCGAACACCTATACGGATTCTCCTGCACAGTGGCAGATATGTAAATACGGGGTTTCCGTAACATTTCTTGCGCATTACGGTTCGAACACTCGAACACCTATACGGATTCTCCTGCACAGTGGCAGATATGTAAATACGGGGTTTACATACCATTTCTTGCGCATTACGGTTCGAACACTCGAACACCAATACGAATTCTCCTGCACAGTGGCAGATATGTAAATACGGGGTTTCGGTACCATTTTTTGCGCATTACGGTTCAAACACTCGAACACCTATACGGATTCTCCTGCACAGTGGCAGATATGTAAATACGGGGTTTACATACCATTTCTTGCGCATTAAGGTTCGAACACTCGAACACCTATGCGAATTCTCCTGCACAGAGGCAGATATGTAAATACGGGGTTTCCGTACCATTTCTTGCGCATTACGGTTCGAACACTCGAACACCTATACGGATTTTCCTGCACAGTGGCAGATATGTAAATACGGGGTTTCCGTACCATTTCTTGCGCATTACGGTTCGAACACTCGAACACCTATACGGATTTTCCTGCATAGTGACAGATATGTAAATACGGGGTTCCCGTACCATTTCTTGCGCGTTACGGTTCGAACACTCGAACACCTATACGGATTCTCCTGCACAGTGGCAGATATGTAAATACGGGGTTTCCGTAACATTTCTTGCGCATTACGGTTCGAACACTCGAACATCTATACGGATTCTCCTGTACAGTGACATATATGTAAATACGGGGTTCCCGTACCATTTCTTGCGCATTACGGTTCGAACACTCGAACACCTATACGGATTCTCCTGCACAGTGGCAGATATGTAAATACGGGGTTTCGGTACCATTTTTTGCGCATTACGGTTCAAACACTCGAACACCTATACGGATTCTCCTGCACAGTGGCAGATATGTAAATACGGGGTTTACATACCATTTCTTGCGCATTAAGGTTCGAACACTCGAACACCTATGCGAATTCTCCTGCACAGAGGCAGATATGTAAATACGGGGTTTCCGTACCATTTCTTGCGCATTACGGTTCGAACACTCGAACACCTATACGGATTCTCCTACACAGTGGCAGATATGTAAATACGAGGTTTACTTACCATTTCTTGCGCATTACGGTTCGAACACTCGAACACCTATACGGATTCTCCTGCACAGTGGCAGATATGTAAATACGGGGTTTCCTTACCATTTCTTGCGCATTACGGTTCGAACACTCGAACACCTATACGGATTCTCCTGCACAGTGGCAGATATGTAAATACGGGATTCCCGTACCATTTCTTGCGCATTACGGTTCGAACACTCGAACACCTATACGGATTCTCCTGCACAGTGGCAGATATGTAAATACGGGGTTTACATACCATTTCTTGCGCATTACGGTTCGAACAATCGAACACCTATACAGATTCTCCTGCACAGTGACAGATATGTAAATACGGGGTTTCGGTACCATTTCTTGCGCATTACGGTTCGAACACTCGAACACCTATACGGATTCTCCTACACAGTGGCAGATATGTAAATACGGGGTTTACCTACCATTTCTTGCGCATTACGGTTCGAACACTCGAACACCTATACGGATTCTCCTACACAGTGGCAGATATGTAAATACGGGGTTTCCTTACCATTTCTTGCGCATTACGGTTCGAACACTCGAACACCTGTACGGATTCTCCTGCACAGTGGCAGATATGTAAATACGGGATTCCCGTACCATTTCTTGCGCATTACGGTTCGAACACTCGAACACCTATACAGATTCTCCTGCACAGTGGCAGATATGTAAATACGGGGTTTACATACCACTTCTTGCGCATTACGGTTCGAACAATCGAACACCTATACAGATTCTCCTGCACAGTGGCAGATATGTAAATACGGGGTTTCGGTACCATTTCTTGCGCATTACGGTTCGAACACTCGAACACCTATACAGATTCTCCTGCACAGTGGCAGATATGTAAATACGGGGTTTACATACCATTTCTCGCGCATTACGGTTCGAACAATCGAACACCTATACGGATTCTCCTGCACAGTGGCAGATATCTAAATACGGGGTTTCTGTAACATTTCTTGCGCATTACGGTTCGAACACTCGAACACCTATACGGATTCTCCTGCACAGTGGCAGATATGTAAATACGGGGTTTACATACCATTTCTTGCGCATTACGGTTCGAACACTCGAACACCAATACGAATTCTCCTGCACAGTGGCAGATATGTAAATACGGGGTTTCGGTACCATTTTTTGCGCATTACGGTTCAAACACTCGAACACCTATACGGATTCTCCTGCACAGTGGCAGATATGTAAATACGGGGTTTACATACCATTTCTTGCGCATTAAGGTTCGAACACTCGAACACCTATGCGAATTCTCCTGCACAGAGGCAGATATGTAAATACGGGGTTTCCGTACCATTTCTTGCGCATTACGGTTCGAACACTCAAACACCTATACGGATTTTCCTGCACTGTGGCAGATATGTAAATACGGGGTTTCCGTACCATTTCTTGCGCATTACGGTTCGAACACTCGAACACCTATACGGATTTTCCTGCATAGTGACAGATATGTAAATACGGGGTTCCCGTACCATTTCTTGCGCGTTACGGTTCGAACACTCGAACACCTATACGGATTCTCCTGCACAGTGGCAGATATGTAAATACGGGGTTTCCGTAACATTTCTTGCGCATTACGGTTCGAACACTCGAACATTTATACGGATTCTCCTGTACAGTGACATATATGTAAATACGGGGTTCCCTTACCATTTCTTGCGCATTACGGTTCGAACACTCGAACACCTATACGAATTCTCCTGCACAGTGGCAGATATGTAAATACGGGATTTCGGTACCATTTTTTGCGCATTACGGTTCAAACACTCGAACACCTATACGGATTCTCCTGCACAGTGGCAGATATGTAAATACGGGGTTTACATACCATTTCTTGCGCATTAAGGTTCGAACACTCGAACACCTATGCGAATTCTCCTGCACAGAGGCAGATATGTAAATACGGGGTTTCCGTACCATTTCTTGCGCATTACGGTTCGAACACCCGAACACCTATACGGATTCTCCTACACAGTGGCAGATATGTAAATACGGGGTTTACTTACCATTTCTTGCGCATTACGGTTCGAACACTCGAACACCTATACGGATTCTCCTGCACAGTGGCAGATATGTAAATACGGGGTTTCCTTACCATTTCTTGCGCATTACGGTTCGAACACTCGAACACCTATACGGATTCTCCTGCACAGTGGCAGATATGTAAATACGGGATTCCCGTACCATTTCTTGCGCATTACGGTTCGAACACTCGAACACCTATACGGATTCTCCTGCACAGTGGCAGATATGTAAATACGGGGTTTACATACCATTTCTTGCGCATTACGGTTCGAACAATCGAACACCTATACAGATTCTCCTGCACAGTGACAGATACGTAAATACGGGGTTTCGGTACCATTTCTTGCGCATTACGGTTCGAACACTCGAACACCTATACGGATTCTCCTACACAGTGGCAGATATGTAAATACGGGGTTTACCAACCATTTCTTGCGCATTACGGTTCGAACACTCGAACACCTATACGGATTCTCCTGCACAGTGGCAGATATGTAAATACGGGGTTTCCTTACCATTTCTTGCGCATTACGGTTCGAACACTCGAACACCTGTACGGATTCTCCTGCACAGTGGCAGATATGTAAATACGGGATTCCCGTACCATTTCTTGCGCATTACGGTTCGAACACTCGAACACCTATACGGATTCTCCTGCACAGTGGCAGATATGTAAATACGGGGTTTACATACCACTTCTTGCGCATTACGGTTCGAACAATCGAACACCTATACAGATTCTCCTGCACAGTGGCAGATATGTAAATACGGGGTTTCGGTACCATTTCTTGCGCATTACGGTTCGAACACTCGAACACCTATACAGATTCTCCTGCACAGTGGCAGATATGTAAATACGGGGTTTACATACCATTTCTCGCGCATTACGGTTCGAAGAATCGAACACCTATACGGATTCTCCTGCACAGTGGCAGATATGTAAATACGGGGTTTCCGTAACATTTCTTGCGCATTACGGTTCGAACACTCGAACACCTATACGGATTCTCCTGCACAGTGGCAGATATGTAAATACGGGGTTTACATACCATTTCTTGCGCATTACGGTTCGAACACTCGAACACCAATACGAATTCTCCTGCACAGTGGCAGATATGTAAATACGGGGTTTCGGTACCATTTTTTGCGCATTACGGTTCAAACACTCGAACACCTATACGGATTCTCCTGCACAGTGGCAGATATGTAAATACGGGGTTTACATACCATTTCTTGCGCATTAAGGTTCGAACACTCGAACACCTATGCGAATTCTCCTGCACAGAGGCAGATATGTAAATACGGGGTTTCCGTACCATTTCTTGCGCATTACGGTTCGAACACTCGAACACCTATACGGATTTTCCTGCACAGTGGCAGATATGTAAATACGGGGTTTCCGTACCATTTCTTGCGCATTACGGTTCGAACACTCGAACACCTATACGGATTTTCCTGCATAGTGACAGATATGTAAATACGGGGTTCCCGTACCATTTCTTGCGCGTTACGGTTCGAACACTCGAACACCTATACGGATTCTCCTGCACAGTGGCAGATATGTAAATACGGGGTTTCCGTAACATTTCTTGCGCATTACGGTTCGAACACTCGAACATCTATACGGATTCTCCTGTACAGTGACATATATGTAAATACGGGGTTCCCGTACCATTTCTTGCGCATTACGGTTCGAACACTCGAACACCTATACGGATTCTCCTGCACAGTGGCAGATATGTAAATACGGGGTTTCGGTACCATTTTTTGCGCATTACGGTTCAAACACTCGAACACCTATACGGATTCTCCTGCACAGTGGCAGATATGTAAATACGGGGTTTACATACCATTTCTTGCGCATTAAGGTTCGAACACTCGAACACCTATGCGAATTCTCCTGCACAGAGGCAGATATGTAAATACGGGGTTTCCGTACCATTTCTTGCGCATTACGGTTCGAACACTCGAACACCTATACGGATTCTCCTACACAGTGGCAGATATGTAAATACGAGGTTTACTTACCATTTCTTGCGCATTACGGTTCGAACACTCGAACACCTATACGGATTCTCCTGCACAGTGGCAGATATGTAAATACGGGGTTTCCTTACCATTTCTTGCGCATTACGGTTCGAACACTCGAACACCTATACGGATTCTCCTGCACAGTGGCAGATATGTAAATACGGGATTCCCGTACCATTTCTTGCGCATTACGGTTCGAACACTCGAACACCTATACGGATTCTCCTGCACAGTGGCAGATATGTAAATACGGGGTTTACATACCATTTCTTGCGCATTACGGTTCGAACAATCGAACACCTATACAGATTCTCCTGCACAGTGACAGATATGTAAATACGGGGTTTCGGTACCATTTCTTGCGCATTACGGTTCGAACACTCGAACACCTATACGGATTCTCCTACACAGTGGCAGATATGTAAATACGGGGTTTACCTACCATTTCTTGCGCATTACGGTTCGAACACTCGAACACCTATACGGATTCTCCTGCACAGTGGCAGATATGTAAATACGGGGTTTCCTTACCATTTCTTGCGCATTACGGTTCGAACACTCGAACACCTGTACGGATTCTCCTGCACAGTGGCAGATATGTAAATACGGGATTCCCGTACCATTTCTTGCGCATTACGGTTCGAACACTCGAACACCTATACGGATTCTCCTGCACAGTGGCAGATATGTAAATACGGGGTTTACATACCATTTTTTGCGCATTACGGTTCGAACAATCGAACACCTATACAGATTCTCCTGCACAGTGGCAGATATGTAAATACGGGGTTTCGGTACCATTTCTTGCGCATTACGGTTCGAACACTCGAACACCTATACGGATTCTCCTGCACAGTGGCAGATATGTAAATACGGGGTTTACATACCATTTCTCGCGCATTACGGTTCGAACAATCGAACACCTATACGGATTCTCCTGCACAGTGGCAGATATGTAAATACGGGGTTTCCGTAACATTTCTTGCGCATTACGGTTCGAACACTCGAACACCTATACGGATTCTCCTGCACAGTGGCAGATATGTAAATACGGGGTTTACATACCATTTCTTGCGCATTACGGTTCGAACACTCGAACACCAATACGAATTCTCCTGCACAGTGGCAGATATGTAAATACGGGGTTTCGGTACCATTTTTTGCGCATTACGGTTCAAACACTCGAACACCTATACGGATTCTCCTGCACAGTGGCAGATATGTAAATACGGGGTTTACATACCATTTCTTGCGCATTAAGGTTCGAACACTCGAACACCTATGCGAATTCTCCTGCACAGAGGCAGATATGTAAATACGGGGTTTCCGTACCATTTCTTGCGCATTACGGTTCGAACACCCGAACACCTATACGGATTCTCCTACACAGTGGCAGATATGTAAATACGGGGTTTACTTACCATTTCTTGCGCATTACGGTTCGAACACTCGAACACCTATACGGATTCTCCTGCACAGTGGCAGATATGTAAATACGGGGTTTCCTTACCATTTCTTGCGCATTACGGTTCGAACACTCGAACACCTATACGGATTCTCCTGCACAGTGGCAGATATGTAAATACGGGGTTTCCGTAACATTTCTTGCGCATTACGGTTCGAACACTCGAACACCTATACGGATTTTCCTGCATAGTGACAGATATGTAAATACGGGGTTCCCGTACCATTTCTTGCGCGTTACGGTTCGAACACTCGAACACCTATACGGATTCTCCTGCACAGTGGCAGATATGTAAATACGGGGTTTCCGTAACATTTCTTGCGCATTACGGTTCGAACACTCGAACATCTATACGGATTCTCCTGTACAGTGACATATATGTAAATACGGGGTTCCCGTACCATTTCTTGCGCATTACGGTTCGAACACTCGAACACCTATACGGATTCTCCTGCACAGTGGCAGATATGTAAATACGGGATTTCGGTACCATTTTTTGCGCATTACGGTTCAAACACTCGAACACCTATACGGATTCTCCTGCACAGTGGCAGATATGTAAATACGGGGTTTACATACCATTTCTTGCGCATTAAGGTTCGAACACTCGAACACCTATGCGAATTCTCCTGCACAGAGGCAGATATGTAAATACGGGGTTTCCGTACCATTTCTTGCGCATTACGGTTCGAACACCCGAACACCTATACGGATTCTCCTACACAGTGGCAGATATGTAAATACGGGGTTTACTTACCATTTCTTGCGCATTACGGTTCGAACACTCGAACACCTATACGGATTCTCCTGCACAGTGGCAGATATGTAAATACGGGGTTTCCTTACCATTTCTTGCGCATTACGGTTCGAACACTCGAACACCTATACGGATTCTCCTGCACAGTGGCAGATATGTAAATACGGGATTCCCGTACCATTTCTTGCGCATTACGGTTCGAACACTCGAACACCTATACGGATTCTCCTGCACAGTGGCAGATATGTAAATACGGGGTTTACATACCATTTCTTGCGCATTACGGTTCGAACAATCGAACACCTATACAGATTCTCCTGCACAGTGACAGATACGTAAATACGGGGTTTCGGTACCATTTCTTGCGCATTACGGTTCGAACACTCGAACACCTATACGGATTCTCCTACACAGTGGCAGATATGTAAATACGGGGTTTACCAACCATTTCTTGCGCATTACGGTTCGAACACTCGAACACCTATACGGATTCTCCTGCACAGTGGCAGATATGTAAATACGGGGTTTCCTTACCATTTCTTGCGCATTACGGTTCGAACACTCGAACACCTGTACGGATTCTCCTGCACAGTGGCAGATATGTAAATACGGGATTCCCGTACCATTTCTTGCGCATTACGGTTCGAACACTCGAACACCTATACGGATTCTCCTGCACAGTGGCAGATATGTAAATACGGGGTTTACATACCACTTCTTGCGCATTACGGTTCGAACAATCGAACACCTATACAGATTCTCCTGCACAGTGGCAGATATGTAAATACGGGGTTTCGGTACCATTTCTTGCGCATTACGGTTCGAACACTCGAACACCTATACAGATTCTCCTGCACAGTGGCAGATATGTAAATACGGGGTTTACATACCATTTCTCGCGCATTACGGTTCGAACAATCGAACACCTATACGGATTCTCCTGCACAGTGGCAGATATGTAAATACGGGGTTTCCGTAACATTTCTTGCGCATTACGGTTCGAACACTCGAACACCTATACGGATTCTCCTGCACAGTGGCAGATATGTAAATACGGGGTTTACATACCATTTCTTGCGCATTACGGTTCGAACACTCGAACACCAATACGAATTCTCCTGCACAGTGGCAGATATGTAAATACGGGGTTTCGGTACCATTTTTTGCGCATTACGGTTCAAACACTCGAACACATATACGGATTCTCCTGCACAGTGGCAGATATGTAAATACGGGGTTTACATACCATTTCTTGCGCATTAAGGTTCGAACACTCGAACACCTATGCGAATTCTCCTGCACAGAGGCAGATATGTAAATACGGGGTTTCCGTACCATTTCTTGCGCATTACGGTTCGAACACTCGAACACCTATACGGATTTTCCTGCACAGTGGCAGATATGTAAATACGGGGTTTCCGTACCATTTCTTGCGCATTACGGTTCGAACACTCGAACACCTATACGGATTTTCCTGCATAGTGACAGATATGTAAATACGGGGTTCCCGTACCATTTCTTGCGCGTTACGGTTCGAACACTCGAACACCTATACGGATTCTCCTGCACAGTGGCAGATATGTAAATACGGGGTTTCCGTAACATTTCTTGCGCATTACGGTTCGAACACTCGAACATCTATACGGATTCTCCTGTACAGTGACATATATGTAAATACGGGGTTCCCGTACCATTTCTTGCGCATTACGGTTCGAACACTCGAACACCTATACGGATTCTCCTGCACAGTGGCAGATATGTAAATACGGGGTTTCGGTACCATTTTTTGCGCATTACGGTTCAAACACTCGAACACCTATACGGATTCTCCTGCACAGTGGCAGATATGTAAATACGGGGTTTACATACCATTTCTTGCGCATTAAGGTTCGAACACTCGAACACCTATGCGAATTCTCCAGCACAGAGGCAGATATGTAAATACGGGGTTTCCGTACCATTTCTTGCGCATTACGGTTCGAACACTCGAACACCTATACGGATTCTCCTACACAGTGGCAGATATGTAAATACGAGGTTTACTTACCATTTCTTGCGCATTACGGTTCGAACACTCGAACACCTATACGGATTCTCCTGCACAGTGGCAGATATGTAAATACGGGGTTTCCTTACCATTTCTTGCGCATTACGGTTCGAACACTCGAACACCTATACGGATTCTCCTGCACAGTGGCAGATATGTAAATACGGGATTCCCGTACCATTTCTTGCGCATTACGGTTCGAACACTCGAACACCTATACGGATTCTCCTGCACAGTGGCAGATATGTAAATACGGGGTTTACATACCATTTCTTGCGCATTACGGTTCGAACAATCGAACACCTATACAGATTCTCCTGCACAGTGACAGATATGTAAATACGGGGTTTCGGTACCATTTCTTGCGCATTACGGTTCGAACACTCGAACACCTATACAGATTCTCCTGCACAGTGGCAGATATGTAAATACGGGGTTTACATACCATTTCTCGCGCATTACGGTTCGAACAATCGAACACCTATACGGATTCTCCTGCACAGTGGCAGATATGTAAATACGGGGTTTCCGTACCATTTCTTGCGCATTACGGTTCGAACACTCGAACACCTATACGGATTCTCCTGCACAGTGGCAGATATGTAAATACGGGGTTTACATACCACTTCTTGCGCATTACGGTTCGAACAATCGAACACCTATACAGATTCTCCTGCACAGTGGCAGATATGTAAATACGGGGTTTCGGTACCATTTCTTGCGCATTACGGTTCGAACACTCGAACACCTATACAGATTCTCCTGCACAGTGGCAGATATGTAAATACGGGGTTTCGGTACCATTTCTTGCGCATTACGGTTCGAACACTCGAACACCTATACGGATTCTCCTGCACAGTGGCAGATATGTAAATACGGGGTTTACATACCATTTCTCGCGCATTACGGTTCGAACAATCGAACACCTATACGGATTCTCCTGCACAGTGGCAGATATGTAAATACGGGATTTCCGTAACATTTCTTGCGCATTACGGTTCGAACACTCGAACACCTATACGGATTCTCCTGCACAGTGGCAGATATGTAAATACGGGGTTTACATACCATTTCTTGCGCATTACGGTTCGAACACTCGAACACCAATACGAATTCTCCTGCACAGTGGCAGATATGTAAATACGGGGTTTCGGTACCATTTTTTGCGCATTACGGTTCAAACACTCGAACACCTATACGGATTCTCCTGCACAGTGGCAGGTATGTAAATACGGGGTTTACATACCATTTCTTGCGCATTAAGGTTCGAACACTCGAACACCTATGCGAATTCTCCTGCACAGAGGCAGATATGTCAATACGGGGTTTCCGTACCATTTCTTGCGCATTACGGTTCGAACACTCAAACACCTATACGGATTTTCCTGCACAGTGGCAGATATGTAAATACGGGGTTTCCGTACCATTTCTTGCGCATTACGGTTCGAACACTCGAACACCTATACGGATTTTCCTGCACAGTGACAGATATGTAAATACGGGGTTCCCGTACCATTTCTTGCGCGTTACGGTCCGAACACTCGAACACCTATACGGATTCTCCTGCACAGTGGCAGATATGTAAATACGGGGTTTACATACCATTTCTTGCGCATTACGGTTCAAACACTCGAACACCTATACGGATTCTCCTACACAGTGGCAGATATGTAAATACGGGGTTTCCTTACCATTTCTTGCGCATTACGGTTCGAACACTCGAACACCTATACGGATTCTCCTACACAGTGGCAGATATGTAAATACGGGGTTTACCTACCATTTCTTGCGCATTACGGTTCGAACACTCGAACATCTATACGGATTCTCCTGCATAGTGGCAGATATGTAAATACGGGGTTTCCTTACCATTTCTTGCGCATTACGGTTCGAACACTCGAACACCTGTACGGATTCTCCTGCACAGTGGCAGATATGTAAATACGGGATTCCCGTACCATTTCTTGCGCATTACGGTTCGAACACTCGAACACCTATACAGATTCTCCTGCACAGTGGCAGATATGTAAATACGGGGTTTACATACCACTTCTTGCGCATTACGGTTCGAACAATCGAACACCTATACAGATTCTCCTGCACAGTGGCAGATATGTAAATACGGGGTTTCGGTACCATTTCTTGCGCATTACGGTTCGAACACTCGAACACCTATACAGATTCTCCTGCACAGTGGCAGATATGTAAATACGGGGTTTACATACCATTTCTCGCGCATTACGGTTCGAACAATCGAACACCTATACGGATTCTCCAGCACAGTGGCAGATATGTAAATACGGGGTTTCTGTAACATTTCTTGCGCATTACGGTTCGAACACTCGAACACCTATACAGATTTTCCTGCACTGTGGCAGATATGTAAATACGGGGTTTCCGTACCATTTCTTGCGCATTACGGTTCGAACACTCGAACACCTATACGGATTTTCCTGCATAGTGACAGATATGTAAATACGGGGTTCCCGTACCATTTCTTGCGCGTTACGGTTCGAACACTCGAACACCTATACGGATTCTCCTGCACAGTGGCAGATATGTAAATACGGGGTTTCCGTAACATTTCTTGCGCATTACGGTTCGAACACTCGAACATTTATACGGATTCTCCTGTACAGTGACATATATGTAAATACGGGGTTCCCGTACCATTTCTTGCGCATTACGGTTCGAACACTCGAACACCTATACGGATTCTCCTGCACAGTGGCAGATATGTAAATACGGGATTTCGGTACCATTTTTTGCGCATTACGGTTCAAACACTCGAACACCTATACGGATTCTCCTGCACAGTGGCAGATATGTAAATACGGGGTTTACATACCATTTCTTGCGCATTAAGGTTCGAACACTCGAACACCTATGCGAATTCTCCTGCACAGAGGCAGTTATGTAAATACGGGGTTTCCGTACCATTTCTTGCGCATTACGGTTCGAACACCCGAACACCTATACGGATTCTCCTACACAGTGGCAGATATGTAAATACGGGGTTTACTTACCATTTCTTGCGCATTACGGTTCGAACACTCGAACACCTATACGGATTCTCCTGCACAGTGGCAGATATGTAAATACGGGGTTTCCTTACCATTTCTTGCGCATTACGGTTCGAACACTCGAACACCTATACGGATTCTCCTGCACAGTGGCAGATATGTAAATACGGGATTCCCGTACCATTTCTTGCGCATTACGGTTCGAACACTCGAACACCTATACGGATTCTCCTGCACAGTGGCAGATATGTAAATACGGGGTTTACATACCATTTCTTGCGCATTACGGTTCGAACAATCGAACACCTATACAGATTCTCCTGCACAGTGACAGATACGTAAATACGGGGTTTCGGTACCATTTCTTGCGCATTACGGTTCGAACACTCGAACACCTATACGGATTCTCCTACACAGTGGCAGATATGTAAATACGGGGTTTACCAACCATTTCTTGCGCATTACGGTTCGAACACTCGAACACCTATACGGATTCTCCTGCACAGTGGCAGATATGTAAATACGGGGTTTCCTTACCATTTCTTGCGCATTACGGTTCGAACACTCGAACACCTGTACGGATTCTCCTGCACAGTGGCAGATATGTAAATACGGGATTCCCGTACCATTTCTTGCGCATTACGGTTCGAACACTCGAACACCTATACGGATTCTCCTGCACAGTGGCAGATATGTAAATACGGGGTTTACATACCATTTTTTGCGCATTACGGTTCGAACAATCGAACACCTATACAGATTCTCCTGCACAGTGGCAGATATGTAAATACGGGGTTTCGGTACCATTTCTTGCGCATTACGGTTCGAACACTCGAACACCTATACGGATTCTCCTGCACAGTGGCAGATATGTAAATACGGGGTTTACATACCATTTCTCGCGCATTACGGTTCGAACAATCGAACACCTATACGGATTCTCCTGCACAGTGGCAGATATGTAAATACGGGGTTTCCGTAACATTTCTTGCGCATTACGGTTCGAACACTCGAACACCTATACGGATTCTCCTGCACAGTGGCAGATATGTAAATACAGGGTTTACATACCATTTCTTGCGCATTACGGTTCGAACACTCGAACACCAATACGAATTCTCCTGCACAGTGGCAGATATGTAAATACGGGGTTTCGGTACCATTTTTTGCGCATTACGGTTCAAACACTCGAACACCTATACGGATTCTCCTGCACAGTGGCAGGTATGTAAATACGGGGTTTACATACCATTTCTTGCGCATTAAGGTTCGAACACTCGAACAGCTATGCGAATTCTCCTGCACAGAGGCAGATATGTAAATACGGGGTTTCCGTACCATTTCTTGCGCATTACGGTTCGAACACTCGAACACCTATACGGATTTTCCTGCACAGTGGCAGATATGTAAATACGGGGTTTCCGTACCATTTCTTGCGCATTACGGTTCGAACACTCGAACACCTATACGGATTTTCCTGCACAGTGACAGATATGTAAATACGGGGTTCCCGTACCATTTCTTGCGCGTTACGGTTCGAACACTCGAACACCTATACGGATTCTCCTGCACAGTGGCAGATATGTAAATACGGGGTTTACATACCATTTCTTGCGCATTACGGTTCAAACACTCGAACACCTATACGGATTCTCCTGCACAGTGGCAGATATGTAAATACGGGGTTTCCTTACCATTTCTTGCGCATTACGGTTCGAACACTCGAACACCTGTACGGATTCTCCTGCACAGTGGCAGATATGTAAATACGGGGTTTCCGTACCATTTCTTGCGTATTACGGTTCGAACACTCGAACACCTATACGGATTCTCCTACACAGTGGCAGATATGTAAATACGGGGTTTACCTACCATTTCTTGCGCATTACGGTTCGAACACTCGAACACCTATACGGATTCTCCTGCATAGTGGCAGATATGTAAATACGGGGTTTCCTTACCATTTCTTGCACATTACGGTTCGAACACTCGAACACCTGTACGGATTCTCCTGCACAGTGGCAGATATGTAAATACGGGATTCCCGTACCATTTCTTGCGCATTACGGTTCGAACACTCGAACACCTATACGGATTCTCCTGCACAGTGGCAGATATGTAAATACGGGGTTTACATACCACTTCTTGCGCATTACGGTTCGAACAATCGAACACCTATACAGATTCTCCTGCACAGTGGCAGATATGTAAATACGGGGTTTCGGTACCATTTCTTGCGCATTACGGTTCGAACACTCGAACACCTATACGGATTCTCCTGCACAGTGGCAGATATGTAAATACGGGGTTTACATACCATTTCTCGCGCATTACGGTTCGAACAATCGAACACCTATACGGATTCTCCTGCACAGTGGCAGATATGTAAATACGGGGTTTACATACCATTTCTCGCGCATTACGGTTCGAACAATCGAACACCTATACGGATTCTCCTGCACAGTGGCAGATATGTAAATACGGGGTTTCCGTAACATTTCTTGCGCATTACGGTTCGAACACTCGAACACCTATACGGATTCTCCTGCACAGTGGCAGATATGTAAATACAGGGTTTCCTTACCATTTCTTGCGCATTACGGTTCGAACACTCGAACACCTATACGGATTTTCTTGCACAGTGGCAGATATGTAAATACGGGGTTTCCGTACCATTTCTTGCGCATTACGGTTCGAACACTCGAACACCTATACGGATTTTCCTGCATAGTGACAGATATGTAAATACGGGGTTCCCGTACCATTTCTTGCGCGTTACGGTTCGAACACTCGAACACCTATACGGATTCTCCTGCACAGTGGCAGATATGTAAATACGAGGTTTCCGTAACATTTCTTGCGCATTACGGTTCGAACACTCGAACATCTATACGGATTCTCCTGTACAGTGACATATATGTAAATACGAGGTTCCCGTACCATTTCTTGCGCATTACGGTTCGAACACTCGAACACCTATACGGATTCTCCTGCACAGTGGCAGATATGTAAATACGGGGTTTCGGTACCATTTTTTGCGCATTACGGTTCAAACACTCGAACACCTATACGGATTCTCCTGCACAGTGGCAGATATGTAAATACGGGGTTTACATACCATTTCTTGCGCATTAAGGTTCGAACACTCGAACACCTATGCGAATTCTCCTGCACAGAGGCAGATATGTTAATACGGGGTTTCCGTACCATTTCTTGCGCATTACGGTTCGAACACCCGAACACCTATACGGATTCTCCTACACAGTGGCAGATATGTAAATACGGGGTTTACTTACCATTTCTTGCGCATTACGGTTCGAACACTCGAACACCTATACGGATTCTCCTGCACAGTGGCAGATATGTAAATACGGGGTTTCCTTACCATTTCTTGCGCATTACGGTTCGAACACTCGAACACCTATACGGATTCTCCTGCACAGTGGCAGATATGTAAATACGGGATTCCCGTACCATTTCTTGCGCATTACGGTTCGAACACTCGAACACCTATACGGATTCTCCTGCACAGTGGCAGATATGTAAATACGGGGTTTACATACCATTTCTTGCGCATTACGGTTCGAACAATCGAACACCTATACAGATTCTCCTGCACAGTGACAGATATGTAAATACGGGGTTTCGGTACCATTTCTTGCGCATTACGGTTCGAACACTCGAACACCTATACGGATTCTCCTACACAGTGGCAGATATGTAAATACGGGGTTTACCTACCATTTCTTGCGCATTACGGTTCGAACACTCGAACACCTATACGGATTCTCCTGCACAGTGGCAGATATGTAAATACGGGGTTTCCTTACCATTTCTTGCGCATTACGGTTCGAACACTCGAACACCTGTACGGATTCTCCTGCACAGTGGCAGATATGTAAATACGGGATTCCCGTACCATTTCTTGCGCATTACGGTTCGAACACTCGAACACCTATACGGATTCTCCTGCACAGTGGCAGATATGTAAATACGGGGTTTACATACCATTTTTTGCGCATTACGGTTCGAACAATCGAACACCTATACAGATTCTCCTGCACAGTGGCAGATATGTAAATACGGGGTTTACATACCATTTCTCGCGCATTACGGTTCGAACAATCGAACACCTATACGGATTCTCCTGCACAGTGGCAGATATGTAAATACGGGGTTTCCGTAACATTTCTTGCGCATTACGGTTCGAACACTCGAACACCTATACGGATTCTCCTGCGCAGTGGCAGATATGTAAATACAGGGTTTACATACCATTTCTTGCGCATTACGGTTCGAACACTCGAACACCAATACGAATTCTCCTGCACAGTGGCAGATATGTAAATACGGGGTTTCGGTACCATTTTTTGCGCATTACGGTTCAAACACTCGAACACCTATACGGATTCTCCTGCACAGTGGCAGGTATGTAAATACGGGGTTTACATACCATTTCTTGCGCATTAAGGTTCGAACACTCGAACAGCTATTCGAATTCTCCTGCACAGAGGCAGATATGTAAATACGGGGTTTCCGTACCATTTCTTGCGCATTACGGTTCGAACACTCGAACACCTATACGGATTTTCCTGCACAGTGACAGATATGTAAATACGGGGTTCCCGTACCATTTCTTGCGCGTTACGGTTCGAACACTCGAACACCTATACGGATTCTCCTGCACAGTGGCAGATATGTAAATACGGGGTTTACATACCATTTCTTGCGCATTACGGTTCAAACACTCGAACACCTATACGGATTCTCCTGCACAGTGGCAGATATGTAAATACGGGGTTTCCTTACCATTTCTTGCGCATTACGGTTCGAACACTCGAACACCTGTACGGATTCTCCTGCACAGTGGCAGATATGTAAATACGGGGTTTCCGTACCATTTCTTGCGTATTACGGTTCGAACACTCGAACACCTATACGGATTCTCCTACACAGTGGCAGATATGTAAATACGGGGTTTACCTACCATTTCTTGCGCATTACGGTTCGAACACTCGAACACCTATACGGATTCTCCTGCATAGTGGCAGATATGTAAATACGGGGTTTCCTTACCATTTCTTGCACATTACGGTTCGAACACTCGAACACCTGTACGGATTCTCCTGCACAGTGGCAGATATGTAAATACGGGATTCCCGTACCATTTCTTGCGCATTACGGTTCGAACACTCGAACACCTATACGGATTCTCCTGCACAGTGGCAGATATGTAAATACGGGGTTTACATACCACTTCTTGCGCATTACGGTTCGAACAATCGAACACCTATACGATTCTCCTGCACAGTGGCAGATATGTAAATACGGGGTTTCGGTACCATTTCTTGCGCATTACGGTTCGAACACTCGAACACCTATACGGATTCTCCTGCACAGTGGCAGATATGTAAATACGGGGTTTACATACCATTTCTCGCGCATTACGGTTCGAACAATCGAACACCTATACGGATTCTCCTGCACAGTGGCAGATATGTAAATACGGGGTTTCCGTAACATTTCTTGCGCATTACGGTTCGAACACTCGAACACCTATACGGATTCTCCTGCACAGTGGCAGATATGTAAATACGGGGTTTACAAACCATTTCTTGCGCATTACGGTTCGAACACTCGAACACCAATACGAATTCTCCTGCACAGTGGCAGATATGTAAATACGGGGTTTCGGTACCATTTTTTGCGCATTACGGTTCAAACACTCGAACACCTATACGGATTCTCCTGCACAGTGGCAGATATGTAAATACGGGGTTTACATACCATTTCTTGCGCATTAAGGTTCGAACACTCGAACACCTATGCGAATTCTCCTGCACAGAGGCAGATATGTAAATACGGGGTTTCCGTACCATTTCATGCGCATTACGGTTCGAACACTCGAACACCTATACGGATTTTCCTGCACAGTGGCAGATATGTAAATACGGGGTTTCCGTACCATTTCTTGCGCATTACGGTTCGAACACTCGAACACCTATACGGATTTTCCTGCATAGTGACAGATATGTAAATACGGGGTTCGCATACCATTTCTTGCGCGTTACGGTTCGAACACTCGAACACCTATACGGATTCTCCTGCACAGTGGCAGATATGTAAATACGGGGTTTCCGTAACATTTCTTGCGCATTACGGTTCGAACACTCGAACATCTATACGGATTCTCCTGTACAGTGACATATATGTAAATACGGGGTTCCCGTACCATTTCTTGCGCATTACGGTTCGAACACTCGAACACCTATACGGATTCTCCTGCACAGTGGCAGATATGTAAATACGGGGTTTCGGTACCATTTTTTGCGCATTACGGTTCAAACACTCGAACACCTATACGGATTCTCCTGCACAGTGGCAGATATGTAAATACGGGGTTTACATACCATTTCTTGCGCATTAAGGTTCGAACACTCGAACACCTATGCGAATTCTCCTGCACAGAGGCAGATATGTTAATACGGGGTTTCCGTACCATTTCTTGCGCATTACGGTTCGAACACCCGAACACCTATACGGATTCTCCTACACAGTGGCAGATATGTAAATACGGGGTTTACTTACCATTTCTTGCGCATTACGGTTCGAACACTCGAACACCTATACGGATTCTCCTGCACAGTGGCAGATATGTAAATACGGGGTTTCCTTACCATTTCTTGCGCATTACGGTTCGAACACTCGAACACCTATACGGATTCTCCTGCACAGTGGCAGATATGTAAATACGGGATTCCCGTACCATTTCTTGCGCATTACGGTTCGAACACTCGAACACCTATACGGATTCTCCTGCACAGTGGCAGATATGTAAATACGGGGTTTACATACCATTTCTTGCGCATTACGGTTCGAACAATCGAACACCTATACAGATTCTCCTGCACAGTGACAGATATGTAAATACGGGGTTTCGGTACCATTTCTTGCGCATTAAGGTTCGAACACTCGAACACCTATACGGATTCTCCTACACAGTGGCAGATATGTAAATACGGGGTTTACCTACCATTTCTTGCGCATTACGGTTCGAACACTCGAACACCTATACGGATTCTCCTGCACAGTGGCAGATATGTAAATACGGGGTTTCCTTACCATTTCTTGCGCATTACGGTTCGAACACTCGAACACCTGTACGGATTCTCCTGCACAGTGGCAGATATGTAAATACGGGATTCCCGTACCATTTCTTGCGCATTACGGTTCGAACACTCGAACACCTCTACGGATTCTCCTGCACAGTGGCAGATATGTAAATACGGGGTTTACATACCATTTTTTGCGCATTACGGTTCGAACAATCGAACACCTATACAGATTCTCCTGCACAGTGGCAGATATGTAAATACGGGGTTTACATACCATTTCTCGCGCATTACGGTTCGAACAATCGAACACCTATACGGATTCTCCTGCACAGTGGCAGATATGTAAATACGGGGTTTCCGTAACATTTCTTGCGCATTACGGTTCGAACACTCGAACACCTATACGGATTCTCCTGCACAGTGGCAGATATGTAAATACAGGGTTTACATACCATTTCTTGCGCATTACGGTTCGAACACTCGAACACCAATACGAATTCTCCTGCACAGTGGCAGATATGTAAATACGGGGTTTCGGTACCATTTTTTGCGCATTACGGTTCAAACACTCGAACACCTATACGGATTCTCCTGCACAGTGGCAGGTATGTAAATACGGGGTTTACATACCATTTCTTGCGCATTAAGGTTCGAACACTCGAACAGCTATTCGAATTCTCCTGCACAGAGGCAGATATGTAAATACGGGGTTTCCGTACCATTTCTTGCGCATTACGGTTCGAACACTCGAACACCTATACGGATTTTCCTGCACAGTGACAGATATGTAAATACGGGGTTCCCGTACCATTTCTTGCGCGTTACGGTTCGAACACTCGAACACCTATACGGATTCTCCTGCACAGTGGCAGATATGTAAATACGGGGTTTACATACCATTTCTTGCGCATTACGGTTCAAACACTCGAACACCTATACGGATTCTCCTGCACAGTGGCAGATATGTAAATACGGGGTTTCCTTACCATTTCTTGCGCATTACGGTTCGAACACTCGAACACCTGTACGGATTCTCCTGCACAGTGGCAGATATGTAAATACGGGGTTTCCGTACCATTTCTTGCGTATTACGGTTCGAACACTCGAACACCTATACGGATTCTCCTACACAGTGGCAGATATGTAAATACGGGGTTTACCTACCATTTCTTGCGCATTACGGTTCGAACACTCGAACACCTATACGGATTCTCCTGCATAGTGGCAGATATGTAAATACGGGGTTTCCTTACCATTTCTTGCACATTACGGTTCGAACACTCGAACACCTGTACGGATTCTCCTGCACAGTGGCAGATATGTAAATACGGGATTCCCGTACCATTTCTTGCGCATTACGGTTCGAACACTCGAACACCTATACGGATTCTCCTGCACAGTGGCAGATATGTAAATACGGGGTTTACATACCACTTCTTGCGCATTACGGTTCGAACAATCGAACACCTATACGATTCTCCTGCACAGTGGCAGATATGTAAATACGGGGTTTCGGTACCATTTCTTGCGCATTACGGTTCGAACACTCGAACACCTATACGGATTCTCCTGCACAGTGGCAGATATGTAAATACGGGGTTTACATACCATTTCTCGCGCATTACGGTTCGAACAATCGAACACCTATACGGATTCTCCTGCACAGTGGCAGATATGTAAATACGGGGTTTCCGTAACATTTCTTGCGCATTACGGTTCGAACACTCGAACACCTATACGGATTCTCCTGCACAGTGGCAGATATGTAAATACGGGGTTTACAAACCATTTCTTGCGCATTACGGTTCGAACACTCGAACACCAATACGAATTCTCCTGCACAGTGGCAGATATGTAAATACGGGGTTTCGGTACCATTTTTTGCGCATTACGGTTCAAACACTCGAACACCTATACGGATTCTCCTGCACAGTGGCAGATATGTAAATACGGGGTTTACATACCATTTCTTGCGCATTAAGGTTCGAACACTCGAACACCTATGCGAATTCTCCTGCACAGAGGCAGATATGTAAATACGGGGTTTCCGTACCATTTCTTGCGCATTACGGTTCGAACACTCGAACACCTATACGGATTTTCCTGCACAGTGGCAGATATGTAAATACGGGGTTTCCGTACCATTTCTTGCGCATTACGGTTCGAACACTCGAACACCTATACGGATTTTCCTGCATAGTGACAGATATGTAAATACGGGGTTCGCGTACCATTTCTTGCGCGTTACGGTTCGAACACTCGAACACCTATACGGATTCTCCTGCACAGTGGCAGATATGTAAATACGGGGTTTCCGTAACATTTCTTGCGCATTACGGTTCGAACACTCGAACATCTATACGGATTCTCCTGTACAGTGACATATATGTAAATACGGGGTTCCCGTACCATTTCTTGCGCATTACGGTTCGAACACTCGAACACCTATACGGATTCTCCTGCACAGTGGCAGATATGTAAATACGGGGTTTCGGTACCATTTTTTGCGCATTACGGTTCAAACACTCGAACACCTATACGGATTCTCCTGCACAGTGGCAGATATGTAAATACGGGGTTTACATACCATTTCTTGCGCATTAAGGTTCGAACACTCGAACACCTATGCGAATTCTCCTGCACAGAGGCAGATATGTAAATACGGGGTTTCCGTACCATTTCTTGCGCATTACGGTTCGAACACTCGAACACCTATACGGATTCTCCTACACAGTGGCAGATATGTAAATACGGGGTTTACTTACCATTTCTTGCGCATTACGGTTCGAACACTCGAACACCTATACGGATTCTCCTGCACAGTGGCAGATATGTAAATACGGGGTTTCCTTACCATTTCTTGCGCATTACGGTTCGAACACTCGAACACCTATACGGATTCTCCTGCACAGTGGCAGATATGTAAATACGGGATTCCCGTACCATTTCCTGCGCATTACGGTTCGAACACTCGAACACCTATACGGATTCTCCTGCACAGTGGCAGATATGTAAATACGGGGTTTACATACCATTTCTTGCGCATTACGGTTCGAACAATCGAACACCTATACAGATTCTCCTGCACAGTGACAGATATGTAAATACGGGGTTTCGGTACCATTTCTTGCGCATTACGGTTCGAACACTCGAACACCTATACGGATTCTCCTACACAGTGGCAGATATGTAAATACGGGGTTTACCTACCATTTCTTGCGCATTACGGTTCGAACACTCGAACACCTATACGGATTCTCCTGCACAGTGGCAGATATGTAAATACGGGGTTTCCTTACCATTTCTTGCGCATTACGGTTCGAACACTCGAACACCTGTACGGATTCTCCTGCACAGTGGCAGATATGTAAATACGGGATTCCCGTACCATTTCTTGCGCATTACGGTTCGAACACTCGAACACCTATACGGATTCTCCTGCACAGTGGCAGATATGTAAATACGGGGTTTACATACCATTTTTTGCGCATTACGGTTCGAACAATCGAACACCTATACAGATTCTCCTGCACAGTGGCAGATATGTAAATACGGGGTTTCGGTACCATTTCTTGCGCATTACGGTTCGAACACTCGAACACCTATACGGATTCTCCTGCACAGTGGCAGATATGTAAATACGGGGTTTACATACCATTTCTCGCGCATTACGGTTCGAACAATCGAACACCTATACGGATTCTCCTGCACAGTGGCAGATATGTAAATACGGGGTTTCCGTAACATTTCTTGCGCATTACGGTTCGAACACTCGAACACCTATACGGATTCTCCTGCACAGTGGCAGATATGTAAATACAGGGTTTACATACCATTTCTTGCGCATTACGGTTCGAACACTCGAACACCAATACGAATTCTCCTGCACAGTGGCAGATATGTAAATACGGGGTTTCGGTACCATTTTTTGCGCATTACGGTTCAAACACTCGAACACCTATACGGATTCTCCTGCACAGTGGCAGGTATGTAAATACGGGGTTTACATACCATTTCTTGCGCATTAAGGTTCGAACACTCGAACAGCTATGCGAATTCTCCTGCACAGAGGAAGATATGTAAATACGGGGTTTCCGTACCATTTCTTGCGCATTACGGTTCGAACACTCGAACACCTATACGGATTTTCCTGCACAGTGGCAGATATGTAAATACGGGGTTTCCGTACCATTTCTTGCGCATTACGGTTCGAACACTCGAACACCTATACGGATTTTCCTGCACAGTGACAGATATGTAAATACGGGGTTCCCGTACCATTTCTTGCGCGTTACGGTTCGAACACTCGAACACCTATACGGATTCTCCTGCACAGTGGCAGATATGTAAATACGGGGTTTACATACCATTTCTTGCGCATTACGGTTCAAACACTCGAACACCTATACGGATTCTCCTGCACAGTAGCAGATATGTAAATACGGGGTTTCCTTACCATTTCTTGCGCATTACGGTTCGAACACTCGAACACCTGTACGGATTCTCCTGCACAGTGGCAGATATGTAAATACGGGGTTTCCGTACCATTTCTTGCGTATTACGGTTCGAACACTCGAACACCTATACGGATTCTCCTACACAGTGGCAGATATGTAAATACGGGGTTTACCTACCATTTCTTGCGCATTACGGTTCGAACACTCGAACACCTATACGGATTCTCCTGCATAGTGGCAGATATGTAAATACGGGGTTTCCTTACCATTTCTTGCACATTACGGTTCGAACACTCGAACACCTGTACGGATTCTCCTGCACAGTGGCAGATATGTAAATACGGGATTCCCGTACCATTTCTTGCGCATTACGGTTCGAACACTCGAACACCTATACGGATTCTCCTGCACAGTGGCAGATATGTAAATACGGGGTTTACAAACCACTTCTTGCGCATTACGGTTCGAACAATCGAACACCTATACAGATTCTCCTGCACAGTGGCAGATATGTAAATACGGGGTTTCGGTACCATTTCTTGCGCATTACGGTTCGAACACTCGAACACCTATACGGATTCTCCTGCACAGTGGCAGATATGTAAATAAGGGGTTTACATACCATTTCTCGCGCATTACGGTTCGAACAATCGAACACCTATACGGATTCTCCTGCACAGTGGCAGATATGTAAATACGGGGTTTACATACCATTTCTCGCGCATTACGGTTCGAACAATCGAACACCTATACGGATTCTCCTGCACAGTGGCAGATATGTAAATACGGGGTTTCCGTAACATTTCTTGCGCATTACGGTTCGAACACTCGAACACCTATACGGATTCTCCTGCACAGTGGCAGATATGTAAATACGGGGTTTACATACCATTTCTTGCGCATTACGGTTCGAACACTCGAACACCAATACGAATTCTCCTGCACAGTGGCAGATTTGTAAATACGGGGTTTCGGTACCATTTTTTGCGCATTACGGTTCAAACACTCGAACACCTATACGGATTCTCCTTCACAGTGGCAGATATGTAAATACGGGGTTTACATACCATTTCTTGCGCATTAAGGTTCGAACACTCGAACACCTATGCGAATTCTCCTGCACAGAGGCAGATATGTAAATACGGGGTTTCCGTACCATTTCTTGCGCATTACGGTTCGAACACTCGAACACCTATACGGATTTTCCTGCACAGTGGCAGATATGTAAATACGGGGTTTCCGTACCATTTCTTGCCCATTACGGTTCGAACACTCGAACACCTATACGGATTTTCCTGCATAGTGACAGATATGTAAATACGGGGTTCCCGTACCATTTCTTGCGCGTTACGGTTCGAACACTCGAACACCTATACGGATTCTCCTGCACAGTGGCAGATATGTAAATACGGGGTTTCCGTAACATTTCTTGCGCATTACGGTTCGAACACTCGAACATCTATACGGATTCTCCTGTACAGTGACATATATGTAAATACGGGGTTCCCGTACCATTTCTTGCGCATTACGGTTCGAACACTCGAACACCTATACGGATTCTCCTGCACAGTGGCAGATATGTAAATACGGGGTTTCGGTACCATTTTTTGCGCATTACGGTTCAAACACTCGAACACCTATACGGATTCTCCTGCACAGTGGCAGATATGTAAATACGGGGTTTACATACCATTTCTTGCGCATTAAGGTTCGAACACTCGAACACCTATGCGAATTCTCCTGCACAGAGGCAGATATGTAAATACGGGGTTTCCGTACCATTTCTTGTGCATTACGGTTCGAACACCCGAACACCTATACGGATTCTCCTACACAGTGGCAGATATGTAAATACGGGGTTTACTTACCATTTCTTGCGCATTACGGTTCGAACACTCGAACACCTATACGGATTCTCCTGCACAGTGGCAGATATGTAAATACGGGGTTTCCTTACCATTTCTTGCGCATTACGGTTCGAACACTCGAACACCTATACGGATTTTCCTGCATAGTGACAGATATGTAAATACGAGGTTCCCGTACCATTTCTTGCGCGTTACGGTTCGAACACTCGAACACCTATACGGATTCTCCTGCACAGTGGCAGATATGTAAATACGGGGTTTCCGTAACATTTCTTGCGCATTACGGTTCGAACACTCGAACATCTATACGGATTCTCCTGTACAGTGACATATATGTAAATACGGGGTTCCCGTACCATTTCTTGCGCATTACGGTTCGAACACTCGAACACCTATACGGATTCTCCTGCACAGTGGCAGATATGTAAATACGGGGTTTCGGTACCATTTTTTGCGCATTACGGTTCAAACACTCGAACACCTATACGGATTCTCCTGCACAGTGGCAGGTATGTAAATACGGGGTTTACATACCATTTCTTGCGCATTAAGGTTCGAACACTCGAACAGCTATGCGAATTCTCCTGCACAGAGGCAGATATGTAAATACGGGGTTTCCGTACCATTTCTTGCGCATTACGGTTCGAACACTCGAACACCTATACGGATTTTCCTGCACAGTGGCAGATATGTAAATACGGGGTTTCCGTACCATTTCTTGCGCATTACGGTTCGAACACTCGAACACCTATACGGATTTTCCTGCACAGTGACAGATATGTAAATACGGGGTTCCCGTACCATTTCTTGCGCGTTACGGTTCGAACACTCGAACACCTATACGGATTCTCCTGCACAGTGGCAGATATGTAAATACGGGGTTTACATACCATTTCTTGCGCATTACGGTTCAAACACTCGAACCCTATACGGATTCTCCTGCACAGTGGCAGATATGTAAATACGGGGTTTCCTTACCATTTCTTGCGCATTACGGTTCGAACACTCGAACACCTGTACGGATTCTCCTGCACAGTGGCAGATATGTAAATACGGGGTTTCCGTACCATTTCTTGCGTATTACGGTTCGAACACTCGAACACCTATACGGATTCTCCTGCACAGTGGCAGATATGTAAATACGGGGTTTACATACCATTTCTCGCGCATTACGGTTCGAACAATCGAACACCTATACGGATTCTCCTGCACAGTGGCAGATATGTAAATACGGGGTTTCCGTAACATTTCTTGCGCATTACGGTTCGAACACTCGAACACCTATACGGATTCTCCTGCACAGTGGCAGATATGTAAATACGGGGTTTACATACCATTTCTTGCGCATTACGGTTCGAACACTCGAACACCAATACGAATTCTCCTGCACAGTGGCAGATTTGTAAATACGGGGTTTCGGTACCATTTTTTGCGCATTACGGTTCAAACACTCGAACACCTATACGGATTCTCCTTCACAGTGGCAGATATGTAAATACGGGGTTTACATACCATTTCTTGCGCATTAAGGTTCGAACACTCGAACACCTATGCGAATTCTCCTGCACAGAGGCAGATATGTAAATACGGGGTTTCCGTACCATTTCTTGCGCATTACGGTTCGAACACTCGAACACCTATACGGATTTTCCTGCACAGTGGCAGATATGTAAATACGGGGTTTCCGTACCATTTCTTGCCCATTACGGTTCGAACACTCGAACACCTATACGGATTTTCCTGCATAGTGACAGATATGTAAATACGGGGTTCCCGTACCATTTCTTGCGCGTTACGGTTCGAACACTCGAACACCTATACGGATTCTCCTGCACAGTGGCAGATATGTAAATACGGGGTTTCCGTAACATTTCTTGCGCATTACGGTTCGAACACTCGAACATCTATACGGATTCTCCTGTACAGTGACATATATGTAAATACGGGGTTCCCGTACCATTTCTTGCGCATTACGGTTCGAACACTCGAACACCTATACGGATTCTCCTGCACAGTGGCAGATATGTAAATACGGGGTTTCGGTACCATTTTTTGCGCATTACGGTTCAAACACTCGAACACCTATACGGATTCTCCTGCACAGTGGCAGATATGTAAATACGGGGTTTACATACCATTTCTTGCGCATTAAGGTTCGAACACTCGAACACCTATGCGAATTCTCCTGCACAGAGGCAGATATGTAAATACGGGGTTTCCGTACCATTTCTTGCGCATTACGGTTCGAACACCCGAACACCTATACGGATTCTGCTACACAGTGGCAGATATGTAAATACGGGGTTTACTTACCATTTCTTGCGCATTACGGTTCGAACACTCGAACACCTATACGGATTCTCCTGCACAGTGGCAGATATGTAAATACGGGGTTTCCTTACCATTTCTTGCGCATTACGGTTCGAACACTCGAACACCTATACGGATTTTCCTGCATAGTGACAGATATGTAAATACGAGGTTCCCGTACCATTTCTTGCGCGTTACGGTTCGAACACTCGAACACCTATACGGATTCTCCTGCACAGTGGCAGATATGTAAATACGGGGTTTACATACCATTTCTTGCGCATTACGGTTCAAACACTCGAACCCTATACGGATTCTCCTGCACAGTGGCAGATATGTAAATACGGGGTTTCCTTACCATTTCTTGCGCATTACGGTTCGAACACTCGAACACCTGTACGGATTCTCCTGCACAGTGGCAGATATGTAAATACGGGGTTTCCGTACCATTTCTTGCGTATTACGGTTCGAACACTCGAACACCTATACGGATTCTCCTGCACAGTGGCAGATATGTAAATACGGGGTTTACATACCATTTCTCGCGCATTACGGTTCGAACAATCGAACACCTATACGGATTCTCCTGCACAGTGGCAGATATGTAAATACGGGGTTTCCGTAACATTTCTTGCGCATTACGGTTCGAACACTCGAACACCTATACGGATTCTCCTGCACAGTGGCAGATATGTAAATACGGGGTTTACATACCATTTCTTGCGCATTACGGTTCGAACACTCGAACACCAATACGAATTCTCCTGCACAGTGGCAGATTTGTAAATACGGGGTTTCGGTACCATTTGTTGCGCATTACGGTTCAAACACTCGAACACCTATACGGATTCTCCTTCACAGTGGCAGATATGTAAATACGGGGTTTACATACCATTTCTTGCGCATTAAGGTTCGAACACTCGAACACCTATGCGAATTCTCCTGCACAGAGGCAGATATGTAAATACGGGGTTTCTGTACCATTTCTTGCGCATTACGGTTCGAACACTCGAACACCTATACGGATTTTCCTGCACAGTAGCAGATATGTAAATACGGGGTTTCCGTACCATTTCTTGCGCATTACGGTTCGAACACTCGAACACCTATACGGATTTTCCTGCATAGTGACAGATATGTAAATACGGGGTTCCCGTACCATTTCTTGCGCGTTACGGTTCGAACACTCGAACACCTATACGGATTCTCCTGCACAGTGGCAGATATGTAAATACGGGGTTTCCGTAACATTTCTTGCGCATTACGGTTCGAACACTCGAACATCTATACGGATTCTCCTGTACAGTGACATATATGTAAATACGGGGTTCCCGTACCATTTCTTGCGCATTACGGTTCGAACACTCGAACACCTATACGGATTCTCCTGCACAGTGGCAGATATGTAAATACGGGGTTTCGGTACCATTTTTTGCGCATTACGGTTCAAACACTCGAACACCTATACGGATTCTCCTGCACAGTGGCAGATATGTAAATACGGGGTTTACATACCATTTCTTGCGCATTAAGGTTCGAACACTCGAACACCTATGCGAATTCTCCTGCACAGAGGCAGATATGTAAATACGGGGTTTCCGTACCATTTCTTGCGCATTACGGTTCGAACACCCGAACACCTATACGGATTCTCCTACACAGTGGCAGATATGTAAATACGGGGTTTACTTACCATTTCTTGCGCATTACGGTTCGAACACTCGAACACCTATACGGATTCTCCTGCACAGTGGCAGATATGTAAATACGGGGTTTCCTTACCATTTCTTGCGCATTACGGTTCGAACACTCGAACACCTATACGGATTTTCCTGCATAGTGACAGATATGTAAATACGAGGTTCCCGTACCATTTCTTGCGCGTTACGGTTCGAACACTCGAACACCTATACGGATTCTCCTGCACAGTGGCAGATATGTAAATACGGGGTTTCCGTAACATTTCTTGCGCATTACGGTTCGAACACTCGAACATCTATACGGATTCTCCTGTACAGTGACATATATGTAAATACGGGGTTCCCGTACCATTTCTTGCGCATTACGGTTCGAACACTCGAACACCTATACGGATTCTCCTGCACAGTGGCAGATATGTAAATACGGGGTTTCGGTACCATTTTTTGCGCATTACGGTTCAAACACTCGAACACCTATACGGATTCTCCTGCACAGTGGCAGGTATGTAAATACGGGGTTTACATACCATTTCTTGCGCATTAAGGTTCGAACACTCGAACAGCTATGCGAATTCTCCTGCACAGAGGCAGATATGTAAATACGGGGTTTCCGTACCATTTCTTGCGCATTACGGTTCGAACACTCGAACACCTATACGGATTTTCCTGCACAGTGGCAGATATGTAAATACGGGGTTTCCGTACCATTTCTTGCGCATTACGGTTCGAACACTCGAACACCTATACGGATTTTCCTGCACAGTGACAGATATGTAAATACGGGGTTCCCGTACCATTTCTTGCGCGTTACGGTTCGAACACTCGAACACCTATACGGATTCTCCTGCACAGTGGCAGATATGTAAATACGGGGTTTACATACCATTTCTTGCGCATTACGGTTCAAACACTCGAACCCTATACGGATTCTCCTGCACAGTGGCAGATATGTAAATACGGGGTTTCCTTACCATTTCTTGCGCATTACGGTTCGAACACTCGAACACCTGTACGGATTCTCCTGCACAGTGGCAGATATGTAAATACGGGGTTTACATACCATTTCTTGCGCATTACGGCTCGAACACTCGAACACCTATACGGATTCTCCTGCACAGTGGCAGATATGTAAATACGGGCTTTCCGTAACATTTCTTGCGTATTACGGTTCGAACACTCGAACACCTATACGGATTCTCCTGCACAGTGGCAGATATGTAAATACGGGGTTTACATACCATTTCTTGCGCATTACGGTTCGAACACTCGAACACCAATACGAATTCTCCTGCACAGTGGGAGATTTGTAAATACGGGGTTTCGGTACCATTTTTTGCGCATTACGGTTCAAACACTCGAACACCTATACGGATTCTCCTTCACAGTGGCAGATATGTAAATACGGGGTTTACATACCATTTCTTGCGCATTAAGGTTCGAACACTCGAACACCTATGCGAATTCTCCTGCACAGAGGCAGATATGTAAATACGGGGTTTCCGTACCATTTCTTGCGCATTACGGTTCGAACACTCGAACACCTATACGGATTTTCCTGCACAGTGGCAGATATGTAAATACGGGGTTTCCGTACCATTTCTTGCGCATTACGGTTCGAACACTCGAACACCTATACGGATTTTCCTGCATAGTGACAGATATGTAAATACGGGGTTCCCGTACCATTTCTTGCGCGTTACGGTTCGAACACTCGAACACCTATACGGATTCTCCTGCACAGTGGCAGATATGTAAATACGGGGTTTCCGTAACATTTCTTGCGCATTACGGTTCGAACACTCGAACATCTATACGGATTCTCCTGTACAGTGACATATATGTAAATACGGGGTTCCCGTACCATTTCTTGCGCATTACGGTTCGAACACTCGAACACCTATACGGATTCTCCTGCACAGTGGCAGATATGTAAATACGGGGTTTACATACCATTTCTTGCGCATTAAGGTTCGAACACTCGAACACCTATGCGAATTCTCCTGCACAGAGGCAGATATGTAAATACGGGGTTTCCGTACCATTTCTTGCGCATTACGGTTCGAACACCCGAACACCTATACGGATTCTCCTACACAGTGGCAGATATGTAAATACGGGGTTTACTTACCATTTCTTGCGCATTACGGTTCGAACACTCGAACACCTATACGGATTCTCCTGCACAGTGGCAGATATGTAAATACGGGGTTTCCTTACCATTTCTTGCGCATTACGGTTCGAACACTCGAACACCTATACGGATTCTCCTGCACAGTGGCTGATATGTAAATACGGGATTCCCGTACCATTTCTTGCGCATTACGGTTCGAACACTCGAACACCTATACGGATTCTCCTGCACAGTGGCAGATATGTAAATACGGGGTTTACATACCATTTCTTGCGCATTACGGTTCGAACAATCGAACACCTATACAGATTCTCCTGCACAGTGACAGATATGTAAATACGGGGTTTCGGTACCATTTCTTGCGCATTACGGTTCGAAGACTCGAACACCTATACGGATTCTCCTACACAGTGGCAGAGATGTAAATACGGGGTTTACCTACCATTTCTTGCGCATTACGGTTCGAACACTCGAACACCTATACGGATTCTCCTGCATAGTGGCAGATATGTAAATACGGGGTTTCCTTACCATTTCTTGCGCATTACGGTTCGAACACTCGAACACCTGTACGGATTCTCCTGCACAGTGGCAGATATGTAAATACGGGATTCCCGTACCATTTCTTGCGCATTACGGTTCGAACACTCGAACACCTATACGGATTCTCCTGCACAGTGGCAGATATGTAAATACGGGGTTTACATACCATTTTTTGCGCATTACGGTTCGAACAATCGAACACCTATACAGATTCTCCTGCACAGTGGCAGATATGTAAATACGGGGTTTACATACCATTTCTCGCGCATTACGGTTCGAACAATCGAACACCTATACGGATTCTCCTGCACAGTGGCAGATATGTAAATACGGGGTTTCCGTAACATTTCTTGCGCATTACGGTTCGAACACTCGAACACCTATACGGATTCTCCTGCACAGTGGCAGATATGTAAATACAGGGTTTACATAACATTTCTTGCGCATTACGGTTCGAACACTCGAACACCAATACGAATTCTCCTGCACAGTGGCAGATATGTAAATACGGGGTTTCGGTACCATTTTTTGCGCATTACGGTTCAAACACTCGAACACCTATACGGATTCTCCTGCACAGTGGCAGGTATGTAAATACGGGGTTTACATACCATTTCTTGCGCATTAAGGTTCGAACACTCGAACAGCTATGCGAATTCTCCTGCACAGAGGCAGATATGTAAATACGGGGTTTCCGTACCATTTCTTGCGCATTACGGTTCGAACACTCGAACACCTATACGGATTTTCCTGCACAGTGGCAGATATGTAAATACGGGGTTTCCGTACCATTTCTTGCGCATTACGGTTCGAACACTCGAACACCTATACGGATTTTCCTGCACAGTGACAGATATGTAAATACGGGGTTCCCGTACCATTTCTTGCGCGTTACGGTTCGAACAGTCGAACACCTATACGGATTCTCCTGCACAGTGGCAGATATGTAAATACGGGGTTTACATACCATTTCTTGCGCATTACGGTTCAAACACTCGAACACCTATACGGATTCTCCTGCACAGTGGCAGATATGTAAATACGGGGTTTCCTTACCATTTCTTGCGCATTACGGTTCGAACACTCGAACACCTGTACGGATTCTCCTGCACAGTGGCAGATATGTAAATACGGGGTTTCCGTACCATTTCTTGCGTATTACGGTTCGAACACTCGAACACCTATACGGATTCTCCTACACAGTGGCAGATATGTAAATACGGGGTTTACCTACCATTTCTTGCGCATTACGGTTCGAACACTCGAACACCTATACGGATTCTCCTGCATAGTGGCAGATATGTAAATACGGGGTTTCCTTACCATTTCTTGCACATTACGGTTCGAACACTCGAACACCTGTACGGATTCTCCTGCACAGTGGCAGATATGTAAATACGGGATTCCCGTACCATTTCTTGCGCATTACGGTTCGAACACTCGAACACCTATACGGATTCTCCTGCACAGTGGCAGATATGTAAATACGGGGTTTACATACCACTTCTTGCGCATTACGGTTCGAACAATCGAACACCTATACAGATTCTCCTGCACAGTGGCAGATATGTAAATACGGGGTTTCGGTACCATTTCTTGCGCATTACGGTTCGAACACTCGAACACCTATACGGATTCTCCTGCACAGTGGCAGATATGTAAATACGGGGTTTACATACCATTTCTCGCGCATTACGGTTCGAACAATCGAACACCTATACGGATTCTCCTGCACAGTGGCAGATATGTAAATACGGGGTTTCCGTAACATTTCTTGCGCATTACGGTTCGAACACTCGAACACCTATACGGATTCTCCTGCACAGTGGCAGATATGTAAATACGGGGTTTACAAACCATTTCTTGCGCATTACGGTTCGAACACTCGAACACCAATACGAATTCTCCTGCACAGTGGCAGATATGTAAATACGGGGTTTCGGTACCATTTTTTGCGCATTACGGTTCAAACACTCGAACACCTATACGGATTCTCCTGCACAGTGGCAGATATGTAAATACGGGGTTTACATACCATTTCTTGCGCATTAAGGTTCGAACACTCGAACACCTATGCGAATTCTCCTGCACAGAGGCAGATATGTAAATACGGGGTGTCCGTACCATTTCTTGCGCATTACGGTTCGAACACTCGAACACCTATACGGATTTTCCTGCACAGTGGCAGATATGTAAATACGGGGTTTCCGTACCATTTCTTGCGCATTACGGTTCGAACACTCGAACACCTATACGGATTTTCCTGCATAGTGACAGATATGTAAATACGGGGTTCGCGTACCATTTCTTGCGCGTTACGGTTCGAACACTCGAACACCTATACGGATTCTCCTGCACAGTGGTAGATATGTAAATACGGGGTTTCCGTAACATTTCTTGCGCATTACGGTTCGAACACTCGAACATCTATACGGATTCTCCTGTACAGTGACATATATGTAAATACGGGGTTCCCGTACCATTTCTTGCGCATTACGGTTCGAACACTCGAACACCTATACGGATTCTCCTGCACAGTGGCAGATATGTAAATACGGGGTTTCGGTACCATTTTTTGCGCATTACGGTTCAAACACTCGAACACCTATACGGATTCTCCTGCACAGTGGCAGATATGTAAATACGGGGTTTACATACCATTTCTTGCGCATTAAGGTTCGAACACTCGAACACCTATGCGAATTCTCCTGCACAGAGGCAGATATGTAAATACGGGGTTTCCGTACCATTTCTTGCGCATTACGGTTCGAACACTCGAACACCTATACGGATTCTCCTACACAGTGGCAGATATGTAAATACGGGGTTTACTTACCATTTCTTGCGCATTACGGTTCGAACACTCGAACACCTATACGGATTCTCCTGCACAGTGGCAGATATGTAAATACGGGGTTTCCTTACCATATCTTGCGCATTACGGTTCGAACACTCGAACACCTATACGGATTCTCCTGCACAGTGGCAGATATGTAAATACGGGATTCCCGTACCATTTCTTGCGCATTACGGTTCGAACACTCGAACACCTATACGGATTCTCCTGCACAGTGGCAGATATGTAAATACGGGGTTTACATACCATTTCTTGCGCATTACGGTTCGAACAATCGAACACCTATACAGATTCTCCTGCACAGTGACAGATATGTAAATACGGGGTTTCGGTACCATTTCTTGCGCATTACGGTTCGAACACTCGAACACCTATACGGATTCTCCTACACAGTGGCAGATATGTAAATACGGGGTTTACCTACCATTTCTTGCGCATTATGGTTCGAACACTCGAACACCTATACGGATTCTCCTGCACAGTGGCAGATATGTAAATACGGGGTTTCCTTACCATTTCTTGCGCATTACGGTTCGAACACTCGAACACCTGTACGGATTCTCCTGCACAGTGGCAGATATGTAAATACGGGATGCCCGTACCATTTCTTGCGCATTACGGTTCGGACACTCGAACACCTATACGGATTCTCCTGCACAGTGGCAGATATGTAAATACGGGGTTTACATACCATTTTTTGCGCATTACGGTTCGAACAATCGAACACCTATACAGATTCTCCTGCACAGTGGCAGATATGTAAATACGGGGTTTCGGTACCATTTCTTGCGCATTACGGTTCGAACACTCGAACACCTATACGGATTCTCCTGCACAGTGGCAGATATGTAAATACGGGGTTTACATACCATTTCTCGCGCATTACGGTTCGAACAATCGAACACCTATACGGATTCTCCTGCACAGTGGCAGATATGTAAATACGGGGTTTCCGTAACATTTCTTGCGCATTACGGTTCGAACACTCGATCACCTATACGGATTCTCCTGCACGGTGGCAGATATATAAATACGGGGTTTACATACCATTTCTTGCGCATTACGGTTCTAACACTCGAACACCAATACGAATTCTCCTGCACAGTGGCAGATATGTAAATACGGGGTTTCGGTACCATTTTTTGCGCATTACGGTTCAAACACTCGAACACCTATACGGATTCTCCTGCACAGTGGCAGATGTGTAAATACGGGGTTTACATACCATTTCTTGCGCATTAAGGTTCGAACACTCGAACACCTATGCGAATTCTCCTGCACAGAGGTAGATATGTAAATACGGGGTTTCCGTACCTTTTCTTGCGCATTACGGTTCGAACACTCGAACACCTATACGGATTCTCCTACACAGTGGCAGATATGTAAATACGGGGTTTACTTACCATTTCTTGCGCATTACGGTTCGAACACTCGAACACCTATACGGATTCTCCTTCACAGTGGCAGATATGTAAATACGGGGTTTCCTTACCATTTCTTGCGCATTACGGTTCGAACACTCGAACACCTATACGGATTCTCGTGCACAGTGGCAGATATGTAAATACGGGATTCCCGTACCATTTCTTGCGCATTACGGTTCGAACACTCGAACACCTATACGGATTCTCCTGCACAGTGGCAGATATGTAAATACGGGGTTTACATACCATTTCTTGCGCATTACGGTTCGAACAATCGAACACCTATACAGATTCTCCTGCACAGTGACAGATATGTAAATACGGGGTTTCGGTACCATTTCTTGCGCATTACGGTTCGAACACTCGAACACCTATACGGATTCTCCTACACAGTGGCAGATATGTAAATACGGGGTTTACCTACCATTTCTTGCGCATTACGGTTCGAACACTCGAACACCTATACGGATTCTCCTGCACAGTGGCAGATATTTAAATACGGGGTTTCCTTACCATTTCTTGCGCATTACGGTTCGAACACTCGAACACCTGTACGGATTCTCCTGCACAGTGGCAGATATGTAAATACGGGATTCCCGTACCATTTCTTGCGCATTACGGTTCGAACACTCGAACACCTATACGGATTCTCCTGCACAGTGGCAGATATGTAAATACGGGGTTTACATACCATTTTTTGCGCATTACGGTTCGAACAATCGAACACCTATACAGATTCTCCTGCACAGTGGCAGATATGTAAATACGGGGGTTCGGTACCATTTCTTGCGCATAACGGTTCGAACACTCGAACACCTATACGGATTCTCCTGCACAGTGGCAGATATGTAAATACGGGGTTTACATACCATTTCTCGCGCATTACGGTTCGAACAATCGAACACCTATACGGATTCTCCTGCCCAGTGGCAGATATGTAAATACGGGGTTTCCGTAACATTTCCTGCGCATTACGGTTCGAACACTCGAACACCTATACGGATTCTCCTGCACAGTGGCAGATATGTAAATACGGGGTTTCCTTACCATTTCTTGCGCATTACGGTTCGAACACTCGAACACCTATGCGGATTCTCTCGCACAGTGGCTGATATGTAAATACGGGGTTTCCGTACCATTTCTAGCGCATTACGGTTCGAACACTCGAACACCGATACGGATTTTCCTGCACAGTGGCAGATATGTAAATACGGGGTTTCCGTACCATTTCATGCGCATTACGGTTCGAACACTCGAACACCTATACGGATTCTCCAGTACAGTGACAGATATGTAAATACGGGGTTCCCGTACCATTTCTTGCGCATTACGGTTCGAACACTCGAACACCTATACGGATTCTCCTGCACAGTGGCAGATATGTAAATACGGGGTTTCCTTACCATTTCTTGCGCATTACGGTTCGAACACTCGAACACCTGTACGGATTCTCCTGCACAGTGGCAGATATGTAAATGCGGGGTTTCGGAACCATTTTTTGCGCATTACGGTTCGAACACTCGAACACCTATACGGATTCTCCTGCACAGTGGCAGATATGTAAATACGGGGTTTACATACCATTTCTTGCGCATTAAGGTTCGAACACTCGAACACCTATGCGGATTCTCCTGCACAGAGGCAGATATGTAAATACGGGGTTTCGGTATCATTTCTTGCGCATTACGGTTCGAACACTCGAACACCTATACGGATTCTCCTCCACAGTGGCAGATATGTAAATACGGGGTTTCCGTACCATTTCTTGCGCATTACGGTTCGAACACTCGAACACCTATACGGATTCTCCTACACAGTGGCAGATATGTAAATACGGGGTTTACCTACCATTTCTTGCGCATTACGGTTCGAACACTCGAACACCTATACGGATTCTCCTACATAGTGGCAGATATGTAAATACGGGGTTTCCTTACCATTTCTTGCGCATTACGGTTCGAACACTCGAACACCTGTACGGATTCTCCTGCATAGTGGCAGATATGTAAATACGGGATTCCCGTACCATTTCTTGCGCATTACGGTTCGAACACTCGAACACCTATACGGATTCTCCTGCACAGTGGCAGATATGTAAATACGGGGTTTACATACCACTTCTTGCGCATTACGGTTCGAACAATCGAACACCTATACAGATTCTCCTGCACAGTGGCAGATATGTAAATACGGGGTTTCGGTACCATTTCTTGCGCATTACGGTTCGAACACTCGAACACCTATACGGATTCTCCTGCACAGTGGCAGATATGTAAATACGGGGTTTACATACCATTTCTCGCGCATTACGGTTCGAACAATCGAACACCTATACGGATTCTCCTGCACAGTGGCAGATAGGTAAATACGGGGTTTCCGTAACATTTCTTGCGCATTACGGTTCGAACACTCGAACACCTATACAGATTCTCCTGCACAGTGGCAGATATGTAAATACGGGGTTTACAAACCATTTCTTGCGCATTACGGTTCGAACACTCGAACACCAATACGAATTCTCCTGCACAGTGGCAGATATGTAAATACGGGGTTTCGGTACCATTTTTTGCGCATTACGGTTCAAACACTCGAACACCTATACGGATTCTCCTGCACAGTGGCAGATATGTAAATACGGGGTTTACATACCATTTCTTGCGCATTAAGGTTCGAACACTCGAACACCTATGCGAATTCTCCTGCACAGAGGCAGATATGTAAATACGGGGTTTCCGTACCATTTCTTGCGCATTACGGTTCGAACACTCGAACACCTATACGGATTTTCTTGCACAGTGGCAGATATGTAAATACGGGGTTTCCGTACCATTTCTTGCGCATTACGGTTCGAACACTCGAACACCTATACGGATTTTCCTGCATAGTGACAGATATGTAAATACGGGGTTCGCGTACCATTTCTTGCGCGTTACGGTTCGAACACTCGAACACCTATACGGATTCTCCTGCACAGTGGCAGATATGTAAATACGGGGTTTCCGTAACATTTCTTGCGCATTACGGTTCGAACACTCGAACATCTATACGGATTCTCCTGTACAGTGACATATATGTAAATACGGGGTTCCCGTACCATTTCTTGCGCATTACGGTTCGAACACTCGAACACCTATACGGATTCTCCTGCACAGTGGCAGATATGTAAATACGGGGTTTCGGTACCATTTTTTGCGCATTACGGTTCAAACACTCGAACACCTATACGGATTCTCCTGCACAGTGGCAGATATGTAAATACGGGGTTTACATACCATTTCTTGCGCATTAAGGTTCGAACACTCGAACACCTATGCGAATTCTCCTGCACAGAGGCAGATATGTAAATACGGGGTTTCCGTACCATTTCTTGCGCATTACGGTTCGAACACTCGAACACCTATACGGATTCTCCTACACAGTGGCAGATATGTAAATACGGGGTTTACTTACCATTTCTTGCGCATTACGGTTCGAACACTCGAACACCTATACGGATTCTCCTGCACAGTGGCAGATATGTAAATACGGGGTTTCCTTACCATTTCTTGCGCATTACGGTACGAACACTCGAACACCTATACGGATTCTCCTGCACAGTGGCAGATATGTAAATACGGGATTCCCGTACCATTTCTTGCGCATTACGGTTCGAACACTCGAACACCTATACGGATTCTCCTGCACAGTGGCAGATTTGTAAATACGGGGTTTACCTACCATTTCTTGCGCATTACGGTTCGAACAATCGAACACCTATACAGATTCTCCTGCACAGTGACAGATATGTAAATACGGGGTTTCGGTACCATTTCTTGCGCATTACGGTTCGAACACTCGAACACCTATACGGATTCTCCTACACAGTGGCAGATATGTAAATACGGGGTTTACCTACCATTTCTTGCGCATTACGGTTCGAACACTCGAACACCTATACGGATTCTCCTGCACAGTGGCAGATATGTAAATACGGGGTTTCCTTACCATTTCTTGCGTATTACGGTTCGAACACTCGAACACCTGTACGGATTCTCCTGCACAGTGGCAGATATGTAAATACGGGATGCCCGTACCATTTCTTGCGCATTACGGTTCGAACACTCGAACACCTATACGGATTCTCCTGCACAGTGGCAGATATGTAAATACGGGGTTTACATACCATTTTTTGCGCATTACGGTTCGAACAATCGAACACCTATACAGATTCTCCTGCACAGTGGCAGATATGTAAATACGGGATGCCCGTACCATTTCTTGCGCATTACGGTTCGAACAATCGAACACCTATATAGATTCTCCTGCACAGTGACAGATATGTAAATACGGGGTTTCGGTACCATTTCTTGCGCATTACGGTTCGAACACTCGAACACCTATACGGATTCTCCTACACAGTGGCAGATATGTAAATACGGGGTTTACCTACCATTTCTTGCGCATTACGGTTCGAACACTCGAACACCTATACGGATTCTCCTGCACAGTGGCAGATATGTAAATACGGGGTTTCCTTACCATTTCTTGCGCATTACGGTTCGAACACTCGAACACCTGTACGGATTCTCCTGCACAGTGGCAGATATGTAAATACGGGATTCCCGTACCATTTCTTGCGCATTACGGTTCGAACACTCGAACACCTATACGGATTCTCCTGCACAGTGGCAGATATGTAAATACGGGGTTTACATACCATTTTTTGCGCATTACGGTTCGAACAATCGAACACCTATACAGATTCTCCTGCACAGTGGCAGATATGTAAATACGGGGTTTCGGTACCATTTCTTGCGCATTACGGTTCGAACACTCGAACACCTATACGGATTCTCCTGCACAGTGGCAGATATGTAAATACGGGGTTTACATACCATTTCTCGCGCATTACGGTTCGAACAATCAAACACCTATACGGATTCTCCTGCACAGTGGCAGATATGTAAATACGGGGTTTCCGTAACATTTCTTGCGCATTACGGTTCGAACACTCGAACACCTATACGGATTCTCCTGCACAGTGGCAGATATGTAAATACGGGGTTTACATACCATTTCTTGCGCATTACGGTTCGAACACTCGAACACCAATACGAATTCTCCTGCACAGTGGCAGATATGTAAATACGGGGTTTCGGTACCATTTTTTGCGCATTACGGTTCAAACACTCGAACACCTATACGGATTCTCCTGCACAGTGGCAGGTATGTAAATACGGGGTTTACATAACATTTCTTGCGCATTAAGGTTCGAACACTCGAACAGCTATGCGAATTCTCCTGCACAGAGGCAGATATGTAAATACGGGGTTTCCGTACCATTTCTTGCACATTACGGTTCGAACACTCGAACACCTATACGGATTTTCCTGTACAGTGGCAGATATGTAAATACGGGGTTTCCGTACCATTTCTTGCGCATTACGGTTCGAACACTCGAACACCTATACGGATTTTCCTGCACAGTGACAGATATGTAAATACGGGGTTCCCGTACCATTTCTTGCGCGTTACGGTTCGAACACTCGAACACCTATACGGATTCTGCTGCACAGTGGCAGATATGTAAATACGGGGTTTACATACCATTTCTTGCGCATTACGGTTCAAACACTCGAACACCTATACGGATTCTCCTGCACAGTGGCAGATATGTAAATACGGGGTTTCCTTACCATTTCTTGCGCATTACGGTTCGAACACTCGAACACCTGTACAGATTCTCCTGCACAGTGGCAGATATGTAAATACGGGGTTTCCGTACCATTTCTTGCGTATTACGGTTGGAACACTCGAACACCTATACGGATTCTCCTACACAGTGGCAGATATGTAAATACGGGGTTTACCTACCATTTCTTGCGCATTACGGTTCGAACACTCGAACACCTATACGGATTCTCCTGCATAGTGGCAGATATGTAAATACGGGGTTTCCTTACCATTTCTTGCGCATTACGGTTCGAACACTCGAACACCTGTACGGATTCTCCTGCACAGTGGCAGATATGTAAATACGGGATTCCCGTACCATTTCTTGCGCATTACGGTTCGAACACTCGAACACCTATACGGATTCTCCTGCAGAGTGGCAGATATGTAAATACGGGGTTTACATACCACTTCTTGCGCATTACGGTTCGAACAATCGAACACCTATACAGATTCTCCTGCACAGTGGCAGATATGTAAATACGGGGTTTCGGTACCATTTCTTGCGCATTACGGTTCGAACACTCGAACACCTATACGGATTCTCCTGCACAGTGGCAGATATGTAAATACGGGGTTTACATACCATTTCTCGCGCATTACGGTTCGAACAATCGAACACCTATACGGATTCTCCTGCACAGTGGCAGATATGTAAATACGGGGTTTCCGTAACATTTCTTGCGCATTACGGTTCGAACACTCGAACACCTATACGGATTCTCCTGCACAGTGGCAGATATGTAAATACGGGGTTTACAAACCATTTCTTGCGCATTACGGTTCGAACACTCGAACACCAATACGAATTCTCCTGCACAGTGGCAGATATGTAAATACGGGGTTTCGGTACCATTTTTTGCGCATTAAGGTTCGAACACTCGAACACCTATGCGAATTCTCCTGCACAGAGGCAGATATGTAAATACGGGGTTTCCGTACCATTTCTTGCGCATTACGGTTCGAACACTCGAACACCTATACGGATTTTCCTGCACAGTGGCAGATATGTAAATACGGGGTTTCCGTACCATTTCTTGCGCATTACGGTTCGAACACTCGAACACCTATACGGATTTTCCTGCATAGTGACAGATATGTAAATACGGGGTTCGCGTACCATTTCTTGCGCGTTACGGTTCGAACACTCGAACACCTATACGGATTCTCCTGCACAGTGGCAGATATGTAAATACGGGGTTTCCGTAACATTTCTTGCGCATTACGGTTCGAACACTCGAACATCTATACGGATCCTCCTGTACAGTGACATATATGTAAATACGGGGTTCCCGTACCATTTCTTGCGCATTACGGTTCGAACACTCGAACACCTATACGGATTCTCCTGCACAGTGGCAGATATGTAAATACGGGGTTTCGGTACCATTTTTTGCGCATTACGGTTCAAACACTCGAACACCTATACGGATTCTCCTGCACAGTGGCAGATATGTAAATACGGGGTTTACATACCATTTCTTGCGCATTACGGTTCGAACAATCGAACACCTATACAGATTCTCCTGCACAGTGACAGATATGTAAATACGGGGTTTCGGTACCATTTCTTGCGCATTACGGTTCGAACACTCGAACACCTATACGGATTCTCCTACACAGTGGCAGATATGTAAATACGGGGTTTACCTACCATTTCTTGCGCATTACGGTTCGAACACTCGAACACCTATACGGATTCTCCTGCACAGTGGCAGATATGTAAATACGGGGTTTCCTTACCATTTCTTGCGCATTACGGTTCGAACACTCGAACACCTATACGGATTCTCCTGCACAGTGGCAGATATGTAAATACGGGATTCCCGTACCATTTCTTGCGCATTACGGTTCGAACACTCGAACACCTATACGGATTCTCCTGCACAGTGGCAGATATGTAAATACGGGGTTTACATACCATTTCTTGCGCATTACGGTTCGAACAATCGAACACCTATACAGATTCTCCTGCACAGTGACAGATATGTAAATACGGGGTTTCGGTACCATTTCTTGCGCATTACGGTTCGAACACTCGAACACCTATACGGATTCTCCTACACAGTGGCAGATATGTAAATACGGGGTTTACCTACCATTTCTTGCGCATTACGGTTCGAACACTCGAACACCTATACGGATTCTCCTGCACAGTGGCAGATATGTAAATACGGGGTTTCCTTACCATTTCTTGCGCATTACGGTTCGAACACTCGAACACCTGTACGGATTCTCCTGCACAGTGGCAGATATGTAAATACGGGATGCCCGTACCATTTCTTGCGCATTACGGTTCGAACACTCGAACACCTATACGGATTCTCCTGCACAGTGGCAGATATGTAAATACGGGGTTTACATACCATTTTTTGCGCATTACGGTTCGAACAATCGAACACCTATACAGATTCTCCTGCACAGTGGCAGATATGTAAATACGGGGTTTCGGTACCATTTCTTGCGCATTACGGTTCGAACACTCGAACACCTATACGGATTCTCCTGCACAGTGGCAGATATGTAAATACGGGGTTTACATACCATTTCTCGCGCATTACGGTTCGAACAATCGAACACCTATACGGATTCTCCTGCACAGTGGCAGATATGTAAATACGGGGTTTCCGTAACATTTCTTGCGCATTACGGTTCGAACACTCGAACACCTATATGGATTCCCCTGCACAGTGGCAGATATGTAAATACGGGGTTTACAAACCATTTCTTGCGCATTACGGTTCGAACACTCGAACACCAATACGAATTCTCCTGCACAGTGGCAGATATGTAAATACGGGGTTTCGGTACCATTTTTTGCGCATTACGGTTCAAACACTCGAACACCTATACGGATTCTCCTGCACAGTGGCAGATATGTAAATACGGGGTTTACATACCATTTCTTGCGCATTAAGGTTCGAACACTCGAACACCTATGCGAATTCTCCTGCACAGAGGCAGATATGTAAATACGGGGTTTCCGTACCATTTCTTGCGCATTACGGTTCGAACACTCGAACACCTATACGGATTTTCCTGCATAGTGACAGATATGTAAATACGGGGTTCGCGTACCATTTCTTGCGCGTTACGGTTCGAACACTCGAACACCTATACGGATTCTCCTGCACAGTGGCAGATATGTAAATACGGGGTTTCCGTAACATTTCTTGCGCATTACGGTTCGAACACTCGAACATCTATACGGATTCTCCTGTACAGTGACATATATGTAAATACGGGGTTCCCGTACCATTTCTTGCGCATTACGGTTCGAACACTCGAACACCTATACGAATTCTCCTGCACAGTGGCAGATATGTAAATACGGGGTTTCGGTACCATTTTTTGCGCATTACGGTTCAAACACTCGAACACCTATACGGATTCTCCTGCACAGTGGCAGATATGTAAATACGGGGTTTACATACCATTTCTTGCGCATTAAGGTTCGAACACTCGAACACCTATGCGAATTCTCCTGCACAGAGGCAGATATGTAAATACGGGGTTTCCGTACCATTTCTTGCGCATTACGGTTCGAACACTCGAACACCTATACGGATTCTCCTACACAGTGGCAGATATGTAAATACGGGGTTTACTTACCATTTCTTGCGCATTACGGTTCGAACACTCGAACACCTGTACGGATTCTCCTGCACAGTGGCAGATATGTAAATACGGGGTTTCCTTACCATTTCTTGCGCATTACGGTTCGAACACTCGAACACCTATACGGATTCTCCTGCACAGTGGCAGATATGTAAATACGGGATTCCCGTACCATTTCTTGCGCATTACGGTTCGAACACTCGAACACCTATACGGATTCTCCTGCACAGTGGCAGATATGTAAATACGGGGTTTACATACCATTTCTTGCGCATTACGGTTCGAACAATCGAACACCTATACAGATTCTCCTGCACAGTGACAGATATGTAAATACGGGGTTTCGGTACCATTTCTTGCGCATTACGGTTCGACCACTCGAACACCTATACGGATTCTCCTACACAGTGGCAGATATGTAAATACGGGGTTTACCTACCATTTCTTGCGCATTACGGTTCGAACACTCGAACACCTATACGGATTCTCCTGCACAGTGGCAGATATGTAAATACGGGGTATCCTTACCATTTCTTGCGCATTACGGTTCGAACACTCGAACACCTGTACGGATTCTCCTGCACAGTGGCAGATATGTAAATACGGGTTGCCCGTACCATTTCTTGCGCATTACGGTTCGAACACTCGAACACCTATACGGATTCTCCTGCACAGTGGCAGATATGTAAATACGGGGTTTACATACCATTTTTTGCGCATTACGGTTCGAACAATCGAACACCTATACAGATTCTCCTGCACAGTGGCAGATATGTAAATACGGGGTTTCGGTACCATTTCTTGCGCATTACGGTTCGAACACTCGAACACCTATACGGATTCTCCTGCACAGTGGCAGATATGTAAATACGGGGTTTACATACCATTTCTCGCGCATTACGGTTCGAACAATCGAACACCTATACGGATTCTCCTGCACAGTGGCAGATATGTAAATACGGGGTTTCCGTAACATTTCTTGCGCATTACGGTTCGAACACTCGAACACCTATACGGATTCCCCTGCACAGTGGCAGATATGTAAATACGGGGTTTACAAACCATTTCTTGCGCATTACGGTTCGAACACTCGAACACCAATACGAATTCTCCTGCACAGTGGCAGATATGTAAATACGGGGTTTCGGTACCATTTTTTGCGCATTACGGTTCAAACACTCGAACACCTATACGGATTCTCCTGCACAGTGGCAGATATGTAAATACGGGGTTTACATACCATTTCTTGCGCATTAAGGTTCGAACACTCGAACACCTATGCGAATTCTCCTGCACAGAGGCAGATATGTAAATACGGGGTTTCCGTACCATTTCTTGCGCAGTACGGTTCGAACACTCGAACACCTATACGGATTTTCCTGCATAGTGACAGATATGTAAATACGGGGTTCGCGTACCATTTCTTGCGCGTTACGGTTCGAACACTCGAACACCTATACGGATTCTCCTGCACAGTGGCAGATATGTAAATACGGGGTTTCCGTAACATTTCTTGCGCATTACGGTTCGAACACTCGAACATCTATACGGATTCTCCTGTACAGTGACATATATGTAAATACGGGGTTCCCGTACCATTTCTTGCGCATTACGGTTCGAACACTCGAACACCTATACGGATTCTCCTGCACAGTGGCAGATATGTAAATACGGGGTTTCGGTACCATTTTTTGCGCATTACGGTTCAAACACTCGAACACCTATACGGATTCTCCTGCACAGTGGCAGATATGTAAATACGGGGTTTACATACCATTTCTTGCGCATTAAGGTTCGAACACTCGAACACCTATGCGAATTCTCCTGCACAGAGGCAGATATGTAAATACGGGGTTTCCGTACCATTTCTTGCGCATTACGGTTCGAACACTCGAACACCTATACGGATTCTCCTACACAGTGGCAGATATGTAAATACGGGGTTTACTTACCATTTCTTGCGCATTACGGTTCGAACACTCGAACACCTATACGGATTCTCCTGCACAGTGGCAGATATGTAAATACGGGGTTTCCTTACCATTTCTTGCGCATTACGGTTCGAACACTCGAACACCTATACGGATTCTCCTGCACAGTGGCAGATATGTAAATACGGGATTCCCGTACCATTTCTTGCGCATTACGGTTCGAACACTCGAACACCTATACGGATTCTCCTGCACAGTGGCAGATATGTAAATACGGGGTTTACATACCATTTCTTGCGCATTACGGTTCGAACAATCGAACACCTATACAGATTCTCCTGCACAGTGACAGATATGTAAATACGGGGTTTCGGTACCATTTCTTGCGCATTACGGTTCGAACACTCGAACACCTATACGGATTCTCCTACACAGTGGCAGATATGTAAATACGGGGTTTACCTACCATTTCTTGCGCATTACGGTTCGAACACTCGAACACCTATACGGATTCTCCTGCACAGTGGCAGATATGTAAATACGGGGTTTCCTTACCATTTCTTGCGCATTACGGTTCGAACACTCGAACACCTGTACGGATTCTCCTGCACAGTGGCAGATATGTAAATACGGGATGCCCGTACCATTTCTTGCGCATTACGGTTCGAACACTCGAACACCTATACGGATTCTCCTGCACAGTGGCAGATATGTAAATACGGGGTTTACATACCATTTTTTGCGCATTACGGTTCGAACAATCGAACACCTATACAGATTCTCCTGCACAGTGGCAGATATGTAAATACGGGGTTTCGGTACCATTTCTTGCGCATTACGGTTCGAACACTCGAACACCTATACGGATTCTCCTGCACAGTGGCAGATATGTAAATACGGGGTTTACATACCATTTCTCGCGCATTACGGTTCGAACAATCGAACACCTACACGGATTCTCCCGCACAGTGGCAGATATGTAAATACGGGGTTTCCGTAACATTTCTTGCGCATTACGGTTCGAACACTCGATCACCTATACGGATTCTCCTGCACAGTGGCAGATATGTAAATACGGGGTTTACATACCATTTCTTGCGCATTACGGTTCGAACACTCGAACACCAATACGAATTCTCCTGCACAGTGGCAGATATGTAAATACGGGGTTTCGGTACCATTTTTTGCGCATTACGGTTCAAACACTCGAACACCTATACGGATTCTCCTGCACAGTGGCAGATATGTAAATACGGGGTTTACATACCATTTCTTGCGCATTAAGGTTCGAACACTCGAACACCTATGCGAATTCTCCTGCACAGAGGCAGATATGTAAATACGGGGTTTCCGTACCATTTCTTGCGCATTACGGTTCGAACACTCGAACACCTATACGGATTTTCCTGCACAGTGGCAGATATGTAAATACGGGGTTTCCGTACCATTTCTTGCGCATTACGGTTCGAACACTCGAACACCTATACGGATTCTCCTGCACAGTGGCAGATATGTAAATACGGGGTTTACATACCATTTCTTGCGCATTAAGGTTCGAACACTCGAACACCTATGCGAATTCTCCTGCACAGAGGCAGATATTTAAATACGGGGTTTCCGTACCATTTCTTGCGCATTACAGTTCGAACACTCGAACACCTATACGGATTTTCCTGCACAGTGGCAGATATGTAAATACGGGGTTTCCGTACCATTTCTTGCGCATTACGGTTCGAACACTCAAACACCTATACGGATTTTCCTGCATAGTGACAGATATGTAAATACGGGGTTCCCGTACCATTTCTTGCGCGTTACGGTTCGAACACTCGAACACCTATACGGATTCTCCTGCACAGTGGCAGATATGTAAATACGGGGTTTCCGTAACATTTGTTGCGCATTACGGTTCGAACACTCGAACATCTATACGGATTCTCCTGTACAGTGACATATATGTAAATACGGGGTTCCCGTACCATTTCTTGCGCATTACGGTTCGAACACTCGAACACCTATACGGATTCTCCTGCACAGTGGCAGATATGTAAATACGGGGTTTACATACCATTTTTTGCGCATTACGGTTCGAACAATCGAACACCTATACAGATTCTCCTGCACAGTGGCAGATATGTAAATACGGGGTTTCGGTACCATTTCTTGCGCATTACGGTTCGAACACTCGAACACCTATACGGATTCTCCTGCACAGTGGCAGATATGTAAATATGGGGTTTACATACCATTTCTCGCGCATTACGGTTCGAACAATCGAACACCTATACGGATTCTCCTGCACAGTGGCAGATATGTAAATACGGGGTTTCCGTAACATTTCTTGCGCATTACGGTTCGAACACTCGAACACCTATACGGATTCCCCTGCACAGTGGCAGATATGTAAATACGGGGTTTACAAACCATTTCTTGCGCATTACGGTTCGAACACTCGAACACCAATACGAATTCTCCTGCACAGTGGCAGATATGTAAATACGGGGTTTCGGTACCATTTTTTGCGCATTACGGTTCAAACACTCGAACACCTATACGGATTCTCCTGCACAGTGGCAGATATGTAAATACGGGGTTTACATACCATTTCTTGCGCATTAAGGTTCGAACACTCGAACACCTATGCGAATTCTCCTGCACAGAGGCAGATATGTAAATACGGGGTTTCCGTACCATTTCTTGCGCAGTACGGTTCGAACACTCGAACACCTATACGGATTTTCCTGCATAGTGACAGATATGTAAATACGGGGTTCGCGTACCATTTCTTGCGCGTTACGGTTCGAACACTCGAACACCTATACGGATTCTCCTGCACAGTGGCAGATATGTAAATACGGGGTTTCCGTAACATTTCTTGCGCATTACGGTTCGAACACTCGAACATCTATACGGATTCTCCTGTACAGTGACATATATGTAAATACGGGGTTCCCGTACCATTTCTTGCGCATTACGGTTCGAACACTCGAACACCTATACGGATTCTCCTGCACAGTGGCAGATATGTAAATACGGGGTTTCGGTACCATTTTTTGCGCATTACGGTTCAAACACTCGAACACCTATACGGATTCTCCTGCACAGTGGCAGATATGTAAATACGGGGTTTACATACCATTTCTTGCGCATTAAGGTTCGAACACTCGAACACCTATGCGAATTCTCCTGCACAGAGGCAGATATGTAAATACGGGGTTTCCGTACCATTTCTTGCGCATTACGGTTCGAACACTCGAACACCTATACGGATTCTACTACATAGTGGCAGATATGTAAATACGGGGTTTACTTACCATTTCTTGCGCATTACGGTTCGAACACTCGAACACCTATACGGATTCTCCTGCACAGTGGCAGATATGTAAATACGGGGTTTCCTTACCATTTCTTGCGCATTACGGTTCGAACACTCGAACACCTATACGGATTCTCCTGCACAGTGGCAGATATGTAAATACGGGATTCCCGTACCATTTCTTGCGCATTACGGTTCGAACACTCGAACACCTATACGGATTCTCCTGCACAGTGGCAGATATGTAAATACGGGGTTTACATACCATTTCTTGCGCATTACGGTTCGAACAATCGAACACCTATAGTGATTCTCCTGCACAGTGACAGATATGTAAATACGGGGTTTCGGTACCATTTCTTGCGCATTACGGTTCGAACACTCGAACACCTATACGGATTCTCCTACACAGTGGTAGATATGTAAATACGGGGTTTACCTACCATTTCTTGCGCATTACGGTTCGAACACTCGAACACCTATACGGATTCTCCTGCACAGTCGCAGATATGTAAATACGGGGTTTCCTTACCATTTCTTGCGCATTACGGTTCGAACACTCGAACACCTGTACGGATTCTCCTGCACAGTGGCAGATATGTAAATACGGGATGCCCGTACCATTTCTTGCGCATTACGGTTCGAACACTCGAACACCTATACGGATTCTCCTGCACAGTGGCAGATATGTAAATACGGGGTTTACATACCATTTTTTGCGCATTACGGTTCGAACAATCGAACACCTATACAGATTCTCCTGCACAGTGGCAGATATGTAAATACGGGGTTTCGGTACCATTTCTTGCGCATTACGGTTCGAACACTCGAACACCTATACGGATTCTCCTGCACAGTGGCAGATATGTAAATACGGGGTTTACATACCATTTCTCGCGCATTACGGTTCGAACAATCGAACACCTACACGGATTCTCCCGCACAGTGGTAGATATGTAAATACGGGGTTTCCGTAACATTTCTTGCGCATTACGGTTCGAACACTCGATCACCTATACGGATTCTCCTGCACAGTGGTAGATATGTAAATACGGGGTTTACATACCATTTCTTGCGCATTACGGTTCGAACACTCGAACACCAATACGAATTCTCCTGCACAGTGGCAGATATGTAAATACGGGGTTTCGGTACCATTTTTTGCGCATTACGGTTCAAACACTCGAACACCTATACGGATTCTCCTGCACAGTGGCAGATATGTAAATACGGGGTTTACATACCATTTCTTGCGCATTAAGGTTCGAACACTCGAACACCTATGCGAATTCTCCTGCACAGAGGCAGATATGTAAATACGGGGTTTCCGTACCATTTCTTGCGCATTACGGTTCGAACACTCGAACACCTATACGGATTCTCCTGCACAGTGGCAGATATGTAAATACGGGGTTTACTTACCATTTCTTGCGCATTAAGGTTCGAACACTCGAACACCTATGCGAATTCTCCTGCACAGAGGCAGATATGTAAATACGGGGTTTACATACCATTTCTTGCGCATTAAGGTTCGAACACTCGAACACCTATGCGAATTCTCCTGCACAGAGGCAGATATGTAAATACGGGGTTTCCGTACCATTTCTTGCGCATTACGGTTCGAACACTCGAACACCTATACGGATTTTCCTGCACAGTGGCAGATATGTAAATACGGGGTTTCCGTACCATTTCTTGCGCATTACGGTTCGAACTCTCGAACACCTATACGGATTTTCCTGCATAGTGACAGATATGTAAATACGGGGTTCCCGTACCATTTCTTGCGCGTTACGGTTCGAACACTCGAACACCTATACGGATTCTCCTGCACAGTGGCAGATATGTAAATACGGGGTTTCCGTAACATTTGTTGCGCATTACGGTTCGAACACTCGAACATCTATACGGATTCTCCTGTACAGTGACATATATGTAAATACGGGGTTCCCGTACCATTTCTTGCGCATTACGGTTCGAACACTCGAACACCTATACGGATTCTCCTGCACAGTGGCAGATATGTAAATACGGGGTTTCGGTACCATTTTTTGCGCATTCCGGTTCAAACACTCGAACACCTATACGGATTCTCCTGCACAGTGGCAGATATGTAAATACGGGGTTTACATACCATTTCTTGCGCATTAAGGTTCGAACACTCGAACACCTATGCGAATTCTCCTGCACAGAGGCAGATATGTAAATACGGGGTTTCCGTACCATTTCTTGCGCATTACGGTTCGAACACTCGAACACCTATACGGATTCTCCTACACAGTGGCAGATATGTAAATACGGGGTTTACTTACCATTTCTTGCGCATTACGGTTCGAACACTCGAACACCTATACGGATTCTCCTGCACAGTGGCAGATATGTAAATACGGGGTTTCCTTACCATTTCTTGCGCATTACGGTTCGAACACTCGAACACCTATACGGATTCTCCTGCACAGTGGCAGATATGTAAATACGGGATTCCCGTACCATTTCTTGCGCATTACGGTTCGAACACTCGAACACCTATACGGATTCTCCTGCACAGTGGCAGATATGTAAATACGGGGTTTACATACCATTTCTTGCACATTACGGTTCGAACAATCGAACACCTATACAGATTCTCCTGCACAGTGACAGATATGTAAATACGGGGTTTTGGTACCATTTCTTGCGCATTACGGTTCGAACACTCGAACACCTATACGGATTCTCCTACACAGTGGCAGATATGTAAATACGGGGTTTACCTACCATTTCTTGCGCATTACGGTTCGAACACTCGAACACCTATACGGATTCTCCTGCACAGTGGCAGATATATAAATACGGGGTTTCCTTACCATTTCTTGCGCATTACGGTTCGAACACTCGAACACCTGTACGGATTCTCCTGCACAGTGGCAGATATGTAAATACAGGATTCCCGTACCATTTCTTGCGCATTACGGTTCGAACACTCGAACACCTATACGGATTCTCCTGCACAGTGGCAGATATGTAAATACGGGGTTTACATACCATTTTTTGCGCATTACGGTTCGAACAATCGAACACCTATACAGATTCTCCTGCACAGTGGCAGATATGTAAATACGGGGTTTCGGTACCATTTCTTGCGCATTACGGTTCAAACAATCGAACACCTATACGGATTCTCCTGCACAGTGGCAGATATGTAAATATGGGGTTTACATACCATTTCTCGCGCATTACGGTTCGAACAATCGAACACCTATACGGATTCTCCTGCACAGTGGCAGATATGTAAATACGGGGTTTCCGTAACATTTCTTGCGCATTACGGTTCGAACACTCGAACACCTATACGGATTCTCCTGCACAGTGGCAGATATGTAAATACGGGGTTTACCTACCATTTCTTGCGCATTACGGTTCGAACACTCGAACACCAATACGAATTCTCCGGCACAGTGGCAGATATGTAAATACGGGGTTTCGGTACCATTTTTTGCGCATTACGGTTCAAACACTCGAACACCTATACGGATTCTCCTGCACAGTGGCAGATATGTAAATACGGGGTTTACATACCATTTCTTGCGCATTAAGGTTCGAACACTCGAACACCTATGCGAATTCTCCTGCACAGAGGCAGATATGTAAATACGGGGTTTCCGTACCATTTCTTGCGCATTACGGTTCGAACACTCGAACACCTATACGGATTTTCCTGCACAGTGGCAGATATGTAAATACGGGGTTTCCGTACCATTTCTTGCGCATTACGGTTCGAACACTCGAACACCTATACGGATTCTCCTGCACAGTGGCAGATATGTAAATACGGGGTTTACATACCATTTCTTGCGCATTAAGGTTCGAACACTCGAACACCTATGCGAATTCTCCTGCACAGAGGCAGATATGTAAATACGGGGTTTCCGTACCATTTCTTGCGCATTACGGTTCGAACACTCGAACACCTATACGGATTTTCCTGCACAGTGGCAGATATGTAAATACGGGGTTTCCGTACCATTTCTTGCGCATTACGGTTCGAACACTCGAACACCTATACAGATTCTCCTGCACAGTGGCAGATATGTAAATACGGGGTTTACTTACCATTTCTTGCGCATTAAGGTTCGAACACTCGAACACCTATGCGAATTCTCCTGCACAGAGGCAGATATGTAAATACGGGGTTTCCGTACCATTTCTTGCGCATTACAGTTCGAACACTCGAACACCTATACGGATTTTCCTGCACAGTGCCAGATATGTAAATACGGGGTTTCCGTACCATTTCTTGCGCATTACGGTTCGAACACTCGAACACCTATACGGATTTTCCTGCATAGTGACAGATATGTAAATACGGGGTTCCCGTACCATTTCTTGCGCGTTACGGTTCGAACACTCGAACACCTATACGGATTCTCCTGCACAGTGGCAGATATGTAAATACGGGGTTTCCGTAACATTTGTTGCGCATTACGGTTCGAACACTCGAACATCTATACGGATTCTCCTGTACAGTGACATATATGTAAATACGGGGTTCCCGTACCATTTCTTGCGCATTACGGTTCGAACACTCGAACACCTATACGGATTCTCCTGCACAGTGGCAGATATGTAAATACGGGGTTTCGGTACCATTTTTTGCGCATTCCGGTTCAAACACTCGAACACCTATACGGATTCTCCTGCACAGTGGCAGATATGTAAATACGGGGTTTACATACCATTTCTTGCGCATTAAGGTTCGAACACTCGAACACCTATGCGAATTCTCCTGCACAGAGGCAGATATGTAAATACGGGGTTTCCGTACCATTTCTTGCGCATTACGGTTCGAACACTCGAACACCTATACGGATTCTCCTACACAGTGGCAGATATGTAAATACGGGGTTTACTTTCCATTTCTTGCGCATTACGGTTCGAACACTCGAACACCTATACGGATTCTCCTGCACAGTGGCAGATATGTAAATACGGGGTTTCCTTACCATTTCTTGCGCATTACGGTTCGAACACTCGAACACCTATACGGATTCTCCTGCACAGTGGCAGATATGTAAATACGGGATTCCCGTACCATTTCTTGCGCATTACGGTTCGAACACTCGAACACCTATACGGATTCTCCTGCACAGTGGCAGATATGTAAATACGGGGTTTACATACCATTTCTTGCGCATTACGGTTCGAACAATCGAACACCTATACAGATTCTCCTGCACAGTGACAGATATGTAAATACGGGGTTTTGGTACCATTTCTTGCGCATTACGGTTCGAACAGTCGAACACCTATACGGATTCTCCTACACAGTGGCAGATATGTAAATACGGGGTTTACCTACCATTTCTTGCGCATTACGGTTCGAACACTCGAACACCTATACGGATTCTCCTGCACAGTGGCAGATATGTAAATACGGGGTTTCCTTACCATTTCTTGCGCATTACGGTTCGAACACTCGAACACCTGTACGGATTCTCCTGCACAGTGGCAGATATGTAAATACAGGATTCCCGTACCATTTCTTGCGCATTACGGTTCGAACACTCGAACACCTATACGGATTCTCCTGCACAGTGGCAGATATGTAAATACGGGGTTTACATACCATTTTTTGCGCATTACGGTTCGAACAATCGAACACCTATACAGATTCTCCTGCACAGTGGCAGATATGTAAATACGGGGTTTCGGTACCATTTCTTGCGCATTACGGTTCGAACACTCGAACACCTATACGGATTCTCCTGCACAGTGGCAGATATGTAAATATGGGGTTTACATACCATTTCTCGCGCATTACGGTTCGAACAATCGAACACCTATACGGATTCTCCTGCACAGTGGCAGATATGTAAATACGGGGTTTCCGTAACATTTCTTGCGCATTACGGTTCGAACACTCGAACACCTATACGGATTCCCCTGCACAGTGGCAGATATGTAAATACGGGGTTTACAAACCATTTCTTGCGCATTACGGTTCGAACACTCGAACACCAATACGAATTCTCCTGCACAGTGGCAGATATGTAAATACGGGGTTTCGGTACCATTTTTTGCGCATTACGGTTCAAACACTCGAACACCTATACGGATTCTCCTGCACAGTGGCAGATATGTAAATACGGGGTTTACATACCATTTCTTGCGCATTAAGGTTCGAACACTCGAACACCTATGCGAATTCTCCTGCACAGAGGCAGATATGTAAATACGGGGTTTCCGTACCATTTCTTGCGCAGTACAGTTCGAACACTCGAACACCTATACGGATTTTCCTGCATAGTGACAGATATGTAAATACGGGGTTCGCGTACCATTTCTTGCGCGTTACGGTTCGAACACTCGAACACCTATACGGATTCTCCTGCACAGTGGCAGATATGTAAATACGGGGTTTCCGTAACATTTCTTGCGCATTACGGTTCGAACACTCGAACATCTATACGGATTCTCCTGTACAGTGACATATATGTAAATACGGGGTTCCCGTACCATTTCTTGCGCACTACGGTTCGAACACTCGAACACCTATACGGATTCTCCTGCACAGTGGCAGATATGTAAATACGGGGTTTCGGTACCATTTTTTGCGCATTACGGTTCAAACACTCGAACACCTATACGGATTCTCCTGCACAGTGGCAGATATGTAAATACGGGGTTTACATACCATTTCTTGCGCATTAAGGTTCGAACACTCGAACACCTATGCGAATTCTCCTGCACAGAGGCAGATATGTAAATACGGGGTTTCCGTACCATTTCTTGCGCATTACGGTTCGAACACTCGAACACCTATACGGATTCTCCTACACAGTGGCAGATATGTAAATACGGGGTTTACTTACCATTTCTTGCGCATTACGGTTCGAACACTCGAACACCTATACGGATTCTCCTGCACAGTGGCAGATATGTAAATACGGGGTTTCCTTACCATTTCTTGCGCATTACGGTTCGAACACTCGAACACCTATACGGATTTTCCTGCACAGTGGCAGATATGTAAATACGGGGTTTCCGTACCATTTCTTGCGCATTACGGTTCGAACACTCGAACACCTATACGGATTCTCCTGCACAGTGGCAGATATGTAAATACGGGGTTTACATACCATTTCTTGCGCATTAAGGTTCGAACACTCGAACACCTATGCGAATTCTCCTGCACAGAGGCAGATATGTAAATACGGGGTTTCCGTACCATTTCTTGCGCATTACGGTTCGAACACTCGAACACCTATACGGATTTTCCTGCACAGTGGCAGATATGTAAATACGGGGTTTCCGTACCATTTCTTGCGCATTACGGTTCGAACACTCGAACACCTATACAGATTCTCTTGCACAGTGGCAGATATGTAAATACGGGGTTTACTTACCATTTCTTGCGCATTAAGGTTCGAACACTCGAACACCTATGCGAATTCTCCTGCACAGAGGCAGATATGTAAATACGGGGTTTCCGTACCATTTCTTGCGCATTACAGTTCGAACACTCGAACACCTATACGGATTTTCCTGCACAGTGCCAGATATGTAAATACGGGGTTTCCGTACCATTTCTTGCGCATTACGGTTCGAACACTCGAACACCTATACGGATTTTCCTGCATAGTGACAGATATGTAAATACGGGGTTCCCGTACCATTTCTTGCGCGTTACGGTTCGAACACTCGAACACCTATACGGATTCTCCTGCACAGTGGCAGATATGTAAATACGGGGTTTCCGTAACATTTGTTGCGCATTACGGTTCGAACACTCGAACATCTATACGGATTCTCCTGTACAGTGACATATATGTAAATACGGGGTTCCCGTACCATTTCTTGCGCATTACGGTTCGAACACTCGAACACCTATACGGATTCTCCTGCACAGTGGCAGATATGTAAATACGGGGTTTCGGTACCATTTTTTGCGCATTCCGGTTCAAACACTCGAACACCTATACGGATTCTCCTGCACAGTGGCAGATATGTAAATACGGGGTTTACATACCATTTCTTGCGCATTAAGGTTCGAACACTCGAACACCTATGCGAATTCTCCTGCACAGAGGCAGATATGTAAATACGGGGTTTCCGTACCATTTCTTGCGCATTACGGTTCGAACACTCGAACACCTATACGGATTCTCCTACACAGTGGCAGATATGTAAATACGGGGTTTACTTTCCATTTCTTGCGCATTACGGTTCGAACACTCGAACACCTATACGGATTCTCCTGCACAGTGGCAGATATGTAAATACGGGGTTTCCTTACCATTTCTTGCGCATTACGGTTCGAACACTCGAACACCTATACGGATTCTCCTGCACAGTGGCAGATATGTAAATACGGGATTCCCGTACCATTTCTTGCGCATTACGGTTCGAACACTCGAACACCTATACGGATTCTCCTGCACAGTGGCAGATATGTAAATACGGGGTTTACATACCATTTCTTGCGCATTACGGTTCGAACAATCGAACACCTATACAGATTCTCCTGCACAGTGACAGATATGTAAATACGGGGTTTTGGTACCATTTCTTGCGCATTACGGTTCGAACAGTCGAACACCTATACGGATTCTCCTACACAGTGGCAGATATGTAAATACGGGGTTTACCTACCATTTCTTGCGCATTACGGTTCGAACACTCGAACACCTATACGGATTCTCCTGCACAGTGGCAGATATGTAAATACGGGGTTTACATACCATTTTTTGCGCATTACGGTTCGAACAATCGAACACCTATACAGATTCTCCTGCACAGTGGCAGATATGTAAATACGGGGTTTCGGTACCATTTCTTGCGCATTACGGTTCGAACACTCGAACACCTATACGGATTCTCCTGCACAGTGGCAGATATGTAAATATGGGGTTTACATACCATTTCTCGCGCATTACGGTTCGAACAATCGAACACCTATACGGATTCTCCTGCACAGTGGCAGATATGTAAATACGGGGTTTCCGTAACATTTCTTGCGCATTACGGTTCGAACACTCGAACACCTATACGGATTCCCCTGCACAGTGGCAGATATGTAAATACGGGGTTTACAAACCATTTCTTGCGCATTACGGTTCGAACACTCGAACACCAATACGAATTCTCCTGCACAGTGGCAGATATGTAAATACGGGGTTTCGGTACCATTTTTTGCGCATTACGGTTCAAACACTCGAACACCTATACGGATTCTCCTGCACAGTGGCAGATATGTAAATACGGGGTTTACATACCATTTCTTGCGCATTAAGGTTCGAACACTCGAACACCTATGCGAATTCTCCTGCACAGAGGCAGATATGTAAATACGGGGTTTCCGTACCATTTCTTGCGCAGTACAGTTCGAACACTCGAACACCTATACGGATTTTCCTGCATAGTGACAGATATGTAAATACGGGGTTCGCGTACCATTTCTTGCGCGTTACGGTTCGAACACTCGAACACCTATACGGATTCTCCTGCACAGTGGCAGATATGTAAATACGGGGTTTCCGTAACATTTCTTGCGCATTACGGTTCGAACACTCGAACATCTATACGGATTCTCCTGTACAGTGACATATATGTAAATACGGGGTTCCCGTACCATTTCTTGCGCACTACGGTTCGAACACTCGAACACCTATACGGATTCTCCTGCACAGTGGCAGATATGTAAATACGGGGTTTCGGTACCATTTTTTGCGCATTACGGTTCAAACACTCGAACACCTATACGGATTCTCCTGCACAGTGGCAGATATGTAAATACGGGGTTTACATACCATTTCTTGCGCATTAAGGTTCGAACACTCGAACACCTATGCGAATTCTCCTGCACAGAGGCAGATATGTAAATACGGGGTTTCCGTACCATTTCTTGCGCATTACGGTTCGAACACTCGAACACCTATACGGATTCTCCTACACAGTGGCAGATATGTAAATACGGGGTTTACTTACCATTTCTTGCGCATTACGGTTCGAACACTCGAACACCTATACGGATTCTCCTGCACAGTGGCAGATATGTAAATACGGGGTTTCCTTACCATTTCTTGCGCATTACGGTTCGAACACTCGAACACCTATACGGATTTTCCTGCACAGTGGCAGATATGTAAATACGGGGTTTCCGTACCATTTCTTGCGCATTACGGTTCGAACACTCGAACACCTATACGGATTCTCCTGCACAGTGGCAGATATGTAAATACGGGGTTTACATACCATTTCTTGCGCATTAAGGTTCGAACACTCGAACACCTATGCGAATTCTCCTGCACAGAGGCAGATATGTAAATACGGGGTTTCCGTACCATTTCTTGCGCATTACGGTTCGAACACTCGAACACCTATACGGATTTTCCTGCACAGTGGCAGATATGTAAATACGGGGTTTCCGTACCATTTCTTGCGCATTACGGTTCGAACACTCGAACACCTATACAGATTCTCTTGCACAGTGGCAGATATGTAAATACGGGGTTTACTTACCATTTCTTGCGCATTAAGGTTCGAACACTCGAACACCTATGCGAATTCTCCTGCACAGAGGCAGATATGTAAATACGGGGTTTCCGTACCATTTCTTGCGCATTACAGTTCGAACACTCGAACACCTATACGGATTTTCCTGCACAGTGCCAGATATGTAAATACGGGGTTTCCGTACCATTTCTTGCGCATTACGGTTCGAACACTCGAACACCTATACGGATTTTCCTGCATAGTGACAGATATGTAAATACGGGGTTCCCGTACCATTTCTTGCGCGTTACGGTTCGAACACTCGAACACCTATACGGATTCTCCTGCACAGTGGCAGATATGTAAATACGGGGTTTCCGTAACATTTGTTGCGCATTACGGTTCGAACACTCGAACATCTATACGGATTCTCCTGTACAGTGACATATATGTAAATACGGGGTTCCCGTACCATTTCTTGCGCATTACGGTTCGAACACTCGAACACCTATACGGATTCTCCTGCACAGTGGCAGATATGTAAATACGGGGTTTCGGTACCATTTTTTGCGCATTCCGGTTCAAACACTCGAACACCTATACGGATTCTCCTGCACAGTGGCAGATATGTAAATACGGGGTTTACATACCATTTCTTGCGCATTAAGGTTCGAACACTCGAACACCTATGCGAATTCTCCTGCACAGAGGCAGATATGTAAATACGGGGTTTCCGTACCATTTCTTGCGCATTACGGTTCGAACACTCGAACACCTATACGGATTCTCCTACACAGTGGCAGATATGTAAATACGGGGTTTACTTTCCATTTCTTGCGCATTACGGTTCGAACACTCGAACACCTATACGGATTCTCCTGCACAGTGGCAGATATGTAAATACGGGGTTTCCTTACCATTTCTTGCGCATTACGGTTCGAACACTCGAACACCTATACGGATTCTCCTGCACAGTGGCAGATATGTAAATACGGGATTCCCGTACCATTTCTTGCGCATTACGGTTCGAACACTCGAACACCTATACGGATTCTCCTGCACAGTGGCAGATATGTAAATACGGGGTTTACATACCATTTCTTGCGCATTACGGTTCGAACAATCGAACACCTATACAGATTCTCCTGCACAGTGACAGATATGTAAATACGGGGTTTTGGTACCATTTCTTGCGCATTACGGTTCGAACAGTCGAACACCTATACGGATTCTCCTACACAGTGGCAGATATGTAAATACGGGGTTTACCTACCATTTCTTGCGCATTACGGTTCGAACACTCGAACACCTATACGGATTCTCCTGCACAGTGGCAGATATGTAAATACGGGGTTTACATACCATTTTTTGCGCATTACGGTTCGAACAATCGAACACCTATACAGATTCTCCTGCACAGTGGCAGATATGTAAATACGGGGTTTCGGTACCATTTCTTGCGCATTACGGTTCGAACACTCGAACACCTATACGGATTCTCCTGCACAGTGGCAGATATGTAAATATGGGGTTTACATACCATTTCTCGCGCATTACGGTTCGAACAATCGAACACCTATACGGATTCTCCTGCACAGTGGCAGATATGTAAATACGGGGTTTCCGTAACATTTCTTGCGCATTACGGTTCGAACACTCGAACACCTATACGGATTCCCCTGCACAGTGGCAGATATGTAAATACGGGGTTTACAAACCATTTCTTGCGCATTACGGTTCGAACACTCGAACACCAATACGAATTCTCCTGCACAGTGGCAGATATGTAAATACGGGGTTTCGGTACCATTTTTTGCGCATTACGGTTCAAACACTCGAACACCTATACGGATTCTCCTGCACAGTGGCAGATATGTAAATACGGGGTTTACATACCATTTCTTGCGCATTAAGGTTCGAACACTCGAACACCTATGCGAATTCTCCTGCACAGAGGCAGATATGTAAATACGGGGTTTCCGTACCATTTCTTGCGCAGTACAGTTCGAACACTCGAACACCTATACGGATTTTCCTGCATAGTGACAGATATGTAAATACGGGGTTCGCGTACCATTTCTTGCGCGTTACGGTTCGAACACTCGAACACCTATACGGATTCTCCTGCACAGTGGCAGATATGTAAATACGGGGTTTCCGTAACATTTCTTGCGCATTACGGTTCGAACACTCGAACATCTATACGGATTCTCCTGTACAGTGACATATATGTAAATACGGGGTTCCCGTACCATTTCTTGCGCACTACGGTTCGAACACTCGAACACCTATACGGATTCTCCTGCACAGTGGCAGATATGTAAATACGGGGTTTCGGTACCATTTTTTGCGCATTACGGTTCAAACACTCGAACACCTATACGGATTCTCCTGCACAGTGGCAGATATGTAAATACGGGGTTTACATACCATTTCTTGCGCATTAAGGTTCGAACACTCGAACACCTATGCGAATTCTCCTGCACAGAGGCAGATATGTAAATACGGGGTTTCCGTACCATTTCTTGCGCATTACGGTTCGAACACTCGAACACCTATACGGATTCTCCTACACAGTGGCAGATATGTAAATACGGGGTTTACTTACCATTTCTTGCGCATTACGGTTCGAACACTCGAACACCTATACGGATTCTCCTGCACAGTTGCAGATATGTAAAAACGGGGTTTCCTTACCATTTCTTGCGCATTACGGTTCGAACACTCGAACACCTATACGGATTTTCCTGCACAGTGGCAGATATGTAAATACGGGGTTTCCGTACCATTTCTTGCGCATTACGGTTCGAACACTCGAACACCTATACGGATTCTCCTGCACAGTGGCAGATATGTAAATACGGGGTTTACATACCATTTCTTGCGCATTAAGGTTCGAACACTCGAACACCTATGCGAATTCTCCTGCACAGAGGCAGATATGTAAATACGGGGTTTCCGTACCATTTCTTGCGCATTACGGTTCGAACACTCGAACACCTATACGGATTTTCCTGCACAGTGGCAGATATGTAAATACGGGGTTTCCGTACCATTTCTTGCGCATTACGGTTCGAACACTCGAACACCTATACAGATTCTCCTGCACAGTGGCAGATATGTAAATACGGGGTTTACTTACCATTTCTTGCGCATTAAGGTTCGAACACTCGAACACCTATGCGAATTCTCCTGCACAGAGGCAGATATGTAAATACGGGGTTTCCGTACCATTTCTTGCGCATTACAGTTCGAACACTCGAACACCTATACGGATTTTCCTGCACAGTGCCAGATATGTAAATACGGGGTTTCCGTACCATTTCTTGCGCATTACGGTTCGAACACTCGAACACCTATACGGATTTTCCTGCATAGTGACAGATATGTAAATACGGGGTTCCCGTACCATTTCTTGCGCGTTACGGTTCGAACACTCGAACACCTATACGGATTCTCCTGCACAGTGGCAGATATGTAAATACGGGGTTTCCGTAACATTTGTTGCGCATTACGGTTCGAACACTCGAACATCTATACGGATTCTCCTGTACAGTGACATATATGTAAATACGGGGTTCCCGTACCATTTCTTGCGCATTACGGTTCGAACACTCGAACACCTATACGGATTCTCCTGCACAGTGGCAGATATGTAAATACGGGGTTTCGGTACCATTTTTTGCGCATTCCGGTTCAAACACTCGAACACCTATACGGATTCTCCTGCACAGTGGCAGATATGTAAATACGGGGTTTACATACCATTTCTTGCGCATTAAGGTTCGAACACTCGAACACCTATGCGAATTCTCCTGCACAGAGGCAGATATGTAAATACGGGGTTTCCGTACCATTTCTTGCGCATTACGGTTCGAACACTCGAACACCTATACGGATTCTCCTACACAGTGGCAGATATGTAAATACGGGGTTTACTTTCCATTTCTTGCGCATTACGGTTCGAACACTCGAACACCTATACGGATTCTCCTGCACAGTGGCAGATATGTAAATACGGGGTTTCCTTACCATTTCTTGCGCATTACGGTTCGAACACTCGAACACGTATACGGATTCTCCTGCACAGTGGCAGATATGTAAATACGGGATTCCCGTACCATTTCTTGCGCATTACGGTTCGAACACTCGAACACCTATACGGATTCTCCTGCACAGTGGCAGATATGTAAATACGGGGTTTACATACCATTTCTTGCGCATTACGGTTCGAACAATCGAACACCTATACAGATTCTCCTGCACAGTGACAGATATGTAAATACGGGGTTTTGGTACCATTTCTTGCGCATTACGGTTCGAACAGTCGAACACCTATACGGATTCTCCTACACAGTGGCAGATATGTAAATACGGGGTTTACCTACCATTTCTTGCGCATTACGGTTCGAACACTCGAACACCTATACGGATTCTCCTGCACAGTGGCAGATATGTAAATACGGGGTTTCCTTACCATTTCTCGCGCATTACGGTTCGAACACTCGAACACCTGTACGGATTCTCCTGCACAGTGGCAGATATGTAAATACAGGATTCCCGTACCATTTCTTGCGCATTACGGTTCGAACACTCGAACACCTATACGGATTCTCCTGCACAGTGGCAGATATGTAAATACGGGGTTTACATACCATTTTTTGCGCATTACGGTTCGAACAATCGAACACCTATACAGATTCTCCTGCACAGTGGCAGATATGTAAATACGGGGTTTCGGTACCATTTCTTGCGCATTACGGTTCGAACACTCGAACACCTATACGGATTCTCCTGAACAGTGGCAGATATGTAAATATGGGGTTTACATACCATTTCTCGCGCATTACGGTTCGAACAATCGAACACCTATACGGATTCTCCTGCACAGTGGCAGATATGTAAATACGGGGTTTCCGTAACATTTCTTGCGCATTACGGTTCGAACACTCGAACACCTATACGGATTCCCCTGCACAGTGGCAGATATGTAAATACGGGGTTTACAAACCATTTCTTGCGCATTACGGTTCGAACACTCGAACACCAATACGAATTCTCCTGCACAGTGGCAGATATGTAAATACGGGGTTTCGGTACCATTTTTTGCGCATTACGGTTCAAACACTCGAACACCTATACGGATTCTCCTGCACAGTGGCAGATATGTAAATACGGGGTTTACATACCATTTCTTGCGCATTAAGGTTCGAACACTCGAACACCTATGCGAATTCTCCTGCACAGAGGCAGATATGTAAATACGGGGTTTCCGTACCATTTCTTGCGCAGTACAGTTCGAACACTCGAACACCTATACGGATTTTCCTGCATAGTGACAGATATGTAAATACGGGGTTCGCGTACCATTTCTTGCGCGTTACGGTTCGAACACTCGAACACCTATACGGATTCTCCTGCACAGTGGCAGATATGTAAATACGGGGTTTCCGTAACATTTCTTGCGCATTACGGTTCGAACACTCGAACATCTATACGGATTCTCCTGTACAGTGACATATATGTAAATACGGGGTTCCCGTACCATTTCTTGCGCACTACGGTTCGAACACTCGAACACCTATACGGATTCTCCTGCACAGTGGCAGATATGTAAATACGGGGTTTCGGTACCATTTTTTGCGCATTACGGTTCAAACACTCGAACACCTATACGGATTCTCCTGCACAGTGGCAGATATGTAAATACGGGGTTTACATACCATTTCTTGCGCATTACGGTTCGAACACTCGAACACCTATACGGATTCTCCTACACAGTGGCAGATATGTAAATACGGGGTTTACTTACCATTTCTTGCGCATTACGGTTCGAACACTCGAACACCTATACGGATTCTCCTGCACAGTGGCAGATATGTAAATACGGGGTTTCCTTACCATTTCTTGCGCATTACGGTTCGAACACTCGAACACCTATACGGATTCTCCTGCACAGTGGCAGATATGTAAATACGGGATTCCCGTACCATTTCTTGCGCATTACGGTTCGAACACTCGAACACCTATACGGATTCTCCTGCACAGTGGCAGATATGTAAATACGGGGTTTACATACCATTTCTTGCGCATTACGGTTCGAACAATCGAACACCTATACAGATTCTCCTGCACAGTGACAGATATGTAAATACGGGGTTTCGGTACCATTTCTTGCGCATTACGGTTCGAACAGTCGAACACCTATACGGATTCTCCTACACAGTGGCAGATATGTAAATACGGGGTTTACCTACCATTTCTTGCGCATTACGGTTCGAACACTCGAACACCTATACGGATTCTCCTGCACAGTGGCAGATATGTAAATACGGGGTTTCCTTACCATTTCTTGCGCATTACGGTTCGAACACTCGAACACCTGTACGGATTCTCCTGCACAGTGGCAGATATGTAAATACGGGATGCCCGTACCATTTCTTGCGCATTACGGTTCGAACACTCGAACACCTATACGGATTCTCCTGCACAGTGGCAGATATGTAAATACGGGGTTTACATACCATTTTTTGCGCATTACGGTTCGAACAATCGAACACCTATACAGATTCTCCTGCACAGTGGCAGATATGTAAATACGGGGTTTCGGTACCATTTCTTGCGCATTACGGTTCGAACACTCGAACACCTATACGGATTCTCCTGCACAGTGGCAGATATGTAAATACGGGGTTTACATACCATTTCTCGCGCATTACGGTTCGAACAATCGAACACCTACACGGATTCTCCCGCACAGTGGCAGATATGTAAATACGGGGTTTCCGTAACATTTCTTGCGCATTACGGTTCGAACACTCGATCACCTATACGGATTCTCCTGCACAGTGGTAGATATGTAAATACGGGGTTTACATACCATTTCTTGCGCATTACGGTTCGAACACTCGAACACCAATACGAATTCTCCTGCACAGTGGCAGATATGTAAATACGGGGTTTCGGTACCATTTTTTGCGCATTACGGTTCAAACACTCGAACACCTATACGGATTCTCCTGCACAGTGGCAGATATGTAAATACGGGGTTTACATACCATTTCTTGCGCATTAAGGTTCGAACACTCGAACACCTATGCGAATTCTCCTGCACAGAGGCAGATATGTAAATACGGGGTTTCCGTACCATTTCTTGCGCATTACGGTTCGAACACTCGAACACCTATACGGATTTTCCTGCACAGTGGCAGATATGTAAATACGGGGTTTACATACCATTTCTTGCGCATTAAGGTTCGAACACTCGAACACCTATGCGAATTCTCCTGCACAGAGGCAGATATGTAAATACGGGGTTTCCGTACCATTTCTTGCGCATTACGGTTCGAACACTCGAACACCTATACGGATTTTCCTGCACAGTGGCAGATATGTAAATACGGGGTTTCCGTACCATTTCTTGCGCATTACGGTTCGAACTCTCGAACACCTATACG